>NC_090932.1:1214621026-1215233852 GCF_040938575.1 Ambystoma mexicanum
TGCCCCCAAGAATAACTTGCCCAACACTTTGCAAGACTCAATGCTCTTTGCTCCCTTGAGGCAGAGTATGACCTCACTGTCACCTTGTGCACGTGCACCCACACGTATCTGCAATAGCGCCAACAAGAATTGGCACTGGGTGAGTCACAACACCAACCGATGTAACAGCAGACTGATGTCACCCCCTGTTGCCTTGTGCATGTGCACCCGCACGTATATGCAGTACAGCCAGGTCCTGGCACTGGGTGAGTCACAACCACTGATGTAACAACCGACTTGCAATGATCCCAGCCCAGCCCAGCAGAAATGCCAACCTTCACTTGTCAGGGCTGCCAGACTTCACTCGTCAGGGCTCCACAGGATTTATGTGCCCCAACCTTACCACCAACACCCCTTCGGATTCAGCTCCAGTATAAACTGCAGCCCCTTAAACTTGCAGGCGTCGCTGGAGCGTATTACACTCCTGCCTTCTCCCATCCGCCAGTTGGCAGCAGTCAGCTGATTGCAGAGCACGCCGTGCAGCGCCACCGCAGCCCCTCCTCCTTCCCTGAGGAGACCGCAGTCTGCGGTGAGCAGCGTAGTGTAGAGACGCTGCCGGGGGCGGGGTCAGCGGCCGGCGCTCTGCTCATGCAAGCGCGTACCGTGTGCAGGCCTCCGTATAAGCCAACGGCTGCTCTCCCTCCAAGGCCCCGACTGGACCCGAGCAACCAAAGACTCCCCGCAACAAGTGGAGCCCACCTGCCACCGTCGCTGCCTCCGATGAAAACACGGATGCAAGGCAGCCGGCAACGCGAACTCCCAGTCACTTCCGGCTACTCGCGGCGAGCCGTCAGCGAACTGGCCCGCTGAAGTACCCCGACTGGGCATCCGGGCAGTTCCTCTCCGTCCCCACTTTCGAAGGACAACCGCCCTCCTGTGGCCGGCGCTGTCCTCAATGTTGGGCAAACAGCTCCGACGGATCCACCGTTGGTCAACTCACGTCCTCGCCAACAACACTGGAGATGAGCAAGGAGCCCGAACAGCTGGTCCGCACACACGTGGGACAGGGTCTCGGCGAAATCCTCGTCGCCAATGACACAATCCCTCCAACACAGGTAAGTGTAATTAAGTATCTTTATTACGAGACCCCGCAGCCTGCTGCCACAGCTCGCTCAACTCAACCGCCACTGTGGAATGTTGACTGCTGAACATGCATCAACATTCCACCATTGTGCCAATGCACGAGCCTGTGCATATTACAACAGATGGCTTGCGTGAAACACGTTAATCAATTCAAATAATTGCATATACTTTTGCTGACCCATGTGTTTAGTTCCCTTTTATAGAATGTTCATAGTAGCCGAAAGCCTGGATTCACTGCTGGAGCTGCTGAAAAACAAACATAACATCACCCTCTAATTCTTAGCACGGAGCATTCGGGGCATTCAGTTGTCAACCCCTTATTAAGCGTTGTTGATGCTCTCTGTTAATATAGTAAGTACAATCACAGAGGGAGGTAACCTGAGAGAGAGAGAGAGAGTGAACGCCAATCAACATTAATTACAGTAGAGCACAATGCGAACACATCGAGGACCCTGGGTGAAATAGACTTCGGCAATCAATCCACTCATGTCACTTTCCAGCCCTGATTTAAAACCGCTGCTGTGTGAACACACCTTTCAATCTGGTGATTAGTGTTCACCAATTACCCAGTGAGAGTTATTGAACGGTGGCATGGAGCATGAGTAATGACAACTGCGCCAGCGAGGAAACGCGCACGTGAAAGTTCAACTCGTGTGCAGCAACGCACGGAAAGGTTACTACTGAATGTCAATCGCTGCTTCAGTGAAACCAAATATCCTTTCCACATAAAGGAAAAGCATGAGTTCCATTCCGCATTTTACCAATTTTAATTTGTGCCATGTTTACGCGTAGTTGCACTGCACGCAGTGAATGACAATTCATGCAAACGAGGTCACTGCAACAATCCCGTCGTATCGTTCGGTCGCTGCTTCATGCTTAGGGAATGATTACATACAGACACTGCAGAACCAATGCAATACTATTAGAAATGTGCCCTTCCAGGCCCTGAATACATACAACTTTTTTTTTAATACAATACTTTTTGTATTCGCATTTTGTTATGACACACAGAAATAAATCATTTTAATAAAATCAACAACACATAACCATTTAGATCCCAGAAGTAATGCTATTATAAAATAATCATTGTTCCTTTTCCACGCGATAGAAAAATAAATGAAGTGCAGAGGAGCGAGGGTTGCCTTGAAAATGAGACTGCTATAATGAGGAATGTAATTGCTATTTCAGCTATTGTTCGAGTGCCTACAGGAGGTTTGCATACGTTATGTCAGTATATCATAGTGATTATTATGAAATCATTTATTGTATTTGCCCAATTATAGCTTCAAGAAAATAATGTCCATTTGTGATGTGTATCAAATATGGACATGGTTAAAAAAAAGTGTTCTATTATGTGTTATACTGTGTTATTATGGTGTTTATGTTCTATAAAACAGTATGTAAATACATATGCATGTTTCAAATAGGTAGAAACATACACTTAAGCAATATGCCCCGAGCAGCGGGGGCATTACCGACTCAGGTAATGCCCCAGGGCCCATAGTTATAGGCCCGAGCGAAGATGGTCGCCATGGAAAGGGAAAACGGAGTCCGTTTTCCCTTTCCATGGCGGTCATCGGGAGCGGACGCACTGGTAACAGAAGCATTTCCAGCGCATCTGCTCCCGAAAAAAAACAAGGTAAGTGCGGTTGGGACGGCGGGTGTAAGGGGAAGGGGGTGGAAAAAAAACATACCTGGGTCCCCGTTGGGGGATGATAGAAACCTCCAGCTGTGTGGAGGCCCGGAGTGGGGATGGCCCCGCTCCGAGTCTCCACACGGCAGGAGGCTGGAGGGAGGGGAAAAAAAGCCAAAGCTTTACCTGAGTCCCCGGCAGGGGGCGGGGGGCGAGGGCAGCCTCTCAGCCGTGGGGAGGCTCGGAGCGGGGATGGCTCCGCTTCGAGCATCCTCATTGGCTGAGGGACTGCCCCACCCCTCGCCGGGGACAAGGCAACGGAATCCCGACAGAGGGATTCCCGGCCTGGTAATGACTCTGCGAGGGCCAATCAGAATGGCTCTTTCATTCTGATTGCGCCCTCGCCGGGTACTAATTACCAAATAAAATTCCAACATGCAGACTGGCCTAAAGGGTTGCTGTGACAGGCGTTCTGGGATTGCGTCAGTCGTATGAGAGGTCTCACTGCGCATCAAAGTCTTGCAGGCCTGGTATAGACTCAGGTGCTTGACATGGAACTATTAAGTAATCCTCCACTTTCCATATAAGCCAATGGCTGATGGGAATTGTAGTCTCAAACATCTGGAGAACCAAAGGTTGCTGGCCCCTGCTCTTGGTTATGTCTGCACGTCCTATCTATAACATGCCTCGCAATTAAATTTAAAGTACAGTAAGTGAAGAGTGGGGGTACAACAAAAGAGAAATATGTCAACGCAGAGTAAAGGAAATAGCTTCAGTTACAGTAAGAAATGACGCATGACGAGGTTAAGCTTATTAGAACAATACTTGCATTTCTCTGTTTTCTTTTTTGATGTTGCTACAGACGCAACAAAACAGAGGGCCTGATTCATGGAAGTGTTTTATAATGGCGCAATCGCATAGGAAAACGTTCTGTAAATCAGGCCAAGAGTGTCAACCATGTAATTTGACAATGTTGTTCAAGATTGTTAGGTTAGGTACACCTTGCACCAACATTCAGTTGCCAATGGTTTCATGTTGTCAAGGTGTTCTCTGGTCTCTTGATGTCTTTCGCCACTGTCTTTATGTGTTTGTTCAGTCTTGGACCTTATACTGCATGAAGTGTATCTTCCAAAAATATGTTTCTCAGATAACTCTGGTAATGTATGGCTCTGTTCCTGCATGCAGTAGTTTTTCAACAGTAACAACGTTCTGTGTTCATTCTGTGAATTTAGGATTCCGAATCCCAGAATGCATAACTTTAAAACAGCAATTGCCTTCTTCGTTTACTAGAGAATTTGGTCTCAACGTGCCCGTATTTACCCTCAGGAAGGACCCTTTCTGTTCGTTCTGGGAATAGTGTTCTGCATCCGAGTATGCAGCGTTTTTATAAAGAGATGATTTTCTTGGGTCACTCTGAGAATTGTGACTGGCAGCATGCAGTGTTTACCCTAAGTATGGACTTTCTCAGCATGTGGGCTCTACCTTGGTCCAGTCTATTGACAGCATTTGCTCTGTCGCCCTCCTCTCTCTTCTGGCTACACTCACTGGTGAGTGTATTTCTCTCTGAAATACTTTGCTCCATTACTGCAGTTCACATCCTGAGCTTCTGTTATGCTTTTGGTTTGTCAGTGTTTCTCTCACGTTTGGCGTGGGTTTTATCCTCCAGGTTCTCTGTGCTCACAGCTGCTTTGTTCCACCTCCAGTGGTGTGTGATGGATTACCATTTGGCAGAGGGGTAGAAGCCCTGGCTCTTTATATTTTTGTCAATTAATGAAATGCTGCCAGTAATTCCATCTCTGAAGGGCTAATCTGCTGATCAGATTCCCTTTTCATAGGCTCCTTGTGAAAGGTTCAGTGTATGTGTGTGCCCTACTGAATCAATATCCTGAATTGCAGCATCTGCTCTACCAATGGCAGAGAACAGATTCAGAGGTCACAAGTGCCCATTTGACAGCTGCAGTGACAGCCAACTCTCTGCAGCGGAGGGGCTCAATTTAAGATATGCGCCCCCTGTACCAAAACCCTATAATTATGAGTCTGCCATCCAGATGGCTGATGCATCTTTAAATATAAGCGGTATCTCAGTTTTGGTATGATAGATGGTATCTCTCATATTTTTACAAGCCACAGTGTTGTGGCTTGACAGATTATACAGGGCCAGTGTGGTTGTTACAGCTTTATTCATTTCACATGTTGCTTCGCAGTGGCAGCAATCACTAAGTATATGGGATAACTACGCCTCTGCATTGCGCATTAATTCTTTACAATGGTGGTTGATCAAGTCTTTAAGTGTCTCTGTGGAGGAGCACAGAGGTGTGTGTGCTTCTCGCACAACCCATGCTCTCAAAGGGGTCCAATCCTTCTGGCCAACAGGACAATGCGAGTCTTCTCCCCACTAACGGCTGCTGACCCAACTCAAATCTCCTGTGGAGTACCCCAAGGATCCTGTGTCTCACCCACTATGTATGATATCTTTACTAAGCCTTTTTTCGATAAATTGGACAGACTGGGTATCACCTACACAAATTATGCAGATGATACCCAGATCCTCATCCCCCTTTCGGGCAACTTTTTGGAGGACACAGCCTTAGTAAACAGAGTATACCTCCTCATTCAGGCATGGATGGCATCTCATGGCCTCTGCCTGAATGACGATAAAACCGAGATACTAATCCTAGTCTCTGAAACTAACATAAAAAAAACTTAGCCCTAACTATACCGCCTTCAATATCGACAACAATCTTATCAAGGTCATGCCAGTGGTCAAAACACTAGGCTTCTACCTTGATGCCACTCTCTCGCTTAAGAAACTCACTAACATCCTCTACAGCTTATACCTGTAAGCTTATCCGAGCGTGCAGACCATTCCTCTCTACATCGAATTGCATCACCCTTTCCAATGCCCTTGTAATGTCGAGATTAGACTACTGTAACGCCCTCTACTCAGGTGCCAACAAAAATATCATCGATAGAATACAAAGAATGGAAAATAACGCCCTAAGAGCAGCCCTGAATATCCCTAGGAGAGAACACATCTCTGATGCTAGAAGAGAGGTTCACTGGCTAAAGATATCTGATAGGATACTTCTAAAAACAGTCTCCCTTACCTCTAAATGCTCAAACAACCTGGCCCCACCCTACCTTGCTGAAAGGATAAATAGAAGATCGTCCACACGGCCTACAAGAACAGCCAATGCCCATACCCTAGAAATACCTAGTTTTAAAAGCGTCACAGCTGGAGGATCTAGCTTCCCAGTTCTTGCAGCACAAACTTGGAATGCACTACCGCATGACCTCAGAATGGAACAACCATATCCTAAATTCAGACACAATGTAATTAAATGGCTACGAACGAATGACTGTTAGCCTACCTCCTTAGTACCTGCACTCCTGTCTCTGCTGCATGTCTCTTAACTTGCTTCTTCCTGTATGCCACTGTAACCATCTTGGCAGCTTATTCTCAAATTGTGTTGTATATTTTATGCTCCCTTGTACACATTATGTAACTAAGCTTAAGTTGTCTTGACCTCTACTGCGCCTGGCTACCTAATGGGTTTGGCGAGCAATACCAAATAAATAAACAAACAAACAAACAAACAAACAAACAAAGCATGGGCAGATGCACGAGCATCAGCTGCGTGATCTCGCAAGAGCCAGTGGCCTGGCCTCTCGCGGGACCGGATTTCTGCATACTTCCTTTTGTTGAGCAGCTTGGCACTACTCCACCACAAAGTCCACAAACATTGCCGGTCTTCTCCTCTCTCATTGAGTTTGTTCTCTCTGCTCTGCGGCATCATTTCCGCTTCCTCACTCTGTTCTGTCTGTATTTAGAGATTACGATTAATTAAAAACCTTACAGCCATCAACTCTTTTTTTGTGTGCTGTATTTCACTTTCTGCATTTTGCACCTCTTCATGACCTCTGGGACTCTGCAGAATGGCCCCTTCTCTTGACTTAGTCGATCACAACTCAACTCATTTGAGCTCTTCTGTTTGCAGAGTTTCTCCTTTTCTCTACACCCTGTCCCACTGAACGCTGTGGGTCTTTTCTCAAACGGGGCCACTCGTTCCATGTTCCATTTCTTCGCATCTTGGGTGCATAGATGGTGTGTGCCTCTTTGCATTACTCTTACGGGCCTTCTGTACTTCGATCCCATTGCAGTATCCTTGTGGGACACATCATTTTAACTGAATCACCTTCTTCAACTTCATTGGATTAGAGAGCCATCTCCAGTCATTCCGTTCCTTCATTTGCACCTTGTTTTTCCTGATACTCCATATCACTTTCTCCATGTCCATGGAGGCACCAGTGTGGATGCCACTCTTCTCCCCCAGCAAGCACAAATGGTACACATTTGTAGTCTCATTGGGGGTCAGCTGATGGGCAGCTATGGCTTCCTTCCATTACCTTGGGGATCATACAAGGATGCTATTTCTCTGGACCCTAGCTGGACGCCATTGTCTGTTACTATTTTGTTAGGCAAGCCTTCTCTCTGGAATATTGCCACGAGAACACCAATGACAGTGGACAATGTTATTTTGGGTACAAATTCAGCTTCTGCCCATTTGGAAAGACAGTCGATCAGGACAACTCCTTATCTATGTTCCATCAACATCACTTGGAGGGGACCAATGAAGTCCAACCTCAGCTTGTGCCATACTCCTTCTGATATCTCGGTTGGAATCAGAGGTGCTTGCCTAACCTAGAGCCTCTTATCAGTATTCAAGAACCAGTGACACCTCTCTGACATGGCAAATATCTCCTGATCCATGTTGGTCCACCAATACACTTCCCTCACATGTCGCCTTGTCAAGTGGATTCCCTATGTGTTCTGCATGCACCCTGAGCATAATGACTTTCCTCATCCCCACAGATGGTATGACTTGATCACCTCTCATCACCAATCCTTCCATCTCAAATATTTCATCAGCCACCTTGCAGTATGGCCTCAGCCCTTCCAGAATCGCTCTCTACTCAGGCCATCATTTCCTTACCCATTCTGTCAGTCAACTATTATTGTCATTCTTCTTCTTCTTCTTCTTCTTCTTCTTCTTCTTCTTCTTCTTCTTCTTGAGCATGGGCCTGGCTTCAAGAAGCAACAGAGCGCTTTACAGAGGTATACTACAATACAGATACATAACAGAACACTTTACAGAGGTATACAATGGTACAGATGCATAACAGAGCGCTTTTTAAGAGCTAACAACAGAACATATATACAGTTGGGGGATGCAGAGGCTCACAGGCGAGGGGGACAGCTGTAGTGGCTGGCAAGTTGGAGACTGGCGAGCACCATCTAGCGAGTCAGGCGGCATGAGGGACGATGTGATGACCTAGTTGTGGAGGCAGAGAGATTCCATGAAGAGGTGGGTCTTGAGTTCTTTTCTGAATTGCAGGAGCCTGGTGGTGAATCTGATGCTGACGGGTGGAAGCTCCATTGTATTGGGGTGTAGATAGAGAAGGCTTGTTTTCTGGTCCTTTCCTTTTTGCAGTGGTGTATTTCAAGTCTGCAATTTCGTGTCTGGCTTCTGGTGGTGCACTGTCTGCCGGAGATGATGAGTTTCTCCACAAAGTATCTGGTTGACTCAGGGGCAAATGCCTTATAGATGATGTAGCAAGACCCGAAGGTAATTTATGCATACCGTCTCGTCTCTCCTCTCCTTTCACTGACTCAATGACTCTCACTAGAGGAAAAAACCAAAACCGTGTCAAGCGGCACAGCCGTTCTCCAAAATCACGTTAGCAGCATACTTCAGGTTTCATTTTGAACATTTGCTTTACTTTAATCAAATGTGCTAAGGATCTGCACAGTGACCCACCCTCCCCCCCCCCAGGTTAATGAAAAGTATGAAGGCAGGCAGTTCCCAACAGAGATTGTGCTTTTCTATGGGATTTGAATGAGATGTAATACCTTGTGCAAAGGGCCTACCCAGTTTCACCCCTCCTGCTTATTTTCCCACAAATGGAAAGGGATAAAGGCAGGCAATTCCCACACAATTGATGGGTTTGGAATATCGTCTTACATGGGAGCTCTATGTTCTTTGCTCAGGAAGCCAACCAGACTTTAGGACCCTCTTTTGGTAGGCAGCTCTCACCAGGCCTCTCCCACAGCAAGCTCCCTCCAGACAGGCCTCTCTCAGAAGGGGCTCCCAGGTTTCCAGGCAAGGTTTTCCTGATGGTCTTGGTACCTCTCCTTGCCTCTCTGCTAGGAGTTCCTCGCTATGATCCCGCAGCAGGCTGTCTTCCGGAATAAAGTCTAAAAAAAAGTTCTGATGCAAACATGCCAGCTTTTATAGGGCTAGTGACACTGAAATATGGTCATAAGTCCCATGGTCAGGATTGGCTAGCCCCCTCATTTGACCTCCCCCCACCACACCCCTTGTCTGCTGACAGGTCCAAGAATTGAGAGGAGTGTATGATGTAGGCTGAGGGAGGAGAAAAGATTCATCATTTCAAACTGACAGTGAGTTTTAAAATATGTGCTCAGAAAAATCCCATCATGTGATATCTCCCTTAATCTTTCAGATAACCCTGTGAAGATATATATATATATATATATATATATATATATATATATATATATATATATATATTCAGTGAAAAAACTTTGTTAAAGGGACGTTATGGTTAAGTTGCGCTACTAAAAACCTATGAAATTCAGTGAAAAAACTTTGTCAAAGGGACGTTATGGTTCCAAGTAAAACCGAAAAACCCTTGAAATTCACCAGTTATGGTAAGCTAAGCAACCATAACTCGCGCCACCACCGTGCACTGCTAAGACTAACACCCAGGACATCAAAGATTACATCACAAATGTCATTGATGACATCACTGATGATATCACATGTGTATGTACTTTTCATGAAATATGTGTACAAGGGATGCTTATTATAATGTTGCGAAACAAGTGTCAAGGATCATTGCAATAAATATCATACCCTAATTAGTGCATTGAACGATGCATTGATATAAATAGCATTCTATTATGGGGTTCTATCTAGTATACTAAGCTACTCATACAGAAACATAACATTGTGTGCAGCGTACAAGATGAAGGTATAATATTCGTAATGTTCATATGTTGAATAATGAAATGATAATTGTTTTATTAATACATGTTTTTGTACTGTGAAATCTGTAATACGTAGCTAATAAAACACATGTATTACATAATTGCATTACTATAGACAAAACACAAAGACACAAGAACACATACCAATATGGGTATATACAGGGAAAGTGAAGTTAGCAAAAAAGCACAAGTAGTAGCAGAAACAATTCATAACTTAACTGATTATTTTCATGCAAATAAATGATTGCTCTGTTTCAAAGCTGCTATTTACCCTATGTATATGTATCACTTGATGTGATTGGACCCACAGGGAAAGTGCAGCCATAAAAAAAAACAACAGAAGTATCAGAAAGTGCTCATAAGTCTATTGATTATCTTTATGCACAAAAAGGATTGCTGTCTTTCAAGCTTGTGTCTTCCCGTATGTATATGTTTCATATGATGTGACTGGACTCTAAGGGAATTACTGTAAGAACCTACTTGAAGGATACGTCTACAAATAAAAAAAAATGTTTAGTTTCTGACTGTTACTGAAGAAAACCATGTGGCCTAGATATATCAGCAAAAGAAAAAAGAGTGAGCCAGACATGTGATGTCATCAGTGATGTCATCAATGACATTTGTGATGTCATCTTTGATGTCCTGGGTGTTAGTCTTAGCAGTGCACGGTGGTGGCGCGAGTTATTGTTGCTTAGCTTACCATAACTGGTGAATTTCAAGGGTTTTTCGGTTTTACTTGGAACCATAACATCCCTTTGATAAAGTTTTTTCACTGAATTTCATAGGTTTTTAGTAGCGCAACTTAACCATAACGTCCCTTTAACAAAGTTTTTTCATTGAATTTCATAGGTTTTTATTAGTGCAACTTAACCATAATGTCCCTGTAACATTTTTTTTAACTAAATTTTAAAGGTTTTTATTAGTGCAATTTCACCATAACATCCTTTTCAATAGATGAAGACCACTAACATCTTATGTCCTCAAAATGCGAACGCCGGGTGGTAAAAAAAACAAAAATATTTTCCTTCCTACACGGTGTAGGTAGGAAAATCTTTTACCAAGATGGCCACCATGGAAAGGGAAGGCGGGGTGTATAAAGAACACAACAAGGCATGAGCGGGGGGTGAGGGGGAACAGGGGAGACACATGGGCATGAGCGGGGGGTGAGAGGGAACAGGGTACAAACGGGGCATGAGCAGGGGGTGGGGGGAAAGGAAGGAAACACGGGGTATGAGCGGTGGTGGGGGGAACACGAGAGAGACACGGGGCATGAGCAGCGGGTGGGGAGGAACATGAGGGAGACACGGGGTATGAGTGGGGGGTGGGGAGGAACACGAGGGAGACACGGGGCATGAGCGGGGGGGTACAGGGCACACATGGGACATGAGCGGGGTGGGGGGAAAGGAGAGAGACAAGAGGCATGAGCGGGGGGTGGGAGGGAGACACGGGGCATGAGCAGGGGGGTGGGGGTAACACGAGGGAAACACAGGGCATGAGCGGGGGGTGGGGGGAACACAAGGGAGACACGGGGCATGAGCGGGGGGTGGGGGGCAACAGGAGACAGACACGAGGCATGAGCGGGGTGTGGGGCCAACAGGAGAGAGACATGGGGCATAAGCGATGGGTGGGGAGAACAGGAGACAGACACGGGGCATGAGCGGGGGATGGGGGAACAGGAGATAGATACGGGGCATGAGCGGGGATGGGGAGAACAGGAGACAGACACGGGGCATGAGCGGGGGGGTGGGGGCAACAGGAGACAGACACGGGGCATGGGTGGGGGCAACAGGAGACAGACACGGGGCATGAGCGGGGGGTGGGGGAACAGAAGACAGACACGGGGCGATAAGCGGGAGAGTGGGGGGCAACAGGAGAGAGACACGGGGCATGAGCGGGGGGTGAGGGGGTACAGGAGACAGACACGGGGCATGAGCAGGTGGTGGGGGCAACAGGAGAGAGACACGGGGCATGAGCGGGGGGTGGGGGGTACAGGAGACAGACACAGGGCATGAGCAGGGGGGTGGGGGGCAACAGGAGAGAGACAAGGGGCATGAGCAGAGGGTGGGGGGCAACAGGAGACAGACACGGGGCATGAGCGGGGGGTGGGGGGCAACAGGAGACAGACACGGGGCATGAGCGAGGGGTGGGGGGCAACAGGAGACAGACATGGGCCATGAGCGGGGGGTGTGGGGGAACAGGAGACAGACACGGAGCATGAGCGGGGGGTGGGGGGCAACAGGAGACAGACACGGGGCATGAGCGGGGGGTGGGGGGCAACAGGAGAAACACGGGGCATGAACGGGGGGTGGGGGGCAATAGGAGAGACACGGGGCATGAGCGGGGGGTAGGGGGAACAAGAGACAGACACGGGGCATGAGCGAGGGGTGGGGGGAACAGGAGACAGACACGGGGAATGAGGGGGAACAACAGACACGTGGCATGAGCGGGGGGTGGGGAGAACAGACACGGGGCATGAGCAGGGGGGGTGGGGGGCAACAGGAGACAGACACGGGGCATGAGCGGGGGGTGGGAGGAACAGGAGACAGACACAGGTCATGAGCGGAGGGTGGGGAGAACAGGAGACAGACACGGGGCATGAGCGGGGGGTGGGGGGCAACAGGAGAGACACAGTGCATGAGCGAGGGGTGGGGGGAACAGGAGACAGACACGGGGCATGAGCGGGGGGTGGGGGGAACAACAGACACGGGGCATGAGAGGGGGGTGGGGAGAACAGACACGGGGTGTGAGCGGGGGGTGGGGGGCAACAGGAGAGACATGGGGCATGAGCGGGGGTTGGGGGGAACAGGAGACAGACACGGGGAATGAGCGAGGGGTGGGGGGAACAGGAGACAGACACGGGGCTGAGCGGGGGGTGGGAGGGAACAACAGACACGGGGCATGAGCGGGGGTGGGGTGAACAGACACAGGGCATGAGCGGGGGGTGGGGGGGGCAACAGACACGGGGCATGAGCGGGGGGTGGGGAGAACAGACACGGGGCATGAGCGGGGGGTGGGGGGCAACGGGAGACAGACACGGGGCACGAGCGGGGGGTGGGAGGAACAGGAGACAGACACGGGGTATGAGCAGGGGATGGGGGGTACAGGAGACAGACACAGGGCATGAGCGGGGGGTGGGGTGCAACAGGAGAGAGACACGGGCGATGAGCGGGGGGTGGGGGGCAACAGGAGACAGACACGGGGCATGAGCGGGGGGCAACAGGAGACAGACACGGGGCATGAGCGGGGGTGGGGGGCAACAGGAGACAGACACGGGGCATGAGCGGGGGTGGGGGGAACAGGAGACAGACACGGAGCATGAGCGGGGGTGGGGAGAACAGGAGACAGACACGGGGCATGAGCGTGGGGTGGGGGGCAACAGGAGACAGACACGGGGCATGAGCGGGGGTGGGGGGCAACAGGAGAGACACGGGGCATAAGCAGGGGGTGGGGGGCAACAGGAGAGACATGGGGCATGAGCGGGGATTGGGGGGAACAGGAGACAGACACGGGGAATGAGCGAGGGGTGGGGCGAACAGGAGACAGACACAGGGCTGAGTGGGGGGTGGGAGGGAACAACAGACACGGGGCATGCGCTGGGGGTGGGGTGAACAGACACGGGGCATGAGCGAGGGGCGCAACAGGAGACAGACACGGGGCATGAGCAGGGGGTGGGAGGAACAGGAGACAGACACGGGGCATGAGCGGGGGGTTGGAAGAGCAGGAGACAGACACGGGGCATGGGCAGGGGGTGGGGGGCAACAAGAGAGAGACACAGGGCATGAGCGGGTGGGGGGAACAGGAGACAGACACGGGGCATGAGCGGGTGGGGGAACCGGAGACAGACAAGGGGCATGAGCGGGGGGTGGGGGGCAACAGGAGATAGACACGGGGCATGAGAGGGGGGTGGGGGAACAGGCCACCGACACGGGGCATGAGCGGGGGGTGGGGAGAACAGGAGACAGACACAGGGCATGAGCGGGGGTCGTGGGGGGCAACAGGAGACAGACACGGCACATGAGGGGAACAGGAGACAGATACGGGGCATGAGCGGGGGTGGGGAGAACAGTAGACAGACACGGGGCTTGAGCGGGTGTGGGGGGAGGGAGAGAGACACACGGGGCATGAGCGGGGGGTGGGCAGGAGGTAGAGAGACACACGGGGCATGAGCGGGGGGTGGGCGGGAGGGAGAGAGACACACGGGGCATGAGAGGAGGGTGGGCGGGAGGGAGAGAGACACACGGGGCATGAGCGGGGGGTGGGCGGGAGGGAGAGAGACACACGGGGCATGAGTGGGGGGTGGGCGGTAGGGAGAGAGACACACGGGGCATGAGCGGGGGGTGGGCGGGAGGTTCGACAGACACACAGGGCATGAGTGGGGAATAGGCAGGAGGGAGAGAGACACACGGGGCATGAGCGGGGGTGGGCGGGAGGGAGAGAGACACACGGGGCATGAGCGGGGGTCGGGGGGAGGGAGAGAGACACACGGGGCATGAGCAGGGGGTGGGGGGAAGGGGAGAGAGAAACACGGGGCATGAGCGGGGGCTGGGGGGAGGGAGAGAGACACGCGGGGTGTTAGGCGGAAACCTGTGCAGTTCCCTCCGGGACCACTGCAAAAGATTTAGGACTACAGGTGTTTGGCAATAAACCCACTTGGTAGCAGTCTGTACCACACAGATTCACTTGGTAGCTGTGGCTGAGCAGTCAGACTTCCCTCAAGAAGAGTTAGGCAGTATGTGGAGTATACAATATAGGGCAATCTACACAGTAGAACAAGCAAACAGGGCACAAGGCTTCGGTGTAAAGATATAAAGGTATTTATTTATAACAACACATCTATAGAAAACACTCTGGCACGAATACGGCAAACAACTTCAATCACAATTACTGTACGAAGAAAAGATCAATCCCCCTAACAATAGTTCGACAAGTCTAGGTTCACCGGCATCACTTATTTGCAGACAGAGGTGTATGCTTTAACCTGGATGGCACTCTAGTATTCGTTAGGATGGGAGAGAAAAATACAGCAGGTTATGAAGTCAATTCGGTACCAATACTTCACAGACAAATGCAAGGCAAGTAAGGCAGGGTCTACTGCAGATCGCAAAGTTTCAGAGGCCAGGCCCACTCGGAGAGAGGCAAGGCGATATGTCCCAAAAAGTGTCTCAGTGGAATTGCGCTTCGAGTCTTTATCGCAAAATTGTTATGGAAAGATTGGACCAGTTCAGAACAACACGTTAAAGAAAGCTTGGGGGCGACCCGATGGAAAGGCGAGGATTAAGACATCTCACTCTATCCGGCAGAAAGGGAACCCAGACGGACATGGTACCTTGTTTGTGGAGAGACAGCTCCGGCGGGGGCAGTTGTTCCTGCTGGTGGATGCACGTCGGGTCTTTGCCAAGAGTAGAGATGATCTTGTCGTCGAAGAAAAGTGAAGCCCGGTGCACCACCAGGGAAGAGACCAGCCGCGGAGTGCTCCGTCACAAGGCACCACCTTTTGGTCGCAGTACAGGGGTAGTGGCTATCCCGTTGCCGAGGTTCTCTGCACGGGCAATTCGACCACTGCATCCTGGAGCAGAGAAAAAGCAAAGGGGACTGGTTGTTCCCACCAGTCACGGGAAGAGACTCTCCGGCAGGGAGATCTCCTCTGTCATCGGGAAGTGGTGAGTCGGTTCCGCAGGGCTCCACCGGAGGTGTCGTCGTTGCAGGTCGGCTCAGCTTTACCCTCGTCAGATTCTTAGGTCCTGTGGCGACTTCTGAAGATCTGGTCCCAAAAGCCCTGCTTTTATGCAGAAAACCCCCATTCATTCAGCCTAGCTGTCAATCAAAACACGCTAAGTGGTGAGCGGGGTGGCTCACCACTTGGGCCAATCACACCAGAGTGCGACTGGAGTTGGCAAGGCAACTCAGTCCAGGGTGCCTAAACCCCCTCCCGCACCGCTGTGGTAACCCAGACAGAATGGTACCACTTTGGAAGGTCTCTGTACAGAAGCCCGCCAAAAGTGGAACAAAGGGCTCAACCTTTAGGAGTCACAGAGACGAACACAGACGCCATTTTAAATACCGAGTTCTGGCAGAAAATACCATCCGATAGACTTATTTAAGATAAGTAAACCGGTGGTATGCTAGAGATTAACGAGGAAAAGTATCAATCTCCAACAATGGGAAGAATCCCATAGGGTTATATTCGGGGTCGAATATAACAAGTAGTTTCCACTGCCACCAGCCAAAACTCAACGAGGGGGGACGGGACAGTGCCCCCTCGAATAACAGACCCAGGAGTAATCGAATTACCCCTACTAGTACGTCCACAATAGGATGGTTTGTACTAGTTCTGTTAGTAAATTTAGGTCTAGAAAAGCCAATGGTGACTTTACATGCCCGGGGAGACAGTAGCCAGTCCCCGGGTATGGAGTCTATGATGGAGGTCCGCTTGGACGCCTCAGCGCTACAGCACGGAGGGTGTGTTGTAACACACATAGTAAAACATATGAGACCCTATGGAGTAAAAGACCCCATAGCCCATAGAACACATTGACATTCAAAGGAATTACACACATTCATGTCCAAGAGTGGGAGAAAAAGATTCTCACTCTTGGCAGGATGGAAAAAACAAACTCCAGAAATCCAACAAAGCTGCTTGGGGACTTACTAGGTTAGGAAATTCAGCCTAAACAGAGAATTCTCCCTAACACTCGCCCCCACCTCCCCCAGACTAAGGGACACGAGGATTTAATCCACTCCTGGATGAATCTCATACCTCTAGTCGATGACATACATCCTAGAGAGACCATCAGCATTTTGGTGGTGACACCCTGACCTGTGCTCAATGGTGAAATCAAACCCTTGTAGTCAGATCGACCATCTCAATAGTTTCGGGTTTTCCCCTTTCATTTGCATCAACCATCTCAAGGGTTGGTGGTCAGTCTGAATGACAAAAGTAGAACCATACAAGTATGGCCTAAACTTCTTCAGAGCCCACACGATAGCAAAGCACTCTCTTTCGATTGTTGCCCACCTTGTTTCAGGATCCTTCAGCTTGCGGCTGATGAAGCAAACGGGGTGCTCCCTACCTTTCCCATCCAGTTGACTGAGTACGGCACCTATTCCTACATTTGAAGCATCTGTCTGCACAATGAAGTGTTGGCGGTAATCAGGAGCTCTGAGTACTGGGGCTTGGCAAAGAGCCTTTTTCAGGTTTTCAAAAGCCTGATTGCACTCCTCGTTCCATCTAACCTTTTTCGGAAATTTGGGCGAGGAGATGACATTCAGTGGAGAGGCTATGGTCCCATAGTTCTCAATGAAATTCCTGTAATACCCAGTGAGGCCTAGGAAGGCTCTCACTTGGGTTTGAGTAGTAGGTGTTGTCCAATTTTGCACAGCTTCAATTTTACTGAGCAAAGGCCTTATTTCTCCACCGTCTACCTCATGTCCAAGATAGACTACCTTACTCTGTCCAATTTGACATTTACTCGCCTTTATGGTCAGATTGGCTCGTCCAAGAGCCTGCAAAACATCTCTCAGGTGGGTTACATGTTCTTCCCAGGAATTGCTGAACACTGCTATGTCATCCAAGTATGCCATGCAGAAGTCCTCCATCCCATTCAGAACCTGGTTTACCATCCGTTGAAACGTAGCAGGTGCATTCTTCATTCCCAAAGGCATTACCTTAAACTGGTATAAGCCAACGGGGGTAGAAAATGCAGTTTTCTCCTTGGCATGGTCTGTCAGGGCTATTTGCCAATAGCCTGACGCCAAGTCAAATGTGCTGAGGAACTTGGCGGCGCCAAGTTTATCCACCAACTCATCTGTTCTTGGCAAAGTGTGGGCATCAGTCTTGGTGACTGCATTAAGAGCTCTATAATCCACGCAGAATCTAAGCTCTTTAGATCTGGCCTTTGGTACTAACACAACTGGGCTAGACCATGGACTAGTAGAGGGCTCTATTACCCCGAGATCAAGCATCTTGCTGACCTCACCTTTGATGTGGGTAGGTACGTTTTCTGACATTCGGTATCCTCTGCTTTTGACTGGCAGACAGTCACCAGTGAGTATGTCATGCTGGCCCCAAGGGGTCAAGCCTGGTGAAAGCGAGAACAGAGAGGCAAACTGATTCAACATGGATTTGCACTCTTCTTGTTGCTCGGGTGTCAGATTGGAAGAGAGATTTACTCCTTCAATTTTTTCATCCAAAGGCAAGCCTCTGAGGAGATCCGGAAGAGCTTCACTCTCTTCTTCTTCCTCGGATGATGCTAGAAGCAATGCTCCTACATCAGGTCATGAGACATACGCTTTGAGTCGGTTGGTGTGGAAGACGGTCAGAGCCTCCTTGGGATTGCCCAAGTCCACCAGATAGTTAACCTCTCCGAGTTTACCCACAACTCTGAAGGGTCCCATCCATTTGTCTTGCAAGGCCCTCTGCCTTGTTGGGATCATAACAAAAACGAGCTGGTCTTGAGCGAACTCAACCATGTTAGCCTTTTGATCGTGCCAGTGCTTGACCAATGCTTGTCCAGCTTTCAAGTTATTGCTTGCTTCTGTCATCATGTGCGACATTCTCCTCCGGAGACCTATCACGTAGTCAGTCACTCTGACTGGCTTGGGGGAAGGAGCACTCTCCAACCCCTCCTTAATCAGGGCCAATGGACCTCTAACGGGATGACCATAGAGAAGTTTGAAGGGAGAATAACCTACTCCCTCCTGAGGGACTTCTCTATAAGCAAAGAGAAGGCATGGCTTTAGAAGGTCCCACTTACGCTTAAGGGGTTCCTCTAAAGCACCTATCATGCTCTTCATGGTTCGGTTGAACGGTTCTACCAACCCATTGATTTGTGGGTGGTAAGCTGTTGAGAACTTGTAAGTAACTCCACAGGTTTTCCACATGACTTTCATGTAGTGGGACATAAAGTTTGACCCCCTGTCAGAGATTACTTCCTTAGGAAACCCGACCCTAGTAAAGATACCAAGGAGGGCCTTAGCCACAGCCGGAGCTGTAACAGTCCTCATAGGAATTGCCTCAGGATACCTAGTAGCATGGTCTACTACAACAAGTATAAACCTGTTGCCTGAGGAGGTTGGAGGATCAAGGGGACCAACAATGTCAATCCCTACTCTCTCAAACGGGACTCCCACAACTGGGAGAGGCACTAAAGGTGCCACATTCTTGGAGCCCACCTTACCAGAGGTCTGGCAGGTGTGGCAGCTCCTGCAGTGTTTTTCTACTTCGGCCTCCATCTTTGGCCAATAGAAGTAGAGAGAGAGCCTTTCCTTAGTCTTCTTGAAACTCAAGTGACCAGCCAAAGGAATCTTGTGGGCTAACTGCAAGAACTGTGGTCTGTTCTCTTGGGGTACCACAAGCCGCTTGTAGTCTCCAGGTGCAGACTCAGTCGGTTCACTGTAGAAGAGGCCATCTTCCTAGTGCAACCTGTATTTCCCAGGCTCTTGCCCTTCAGCCTGAGCTTCGGCCTGGTGGCGAAGACCTTCCAAAGTTGGACATTCTCTCTGTCCCTTACTGAAGTCTGCCCTGCTGGGTCCAACAGGATCCAGATCTCCAATGAGTTCCTGGCCTTCCATTAGCTCTTCCTCAGAGTCTAATTCTACCACACAGGGTTGTACCTCCCTCTCTGCCTCAGCTGGAGGTGGAGTTACGGGTGTATCTTTGGACAACCGCGGGGAAGTCCTTGTTGGCTGCACTGAAATGCTGGCTGCTGGTTTCGGGGTAGAAGTCTTAGGTTTCATTTTCGCTTCTGATTTCTTCGAGACAGCGGCCGACAATTCCAGTGGAGCAGGAGTGATTTCTTTCTTCATCATCTCTGGGAGAGTACCGCGCATGGTCCTCTCTCTTGCAGGTCTGGTTAGCTCCTGTAACCGTTTACTAGGAGGTCTGGGAGTATGCGATACAACTCCGAGAGTTTTCAAATCGTTACCCAACAGTACGCGTCCTGGTACCTCACTCTGTATGCTGACAGGTATCTTCACAGTCATGTCGTTACACTGGATGAGAACTGGTAATTGGGGAAGCATCTGCACAGGCCCTCCAGCTAACTTGGTGAGGCATTTGGGTGCCTTAGCAACATCCTCAGCCTGACAAAACCATTTATCCACCACAGTTATGCTGGCCCCAGTGTCACTAATGGCAGGAGTCTCCTGACCATTCACCTGGACACTGTCCTTATAAAACTCTTTAGTATTATCAGGGACAGAATTATAGACATCTAAATTCTGTTGTTCCCACAACCCCAGAGATACTAAAGAAACGCTGGCTGAGACTCCAATGGGTTCATCAGCTAGCAGTAGAAAGTTTCCACTTGCCATTTGGACTTCCTCCTCTGGAGCGAAGGCTAAGGAGACAAGCTGGACCCCTGAAGGTTTACCCTTACATCTGGGATCTCCTTTCACGTGGTCAGTCGAGCCACAAACAAAGCATTTACCGAATGCTTTCTGGAATGGTGGCTTGTTCTGGCCCCCTTCCGGTTTGGCACCAGAAGACACACTATTCTGCTGCGGTTTTCCTTGTGGCTTACCCTTCTGGTTTTGTTTGGGGCCCTCTTTGGAATTTGAGTTATTCGAATTCTCTTTTGAGACTTTTTTAGGCTGTTTTCCCTCATCCTTCTTCTGAGTTGCCCCAGAATCCTTATGAGTAGCCCTGTTGACAACCCATAAGTCAGCAGCCTTAGCCAGCTTCCGGGAATCCAATTCCTTCGAACCAGCCAAGTGCTGTCTGAGCTCAGGAGAACAGGCATCATAAATAGACTCCAAAATAAAAAGATTATTCATACCCTCATAAGTGTTCACTTTGTAACCCTTAATCCATCCCTCTAAGTTTTTCAACCCTTCACTCACCCAGGTAGCCCAAGGGGTACCATCATGCTTTTTGAGGGTTCTAAACCTCTTAGGATACTGGGAAGGGGTCTTCCCAAATCTAGCTATCAAAGCTAGTTTCACACTTTCGTAATCCGTCTTATCTGCCTCCCCCAACTCCATTACCACATCAGTCGCAACAGGGGGGAGCTTAGAGAACAACCATGGAAGTAAATCATTCCCGGTGATGTCCTGGAGCCCATGATTGTACTCAAACAGTTTTAACCAATCCAATACATCCAATCTCGGTTCACACATACCCACTTATTCCTTCGGCATCCGGGGTCTTTTGGGACTGGAGCTCCTAGAGGAACCAGAGGAGAGAGAAGCATTTTCCACAGACAACTTTTTCATCTCTAATTTGTGATTAAGTTCCATTTCCCTGAGCCTTAACTCAGCTTGCTTCTGTTCAGCCTGGGCATTCATCCGTCTGAACTCGAGCTCTTGGTTTCTTTCAGATTGAGCCAAGAACCGTTTGTATTCTAATTCGAGCTTCATTTTTTCAAGTTCAAAATAAGCAGCCCCGTAGGTACAGCTGGTAAGGCAGGTAGAGGAGCAGGGGAGACAGTTCCGTTAGCCTCTCCTTCCTCTTCAGCCTCTTCATCACTATCGTCAGGATTACGATTTAGATCAACACCATCACTGTTATCTACATCTGCTGGAGAAGTTGGTTCCTCTGAACCAGTGCCCAGACTTTGGTTTTCCAGCAATCTCGCTATCAGTTCTAACTTCTTGCCTCTTACAGAAAGATTCTCTTGCCTACAGAGAGCTCGTAAACTCTCAGTATTTTCACCTGACAAGGATTCTCGATTGTAAGCTTCCATAGTAGACATGTTTTTGAAAGTTGCTTTTTAGTGCTAGGCTTTGTGGTTAGTTATCCTAAAGTGTCGTAAAGCACTCTAAACTGTATACTCGATACAAATCCCACCGCTGTACACCAGTGTTAGGCGGAAACCTGTGCAGTTCCCTCTGGGACCACTGCAAAAGATTTAGGACTACAGGTGTTTGTCAGTAAACCCACTTGGGAGCAGTCTGTACCACACAGATTCACTTGGTAGCTGTGGCTGAGCAGTCAGACTTCCCTCAAGAAGAGTTAGGCAGTATGTGAAGTATACAATATAGGGCAATCTACACAGTAGAACAAGCAAACACGGCACAAGGCTTCGGTGTAAATATATAAAGGTATTTATTTATAACAACACATCTATAGAAAACACTCTGGCACTAATACGGCAAACAACTTCAATCACAATTACTATACGAAGAAAAATATCAATCCCCCTAACAATAGTTCGACAAGTCTAGGTTCACCGGCATCACTTATTTGCAGACAGAGGTGTATGCTTTAACCTGGATGGCACTCTAGTATTCGTTAGGATCGGAGAGAAAAATACGGCAGGTTATGAAGTCAACTCGATACCAATACTTTACAGACAAATGCAAGGCAAGTAAGGCAGGGTCTACTGCAGATCACAAAGTTCAGAAGCCAGGCCCACTCGGAGAGAGGCAAGGCGATATGTCCCAAAAAGTGTCTCAGTGAAAATGTGCTTCGAGTCTTTATCGCAAAATTGTTATGGAAAGATTGGACCAGTTCAGAACAACACGTTAAAGAAAGCTTGGGGGCGACCCAATGGAAAGGCGAGGATTAAGACACCTCACTCTATCCGGCAGAAAGGGAAGCCAGGCGGACACGGTACCTTGTTTGTGGAGATACAGCTCCGGCGGGGGCAGTTGTTCCTGGTGGTGGACGCACGTCGGGTCTTTGCCAAGAGTAGAGATGATCTCGTCGTCGAAGAAAAGTGAAGTCTGGTGAACCACCAGGGAAGAGACCAGCCGCGGAGTGCTCCGCCACAAGACATCACCTTTTGGTCGCGGTACAGGGGTAGTGGCTTTCCGGTTGCCGAGGTGCTCTGCACTGGCAATTCGACCACTGCATCCTGGAGCGAAGAAAAAGCAAAGGGGACTGGTTGTTCCCACCAGTCAGGGGAAGAGAGTCTCCGGCAGGGAGATCTCCTCTGTCATTGGGAAGTGGCGAGTCGGTTCCGCAGGGCTCCACCAGAGGTGTCGTTGTTGCAGGTCAGCTCAGCTTTACCCATGTCGGATTCTTAGGTCCTGTGGCGACTTCTGAAGATCCAGTCCCAAAAGCCCTGCTTTTATGCAGAAAACTCCCATTCATTCAGCCTAGCTGTCAATCAAAACACGCTAAGTGGTGAGCGGGGTGGCTCACCACTTGGGCCAATCACACCAGAGTGCGACTGGAGTTGGCAAGGCAACTCAGTCCAGGGTGCCTAAACCCCCTCCCACACCCCTGTGGTAACGCGGACAGAATGGCACCACTTTGGTGGGTCTCTGTACAGAAGCCCGCCAAAAGTGGAACAAAGGGCTCAACCTTTGGTTTAGGAGTCACAGAGACGAACACAGACGCCATTTTAAAAACCGAGTTCTGGCAGAAAATACCATCCGATAGACCTATTTAAGATAAGTAAACTGGTGGTATGTTAGAGATTAACGAGGAAAAGTATCAATCTCCAACAATGGGAAGAATACCATAGGGTTATATTCGGGGTCGAATATAACAAGTAGTTTCCACTGCCACCAGCCAAAACTCGACGAGGGGGGACGGGACAGTGCCCCCTCGAATAACAGACCCAGGAGTAATCGAATTACTCCTACTAGTACGTCCACAATAGGATGGTTTGTACTAGTTCTGTTAGTATATTTAGGTCTAGTAAAGCCAATGGTGACTTTACATGCCCGGGGAGACAGTAGCCAGTCCCCGGGTATGGAGTCTATGATGGAGGTCCGCTAGGACGCCCCAGTGCTACGGCACGGAGGGTGCGTTGTAACACACATAGTAAAACATATGAGAGCCTATGGAGTAAAAGACCCCATAGCCCATAGAACACATTGACATTCAAAGGAATTACACACATTCATGTCCAAGAGTGGGAGAAAAAGAGTCTCACTCTTGGCAGGATGGAAAAAACAAACTCCAGAAATCCAAAAAAGCTGCTGGGGGACTCACTAGGTTAGGAAATTCATCCCAAACAGAGAATTCTCCCTAACACGGGGTATGAGTGGGGGGTGGAGGGGAGGGAGAGAGACACGGGGCATGAGCGGGGGGTGGGGGGAGGGAGAGAGACACACAGGGCATGAGCGGGAGGGGGAGAGACACACGGGACATGAGCAGGGTGGGCGGGAGGGGGAAAGACACGGGGCAAGAGCGGGGGTGGGCGGGAGGGGGAAAGACACAGGGCAAGAGCGGGGGTGGGCGGGAGGGGGAAAGAGACACGGGGCAAGAGCGGGGGTGGGCAGGAGGGGAGAGACACACGGACATGAGCGGGGGGTGGGCGGGAGCGGAGAGACACACGGACATGAGCGGGGGGTGGGGAGAGACACACGGGGCGTGAACGGTGGGTGGGCGGGTGGGCGAGACGAGCGGGGCACGAGCGGGCATGAGCGGGGGGTGGGCGGGACGGAGAAAGACACACGGACATGAGTGGGGGGTGGGCGGGAGGGAGAAAGACACACGGACATGAGCGGGGGGTGGGCGGGAGGGAGAAAGGCTTTGTGTGCAGGCGGCAGATCCCGCTCCTTGGCCCTCCGCTGGCCACCGTGTGCCGATGGCGTGAGCGGGGGGCTGGAGGAAAAGGGAAGACACGGAACATGAGTGGGGGTGAGCGGGGGTGTGGGAGGAACAGGAGACAGACACGGGCATGAGCGGAGGTGGGGGACTTACTGTGCAGGCGGGATACAAAGCCTCTCATGCGAGGAACAAAGATGGCGGGCGTCTCTGAAGCCAGACGCACTGCACGCTTTCACCACATCCAATGAGAGACCACGTCAGATGTCCGCGGACATCACGCAAGCTGCTTGCCCAATCACTGTCCTGTCCGCGGAGCGAACAGGGAAGTGTGTCCCCGAAGCGAATACAGATATCACTAATTTTTTTCACGTACATTTTTTGGCACACAAATTCTATGAATCAACCCCACAGTGTGTTTCAGTAACAGTAAGAATATTATGGTAGTATTTTACTTCTCAAAGCAATGAGATCTACCCCCAGCTTGTTGCTTCGAGAGCGGCTGACCCTGAGGGAGTTGGAGACGGATGAGCGAAGGGCTCTGGAAGGAAGATATTTAGGAAGAGAGAGTTGAAGGTATTTAGGCCCCAGGCCCCAGAAGGCCTTGTGGACAATGCAGAGGGTTTTGAACTTAATCCTCGCAGCCACTGGGAGCCAGTGTAGAGATTTCAGTCCTGGAGAGATACGGTCCCTGGGCTTGAGGCCAAGGACAAGTCTTGCAGTTCAGTTCTGGATGAGTTGCAGAGGGCGGAGAGTGGAGGCAGGCAGATTAAGATAGAGGCTGTTACAGTAGTCCAGCTTCGAGAGAACCAGGAGGGAACTGCACAGGTTTCCGCCTAACACTGGTGTACAGCGGTGGGATTTGTATCGAGTATACAGTTTAGAGTGCTTTTCGACACTTTAGGATAACTAACCACAAAGCCTAGCACTAAAAAGCAACTTTCAAAAACATGTCTACTATGGAAGCTTACAATCGAGAATCCTTGTCAGGTGAAAATACTGAGAGTTTACGAGCTCTCTGTATGCAAGAGAATCTTTCTGTAAGAGGCAAGAAGTTAGAACTGATAGCGAGATTGCTGGAAAACCAAAGTCTGGGCACTGGTTCAGAGGAACCAACTTCTCCAGCAGATGTAGATAACAGGGATGGTGTTGATCTAAATCGTAATCCTGACGATAGTGAGGAAGAGGCTGAAGAGGAAGGAGAGGCTAACGGAACTGTCTCCCCTGCTCCTCTACCTGCCTTACCAGCTGTACCTACGGGGCTGCTTATTTTGAACTTGAAAAAATGAAGCTCGAATTAGAATACAAACGGTTCTTGGCTCAATCTGAAAGAAACCAAGAGCTCGAGTTCAGATGGATGAATGCCCAGGCTGAACAGAAGCAAGCTGAGTTAAGGCTCTGGGAAATGGAACTTAATCACAAATTAGAGATGAAAAAGTTGTCTGTGGAAAATGCTTCTCTCTCCTCTGGTTCCTCTAGGAGCTCCAGTCCCAAAAGACCCCGGATGCCGAAGGAATTAGTGGGTATGTATGAACCGAGATTGGATGTATTGGATTGGTTAAAACTGTTTGAGTACAATCATGGGCTCCAGGACATCACCGGGAATGATTTACTTCCATGGTTGTTCTCTAGGCTCCCCCTTGTTGCGACTGATGTGGTAATGGAGTTGGGGGAGGTGGATAAGACAGATTACGAAAGTGTGAAACTAGCTTTGATAGCTAGATTTGGGAAGACCCCTTCCCAGTATCTTAAGAGGTTTAGAACCCTCAAAAAGCATGATGGTACCCCTTGGGCTACCTGGGTGAGTGAAGAAGGTTTGTTAGTTCATGCAGAGTAGTAGGGTCTTTCAAATTCAATAATCCTTCCACCTTTTTTGCCTGGGGACTGAGATCCTCAGGCGTGATTTCATATCCTAAGAAGTTCACGCGGGTCTTACAGCACTGTGCCTTCTAAAACAACATTTTTGCTCTGGCTTTCTGCAACTGTGTCAGAACATAGCATATTTCAGCTGTGTGTCCACAGTTGAGCTCTTGATTAAGACATCATCTACATAGGTCAGGATTCCCCTTTCACATCAAGTCGGGCATGGCCTTATGTAGGAAGATATTATATTAATTGCTGGATTTTATGTATCCAAAGGGGGTTTGGGTCCACGTGTATTGCTGCCCCTGAAGGTAAAGGCAAGTGTGTACTGATCTTCCCTACTTACGGGTACTGTCCAGTAACTGTTGGTCAGGTCAATGGAAGTATACACCTTTGACCCCTGGATCTGGGCGAGTCCCTGATCGATGTACGGAGGGGACCATCTTGACACGTGAACCTGTTTATTTAACTCCCTAAAGTCGGTGCAAAGTCTACATTGGCCTTTACGTTTGAGTATCCCCAGTACCGGGTTTTTAAAGGTACTGTAGATTGCATAAATAATACCGCAGGATTCTAAGTTTTTAATAATCTCCATAAGTGACTCCATAGATGTGAGAGGTAACCGGTATTGCTTCACAAATACTGGAGCCATCTCGGGGTCTGTGGGTATGAGGGTTGAATGTACCTCAGTGCTTCCACAATCAGAAGAATCCACTGCAAAGATATCCTGAAAATCTAAAAAGAACAGTTTCAGCTTCTGTTTTTGCTCCTCCGTCTCACAGGCATCAGCAAGATTGATTTGTTTTTTGACCATCTGCTTAAAGCCTGGAAAGACCTCAGACTTGGAAATGTCTGTGCTATCCTCCAGTTGGGTGGAGAGATCTCTTGCTATGGTGTTGGACTGGATGGGAGGTTTCAAGGATAGGACAAAGTCACTGTGGACCACCTCATTCCTCCTGATGTCATAGGTCACTGTTCCCACACCATAAGTGCAGGAAGAGTACACCAAGATTTCCCCCCTTGCCTGGTGAAAATCTTTTTCTGTATTGATATTGTTGTTAAGATTGTAGCAGTAATTTAGAATTGGACCAATGATCTCATTACCCATATCCATAGAATAATGTTGGTCATCAACCACCATTCCAACAAAGGTGTCTGTATCCAAAATGTTATCCACCAATATTGAAATAATGTCATGTTCTATGTCAACTAGGGGTATCAGATTTGTATAGGCGTCTGGTTGCTGAGGTTCTATCCTCACTTAATTTTTAGGAGAATGGTAAATTGTCACACCTGTCCTGGGATGGTAACCTCTTCTCTCACTTGAACTTCAACTGCATACGGCAGCAATTGAGCTGACCAAAATGTTTTCTCAGTGTTGCCAAAGCCCATGGGTTTCCCCCAGTCAGGACCAAGCCTTGTAATCAATTAGGTCCAAATTAATTGCAAAGTAATTAGAATGTCACTGTCTAAGTAAAAGGCAGAGAGGACATCTCTCACAACCCAACAATTATGTTGTATACTTTTGTCACCAATGGAAATGTTTAGCATGCACCTGCTAGGCATGAGATGTGCATTGTGTGCCTGCTTGGCAGTTATTTTTTTATATTGAACTCTGACACTGTGTGATCTTGGACAGTTTTCTGTGTCAGAGTGCGGGAATCTGTAAAAAAGATTTTGCACCCAGAAACAGTTGGGATTGGGAAGTCCCTTTTTTCCCCCGATTCCTAGCTGTCCCCCTTTTCCTGGTGACAGTTACCTGAACCTGTTTTGGGGGTGAATACCTCAGTGCTTTCGGGGTTGTCTTGGTGACATTGTGGGGTTTTAAGAATGTGTTGCTCTGGTTCATTCTCCATACTTACCCAGTCTAAATCAGGGTCTCTTGGGACCCATTTCTCCTTGGGAGGGATAGCATCCATCTCTGAAAGAGAAGATTTACTTCCTTTAATCCTCCAGGGATTCTTCTTGATGCAGACTTCCTCCACAAAGTTGGTCATCTTTTGCTTTTGATTTCTCCTACTTACCCTCTATTCCCTACGATCCAGCCTTTCGGGGTCAGAATATATATATTCAGGTTCAAGGCATCCAGGGGTTTTGTTCCAGTGGGAAAGGAAGCTTCCTATAGGGCTTTGCATCTCCCTTCCATCTGGGCCCCTTCATCTGGAACCTGTTGGTTGTCAGAGGTTTCTTCCCATCATTGCTCAGCGGCACCAGGCCCGGGTGTCAAGATATTTGGGGCAGCAGTTTCCAGGGGAGGGTTCTGCTGAGCCCTTAACATGCAACCCACGATTAATTGTTGCACCTGTTGCTCCAATTGTGACATTTTTTTTTCTGATGGGTAGGGAAGTCTGGATACAAACCTTTTCTGCTCCCAGAAAGAGAAGCTGTCCCTTCTCCAAGAATAGCTTGGGTATTGGGATTTTCTCTGATAACCTTCCATCCAAAGTCTCCCTTCTCCCAGATTTGGCAATCTATTGTCCTGAAAGCAGGGAGAGAGAGGATGATTGTTCTGGAAATTGGGGTTTGAAGGATATCCAGGAAAGTTACTTAGGTTGCGTGATGGAGTATTTCTTCCCTCCTGAGGGATGTTCTGAGGGAAGTTTCCTGTGGCAGTACTTACCTGATTGTCCCCCCTGTTCCGGGGGAGTCCATACTTGTATCTTAGACTGATATGGGTAGCAGGGTCAGACGTAGTGTTGGTCTGATACCCTGCCTGGCTACCACCCAATAGAGTTGAATTTGAAGGTCTCCTCTGCCTCTCATTCTGCTTGTTGGAGGAGGATTTTACCCCCCTCCTGTTTCCTAGTCCAATATGGGAGTATTTTTCATCTCTGTTACCTTTGCGGCAGTGGGCCTGTTTGATGGTTTGCGGTTTTTAGGGTTGTTTCTGTTTTCAGAGGGCTTTTGGACCTCATAAATATGGGTGGCCTCTTCTATCACCCATAATGCATTTCGGGAGTACATGGAAGTATGTGTTAATGAACTCCCGGATAGTGTTCACCCGCATGGAGGTCTGTGCAAATGCTCACTTCAGCTCATGCACAAACTCTCTAGGCGCTTGGTCCTCCCCCACAACGCAGGTTGTAGGCCACCTTGCAGGCCTCCTGAGGGTTCCTGTGAATTGAGAAGTGTTTTAAGATGGTTGCCGCCTTGTAGGTGGACCATTTATGGTGATCTTGGTCCTCCAGCCATGTAAAGAAGCTGGAGTATTCCGGGTAAAATGTCCGTTTGACAAACTCCATGGAATTTGTATAATCCCTAATACCAAATGAAGTCATCATTTGGTCATAAAGCTCTAGATGCTCCCATAATGAGTATTTGGTGTGATTATGGCAGGGAGCCATACATCTCTCTATGGCCTTTATCTGACGAATTGGGTCTTTCAAACAATCAGTCAAACAACCTCTCTTCTGTTTGGCAGACTTTCTTTTCTGCTGCACTTGCCCTCTGACTCAGAGCTGCTGCTATTGATGGCCCATTTCCTACATCTATGAGACTGGGAATCCCTCTCAGAGTGACAGGTCCTGGTCTCTTCTTCCTGTGGTGCTGTGGGCTCTCAGTGCCATTTCCCTTTTTGCACAGGGAAGTACTCATCCTCCACATCCCTCCTTCCGGGTTTGGTAGGGAATTCCCCCCACCTCCCTGAATGTGTGGAGGGTTTCTTAAACTGCTCTTTTGAGGCTGGGACTCTGGTCTTTCTCTATCTGCAAAGTGCACCATGTGGTGCCCTTGTAACTTCAGTTTCTGCCAGTCCAACTCCCTGATCTTTTCATCATAGGAGCCCTCCCGGTCAAAGATACATGCCAGGGTATTTTTAAATACCCAGAGCCCACTGGTCCAGCCACCTTCCCTTCTATTGAGTAGAGATGAATATTCTTCAATATCTGATAAGGACTGGCCTTTTGGCTCAGTTGGACTAGGCCTGATTGCGTCCAGATGCCTGATGTTTCCCAGTTCTTGAAAACTGGCAGTTATGAAGTTAGCTGCACCCTGTTCATGTGAGGTGGTGAGTTGGCTTGAGGTCCCTGATAGAAAGGTCATCACTTCGTGATCAAGGGTGCTTTTCCATACCCTGACTGGTTGGATGCCTCAAAGCCTGTTTGTGTTTGGTTATTTCACTTTTCAAGCTCTCACTTTTGTTTTTCTCAGTCCCTATCTCTTGGTGATATATAGAGGCCTGAGTTTTCAACTCTGTCACCAGTGCTTGAGTGACTTCTAGCACTTTATTTTGTGCCATCAATCAGTCTCTGAGACCCTTGTTCTCCTCACAAAGGGACTAATTTTCCTTCTGCGAGGCTTGTATTGTCTGGGCATATTCATACCGCTTCTTTTTCAGGAGACTCATCTCCTCCCCTTGTGCAACTTTAGCCTGTGTTGCCTGCTCTATGTCAAACTCTGCTTGCCTCACATGTTCCCTTAATTTTTCATTTTCTAGCCTCATGCGAGTTAGTTCCTGAGAACATAACTCACTTTTCTCAATGGCTGTCCTTAACTGACGCACTTCCTGAAACAGGGCACTATTCTCTTGACACAATTTGCTATTTTCTTCCCTCAACTGCTCTCTCTGCTGTTTCAAAGTGTGCAGATCTTAGTGCATCTGACCAGATTCACCCTGAGAATTAACATCCATACTGACCACCTGGCTGTTTCCAGCTTCCATTTGTTTATTCTGTGCTTGAAATGCGGAAATGTCCTCGAAGCAGGCTCTAGTTTGAACAACCTGCTCACTGAATTTATGTTGACTTGCACTCATGTTTTCAACACATTCTTAATACTCTCCTTGCAGTGTAAAAAATGGAACCTCTCGCTGTGCTTTCGCTTGCTGTTGAGTCGCTAACTCATCTTTTAGCAGCTGAAAAATATTTTCTAATTTTAGCAGCTGAAAAATATTTTCTAATTATGTCTCTGAATTTTGGCTCGTTTGCACTTTTTCTTCTAATTGGTCACACTCTGGGCTTGATTCAAAAGGTCAGACTGGTTTTGCACAGAGGCTACACTATCCTTGTATCTTTCTTCCATGATCATCAGAAGTAAGTACATATATGTTGTGATCTGCACCATTTTAATTTGCGCATCTTTGCTGGCCTGTGTCATTAACAAATTGGTCAGGGTCTGATGTAAAGACCATTATCCTGCCACATATCAACATCTGCACAGGTAACCTCCTGCATCATTCTAGCTTGCCACATTTCATGTTCTTGTTCTACCCATTCATCTTTAATAAACAATTTGGATAGGAGGTGCTTCCTGGCCATATTAATTTCTACGGTGCTCATTCTGAAATGTGTTCTGCACTTGATATACTCTCTCTGTAAGGGCATAAATCCCAACCCTTTTTCTGTTTAGTTTCCCCACATGGTGATGGAGCAATAGTTACCTAAGTTTTCAGGATCCAGAGTAGGTTTCTTTAGTAGACGGAGGATTTGGCCCATTTTTAGGGTCGATGGGAAGGTGGCTTGAGCTAGGGAGCTGTTGATGATCTCCAGGTAGTGAAGGAAAGTTTCTGCAGGGAGGGTCTTGAGGATGGATGCTGGGAGGATATCGTATGAATATGATGTGGACTTGAGGGTGGCCAAGGTTCTACCAGGTTTGAGTTTGAATGATGTCCAGGGTGGTGATATTTTACGAGGAGGGGTATGAGGTCGGTCTGTGGATGCAGAGCTGGTGTCTATGTGCTGTCGAATCTTGCTGAATTTGTTATGGAGTGTGGTATGGCAGGGATGGCTAGCAGGTTGATGCAGTTCTTGACCGCTTTGAAGAGGGCTCCACTTTTGGTGTCGGCTTCTGCTAAGGTGTTCTGATAGTAGGAGGCCTTGGCTGTGTTGATGAGATGTCGGCGGGTTGCTTAGACTTCTTTGAGGAGCACCAGGTTGGATACGATCCTGGAGCGGCACTAGGTTTTCTCTTGTTTCCTGATGGCTCTTTTGCCGAGGTTGAGTTCTTGTAAGTACCAGGGTGCTGATGCTTTTGATTTGCAGGTGTGTTGGTTCAGGGGTGCATGTTGTACAATGGAGGCTGAAAGTTTGGTGTTCAGTGCTTCCAGTAGAGTTGCAGTTCAGTTGGGGGTGTTCGGTCTATGTAAATTGGAGGTTGCTGAGGTCTTCCGAGAGGGCTTCAACCAGGAAGTTCTTGAAGCACCTGAAGGTTTGTCAAATGGTTTTCTGCTGAGAGTGCTTGATTGGGGTTGTGTGCAGGATGTTGAAAAGCACTGCTAGGTGGTCAGACCAGTCAAGCAGGAGAGGAAAGCTGTAGTGGAGGGAAAACAGTGCAGGGATGATTAGGTCAAGAATGTTACCTTTCTTGTGTGTTGGGTCCTTCATGTGCTGTGTGAGGTTGTGGGTGTTAAGAAGACTGAGGAAAGCTTCCTTCATCGGTCGAAGTCGTCTAGGAAGATGTTGTTGGCGTGCGTGAGGAACATGATAGTGACCAGGTCAGTGAAGTCTCTGATGAAGGCAGTGTTGATTTTGGGTGGTCTGTAGTTGAGATGGAAGGTGACTGTGTCCATCAGGGAGAGTGGAAGTGGCAGGAGAGGACTTCAAAGGAGCCAATGTTGTCAATGTCAAGTCGGATGCAGGGCCAGAAGGTCTTTTGGACGATTGCAGGGCCTCTGGCTGTCTTGTTCAGTTTCTCGCTGTGTTTGAAGCTGTAGCCATAGGGGAAAAGGACATCTAGGATGCGGGTGGAGGTAACGCTATGATGAAGATGACATCAAGGTTGTGTGTGGTGAAGAGGTTGGTGATGTCTGTTGCAAGGGTGATAGCTGAGCGGATGTTGGCGAGCATCAACTTCAATGTTGTGGAGGGTGGGGGTGTGCTGATGGGCTTGGGGCTGATGTAGGTGTGGTTACTGCATTGCGGAGTTCATGCCTTAGAGGATAGGCAATGTCATTGATGTTGGTGTTGCCTGCTGATGGTCGGGATGGCCTGTAGGAATAGAGGTAGAAATCACATGTCGGCGCATGATTACCTGTGGTCTGAGCAGGGGTTCAGGCCCTTGGTCCGCCCGGTCAAAACAGGTCCAAAATAGGAACTGCCTTTTTCTTTGCCTGCCCTTCAGATCAGACGCCTGGGTTAGACACACCCTCAATCCAACAGTTAAGAGCAGAAAGGAAGAGGCAGGGCTCTTGTTTCTGGTAATTGGGATATAAAGTCTGCTTTGGCATTTTTCAATTTTTTTCGATCCCGCAATGTGCATAATTTCAAAGGTGCAGTTTAGCAGTAAAGCCGGCCTGATGAAGCATGGACATGTTATTTGATCCTGGTCTTAGAATGTAAATTAAAGGCTTATGGTCTGTTTTTTTGCCCCACACATATGTTCTGAAATATTCAACGGCCCATGCACAACTAACATTTCTTTTTCCACTGTGCAATAATTAATGTCCATTTGGGACAATGCCTTGGAAGCAAAGGCCACAATATGCTCTGTATCACCCTTCTTCTGTGTTAGGGTAGTTGCCAAGCCATGCACACTGGCATAAGTTGTAATAATGTTCTTCCACAATGGATTGAATGGCTGCAGGCACAGGGCATTTATGATGTGCTCTTTGACCCCATCAAGCGCCTTCATTTACTCTCGAAGCCAGATGTACTCAGCATCTTTCTTTAGCATTTGCCTTAGTGGTGCTGTGGTCTCTGAGAACCTCAGAACACATTTGGCAAAGCATTCCGTGAGGCCCAAGAAAGACCTCAGTTCCTCTTTGTTCGCAGGTGCTGTGGCTTTCACGATGGCCTGCAACAAGATCCACTTTGGACTGATCCCCTCCCTCGAAAACGTGTAGCCTAAGTACTCCACCTCTTTTTCTTTGATCACACACTTGCCATAGAGTAGTCTCAATCCAGCTTGCTGTAATTTGGCGAGGGCCTTCCATAATATGACATAATGGGTTTCAACATCCTCATTATAGATTATATGCATCCCTTACATCCAGTTTCGGCAACACTTTGGCTCCCATCATCATGAGGATCCACCCATTTATGCTTGGTAGAGCCTAGCTGTCCATGATACCTCCTGATTTAAGCTGCACAAATTGATGAACACTCTGATATCACCTGAATGTTGTTTTAATAAGGACCACTGGGCTCAGCCATTCAGATGATTCTACCATCTCTATTGTGCCGCCCTTCAACAACCTTTCCAATTGTACCTGTAGAGCTGCCCTTACCGTCACTGACACTGTTCCCACCTTGTTGTTTACTGGGAATGTGTTGTGCTTCATCATAATCTTCTGAATTCTTCCCTGAAAACCGACGCTCCTCCTGCTTTCACCAACAAAACCTGCTCCCCCTTGCTGGGATCCAGCCCGAGGTACTGTTTGGCCTGGTCACCCCACCGTAACACAGTTTGGCCCTCTTCTGAAAAATAGACCCTGGTCTTCGTCACTCTGGCCTTGAATTCAATGGTGCTGTGGATGTACCCTAACAGACTCACTGTTGTGCCCCCAAAGACTTTGGGCTTGTGTTTCGTCCTCTTCACTATCACCCTGTCTCTGCTGACCATGTCACTGTATGTGCAAATCGGGAGTATCATTAGGTCGGACCCCGAATCAGCCATACCTCTCGTCTCGTTTCCACCCACATTGAACATGCACTATTATTTCTCCCTATGGCCTTCCCACAATTCTGCATTACTATTGTGGGTTGAGAGACAGATGAATGCATCATCCAAGGTGTTGACCACTCCGCCGCCTCCATATCATAGAGACAAGAGATGTATGTCATTTATGGCATCAGCCCCTTCCCCACCTAAATACTGTAAGCCCATTGAAATTCACATTAAAAAGTGGCCTGATATATATATACAACTGGCACCTTTCTGGTACTGATCAGAGATCTCGAGTTTCAGAGGTCAGTTTTTAAGAACTTGAGAAATTGAACTGTCACTATATTCAAAGAATCCTTGGATAAATTCACGTTTTCAATACATACAACATTAAAATCCATAATAAATATTAACATAGCATATCTAAAACTAGCACATTTCTGATGTTGATAAGACATCTTCACTGGTTAACTTTAAGAGCTTAAGAAATTGAACAGTCACTATGTTTAAGGAGACCTTGGATGCGTTCAAGATTTCAATCCATACATTTTCTTTAGTTATTGTTTTACGATCGCCAAAGTATTTTTGAAAGTATGTTTTTCTTATGTCTTTTAATTTGGTGCATTCAGTTAATATATGTTGTAAGGTTTCATCACATCTCTCATTCTTACAAAAGCGACAGGTGATATTGGACTTACTTGATTTGTTACATAATGCTAATTTCATCTTGGTTAAACATAAGTTAAATCTCATTCTAAGAATGATGTCCGCATATTCACGGTAAGGACATTTTATTTAATAAGGCAGAAGTTGCTTCATAACCTTTTGTATAAAAGCACCAGTTTTAAAAGCAGAGAACATCTAACATTTTGTCCCATGTGCAAATTCAGTCCCATTGATATAGGTTGAGTTTTGCCTTCGCTGGATTCTGACATAGTAAATCGATTGTGATGTCAGCATTTTGCATGATTATATGGGATTTTTTTTTCCATGTCAGCATTTTTCAATTCTAGACGTAATTTCAATGTAGGAAATAGGTTGTTCCAATCATCTGCTGTTAAGTAACATTTTCTGTATCCAGCAAGTCAATCACGTTGTATACTTTAGACATGTAATAGCAATTAAAAAATAACATCAACCATTTACGAAAATGCATATACAGATTTTAATTAGCAAGGTACATATAATTATTATAAAAACATATAATTTTACTAAAAAATAAACATAATATTATAAAAATAAAACATACACAAAACAAATATAAACATAAAGCATCATAAACAGTAAAAACTTAGTAACATTTACTTTTACAACTAACATAAACATAGACAAAACATTTATAGTCTTTACACTGTATATAAACATAAAATAATTTCAACATCTTTATTAAAAACAAACAAATATTCACACACCACATTACATTACTGTGACTATAAAGTATTTTAGAGCAAAAACAAAATCTTTTAAAACAAAAACAGGACGAGGTAAGTTTGCAATGATATTTGATTTAAATATAATACTATTTATTCATTATTACAGTTTGTTATCTTATAACCTTAACGTTATTATATCTGATATTTGTAGACTTTTAGGTGTATTTGTTTAGCCTTAAATCTTTTGTATTTTATTTGATCAAATGATATGTATGGATATAGTACATGGCCTGCGGTAGCGGTCGTGTAGTTATGGTTAAGTTGCAAAACTCATAGGAAGAACACTTTTTGGGTGGCTTATAACTTTGAGACCGTTTGACGAATCGTCACCAAACTTTGCAAAAGAAAGGTATATGGCCATCTTCGCATGATTTTGTGTAACTTGGTGCGGTTTCATTAAGGGGGGAAAAGTTATAGGGGGGACACAATTCTTTTTAAATCTTCATAGACATAATGGAAATAAATTGTGCTCACACCTACAGCCCAAACCGCAGGACGGATTTGAATCAAACTTTTGTGAGGAGTGGCGGTTTGGTCCCAAAAGTGTGATTTTGTTAATTTGGTGTAAATCGTCCAGTGTTTTTTTTTTTTTTAAATGGCCAAAAATTCTGTCAAAATACATTAGTGATATGTGTGTCTGGTCATGGACTATTTCCTGATTTGGTGTCCACGGACGCCTTTGGACCAGTCAGATGGTGTTGTGTTGTTCATGGACATCAACTGCACATGCTGATTGGTTGCTGAAAAACGTGAGCTGCATCTAACATTTTGAAACGGTTGCCATATTGGATCCGCGTTCCACCGCCCTTTTTTGTGGCTCAAAGAGTGCCTGGGAAGGGTGGGGGAGTGGAAAAAGTTAATATGGAGCCATTCTACTCGAAGGAGTAGTAGTTGGTGTAAAGTAACACCTCGTATGTGTTACTCACCGGTGGGATGAGTGCGAGGAACCAGGAAGCATCCAAACCCAGAATTTTGCTTGATGGAGCTTAAGTAGGGCCTCTAGCTAAGCCTCCTCTCTGCGAGGGAAAATAGACCTTCAAAATGATATGACCACTTGCTGTAGTTAACCAGACAAGGGGACTGATCACCCAGAAGGGCGGAGAGAAGTTGTACCGCCACGAACCAGGCTGAAAAGAAAACAACAACAAGTAAGTAATACAAAAGGTAACGGTTGTCCCTTATAAGCCTTACTAACTGAGGAGTACCTGGGTTCTTGTTTTCCTCCCCCCGTAGGATAGATGAAGGAATTAACCCGGGAATCACCTAAGAGCAGGACAAGATTTAGTATCTAACTGGTTTAAATAATTACACAAACAAAAAGGTGGGTAGGATCTTACCAGTGGGAATTGACTTAGTACTTGAAATGTTAGAACACAACGACAGGGAGAAAATAAGAAAAAGGTAAGGTTAGTAGGGTTCTACTACCCGGGCGGCACGAGGGTCGCGCTAGATTCGGGATGGTGCACTGCTGCAGAGCGTCCTGAAAATGCACAAACCCAATGTTCCGTTTAACACCAAAAGTCTTCCCACTGATGGAAAAAGATTAAGGACGATGACAGTCGGGATGGTATTTCCAGGTGAATGGGTTTTAAGGAGGTATATTCTGGCAGGATACAGAGCAACCAGTCGGAATGATGACTCTTGAGACAGGTAGGTCAAAAACAGGCAAGGTCTGGTACACTGGCTGACAGGAACTATAACAGAACGTGCAGAAGAGGAGTCCAGGAGGAAAGCAGGATTTTCGGTACACGGGAAGGCAGATCAGAAGGTGAGGGAATTCCAAATAGAAGGTCCAGTAAACAATCCGAGTAGAAAACCGTAAGAACCACAAGCAGATAGCAATCGAAGAAGGAACTTCTAATTACCGGTAGTAGCTGTAAACAGAAGCAGCGTCTTGGCCGTCTCCAGGAGCTAAATAATGGAGAAAGGCGGGGCTAGCCAATGTGAGGCTCTTCCGGTGAACTACCGTACGGAAGCAGGTTTCCTGGGGGGTGTAGTCTCCGAGCCGCTAACTTCCACGGCAACTTCCATCGTGCATAAAACGACGCGGTTTGATGCCGAATCCTTTTGGGGAGCGCTATAAATTTCCTACTGCCTCTGGTAGTAGATTTGGAAACCCGAAGCGCCAGCGGCGTAAGTGACCGGGTTTTGCTGATAGCCGGGGATGAACGCCGACTCATAACAGTATGTTTTAGGCAGCTAAACCGGTGGGGGCTGTTACAACACCTGAAAGGTTGTTGTCTGTTAACTTTTGTAGGAATCTAATGATGATTTTTATTAAGAATGTTTTGCCTGAACCAGCTTCACCAATTACATAGAGGAGTAGAGGTTTATAATTTTGACAGCTATAAGTTTTACTTTCATGCTGCACACCATGTTCAATTTCTTTAGTCACTTTTAGGGAAATGCTAATTTGCTCATCATTTAGTTGTGATTTCAGCAGTGCCAAGTTTTCTTCTGATTGCTCATATTGATACATGGTGTTTTCTTATTCAGTCATGGCTAATTCTGCTTCATTTACTATGAGTGGCTCGCCAAGTGGTTCGTGACTTCCTGTAATATAAGGTTGACTGCCCTTAGGAGTGTCTTCATTTACTTGTGCTTGAACTTCTTCATCTTGTTGGAATTTATTGTCCCCCTTCAGAAGTTAAGACCATGTATTTTCCACTTTTTTCATTTGGTTTAACATTATTCTTGTAGGAGACATTTTAGGCTATGTGGTATAGGCACATGTTTTCCAAAGCAATACTAATACATTGTCTTTTGGGGTCATTTTGGCTATTGTTTCTGTCTTGGTACAATTTCAGCACTCTTTTTCTGTATGCAGCAGGACCAAGGCTTAGCTAGACTATATGTTCAGATTCACCATATATGGCTGTGCCTGTTAAATGGTCTGCAGGTTCTTAGAATCCACATTCTATATGGGAGAATATTTGTATGCCAAGGCTGTACAATTTTTGTGACAGTGTTTTTCTCAGATGATATGTCATCCCAGAGGTCTTTAAGCTCTGGTTTTTCAGCTTTGGTTAGGTAGGCTGTGACATATCTTGCAACAGCAGTGGAATGGTCTGCAATATATTGTATATCTATGTTTGAATTCCACAAGAGGGCAATGATGGTGGAGTAGTTGGCCTTGGTAATCAGAGTCCTATGGTTTCTTCAGAGAGATTTGAGGTTTGGTGAGGTCACCTGAGTTTTGTTTTTTGGCACTGTTTATCTGGCACTCTGTTTGAGAGTTAGTTGGTGGACAGGCTTTGGGGTGTACCATGGGTCAGATGGTTTGATCTTTGGCTGGCTGTATTTTAGAAGTTCCAGGAGTCCCGACGGACACTCTGTGGTTGGGAAGTCTACAAAGTTTGCTTCCAGCTCATTTAAAGGAATAATTTTGAATGAGCGGCATTGAGTGAGGGTACATTTAGTCTGGCCTTTGTGAGCTGCAGTTGATTGTGTGACTGATAATGGGATGCTTGCGTGGTCAGACCAGTCAAAGGGATATGGTCTGCACAGGTGATGCAGGGGAATGATGTGAAGACTAAGCCTAGGGTTTTGCTTTTGTTGTGTGTGGGGGAAAGAACAATTTGCTTAAGGTCCATGGAAGCAGTCAGTTTATAAAGCAGGCTTTGAGTGAGGTTGTCAGCTTGTGACTCGGGGATGTTAAAATCACCAATAAAGACATTTACTGGAATGTGCTAATTTGGCACAGGAGAGTAAATTGGAGATGTCTGCAATGAAAGAGTCACTCCTGCGAGGTGGTCTGTAGATGAGGTAGAAGGTGATGGAATCCTTGTGCAATAGAGGAAACTGGAAAGTTTGTGATTCAAATGAGCTTCTTCTGGGAGATGTGGATGATTGCCACTCCACTTCATGCCCTTCCTGGCTGGTCGGCATGTTGGATCCAGTAGCCTTGGGTATGAGGACATCAAAAACATGTGGGGAGGATGGGGTAAACCATGTTTCAGTTATGAACAAGGCATCAAGTTTGGACGAGACTACTGAGCTAGCATTGATCAACATGAGATGACGTGTGCATGTGGTTTGTGGGTGTTGGATTGGGGCAAGGACAATATTGATGAGGCTCACTAGGGTTGCATTCCAGGGATGCCTAGGGCACTTGGTCATTCCAACCACAGTGGTAGTGGGGATTTGGCTGTGGAGAGAGGAGACACATTTTTATGTCTTTTGGTGAGTAGCTGTAGTAGTGATTAGTTTGGAAATGAAATTCAGTTTAGCGGGCCAGGCCTTTGGCCCTATCAGGCCCAAATAGGCAGAGGTGAGGTCCTTGTCTTTTCCGGTCCTTTGCTGAGGACACCAGTGAATAGGACGCCTAAGGAGGACTGATTAAATAGGTGGTGGGCAGAGCAACTGAGTGGCAGGGCCTGGTCATGTGACCAGCAGCCTACTCAAAGCTGCCTGCCTGGAGCTGGCCTAGAGTCATTTATTAATGATACATAATACATACAAAGCATAGAAAGCAGGGTAACAAATAGGGTAACAAATATATAGAGGAATAGGGTAAGCTTCAAGTAACACCACAACAACATACTTAAATACAAATACAAAAACATACTGTAAAAAGGGAAACTATATATAAAAAGACCATACTGTTACCAGTAATGAATCACATTAATTATCCATGATACAAATTGAACTCTTTTATTTTAGAACTGTTGCTGATTGGATTGCTGTTTGGGTTGCTACAGTCTCAAATTCACAAACCTTGTAAGAGTATTGCAATCCATCGGCTTATTTTACCACATAAGGCAAAGCAGGTATGTTTCTTGGCTCTACCTGTTTCACCTTTGTGATTGGGATCACCGTTGTTTTGTAGAGGTGTAGGGCTGACTTGGCGGTTTAGCCATTACTCATCCTTGTACTCTTGCAGAGCAGTAGTCGTTGCATGAAATTCAAATGTACAAACACACAAGAAAAGACCTGGTAAAATGTCAACATTATTAGATACATGTCTTAGCAGACGTCGGTCTTTATAAAGATGTTGAAATAGCTTTGCCCATGTTTCTTCTGAATGATTGATTAACTAGACAAACAAAACAGTATTTATAGAAGTAAAGAAGACCTTGCCAAAAAGTGTGTATTTTATATGTAGTTGTCATTGCTGAAGCAACCAGTAAATGAACTTCAACAGATTGAATATCATTATAATATGTGGCACAGAATCAAAGATGGATTCCAATGAAATGCATCTTCGACCCTTAAGAATTACAGCTGCAATGGTCAGGTATAGCTTGCATGCGTTCCCAAGAGTTTCCAAATCATTGTTGTCCTTTTGTGAATATATATGCTAGGAAAACTTTGAGGGTGTATACCTCTTTTCCTTATTCAAAACTCCTCAACACACCTCTGGGGACATCACCATCTCCTTGACACCTAATAGTGTTTACATGAGTAGGTTTCACTAAATTATGGCAAAATATATGCACATTCCCCGGTAGTGTATGCTTTTTGCAAATCACAAGTAAGTGTCTATTTTAAAAGGCATAATGTATGCATGTTCATGTTGCTACGTTTTATTTGCATAAGTTCCACTTACTCAGGGAAAGATATTTGTTCACCGGAGTTGGCAACTTCATTTAAATGTAATGATAGTATCCTATGGTCAAATACCGAATACACCTTCGAAAAAATTTATCTGGTGGGCTACAACGTCTGGCTGTACATGAGATGTCCTCCTTGTTGCATTTGATATGTGAAGGTGAATGGAAGTGTACATAAAGTTGCTGCTTGAGTGGAGTAATCAAGGATATGTAGTGGAATTGTACATTGGAGGGAGGGTAAACAGTATAGTAAATTTAGTCACAATTCTCTAGTGCAGTGTACTTCATGCCAAATATCCAATACTGAATGAAGTATTGGATATTTGGCTAATTGAGCCTTTTTGTGAATTTAGAGTTATTAGCACCTTGGCAGAGGGAGCCAGCCAATCAGGTGGCTAAGAATGCGGCCTTGAACCACCATTGAAAGCCCACGTTTCATGCCACCTGACAGCCGCCTCCCCCACCACCATCTTCCACCCACTCTCTGTCACTTTTGTTTTGTTTTTTTCTCAACCTCCCACCCCACTTACCTTATTTCTGCAGCAGTCAGGGCTGCCACCACAGCTGTTCCTTCTCCCTGGCTCTTGCTGGCCACTGTGGAAAAGGGAAGAGGAGCTCTGTATGGGGCCCTGCCATCCCTTTCCATGGTGGCCATCTTGGAAAAGGATTTTCCTTTGTTCAAGGGGACGTGCACAGCATCGTATTGCATGAAGGAAATTACTTTTTTTTAGCACCCCGGGTTACCGCTTTGGCAACCAGTGATGCTACTAGCCTTAATCCCCCGTTCCAAGGGCTGAAACGGAGGCAACGGCCCGGGCCCTCATTATCTGTCCTCGCTTTGCTCAGGCCGATAACTTGGACTGCCAGGCCGTTACCCTATTCCATACCTTTGAACAGGGGATTAACGCCAGATTACTCAGTTTTTCCATCAGTATTAAGTGTAGGCGTGGACCTTTTACTCCGCCACTTTACACAAATTAGGCCCAACTCTAAAGTTAGTAAGTGCGCCTTTTATCCATAAAGCAGGTTTATTGTACAACGGCTGGGACGGGGCTTAGATGACATCTAAAAGTCAAACTAACCCTGGTCTCCCTGAACCACACGAAGAACACATATTATATAAAGTTTGCAACTGTTAATACACTTCCCCATATACTGTTTACAAATGCATCCCCCAAACATGATTGGTTGCCCTTCTAAAGCCGACACAGTTAATTGGATACATACATTATAACACAATCCCCTAAAACTTACAATTAGAGGTTTACATTTTCAACACACCCCTTCCCAAAAACCTCTTCATATTTGGTGGCAGCCTTGCCTCTTAGTTACAAAATAACAGAATTCATATTAATGACGCACACGGACCTGTCCTAAAAATACCTAAGCACATGAAGATGAGAGAAAGACACGCAGATTCCCTTTGACCTATTCATCATTGCTAACCACAGTGCCCAAACCTGTCCGGTGTCTGATTTTTACACTATTGATCCTTCCTATTCACATGAGTTCCGCCCACTATCTGACAACACAATCGCTTTCCCGAAATGTATTTCTGCTGATCTCTGTAAGCGTCCTGGGTGAAGCCATCTGCTCAAACAACCCTGCGGGTTTCATAAAGGCCAATCCCTTACAACAATGACTGTCCTGTTTACCAGAGATATCTTCCCTTTGCCCTCCAGCACTTGAGCTATCTGCAAACTAACCACAGATACACCCCGTTTGCCAGCATAAGAACCCTGTTCCCTGAATGCTGACAGGCCTTTGCCATGATTGCAAAAATACCCCTCGATACATAGAGCAACCACACCTCATATATTTAATAAAATATCTTTTACTAAATTTGAAAAATACTTCCCAAACATGTATACCATTATGTGTACATTTTATACCTATTATAATCTTTACTCATGACCGCCATTCATACAGCTAAATGCCAGGTGCACATATTGATCAACTGCTTCACCTGAGTGTGGAGGGGCCCTCTGTGTGACAATGTTTCATTGATATGTTTCTGTGCGCATGCAGATCTACAAATGTATCGGCTCTTCACAAAATAACAGAAAGTAACCTAAATGTAACACTTATCCCATTTACCATAAATATTGTAATATTTGTAGCAATTTGTGAAAGTGACAGAAATGACGATGATGACGTGTCCACCCCAATTCAGTAATATGGTGCACAAAGTTCGAACTCATCATTAATAGACGTGTCCGATGAGCAATTGTTTGTGTATGCGGAAGATGCAAGTGAAATCGTTTCTTAGATTGGGGTGCCTTGTAGGGTAATGGTGGAACAAAGGAAGGTACCATCGTGAGAAAAACATTGTCATACTGGAAGGAGGATTTGGAGAAAGTGCCAGACCACTTATGGACAAGCAATCCCTGTGATGTGGGGTTATTGAAAAGTCATGGGGCAGTGCAAATACAATTAAAACCATGAGCAATTTTGCCTAGGGTTAGGCAATACCACAGGTCTAAGGAGACAGACAAAGGGATTTTTGAGACCATTAGGACGTTGTTGTATTCAAGGCATTATACAACCTTCCATGTCCCCATGTAACATGGCCATTTACCCTGTGAAGAAGGCAAAGGGGTCCCGTTGGAGGATGGTTCAGGATTTGCGGCCTCTGAACAACATTGTTGAAGCAGAATTTCTGGTGGTACCAAATTCTGCTACCATTATCTGTAGCATCTCTACTGGGTCGACCTACTTCACAATTATTGATTGGAAAATCCCTTTTTCTCAGTTCCTTTGCACTCGGATTCCCAGTACCTCACAGCATTTATGTATCGTGGACAGAGATTTGAACACACAAGGTTACCCCAGGGTACTGTGAATCTCCAAGTGTTTTTAACAGAGTTATTCAGATGAATTTGGGGAACTTACAAATGTTCAGCACTGTAATTCAGTACGTGGACAATCTACTTGTTTGTAGTGCTTCAGAGGAACAGTGTAGAGTAGACTCAGTCAGGATTCTCACCCTGCTTGCAGATAAGGGGTACAAAGTGGACAAAGAAAAACTGAAATGTTGTCAAACAGAAGTAGTGTATTTGGGACAGGTACTATCATCGACAGGGAGAATGGTAATGCCTGAGAGAGCTACCACAGTTCAGAACATGATTCACCAACTACAGTAAACAGATGCAACAGTTTCTGGTGCTCTTGGATATTCGACTACTTTAGTTACACGAGGCCCCTGCTGCAAGCTCTCAAAGAAGCACAGAAAGAGAAGAGTCCGATCAAGTGGTTAGATGAAATAAGAACTTGTTTTCAGGAGCTTAAGACTGCCATCAGTAATGGTCCAGTTTTGGTGACTCCAGATTACCAAAAGCCATTTTTTTCTGTTTTCGCATACAGATGGGAAGTTAATGACAGCGGTCCTAACACGGAAAACATAATTAGGTCACAGTTTCTGTGTGAGCAATCTCTTGCAGTAGTGGCATTTGCAATACAAAAGTCCTCAGCCATTACTATGTGCTGCCCAGTGACACTTTATATGGAGCATGCAGTTTTTGCAATTTTGGAGAAGTCAAAATCAACTTTGACTACTCAAACAGTTTCTGGGCACGAGGTTATTTTGTGAAATACTTCACTATGACCAGTGAGGTGTCACGTAGTAAACCCAGTGACTTGTTTGACTGACCAAGTGGAGCCTGGTGATGATGTTCATGATTGTGTGACCTATGACGAAGAGACATACGGGAGTAGCAGTTGTAAGTCTTGTGGATGGTGAGTACCAGGTGGAGGTGGATAAGAGATTGCTGTCACATTACTCTGCACAAGCAGCCGAGTTTGTGGCGCTTATTGAGGTGCTGGAAATCAGTAAGGGGAAGTCAGTCACTATCTACTCCTACTCTGGATATGTTACCACAACAATACATTCTGGCTTATCTAGATGGCAGAGAAGAGGGTTTAGACAATCTGTTGGGACCCCTGATGGGCCTGCTGCGCTGCTTTCACTATTCATTGACACGTTAACATTGCATGTGGAGGTAGGGGTTGTTAAATGCACTGCACATACTTGCAAAACTGATTTCATAGCACTTGATAACAATGCCACAGACCAATCGGCAAAGGCTGCAGCTTATTTGCTCCTCTCAGATATCCCGAAAATTGAAATGATATCCCAACAGGCACAGTTGCCGGTCCCGTATACTGCAGTACCCTTGTAACAAATTGTTGAACTGCAGAGAAAAGCACCACAGGAGGAAAAAGAGCTTTGGGCACAGAGGGGGTGTATTTTTGTATTTTATTTGCATTTTATAAAGCACCTTAAGCCAAAGCGCTGAACAAATAAAACAGGATACAGTACAATAAAAATGGATAAGCCATTAAACAATCAAATCCAGGTTCCAATCATTCAGGAATGTTGAAGTAGGTACATTTTTAAAGAGGTACGAAAGAGAGAGTAGACAGTGATAGAACAAAGAGAACGTGGGAGAGTGTGCCAGTTGAAATGAGCAGGAAGCTCCAAGGATCTGAAACGAGACTGGGCACATGAAGGACAAGGAGCCACAAGTTGAAAGAGAGAGGAAGACAGGAGAGAATGAGAGTATAGAAGGATAAGAGCACAGCAAAATAGCTTGGAGCAAGTCCATAGAGGGATTTCAAAACGAGGCAAAGGAAGTGAAATTTGATTTGAGAATGGAAAGGCAGCCAATCAAGTGTAGCGAGAGAAGAGGAAATATAATCTTAATAGGGAAGAAGAATGAGTAGCCGGATCGGATGGAAGAGTTAAAGACTGATCTTACTGGGGCAAAAAAAAAACTTGGAGGATCAAACAGAGTAGTGGAACAGTAAAAGAGTCGGGAAAAGATCAGTGAGGAGATTAACAGGGTAATTCATAGAATTTCGCAGAAAAGTGTCGCAAGCGGCTGGCGCAGAGTGTCCGCGTGCGATTGTCTGCGCCAGGCGCGTGCGCCAAAACCGATTTCCGCGCACAGCGTATTCATGGATTTCAGGCTCCCAAACCAGCTGTGGCACAGAGTATCGCAGCGACCCTGCAGCAGCACCAGTAACGCCCCCAAGAACGCCCTCGCGCAAGGAAAAGCCATCAAAATCGCTAAATCATCGCAAAGGGCTGCGCCAACCCTGGACCAGTTTACAGGGCTGCCAAACAAGGAACGCAAAGCGGGTAACGTTCCTATCAGGGGTACGCGGGAAGTATTACATGCGATTAGCCAGGGTACGTGTATGACAGTGGTACGCGTGAAGTTTTACACGCGATTAGCCCGGGTACGTGTATTACTGGTGTACGCGGGAATTATCACATGCGATTTGGCTGGGTACGTGTATGACAGGGGTACGCGTGAAGTTTTACACGCGATTTGGCTGGGTACGTGTATTACAGGGGTGCGCGGGAATTATCACACGCGATTTGGCTGGGTACGTGTATTACAGGGGTGCGCGGGAAGTTACACACGCGATTAGGCTGGGTGGGTCCTCACAGGTGTTTCCTGTACCCCCTCCACGGCCCCTGCAGGCAGCCCACAAAACAGGGGATTACCCTGCACACCTGCTCATGTCTCCCACCCCCCACCCACCCCAGCAGTGTGGGGCAGCCTCCACCAGGCCCCCACTCATGTCCCCTATCACCCCCACCCCCCAGCCACCATGGGCAGCCCCAACCAGGCTCCCACCCATGTCTACCACCACCCCCACCCCCCACCCACCATGGGCAGCCTCCGCCAGGCCCCCACTCATGTCTCCCACCACCCCCACCCCCCCAGCAGTGTGGGGCACCCTCCACCAGGCCCCCACCCATGTCTCCCACCACCCCCACCCCCCACCCACCATGGGCAGCCTCCGCCAGGCCCCCATTCATGTCTCCCACCAACCCCCACCCCCCCCAGCAGTGTGGGGCACCCTCCACCAGGCTCCCACCCATGTCTACCACCACCCCCACCCCCCAGCACTGTGGGGCAGCCTCCACCAGGCCCCCACTCATGTCTCCCACCACCCCCACCCCCCAGCCACCATGGGCAGCCCTCACCAGGCCCCACTCATGTCTCCCACCCACCCCCACCCCCCAGCAGTGCAGGGGCACCCTCCGCCAGGCCCCCACTCATGTCTCCCACCCACCCCCACCCCCCCAGCAGTGTGGGGCACCCTCCACCAGGCTCCCACCCATGTCTACCACCACCCCCACCCCCCAGCACTGTGGGGCAGCCTCCACCAGGCCCCACCCATGTCTCCCACCACCCCCACACCCCAGCCACCATGGGCAGCCTTTGCCAGGCCCCCACTCATGTCTCCCACCACCCCCACCCCCCAGCAGTGTGGGGCACCCTCCACCAGGCCCCCACCCATGTCTCCCACCACCCCCACCCCCCACCCACCATGGGCAGCCTCCGCCAGGCCCCCACTCATGTCTCCCACCCACCCCCACCCCCCCAGCAGTGTGGGGCACCCTCCACCAGGCTCCCACCCATGTCTACCACCACCCCCATCCCCCAGCACTGTGGGGCAGCCTCCACCAGGCCCCCATCCATGTCTCCCACCACCCCCACCCCCCAGCCACCATGGGCAGCCTCTGCCAGGCCCCCACTCATGTCTCCCACCCCCCCACCCCCCCAGCAGTGTGGGGCAGCCTCCACCAGGCCCCCACCCATGTCTCCCACCACCCCCACCCCCCAGCCACCATGGGCACACTCCACCAGGCCCCCACCCATGTCTCCCACCACCCCCACCCCCCACCCACCATGGGCAGCCTCCGCCAGGCCCCCACTCATGTCTCCCACCCACCCCCACGCCCCCCAGCAGTGTGGGGCACCCTCCACCAGGCTCCCACCCATGTCTACCACCACCCCCACCCCCCAGCACTGTGGGGCAGCCTCCACCAGGCCCCCACTCATGTCTCCCACCACCCCCACTCCCAGCCACCATGGGCAGCCCCCACCAGGCCCCCACTCATGTCTCCCACCCACCCCCACCCCCCAGCAGTGCAGGGGCACCCTCCGCCAGGACCCCACCCATGTCTACCACCACCCCCACCCCCCCAGCACGGTGGGGCAGCCTCCACCAGGCCCTCACCCATGTCTCCCACCACCCCCACACCCCAGCCACCATGGGCAGCCTCTGCCAGGCCCCCACTCATGTCTCCCACCACCCCCACCCCCCCAGCAGTGTGGGGCACCCTCCACCAGGCCCCCACCCATGTCTCCCACCACCCCCACCCCCCAGCCACCATGGGCAGCCTCCGGCAGTCCCCCACTCATGTCTCCCACCACCCCCATACCCCAGCCACCATGGGCAGCCTCTGCCAGGCCCCCACTCATGTCTCCCACCACCCCCACCCCCCCAGCAGTGTGGGGCACCCTCCACCAGGCCCCCACCCATGTCTCCCACCACCCCCACCCCCCAGCCACCATGGGCAGCCCCCGCCAGTCCCCCACTCATGTCTCCCACCACCCCCACCCCCCCAGCAGTGTGGGGCACCCTCCACCAGGCTCCCACCCATGTCTACCACCACCCCCACCCCCCAGCACTGTGGGGCAGCCTCCACCAGGCCCCCACCCATGTCTCCCACCACCCCCACCCCCCAGCCACCATGGGCAGCCTCCGCCAGTCCCCCACTCATGTCTCCCACCACCCCCACCCCCCCAGCAGTGTGGGGCACCCTCCACCAGGCCCCCACCCATGTCTCCCACCACCCCCACCCACCATGGGCAGCCCCCGCCAGGCTCCCACTCATGTCTCCCACCACCCCCACCCCCCCAGCAGTGTGGGGCACCCTCCACCAGGCCCCCACCCATGTCTCCCACCACCCCCACCCCCCAGCCACCATGGGCAGCCCCCGCCAGGCCCCCACTCATGTCTCCCACCCACCCCCACCCCCCAGCAGTGCAGGGGCACCCTCCGCCAGGCCCCCACTCATGTCTCCCACCCACCCCCACCCCCCCAGCAGTGTGGGCCACCCTCCACCAGGCCCCCACTCATGTCTCCCACCCACCCCCACCCCCCAGCAGTGCAGGGGCACCCTCCACCAGGCTCCCACCCGTGTCTACCACCCCCCCACCGCCCAGCCACCATGGGCAGCCCCCACCAGGCCCCCACTCATGTCTCCCACCACCCCCACCCCCCAGCAGTGCAGGGGCACCCTCCACCAGGCCCCCACTCATGTCTCCCACCACCCCCACCCCCCAGCAGTGCAGGGGCACCCTCCACCAGGCTCCCACCCGTGTCTACAACCCCCCCAACCCCCAGCCAACATGGGCAGCCCCCACCAGGCCCCCACTCATGTCTCCCACCACCCCCACCCCCCAGCAGTGCAGGGGCACCCTCCACCAGGCTCCCACCCATGTCTACCACCCCCCACCCCCCAGCCACCATGGGCAGCCCCCACCAGGCCCCCACTCATGTCTCCCACCACCCCCACCCCCCCAGCAGTGTGGGGCACCCTCCACCAGGCCCCCACCCATGTCTCCCACCACCCCCACCCCCCACCCACCATGGGCAGCCCCCGCCAGGCCCCCACTCATGTCTCCCACCACCCCCACCCCCCCAGCAGTGTGGGGCACCCTCCACCAGGCCCCCACCCATGTCTCCCACCACCCCCACCCCCCAGCAGTGCAGGGGCACCCTCCACCAGGCTCCCACCCGTGTCTACCACCCCCCCAACCCCCAGCCACCATGGGCAGCCTCCACCAGGACCCCACTCATGTCTCCCACCCCCCCACCCCCCCAGCCACCATGGGCAGCCTCCGCCAGGCCCCCACTCATGTCTCCCACCACCCCCACCCCCCCAGCAGTGTGGGGCACCCTCCACCAGGCCCCCACTCATGTCTCCCACCCACCCCCACCCCCCAGCAGTGCAGGGGCATCCTCCACCAGGCTCCCACCCGTGTCTACCCCCTCCACCCCCCAGCCACCATGGGCAGCCCCCGCCAGGCACCCACTCATGTCTCCCACCACCCCCAACCCCGCAGCAGTGCAGGGGCACCCTCCACCAGGTCCCCACTCATGTCTCCCACCACCCCCACCCCCCAGCATCCAGGGGCACCCTCCGCCAGGCCCCCACTCATGTCTAACACCACCCCCACCCCCCCAGCAGTGCAGGGGCACCCTCCACCAGGCCCCCACTCATGTCTCCCACCACCCCCACCCCCCAGCAGTGCAGGGGCACCCTCCACCAGGCTCCCACCCGTGTCTACCACCCCCCACCCCCCAGCCACCATGGGCAGCCCCCACCAGGCCTCCACTCATGTCTCCCACCACCCCCACCCCCCAGCAGTGCAGGGGCACCCTCCACCAGGCCCCCACTCATGTCTCCCACCACCCCCACCCCCCAGCAGTGCAGGGGCACCCTCCACCAGGCTCCCACCCTTGTCTACCACCCACCCACCACCCAGCCACCATGGGCAGCCCCCACCAGGCCCCAACTCATGTCTCCCACCACCCCCACCCCCCAGCAGTGCAGGGGCACCCTCCACCAGGCCCCCACTCATGTCTCCCACCACCCCCACCCCCCAGCAGTGCAGGGGCACCCTCCACCAGGCTCCCACCCGTGTCTACCACCCACCCACCCCCCAGCCACCATGGGCAGCCCCCACCAGGCCCCAACTCATGTCTCCCACCACCCCCACCCCCCAGCAGTGCAGGGGCACCCTCCACCAGGCTCCCACCCGTGTCTCCCACCACCCCCACCCCCCCAGCAGTGTGGGGCACCCTCCACCAGGCCCCCACCCATGTCTCCCACCACCCCCACCCCCCACCCACCATGGGCAGCCCCCGCCAGGCCCCCACTCATGTCTCCCACCACCCCCACCCCCCCAGCAGTGTGGGGCACCCTCCACCAGGCCACCACCCATGTCTCCCACCACCCCCACCCCCCAGCCACCATGGGCAGCCCCCGCCAGGCCCCAACTCATGTCTCCCACCACCCCCACCCCCCAGCAGTGCAGGGGCACCCTCCACCAGGCCCCTACTCATGACTCCCACCACCCCCACCCCCCAGCAGTGCAGGGGCACCCTCCACCAGGCTCCCACCCGTGTCTACCACCCACCCACCCCCCAGCCACCATGGGCAGCCCCCACCAGGCCCCAACTCATGTCTCCCACCACCCCCACCCCCCAGCAGTGCAGGGGCACCCTCCACCAGGCTCCCACCCGTGTCTCCCACCACCCCCACCCCCCAGCAGTGTGGGGCACCCTCCACCAGGCTCCCACCCGTGTCTACCACCCCCCAGCCCCCAGCCACCATGGGCAGCCCCCACCAGGCCCCCACTCATGTCTCCCACCACCCCCACCCCCCAGCAGTGCAGGGGCACCCTCCACCAGGCCCCCACTCATGTCTCCCACCACCCCCGCCCCCCAGCAGTGCAGGGGCACCCTCCACCAGGCTCCCACCCTTGTCTACCACCCACCACCCAGCCACCATGGGCAGCCCCCACCAGGCCCCAACTCATGTCTCCCACCACCCCCACCCCCCAGCAGTGCAGGGGCACCCTCCACCAGGCTCCCACCCGTGTCTACCACCCACCCACCCCCCAGCCACCATGGGCAGCCCCCACCAGGCCCCAACTCATGTCTCCCACCACCCCCACCCCCCAGCAGTGCAGGGGCACCCTCCACCAGGCTCCCACCCGTGTCTCCCACCACCCCCACCCCCCCAGCAGTGTGGGGCACCCTCCACCAGGCCCCCACCCATGTCTCCCACCACCCCCACCCCCCACCCACCATGGGCAGCCCCCGCCAGGCCCCCACTCATGTCTCCCACCACCCCCACCCCCCCAGCAGTGTGGGGCACCCTCCACCAGGCCACCACCCATGTCTCCCACCACCCCCACCCCCCAGCCACCATGGGCAGCCCCCGCCAGGCCCCCACTCATGTCTACCACCACCCCCACCCCCCCAGCAGTGTGGGGCACCCTCCGCCAGGCCCCCACTCATGTCTCCCACCCACCCCCACCCCCCAGCAGTGCAGGGGCACCCTCCACCAGGCTCCCACCCGTGTCTACCCCCCCACCCCCCAGCCACCATGGGCAGCCCCCGCCAGGCACCCACTCATGTCTCCCACCACCCCCACCCCCCCAGCAGTGCAGGGGCACCCTCCATCAGGCCCCCACTCATGTCTCCCACCACCCCCACCCCCCAGCATCCAGGGGCACCCTCCGCCAGGCCCCCACTCATGTCTCCCACCACCCCCACCCCCCCAGCAGTGCAGGGGCACCCTCCACCAGGCCCCCACTCATGTCTCCCACCACCCCCCCAGCAGTGCAGGGGCACCCTCCACCAGGCCCCCACTAATGTCTCCCACCACCCCCACCCCCCCCCAGCAGTGTGGGGCACCCTCCACCAGGCCCCCACCCATGTCTCCCACCACCCCCACCCCCCAGCCACCATGGGCAGCCTCCGCCAGGCCCCCACTCATGTCTCCCACCCACCCCCACCCCCCAGCAGTGTCGGGCACCCTCCACCAGGCTCCCACCCATGTCTACCACCACCCCCACCCCCCAGCCACCATGGGCAGCCCCCGCCAGGCCCCCACTCATGTCTCCCACCACCCCCACCCCCCCAGCAGTGTGGGGCACCCTCCACCAGGCCCCCACTCATGTCTCCCACCCACCCCCACCCCCAGCAGTTTGGGGCACCCTGCACCAGGCCCCCACTCATGTCTCCCACCCACCCCCACCCCCAGCAGTGCAGGGACACCCTCCACCAGGCCCCCACTCATGTCTCCCACCACCCCCACCCCAAGCATCCAGGGGCACCCTCTGCCAGGCCCCCACTCATGTCTCCCACCACCCCCACCCCCCAGCAGTGCAGGGGCACCCTCCACCAGGCTCCCACCCGTGTCTACCACCCACCCACCCCCCAGCCACCATGGGCAGCCCCCACCAGGCCCCAACTCATGTCTCCCACCACCCCCACCCCCCAGCAGTGCAGGGGCACCCTCCACCAGGCCCCCACTCATGTCTCCCACCACCCCCACCCCCCAGCAGTGCAGGGGCACCCTCCACCAGGCTCCCACCCGTGTCTACCACCCACCCACCCCCCAGCCACCATGGGCAGCCCCCACCAGGCCCCAACTCATGTCTCCCACCACCCCCACCCCCCAGCAGTGCAGGGGCACCCTCCACCAGGCTCCCACCCGTGTCTCCCACCACCCCCACCCCCCCAGCAGTGTGGGGCACCCTCCACCAGGCCCCCACCCATGTCTCCCACCACCCCCACCCCCCACCCACCATGGGCAGCCCCCGCCAGGCCCCCACTCATGTCTCCCACCACCCCCACCCCCCCAGCAGTGTGGGGCACCCTCCACCAGGCCACCACCCATGTCTCCCACCACCCCCACCCCCCAGCCACCATGGGCAGCCCCCGCCAGGCCCCAACTCATGTCTCCCACCACCCCCACCCCCCAGCAGTGCAGGGGCACCCTCCACCAGGCCCCCACTCATGACTCCCACCACCCCCACCCCCCAGCAGTGCAGGGGCACCCTCCACCAGGCTCCCACCCGTGTCTACCACCCACCCACCCCCCAGCCACCATGGGCAGCCCCCACCAGGCCCCAACTCATGTCTCCCACCACCCCCACCCCCCAGCAGTGCAGGGGCACCCTCCACCAGGCTCCCACCCGTGTCTCCCACCACCCCCACCCCCCAGCAGTGTGGGGCACCCTCCACCAGGCTCCCACCCGTGTCTACCACCCCCCAGCCCCCAGCCACCATGGGCAGCCCCCACCAGGCCCCCACTCATGTCTCCCACCACCCCCACCCCCCAGCAGTGCAGGGGCACCCTCCACCAGGCCCCCACTCATGTCTCCCACCACCCCCGCCCCCCAGCAGTGCAGGGGCACCCTCCACCAGGCTCCCACCCTTGTCTACCACCCACCACCCAGCCACCATGGGCAGCCCCCACCAGGCCCCAACTCATGTCTCCCACCACCCCCACCCCCCAGCAGTGCAGGGGCACCCTCCACCAGGCTCCCACCCGTGTCTACCACCCACCCACCCCCCAGCCACCATGGGCAGCCCCCACCAGGCCCCAACTCATGTCTCCCACCACCCCCACCCCCCAGCAGTGCAGGGGCACCCTCCACCAGGCTCCCACCCGTGTCTCCCACCACCCCCACCCCCCCAGCAGTGTGGGGCACCCTCCACCAGGCCCCCACCCATGTCTCCCACCACCCCCACCCCCCACCCACCATGGGCAGCCCCCGCCAGGCCCCCACTCATGTCTCCCACCACCCCCACCCCCCCAGCAGTGTGGGGCACCCTCCACCAGGCCACCACCCATGTCTCCCACCACCCCCACCCCCCAGCCACCATGGGCAGCCCCCGCCAGGCCCCCACTCATGTCTACCACCACCCCCACCCCCCCAGCAGTGTGGGGCACCCTCCGCCAGGCCCCCACTCATGTCTCCCACCCACCCCCACCCCCCAGCAGTGCAGGGGCACCCTCCACCAGGCTCCCACCCGTGTCTACCCCCCCCACCCCCCAGCCACCATGGGCAGCCCCCGCCAGGCACCCACTCATGTCTCCCACCACCCCCACCCCCCCAGCAGTGCAGGGGCACCCTCCATCAGGCCCCCACTCATGTCTCCCACCACCCCCACCCCCCAGCATCCAGGGGCACCCTCCGCCAGGCCCCCACTCATGTCTCCCACCACCCCCACCCCCCCAGCAGTGCAGGGGCACCCTCCACCAGGCCCCCACTCATGTCTCCCACCACCCCCCCAGCAGTGCAGGGGCACCCTCCACCAGGCCCCCACTAATGTCTCCCACCACCCCCACCCCCCCCAGCAGTGTTGGGCACCCTCCACCAGGCCCCCACCCATGTCTCCCACCACCCCCACCCCCCAGCCACCATGGGCAGCCTCCGCCAGGCCCCCACTCATGTCTCCCACCCACCCCCACCCCCCAGCAGTGTCGGGCACCCTCCACCAGGCTCCCACCCATGTCTACCACCACCCCCACCCCCCAGCCACCATGGGCAGCCCCCGCCAGGCCCCCACTCATGTCTCCCACCACCCCCACCCCCCCAGCAGTGTGGGGCACCCTCCACCAGGCCCCCACTCATGTCTCCCACCCACCCCCACCCCCAGCAGTTTGGGGCACCCTGCACCAGGCCCCCACTCATGTCTCCCACCCACCCCCACCCCCAGCAGTGCAGGGGCACCCTCCACCAGGCCCCCACTCATGTCTCCCACCACCCCCACCCCAAGCATCCAGGGGCACCCTCTGCCAGGCCCCCACTCATGTCTCCCACCACCCCCACCCCCCCAGCAGTGCAGGGGCACCCTCCACTAGGCCCCCACTCATGTCTCCCACCACCCCCACCCCCCCAGCAGTGCAGGGGCACCCTCCACCAGGCCCCCACTCATGTCTCCCACCACCCCCACCCCCCAGCAGTGCAGGGGCACCCTCCACCAGGCCCCCACCCATGTCTCCCACCACCCCCACCCCCCAGCCACCATGGGCACCCTCCGCCAGGCCCCCACTCGTCTCCCACCCACCCCCACCCCCCAGCAGTGCAGGGGCAGCCCCCACCAGGCTCCCACCCATGTCTCCCACCACCCCCACCCCCCAGCCACCATGGGCAGCCTCCGCCAGGCCTCCACTCATGTCTCCCACCCACCCCCACCCCCCCAGCTGTGTGGGGCACCCTCCACCAGGCTCCCACCCATGTCTACCACCACCCCCACCCCCCAGCCAGCATGGGCAGCCCCCACCAGGCCCCCACTCATGTCTCCCACCCACCTCCACCCCCCAGCAGTGTGGGGCACCCTCCACCAGGCTCCCACCCATGTCTACCACCACCCCCAGCCACCATGGGCAGCCCCCACCAGGCCCCCACCCATGTCTACCACCACCCCCACCCCCCAGCCACCATGGGCAGCCCCCACCAGGCCCCCACTCATGTCCCCCTGCCCACAGGCCCTGACAATCCTCAAGCATGTGCCTCATGGCCAGCCACCACAGCCCAAAGACACAACCAAGTATTACATGTGCCCATGATACTACTCCAATGGAAACAATGTAAATCAACACATGTGTCTCACACACACACAATGGTTGCAAGTGAACCTGAAAACCCATATCATGACATGCATGAAAACAATGAGATGAAATCACACATTGAAGAATGAGAAAATCCAAATAATGTATTAAAAACAACAGCAATGGCAATCAAAATTAACCAAAATACACAAGTAAAATAATAACAACATTAAGCTGGCTGTCCCTTTTCAAATTAAAATCAATAAATGATAATCCAAAAAAAGATCTTCCAAAGTTCAAGTCCATGAAAAGGAAATGAAGGGAAAACAAAATAGAAAACCATTGCTCCATGGGAAAAAATATTCATAGTAAAAAAAATATCCAAATCCAAAGTCCAACTATGTACAAAGTATTCAGGGTCCATCATCCCAAGAGAAGAAATGAAACCTACAAAAAAACCTATCTAAAATGGAACTATATACAAAAGGTGGAGCAGGGTCCGTCGACTCCAAATAAAAATAAACTATAAAGGAAACCTATCACTAAATAACTATATACAATGGCGGCGAGCCAGTCCAGCGGCTCACTTAGTGGTGTTCCGGGCCAGGGCATCATCGAACTCCTCGTCTATGTCCCGGAGGCGGTCCTGTTCCATGGCCCAGAGGGTCTGCAGGGACGCCGACATGTTCACCTCCAACTCCCTGCGGATTGCCTCGAGGCACTCGGCCCGCCTCAGGGCCCTCCTCATGGAGTTCTCCGCCCTGACCATTGTGAGCCACGCCTCCTCCGCCCGCCGCCGCTCCGCATCTATGGCGTGGCCCGACCGCTGCCACACGGAAGACACTTCCCGTCCAGGGTCCTCCTGCCCTCCGGCCGATGCCTGCCCCTCCGATGTTGAAGGCCCCGAGCTATCGTGGCTCCCACCTACAGACTCCTGCTGCTGCAGCTGCTGCTGTCCATGTGCCCTGTCCGATGGTGCCTGCACATCCTCCTCCAGCTGGGGTGCAGTCGTTGATGTGGCCACCCCTGCTGGACGTCCGACTCCCGACTGTGGCAGGGATCTGTTGTCCACCAGCCTGGCCGCACGGTCGGAGGCAGCTCCACAGGGCAACCAGGTGACACATGGGTGGGAAGATGGCATGGAGGACGACTGGGGCATAGGGGGTTCTGTGGAGAAGGGGGTCGGAACAAGGTCCAGGAAACAGAGGAATCCAGCCCTGGTGAGCTGTCCCAGTGGGTCAACGCGGTCAACGAGCCATGCGAGAAGACGTGCAGACTCATCATGAAAAGACTGCAGGTCAGCTCGCATGGCCCGTTGATGCAACGCCACCCCACCCTGGACAGGCTCAACCTGGTGCAGGATAGCCACATCCGCAGGGAGAGGAAGGCCAGGTGTTGTAAGCCAATCCTCTCCCTGAGAACGGGTCTGGAGGTAGGCATCCCCGCTGGTGCAAGATGATGCAGTGACAGGAGCAGGGACAGGATTGCACACAGGCACCTCTGTGGCGGCCTGTGCTGCCTCCTGTCCCTGATCCTGCACTGCACCACTAGCACCAGTGGAATCCCCACCTCCAGACTCCGCCACTGTCGCTTGCACGGCCTCCTCCTCCACCAAACCCCCCACCAACCTGGATGACTCTTCCTTCGTTGGGCCCTGTGGGTTCCCAGCTGCCCCTTCTGCTGCCGAGCAGTCCAACTCCAACCTCCGCCTCTTGGACCTCCCCTCGGCAGCTGCGGCCTGGGACGCGGCACCAGACTCCTCACTCCCCGACGAGATCACAACCTGGGAGGGGATCCGGGCCTTGCGTCTCCGGCTGGTGGTGCGACCCCTGCCGCTGTGCTCCACAGCACCTTCTCCGCCCTCTTCATCAGTTGACGTTGCAGACAGGGAGAAAGAAAACACAGGCATCAGGGCACTGTAAAATGGACTCATACACACATGACAGTTATACATGAGTGGCATTGTTAAACTTCAGACATGGCATCACAATCCCCAACACACATGTCATTTCAACTTGCACACATGAGCCATACCACAGCCATATTGCAACAGCCAGCACCATCCATTCACATACAACAGCATGAGCAGCCAAAGGTCATCCACACATCACATGCAACATAGGGAGTACACTACACATGCACACACAACACCAAACTTGCATGCATGTGTACACCTCCGCCAACTGTCGCAGTGTTTTGATCGACATCCATGTCACACCTGACAATCATTCCTCCACATCCTGTGCCATGCAAGCCCACACACACAAGCACCATCCATGTGTCACACATGAGCCCCCTCGCATGTGTCACCCTAACGGCCCTGTACACCCCCCCTACTTGGCCACATAAAAATACATGTTCAACCTGCACACTCCTGGCACACCACCAAACGCACAGCTTACAATCAGTATGCATGTACACTTACCGCTCGACTCCAGACGGGTCTGCTTCTCAAGGACCTGGATGTGGAGCGCTGGGGATATGCGTTCCAGGACCCTCATTTGATCTTCCGACAAGTGGCCCCGGCGCCCCTTAGCATCCGCTGCCTTCAGGAGGCGCCGGGCCTTGTTGAGGGTCCTGGACTTGAAGTCCTCCCAGCGCTTCCTGACACGTTCGTAGTCGCGGACTGCCACCTACTCCGCGTTGATGGCAGTCACGATGTCCATCCAGATCCGAGTCCGTCCTTCCTTGTCGGCGCGCAACCTTCCGAAGAGGGCATCATACTGCCCCAGGACATGCTCCACCAGGACACCAACTTCGGTGGCAGTGAAGCTGGTGCCCCTCTGCCTCCTTGGCCGGGGGTTGCCACTGGTGCCAGATGTTGCAGTGCCCGACATGCCAACCCCAGAGGCAGGAGTGGGTGGGCAACTGGGTCCTGGGGCTGGGCTGTGGGGCGATGGAAAAGCAGTCGGGAGTCTTCGATTCCAGCAGGGGTGGTCACAGCAACAGCACCCCTGGCTGATGTGCAGGCAGCAAATGGCAGGGCACGTGGGCAGCAGGCAGTCAGGCAGCAGCAGATGGCAGGTGGGAGCGTGCTCAGGGCTCTGGGGGGCAGTAATTCGGCCTTCTGGGCAGGAGCGTGGTCTTCCGTGTGTGAACGCGTGGCCAGCTTGATACGGAGTGATTTTGCTCGTGAAAATCCAACACGTCTGTGTTTAATTCGAGGAAAGGCCCTTAGTGCGTAAACACGTCAGCACACTGTACATTCATTGGCCCAAAGGCCACCAGCGTATGCGCGTCTATGAAGTCACGTGCACGTTGAATAGGGCACACGTTGGAAATGTTGCATGTTAAAAAAATGAAAGACACGTCCGAGTGTCAAAGCGTGTAATTGGTGGAAATGGCCTTAGCACGTACACGCGGAAGTGGCAAAGCGTGTAATTGGTGGAAATGGCCCTACACGCAGAATTGACAAAGCGTGTAATTGGTGGAAATGGCCTTAGCCCGTACACGCGGAAGTGACAAAGCGTGTAATTGGTGGAAATGGCCCTACACGCAGAAGTGACAAAGCGTGTAATTGGTGGAAATGGCCTTAGCGCGTACATGCGGAAGTGACAAAGCGTGTAATTGGTGGAAATGGCCCTACACGCAGAAGTGACAAAGCGTGTAATTGGTTGAAATGGCCCTAGCGCGTACACGCCGCGTAAGTGACACTGGACGTGTGGGCCTGCATAAAAGGTACGTGTAGAACACATTTCCTTGTACGTGCTTTTCGTGGAGAGCGAGTGGGTGAATTCTGTACTTCTTATCGTTTCACACGTGATTTACTTCACAGCGTTTCAAGTTCGTACTCCCTGTTACCTCTGACAGCTTTTTCCTTTTTTTCTCTTTTTCTGGTTTTCCTGGGCCTGTTCCCTCAAACAGTGTTCCCTTCTACTGTTGTCCTGTCTCCTCAGACAGCGTACAAATCTTCTTTTGGCGGGGGTGTTGCCAACCAAACGCGCTTCTTTTTCACGCTCTTTTTCCTGGGAGACGGTGAGTCACGCACGTATCTAACATCTGTGCTTGCCCCGTGTGTAGCCTACCCCGTCAGAGGTCATTCTAGGCTGCGTGTGACACGCATACGTTCATTCTTATGTTACTGGGTGCCACAGCGTAGTGCAGGTTTTTTTTTCCGCACACGTGGTCTAGGAGGGGTTGCGTGCACGTCATCTCCCTTTTTTGGGCTTCCTGTGCGTTGCGTGACCCGTCATCTTTCCCCAGGGGTCACATTCAGCCTTGCTAGAGCACTAGGGTACAATTACCATCTAGTACCCAACCCCTTTGACCCCCAATTGCCCAGGACAATAGTTTACAGCCACTCCCATACGCACATTAACATCAGTGCCATGGTTGGGAGGTGAGGATTCCGTAAGGGTGGCAAAGGTGGACGAGCCACAAGTGGTGGCCGTGGTGGATCCGGTAGGGGACGTGGTCGTTACTTGCAGGGTGACCCTGTCCCCCCATGTGTGGAGGACCAGTCAAGGGCACCAATAATCCCCCCCCCCTGGTTGAGGCTGATGTGGCTGACACCATCCATGCTCAGCCCTTGTTGGACCAGCCCATTGTGGCACCAGACCTGGCTGACTCCATGGCTGACTTCCAGGTCAGCAGGCCTATGACACGTGCGCTGGTGCACGTTGATGTCATCAGGCCACGTGGATCAGGGGCAGCAAGGTCATCTGCTGCCCCAAGTAGGCAGGGTGGAGAGGCTGCAGGGGCAGCTGCGGCTCCATCCACCCCAGCTCTCACACACCCAGCCAGGACAGTGTCGGTCCTAGTCCATCCTGCTGACATTCCCCCTGACACCATTACACTTGAGCCAATGCCTGCACCAACTCCCATGCTGAGTGTGCAATCCCACACTCCTGATACAGAGTCCACCAGGGATCCTGCCCCTAGTGTCCAGAGCGGCGCAGGACACTCAGGATCACCACCACCTTCCAAGCGGAAGAGGAAGAGTGCTCGTCCGGCACAGGCTGATGCCCCAGACACGGCTACACAGTCCGGCCCGTCGAGGAAGCCCAGCTTCACGGATGCCGAACTGAATGCACTTGTCGAGTATGTGTCCGCACATGATAACGAGATGGTCATTGTTGCAGGATCCAAGACCACACCTGCACAACGCCAGGCACACTGGCAGACCGTTGCGGACATCGTAAGTGCCCTTGGAATCGTGAGGCGCACAGCCAATGATTGCTATAAGCGCTGGAATGACCTAAAGCGCAGGGCAAATAATAAGCTGGCCTCAAGTCATGCCGCAACTCTAGTGACTGGAGGTGGGTCTCCAGTAGAAGACATGGAACTCACTCCACATGAGTCAGTCGCTGGGACCTACGTCACGGAGGAACAGATCCAAGGCGTGGGAGATCTGCCTGATTATGAGGCATTGTCCGGTGAGTGCACATGCATGTGTGTGTCATCCATGTGCATGGTGTGTGTGTGAGGGCTTCTGTTTGTGTGCCAGGTGAGGGTGTGTGCGCCTGAGTCGTTTGGGTCACCCATGTGCTTCATGCAATACATTCTGCGCAGCAGCATTTGGCCATAGCAGTATCCCTTCTGCCAACAGTAGACATCTAGGCCAACAGCACGCCAGTTGCCCTTGAAGTGTCACCTTGCCACAACATTGTTGCATATTTTTCTCTGTTCATTCAGGCAGATTGTTTGCATTCCACCACTTTTACTAGGCATTTCTCAGTCCTGTAGTCACATGTCTGACATGGCTATGGTAAAGTGGAGTGACTTTGTTACCTGGATATCATTTGTTCACACATGTCCCTGTGCAATCGGACCATTTTGGACTGGCAGCTCCAGGTGAAAAATCAGACCTGTTTGAATTAGAAAAGCTATTACATGCGGGAACTGGACTGAATGAATAAGTGCTGCCCTCCTCTCCATCTTCACTCAATAGCAATGGTACATGCCATCTGTGTGATGGCATGTGTATTTCACCTGGCAATCACAGGCAAATGTGTGATGCCACTGCCAGGCAGCATGCAGAAAATGTGTTCATCTTCCATCTTGGTGTCATCAGTGTGTGCCATTTGCTTGCCCTTCATACGCAGTGAGGGTGCATGCATGGGAGGGTTTTAGTCATGTGGGAAATGTGTCAATCAATTACTGGTTCTCTTGCTTCTAAACCCTCATTGTGTGCCATGGTGCTAATGCCTGTTTCCATTTGTTTTCTTTTATGTCTTTGCAGGGGAAGACGCACCTGATACTGCTGGGGTTGTGGAGATGGTGCAGACCCAGGAAAGGTCCGAGGGCCAACCGACCACCAGTGAGGGACGTGGTGTGGTGGTGGGTGAGAACCCACAACTGCTGCAGGTCGTGCTCTCAAGGGGTGTCTCTGGCTGCACCTCCCCCAAGCTGTACTCAGGTGTTGATTTGGATGATGAGACCTACGTGCCGTCGCAGGTGAGTGTTCCTGGGAGGGATTCTGTTCTGTCCCACCCACCTGCACCAGGGTCAGAACCCTCAATGGGGATGTCAGTGTTGGCAGCTACGCCTTTGGTGGTTACGGATGCAGGGTCACACTCCGCGACATCTGATCCTGTCCCTGGGCCAGCAGATCAGAGGGGGAATGCAGTCCTGCAGCCTCAGGCAGTGCCGGCACAGCAAGGCACAGTTCGCCTTGCCCCAGACAGGTGTGGTGCCCGCCGACGTGGTGGCCGTACGCCACCTGGCAATACCGCATGGGAGCAATCCATTTACGGTATGGGAACCCAGCAGGCAGCATCATCAGAGATGATGGCTCAGGCCATGGATAGGGTGGCCACTTCCATTGTCCCCCCAAAAAGACTGATGGAGCGACTACAACAGGCAACCGACTCCATCTGCCAGTCACACAGGGAGGACATGTTGGCGTCCAACAGGGACAGGCGGGCGGCACTGGCGACTCTGCAGGAAGCCATCTCCATAGAGTCCCAGGGCCACAGGGAAGCCCTGAGGCAGGAGCTCCTTCACCTCAGGACGACTCTTGTTGAGCTTGAGGCTTCAACAAACCGAAGGACAGAACAGCAGCTGGAGCGTCTCACCCGTACGCTCTCAGCTGAGATGCAGGCAACTAAGGCGGAGGTCCGGGCATCCCGTGAGTTGTTGCATGGGGACCTCCGCACACTCATCCTCCAGAACGAGACCTACCACACCCGCATGCTTGCAGCCATGGAGGAACAGACTAGGGCCTTGCGTGGGCTGCCTCCCATAGTGCAACCACCTCCGGATGCAGCTGCACAGGGTGATAATAGCGACAGCAGTGATACTCCCACAATAGGGTAGCCGTGTGGGCCATGAGCCCATGGAGGTGTTTTTTTTTCCCAAGATCCACACAGGTGGGTTTTGGTGTGCACCCTGTCCTCGGACCTCCTGGGTGGCCTCCCCAACCCCCCCGGGCCCATTAATGGCCATTTTTGATTTTTCTTTCTTTATTTTTTTTTTTCTTTTTTTTTTTTTTTTTTTGGGACAATGTGTTGCCTTCCGTGGCTCCTGTGGGCATACGCTGCATTGTGGCTGGGCACATGCAGGCTTGTCATGTATTTGGTTCAGATGCTTGGGTTTTTGTCACACACACCCCTCCTGCTTCCCGTTTCCATGGGCTTGCAAAGGGTGTGCCCAAGTGACATTGACGTACATGGTGACATTGGACTCCCACTACATGTGTGGGTAGTCTAGTCAATACTGTGTATACATTCCTAGTGCATATTGCTGTTGTGTTGTACACTGCATGTTGCATTGATGTGTAACTCATCATCCATGTCTACCTCCTAATTTGCAGGTCCTTTCCTCATGTCTACACAAGGCCCTCTACTTTGGAGATGGGGTCCATGTTGGCAGCAGTGCACCTACAACTCTACATGGCGGCAACACTGTACAGTTGGAAGTGGTGGGAGTGCAGGCATTTCCAGGTGGTGAGACTACTAATTCCTTACATTCGTAATGTCATGTTAATGGTAGTTTTGAGGGTCAGTGGCTGATAAGTGTTATTGCTAAATACCTGCTCAAGTGTGTTGTTGGTCCTGCATTACTGTGAGCATTTCAGGTGTCGGGAGTTTCAATTAGGGACACTGTACATTGTGACACTTGTGTCATGTTGTGGGGATTACTTTGTTTACCTGCACATAGCATGACATGGCACGGTGTGTCGTGTGGCGGTGCTGGGGATGGGTTGGGTGACATGGCACTGTCCTCATGTTGCATTTTGCAAGTGGGTATTCATTTTAGCTGCTTGAATGTGTTTTTTCACAAAACTGCATTGGTGGTGTCTGTGTAGGTAGGGATGCACACATTGTAACACTTCCAGGTGAACAATCTCAGGCTGATATGGTTTTGATGGTTGATTCTCCAGACATTCAGGATCAGTGTCAGGTTGAGTCATCATTGATTGTCAGATGGTATGTGCCAGGGCAGTGTGCACTCCATAGGGGTGTGATTTCTAGGTGAAGTAATTAGCCACTAGCTGTGTACGGGCTGCCTCCCCCCGTGCCCTTTCCCCTCCCATGCGCAGCGGGCGTGCATGTGGTTGGGGATATGGGGCCACCACCATTTCCATGGCCAGGCCCCGGCGTGTTGCAACGTTGTGCAGGACACATGCTGCCACTATGATCCTGCACACTACTGGGGGAGCGTATAACAGCTGCCCGCCAGAACGGTCAACGGAGCGAAAGCGTGACTTAAGCACTCCGAATGTGCGCTCCACTATGCCCTGGGTTGCAATGTGGGCTGTGTTATATCTTACCTCGGGTGGCGTGGTGGGGTTCCGAATTGGCGTCATCATGTGGGGGCTGAGAGGGTAGGCACTGTCCCCTGTGGAGGTGGTGATTGGTATCATTGGTGAGGTTGTGACCTTGCTCAGTATCTGACATGCATGCATGTGCAGTGGCATTCATACTCACCAATCAGCCATGTATCACCATGCCGCCCAGCTTCTAGGTCCCGGCTTAGGGTGGACATTCGGTAAATGAAGCTGTCGTGGGTGGACCCGGGATAGTTGGCATATACTGAGGTGATGATTCCCTTGGCATTACATACTACCTGCACGTTGATGGAATTCCAGTGCTTGCGGTTCCTATTGATGTGCTCAGATGCCCTGGGGGGACATAGAGCCACATGGGTGCAGTTGATGGCACCTAGCACTTTGGGGAATCGTGCCACACCGTAAAAATCCAGGGTGGCAGCATGCCTTTCTGCAGGTGTTCTGGGCAGGTATATGTGCCTGCGGACTGATGGGCGTGCAGTGATGATGTTCAAGACCTGGTGTAGGCAGCGTGACTGCGTGGCCTGTGACACCCCACCCACCATGGCACTTGTCCGCTGAATTGATCCAGTGGCTAAGAAGTGCAGTACATTGAGGACCTTCTCCAGGGGGCTGAGTGCTTGGGAGCACAGGGTGGGTGATGTGAGGTCATCCTCCCACTCACTCACCAGGTCCAGTATTATGTGTGGTGGAAACCTGTTCCTCCCATATACCTGGTCATCAGGCATCCCGAAAAGACTGGTTCTGGGTGTGAATATTCTGGCCCTGATTATCCTCCTCCTCCTCCTTTGGTAGCCCACGGCCACTGCTGCTAGGAACGGTATATTCATCCTGGCGTCTGAGCTTGTTATTTTGTTTGCGCGCAAATTTATGCGTCGCGGGTCGACGTATGCCTGCTTCCTACTGGCGTACGTGTTTCTTTGCGCGTGTTGTAGGCGAGCGTGTGAAACTTCCCGCGCACCCCTGAAATCCAGTACCCAGGCCAATAGCGTGTGGAAATTCCCGCGCACCCCGGTATACACGTGCGCTGATGTACTTGCGTGTGAAACTTCCCGCGCACCCCTGAAATCCAGTACCCAGGCCAATAGCGTGTGGAAATTCCCGCGCACCCCGGTATACACGTGCGCTGATGTACTCGCGTGTGTAAGTGCCCGCGCACCCCTGAAAAACACGTACATATGCCAATCGCGTGTACGCGCACTTTTGTCCAATTACACGCGATGACACTCTGACGTGCAGTCTTTCCACGTGTGCTCCGTCATCACGTGCTATGAGGGAAACACCAGTGCGGGTCACATCACAGACGCGCTTACGCGCTGAGGGCCTTTGTTCAAATAGAATCGCGTATGCGTGCTGACGTGCTTACGCGCTAAGGGCCTTTCCTCGAATTTCACGCTGACGTGCAGGATTTTCACGTGCCAAATCACTCCGTATCAAGCTGGCCATGCGAAAACACACAGAAGACCATGCTCCTGCCCAGAAGGCCGAATTACTGCCCCCCAGTGCCCCGAGCAGCCTCCCACGTGCCATCTGCTGCTGCTGCCTGCCTGCCTGCCTGCCTGCCTGCTGCCACCGTGCCCTGCCATTTGGTGCCTGCACATCAGCCATCTGCAGGGGTCCAGTTGCTGTGTCCACCCCTGCTGGAACTGAAGACTCCCAAATGGGATAACATTGCTCCACAGCCCAGCCCCAGGACCCAGTTGCCCACCCACTCCTGCCTCTGGGGTTGCCATGTCGGGCACTTCCACATCTGGCACCAGTGGCAACCCCAGGCCAGAGGGGCAGAGGGGCACCAGCTTCACTGCCACCGAAGTTGGTGTCCTGGTGGAGCATGTCCTGGGGCAGTATGATGCCCTCTTTGGATCGTCCCGCGCCAGCAAGGAAGGACGGGAGAGGATCTGGGCCAACTGTGTGGTTGCCATCAACGCGGAGGGGGTGGCAACCTGCGACGTCCAGAAGATCAAGAAGCGCTGGGAGGACTTGAGGTCCAGGACCCTCGTGAAGGCCCGGCGCCTCGTGGAGGGGGTCGGGGCCGCATGAGTTCCATCCAGATGAGGGTCCTGGAACGCGTACGCCCAGCGCTCCACGCCCAGATCCTTGAGAGGGAGACCCGTCTGGAGTTGTGCGGTAAGTGTCCAAGCATTGCTGTGTGAGACAGGGCATGTTGCGGTATGCTGGTTGTCTGATACTTGCCTATATGTGTGACATAGGCCATGTATGTGTGCAGGGACATCATGGTAATGCATGTGCGACCAGTGATGTGTGAACCACATGGTTGTTGCATGTGTTTAAATGCCACATGGGGAGCCCTATGCAGATTTTACACATGAGAGCATGCCAGTCTCTGTTCCTGGACATGGGTGGGGGTGAGGGATGGGTGCTGATGCCAGGTACATATATGGTAGCCATGTCTGTGTGCCTGACCTGCGTGTCTGTGACTTGTGAATGCCATGGATGCATGACACATGTGTGTGACAATGCACAGATTCACTGATGCAGCCTAGTTACCCTTGTATCCGCTGTGTTTGGGGTGTATGAGGCCAGATGGATGTGACTGAGGTGAAGTGTGTGCATGTGATAGGCATGACCCATGATGCATGTGAGTTCCATGTCATTGTATGTTTCAAGAGTCCATTGGACATGTATGGAAATGTCCATGGCATGCACCATGCCTGTTACTGTGTGTGTTTTGCCTGGACTGACCCATGTGTTGTGGAGGGACATGATGGAAGTGTACTTTGACAGTGGTACTGATCTGCTATTGCTTCCTGTCTAGGGGACCATTGAACAGTACCCTGATGCTTGTGTTCTATGTCTCCCTCTACGCAGCGGCTAGTGAAGAAGAGGGCGGAGACGGCGCTGTGGAGCAAGGCGGCGGGGATGCCCCCACGGCTGCAGCGGAAGGGGTGGGTGAGCCCCCACAGGGGCCTGCTACGGCGGAAGACGGTGAGGAGCCACCCAGGTTGGTGGTTTCCACAGAGGAGGAGGAGGCCGCCACTGAGGTACACATGGGGCCTGGTGGGGGCATCCCTGCTGGTGCAAGTGGTGCAGTCCAGGGGCAGGGGCAGGAGGCAGCACAGGTCACCATGGAGAGGCCTGTGCATGTCGCTGTCCCTGTCCCTGTGAGTGCACCACCATGCACCAGCAGGGATGCCCCGTCCCAGGCCCGTCCGCAGGTAGAGGGGATGTCCATGTCACCTGACTCCCCTCCACCTGCGGACGAGGGGACCCGTGTCCTTTTGGAGAAGGTCCTGATTGGGGTCGCGATGCGCGCGGGTGCAATTCGTGATGACGTGCGTGCTTCCCGGGAGGAGCATGCACATCAGCACGAAGAGCACCGTGCCGACGTGGCCCAATTGGGATCTTCCATGTTCGGGGGTTTCCTGCATGTGTCGGCCAATCTGGCGGCCCTCTCCTCCTCTGTGGAGGCTATACGCCGGTCGTTCTCCTTGCCATCTTCTGGCCCAGATGCCACCAGGGCCCCCTGTGGACCTGCCCTGACCAATGCAGCCAGCTCAGTGGGGATCCCATCCCTGCCGCAGTCGGGAGTCGGAGGTCCAGCAGGGGTGGACACCACAGGAGCTGTACCCCAGCAGATGGAGGATGTGCCGGCATCATCAGGCAGGGCACGTGCACGACGGCGTCGGTGGATTCCATCAGCCTGGATGCCGTCGTGCTGGCAGAGGCAGTTGCGTCGGAGGCAGCAGCAGAGTCAACGTGGGAGGCATCATGGCTCGGGGCCATCAACATCGGAGGGGCAGGCATCGGCCGGAGGGCAGGAGGACCCAGGACAGGAAGTGTCTTCCGTGTGGCTGCGGTTGGGCCAGCAGATAGGTGCGGAGCGTCGGCGGGTGGAAGAGGCACGGCTCACGTTGGTCAGGGCGGAGAACTCCATGCGGGGGGCCTTGAGGCGGGCCAAGTGCCTCGAGGCAATCCGCAGGTGGTTGGAGGAGCAGATGGCGTCGTCCCTGCGGACCCTCGGGGCCATGGAACAGGACCGCCTCCGGGACATAGACGAGGAGTTTGATGATGCCCTGGCCCGGAACACCACAGAGTGAGCCGCTGGACTTGCCCGCCGCCTTTGTATGTAGTTCTTTAGTTTTAGGTTTCATTTGTTTCTTCTTATGATTTGGAGTCGACGGACACTGCTCCACTTTTTGTATATAGTTGCATTTTAGTTAGGGTTTTTTGTAGGTTTCCTTTGTTCAGTTGGGCTCATGGACCCTTGGATGTTTTGTACATAGTTCTTCATTGGATTGTTTTATTTTTTTATTTTTGATTTATTCTCCATGGAGCAATGGTCTTTGCATTTATTTTTATCTCTCGGATTGATTTTATTTTTAATGTGACTTTGAACAACATTTTTTTGGATTTGGATTTGTAGTTTTGATTTTTTTGGAAGGACATGCAGCTTATCTTTTTTTTCATTGCCATTGTAGTTTGTTTCATTTCATTTGCATTCAATTTTTTTTAATACAATTTTGTTTTCATACTTCACTGTGTGGTATCATCTCATTGGTTTCATGCATGTCATGTTGGGTGTTTTCCCATTCATTTGCAACCATTGTGTGTGACGGACATGGGTTCATTTGCTTTATGAACATTGGGGGTGTAACATGTAATTTCCATTTCCATGTGGGTGAATGGGTTACTTGGTAGGGCCTTTTGGCTGTGGAGGCTGACCATAACGCACATGATTGGGGATTGTGAGGACCTGGGTGCAGGGGGACATGAGTGGGGGCCTGGTGGAGGGTGTCCCTGGATGCTGGGGGGTGGAGGTGCAGGGGGACATGAGTGGGGGACTGGTGGAGGGTGCCCCTGCACTGCTGGGGGGTGGGGGTGCAGGGGGACATGAGTGGGGGCCTGGTGGAGGGTGCCCCTGGATGCTGGGGGGTGGGGGTGCAAGGGGACATGAGTGGGGGCCTGGTGGAGGCTGCCCCTGCACTGCTGGGGGGTGGGGGTGGTGGGAGACATGAGTGGGGGCCTGGTGGAGGCTGCCCCTGGTGGCTGGGGGGTGGGGGTGGTGGGAGACATGAGTGGGGGCCTGGTGGAGGGTGCCCCTGCACTGCTGGGGGGTGGGGGTGCAGGGGGACATGAGTGGGGGCCTGGTGGAGGCTGCCCCTGGATGCTGGGGGGTGGGGGTGGTGGGAGACATGAGTGGGGGCCTGGTGGAGAGTGCCCCTGGTTGCTGGGGGGTGGGGGTGCAAGGGGAAAGGTGTGGGGGCCTGGTGGAGGCTGCCCCTGCACTGCTGGGGGGTGGGGGTTGTGGAAGACATGAGTGGGGGCCTGGTGGAGGCTGCCCCTGGTGGCTGGGGGGTGGGGGTGGTGGGAGACATGAGTGGGGGCCTGGTGGAGGGTGCCCCTGCACTGCTGGGGGGCGGGGGTGCAGGGGGACATGAGTGGGGGCCTGGTGGAGGCTGCTCCTGGATGCTGGGGGGTGGGGGTGGTGGGAGACATGAGTGGGGGCCTGGTGGAGGGTGCCCCTGCACTGCTGGGGGGTGGGGGTGGTGGGAGACATGAGTTGGACATGAGTGGGGGCCTGGTGGGGGCTGCCCATGGTGGCTGGGGGGTGGGGGCGGTAGTAGACATGAGTGGGGGCCTGGTGGAGGGTGCCCCATGACTGCTGGGGGGTGGGGGTGGTGGGAGACATGAGTGGGGGCCTGGTGGAGGCTGCCCCTGGTGGCTGGGGGGTGGGGGTGGTGGGAGACATGAGTGGGGGCCTGGTGGAGGGTGCCCCTGCACTGCTGGGGGGTGGGGGTGCAGGGGGACATGAGTGGGGGCCTGGTGGAGGGTGCCCCTGGATGCTGGGGGGTGGGGGTGGTGGGAGACATGAGTGGGGGCCTGGTGGAGGCTGCTCCTGCACTGCTGGGGGGTGGGGGTGGTGGGAGACATGAGTGGGGGCCTGGTGGAGGCTGCCCCTGGTGGCTGGGGGGTGGGGGTGGTGGGAGACATGAGTGGGGGCCTGGTGGAGGGTGCCCCTGCACTGCTGGGGGGTGGGGGTGCAAGGGGACATGAGTGGGGGCCTGGTGGAGGGTGCCCCTGGATGCTGGGGGGTGGGGGTGCAGGGGGACATGAGTGGGGGCCTGGTGGAGGGTGCCCCTGCACTGCTGGGCGGTGGGGGTGGTGGGAGACATGAGTTGGACATGAGTGGGGGCCTGGTGGGGGCTGCCCATGGTGGCTGGGGGGTGGGGGTGGTGGTAGACATGAGTGGGGGCCTGGTGGAGGGTGCCCCATGACTGCTGGGGGGTGGGGGTGCAAGGGGACATGAGTGGGGGCCTGGTGGAGGCTGCCCCATGACTGCTGGGGGGTGGGGGTGCAAGGGGACATGAGTGGGGGCCTGGTGGAGGCTGCCCCTGGTGGCTGGGGGGTGGGGGTGGTGGGAGACATGAGTGGGGGCCTGGTGGAGGCTGCCCCTGGATGCTGGGGGGTGGGGGTGGTGGGAGACATGAGTGGGGGCCTGGTGGAGGGTGCCCCTGCACTGCTGGGGGGTGGGGGTGCAGGGGGACATGAGTGGGGGCCAGGTGGAGGTTGCCCCTGCACTGCTGGGGAGTGGGGGTGCAGGGGGACATGAGTGGGGGCCTGGTGGAGGGTGCCCCTGGATGCTGTGGGGTGGGGGTGCAGGGGACATGAGTGGGGACCTGGTGGAGGGTGCCCCTGCACTGCTGGGGGGGGTGGGGGTGGGTGGGAGACATGAGTTGGACATGAGTGGGGGCCTGGTGGGGGCTGCCCATGGTGGCTGGGGGGTGGGGGTGGTGGTAGACATGAGTGGGGGCCTGGTGGAGGGTGCCCCATGACTGCTGGGGGATGGGGTGCAAGGGGACATGAGTGGGGGCCTGGTGGGGGCTGCCCATGGTGGCTGGGGGGTGGGGGTGGTGGTAGACATGAGTGGGGGCCTGGTGCAGGGGGCCCCATGAGTGATGGGGAGTGGGGGTGCAAGCGGACATGAGTGGGGGCCTGGTGGAGGCTGCCCCATGACTGCTGGGGGGTGGGGGTGCAAGGGCACATGAGTGGGGGCCTGGTGGAGGCTGCCCCTGCACTGCTGGGGGGTGGGGGTGCAGGGGGACATGAGTGGGGGCCTGGTGGAGGGTGCCCCTGCACTGCTGGGGGGTGGGGGTGCAGGGGGACATGAGTGGGTGCCTGGTGGAGGGTGCCCCTGGATGCTGGGGGGTGGGGGTGGTGGGAGACATGAGTGGGGGCCTGGTGGAGGGTGCCCCTGGATGCTGTGGGGTGGGGGTGCAGGGGGACATGAGTGGGGACCTGGTGGAGGGTGCCCCTGCACTGCTGGGGGGTGGGGGTGGTGGGAGACATGAGTTGGACATGAGTGGGGGCCTAGTGGGGGCTGCCCATGGTGGCTGGGGGGTGGGGGTGGTGGTAGACATGGGTGGGAGCCTGGTGGAGGGTGCCCCACACTGCTGGGGGGGTGGGGGTGGGTGGGAGACATGAGTTGGACATGAGTGGGGGCCTGTTGGGGGCTGCCCATGGTGGCTGGGGGGTGGGGGTGGTGGTAGACATGAGTGGGGGCCTGGTGGAGGGTGCCCCATGACTGCTGGGGGATGGGGTGCAAGGGGACATGAGTGGGGGCCTGGTGGAGGCTGCCCCATGACTGCTGGGGGGTGGGGATGCAAGGGGACATGAGTGGGGGCCTGGTGGAGGCTGCCCCTGGTGGCTGGGGGGTGGGGGTGGTGGGAGACATGAGTGGGGGCCTGGTGGAGGGTGCCCCTGCACTGCTGGGGGGTGGGGGTGCAGGGGGACATGAGTGGGTGCCTGGTGGAGGGTGCCCCTGGATGCTGGGGGGTGGGGGTGGTGGGAGACATGAGTGGGGGCCTGGTGGAGGGTGCCCCTGGATGCTGGGGGGTGGGGGTGGTGGGAGACATGAGTGGGGGCCTGGTGGAGGGTGCCCCTGGATGCTGGGGGGTGGGGGTGCAGGGGGACATGGGTGGGGGCCTGGTGGAGGCTGCCCCTGGATGCTGGGGGGTGGGGGTGGTGGGAGACATGAGTGGGGGCCTGGTGGAGGGTGCCCCTGGATGCTGAAGGGGGTGGGGTGGTGGGAGACATGAGTGGGGGCCTGGTGGAGGGTGCCCCTACATTGCTGGGGGGTGGGGGTGCAGGGGGACATGAGTGGGGGCCTGGTGGAGGGTGCCCCTGGATGCTGGTTGGTGGGGGTGGTGGGAGACATGAGTGGGGGCTGGTGGAGGCTGCCCCTGCACTGCTGGGGGGTGGGGGTGGTGGGAGACATGAGTGGGGGCCTGGTGGAGGCTGCCCCTGGTGGCTGGGGGGTGGGGGTGGTGGGAGACATGAGTGGGGGCCTGGTGGAGGGTGCCCCTGCACTGCTGGGGGTGGGGGTGCAGGGAGACATGAGTGGGGGCCTGGTGGAGGGTGCCCCTGGATGCTGGGGGGTGGGGGTGCAGGGGGACATGAGTGGGGGCCTGGTGGAGGGTGCCCATGCACTGCTGGGGGGTGGGGGTGGTGGGAGACATGAGTTGGACATGAGTGGGGGCCTGGTGGGGGCTGCCCATGGTGGCTGGGGGGTGGGGGTGGTGGTAGACATGAGTGGGGGCCTGGTGGAGGATGCCCCATGACTGCTGGGGGGTGGGGTTGCAAGGGGACATGAGTGGGGGCCTGGTGGAGGCTGCCCCATGACTGCTGGGGGGTGGGGGTGCAAGGGGACATGAGTGGGGGCCTGGCGGAGGCTGCCACTGGTGGCTGGGGGGTGGGGGTGGTGGGAGACATGAGTAGGGGCCTGGTGGAGGCTGCCCCTGGATGCTGGGGGGTGGGGGTGGTGGGAGACATTAGTGGGGGCCTGGTGGAGGGTGCCCCTGCACTGCTGGGGGGTGGAGGTGCAGGGGGACATGAGTGGGGGCCTGGTGGAGGGTGCCCCTGCACTGCTGGGGGGTGGGGGAGCGGGGGACATGAGTGGGGGCCTGGTGGAGGGTGCCCCTGGATGCTGGGGGATGGGGGTGCAAGGGGAGATGAGTGGGGGCCTGGTGGAGGCTGCCCCTGCACTGCTGGGGGGTGGGGGTGGTGGGAGACATGAGTGGGGGCCTGGCGGAGGCTGCCCCTGGTGGCTGGGGGGTGGGGTGGTGGGAGACATGAGTGGGGGCCAGGTGGAGGCTGCCCCTGCACTGCTGGGGGGTGGGGGTGGTGGGAGACATGAGTGGGGGCCTGGTGGAGGCTGCCCCTGGTGGCTGGGGGGTGGGGGTGGTGGGAGACATGAGTGGGGGCCTGTTGGAGGGTGCCCCTGCACTGCTGGGGGGTGGGGGTGCAGGGGGACATGAGTGGGGGACTGGTGGAGGGTGCCCCTGGATGCTGGGGGGTGGGGGTGCAGGGGAACATGAGTGGGGGCCTGGTGGAGGGTGCCCCTGCACTGCTGGGGGGTGGGGGTGGTGGGAGACATGAGTTGGACATGAGTGGGGGCCTGGTGGGGGCTGCCCATGGTGGCTGGGGGGTGGGGGTGGTGGTAGACATGAGTGGGGGCCTGGTGGAGGGTGCCCCATGACTGCTGGGGGGGTGGGGGTGCAAGGGGACATGAGTGGGGGCCTGGTGGAGGCTGCCCCATGACTGCTGGGGGGTGGGGGTGCAAGGGGACATGAGTGGGGGCCTGGTGGAGGCTGCCCCTGCACTGCTGGGGCGTGGGGGTGCAGGGGGACATGAGTGGGGTCCTGGTGGAGGGTGCCCCTGGATTCTGGGGGGTGGGGGTGGTGGGAGACATGAGTGGGGGCCTGGTGGAGGGTGCCCCGGATGCTGGGGGGTGGGGGTGGTGGGAGACATGAGTGGGGGCCTGGTGGAGGGTGCCCCTGGATGCTGGGGGGTGGGGGGGCAGGGGGACATGAGTGGGCGCCTGGTGGAGGGTGCCCCTGGATGCTGGGGGGTGGGGGTGCAGGGGGACATGAGTGGGGCCTGGTGGAGGCTGCCCCTGGATGCTCAGGGGTGGGGGTGGTGGGAGACATGAGTGGGGGCCTGGTGGAGGGTGCCCCTGGATGCTGGGTGGTGGGGGTGGTGGGAGACATGAGTGGGGGCCTGGTGGAGGGTGTCCCTGCACTGCTGGGGGTTGGGGGTGCAGGGGGACATGAGTGGGGGCCTGGTGGAGGGTGCCCCTGGATGCTGGGGGGTGGGGTTGGTGGGAGACATGAGTGGGGGCCTGGTGGAGGCTGCCCCTGCACTGCTGGGGGGTGGGGGTGGTGGGAGACATGAGTGGGGGCCTGGTGGAGGCTGCCCCTGGTGGCTGGGGGGTGGGGGTGGTGGGAGACATGAGTGGGGGCCTGGTGGAGGGTGCCCCTGCACTGCTGGGGGGTGCAGGGGGACATGAGTGGGGGCCTGGTGGAGGGTGCCCCTGCACTGCTGGGGGGTGGGGGTGGTGGGAGACATGAGTTGGACATGAGTGGGGGCCTGATGGGGGCTGCCCATGGTGGCTGGGGGGTGGGGGTGGTGGTAGACATGAGTGGGGGCCTGGTGGAGGGTGTCCCATGACTGCTGGGGGTGCAAGGGGACATGAGTCGGGGCCTGGTGGAGGCTGCCCCATGACTGCTGGGGGGTGGGGGTGCAAGAGGACATGAGTGGGGGCCTGGTGGAGGCTGCCCCTGGTCCCTGGGGGTGGGGGTGGTGGGAAACATGAGTGGGGGCCTGGTGGAGGCTGCCCCTGGATGCTGGGGGGTGGAGGTGGTGGGAGACATGAGTGGGGGCCTGGTGGAGGGTGCCCCTGCACTGCTGGGGGGTGGGGGTGCAGGGGGACATGAGTGGGGGCCTGGTGGAGGGTGCCCCTGGATGCTGGAGGGTGGGGGTACAAGGGGACATGAGTGGGGGCCTGGTGGAGGCTGCCCCTGCACTGCTGGGGGGTGGGGGTAGTGGGAGACATGAGTGGGGGCCTGGTGGAGGCTGCCCCTGGAGGCTGGGGGGCGGCGGTGGTGGGAGACATGAGTGGGGGCCTGGTGGAGGGTGCCCCTGCACTGCTGGGGGGTGGGGGTGCAGGGGGACATGAGTGGGGGCCTGGTGGAGGCTGCCCCTGGATGCTGGGGTGTTGGGGTGGTGGGAGACATGAGTGGGGGCCTGGTGGAGGCTGCCCCTGGATGCTGGGGGGTGGGGGTGGTGGGAGACATGAGTGGGGGCCTGGTGGAGGCTGCCCCTGCACTGCTGGGGGGTGGGGGTGCTGGGTGACATGAGCAGGTGTGCAGGGTAGTCCCCTGTGGTGTCGGCTGCCTGCAGGGACCGTGAGGGTCTACAGAGAATACCTGGGAGAACACAGCCAAATCGCGTGTAGAATTTCCCGCGTACCCCTGTCATACACGTACCCAGCCAAATCACGCGTGGAAATTCACGCGCACGTACCCTGCCAAATCGCGTGTGGGACTTCCCGCGCACCCCTGAGATCCACGTACCCAGCCAAGTCGCGTGTGGAAATTCCTGCGCACGTACCCGGCCAAATCGCGTGTGGTACTTCCCGCGCACCCCTGAAATCCACGTACCCTGCCAAATCGCGTGTGAGACTTCCCGCGCACCCCTGAAATCCACGTACCCAGACAAATCGCGTGTGGAAATTCCTGCGCACGTACCCGGCCAAATCGCGTGTGGAACTTCCCGCGCACCCCTGAAATCCACGTACCCTGCCAAATCGCGTGTGAGACTTCCCGCGCACCCCTGAGATCCACGTACCCAGACAAATCGCGTGTGGAAATTCCCGTGCACGTACCCGGCCAAATCGCGTGTGGAACTTCCTGCGCACCCCTGAAATCCACGTACCCTGCCAAATCACGTGTGAGACTTCCCGCGCACCCCTGAGATCCACGTACCCAGACAAATCACGTGTGGAAATTCCCGCGCACGTACCCGGCCAAATCGCGTGTGGAACTTCCCGCGCACCCCTGAAATCCACCTACCCTGCTAAATCGCGTGTGTGACTTCCCGCGCACCCCTGAGATCCACGTACCCAGACAAATCGCGTGTGGAAATTCCCGCGCACGTACCCAGCCAAATCGCGTGTGGAACTTCCCGCGCACCCCTGAAATCCACGTACCCTGCCAAATCGCGTGTGAGACTTCCCGCGCACCCCGGAATACACGCACACGTTATTTTCCAGTCAGCGGGTGTCCGTGTTTGTGGGTAGCCCTTTGCACGTCATTTGTCCTGGAGGGCCACAGTATAGGACATTCATCATGGCTGTATATAGGTGCTATTTGTTGGCGCACCTTTTGGCGCACATTTATTACAGGCGCAGAGACGCTACCGCCTGCTTTCTTGTGGCGGTCGTGTTTGTGCCTGTGCGCTGGTTTGACCGTGCGCTTTTTTGCCCTATTCGATTCCATGAATACGGGTTGTAGGCGAGCGTGTGGGCGTTCCGCGCACTTGCACCCTGTACTTCCCCCGTGACGCCCACATTTTGGCAAGTTGTTCCCCATTCCGAGTGTTATGCCCCATGTTCCGCCTACTTTTGTTGTGTGCGCTGCGCTATGTGCGATTTTCGCTGTGGCCTGTGCGATTTTCGCTGTGACCTGGCGCACGCCGTTAGATGGCCTGTGCCCCAACGTGCGCCGCGCACTTTTTTAGCGCACATCCGATGGTTTTCTCGCGCACGGCCTTCCATGAATCAATGTGCGCTGCTTTTCGTGCGATTTTCGCACTTGCACTGCGATTTTCGCTATTCCACTGCGAATCACACGTTTTTGGCCACTTGCGCCACGCTAATTATTCCATGATCAGCCTGTATGAGTTTAGATGCTTGGAAAATGAGGCAAGGATGAGCTTTGCGGATATTGTGAATATGGAAATGACAAGAACGAGAGGTGAGAGAAATATGATGAGAAAAGGAAAGATTTGAGTCAAAGTGAGACCAAGCTTGCGAGCTATAGTAGAAATTGGGAGGTTAGAGGGTGGGAAGGATATCAACTGGGTGGAAGATGAAGAATAAGAGTGTTAGCAGGGAAGAACAGGGAAGAACAGGGTGTACGCTCTCGCCCACAGATTTGTTGTGGAGGCTGGACCTGACGGGGAAGGTAGTGATTCGACCTCATCAATACAAAGTTCCAACTTTTCGAATTTCCCAACATAAATTACACCTGATTTATGTGTGAGTATTGTTTTCAGTTGCAAGTTTCAACATGATGCAGTGGTCAAGAAATGTTTGCATACCTCGTATTGAGCGATCCTTGCAAATTTGACCATAAGCACGTTTCAGATGGCTTGTTTGCTAAGGTAACAGCTAAGGTGATGACACAACTAGCCTGTAATAAGAAAGTGTTTCCAGCCTTGTATACTACATATCAGATTGACATGTATTCTATTTCTCTAACACATATCTATCAATGTCCTGGTGGATTTCAACAGAGTCCTACGAGCAGATTCAGAAAGTAATTATTATCATAACTACCCTGAAGCTAATACAGGAAGGGATATTTCATCCACAAGGAAGTTACTATGAATAACTCTGACCCACACCGTACTTACTGTAAGTACTCATTCATTCATAATGACTTCTCAGTGAATCAAATAGTTCTGACCAGTTTTAACTTTAGTTATTCATGTTAATTTCCTACTGAAAACGCCTCTCAGATCATATAGTCTTTTAATCAGAAAATGGATTTCGATAACCAATAGGTCAATGTGAGTACTCCGTCACGAAATCGAGATATGACCTTTACTAACATCAAATCCAAAATTAAAGGTTAATAATACACATGTGCTATATTTCTACAAGGCAAAAATCATCCCTTCACTGACGTACGGCATGGACGCCATACCCTCAATTCCCTCACATCTCTGGTTAAGACTTGAATGTTTAATTTGGAGAGCAGTTCTAGGACTACCTAATTCTACAACGGTAGCGCCGATCAGACGAGAACTTGGCCTCACATCCCTGAAAGCAGTGGTGGATCACAGTACCCTACAGCTATACAGGAAAGTCATCCATCCAGATAGCCTGAAAATGTATCACATGATAGCTGAAGAAATTGGAAAAGACCAAAACCGCTTTATGAATAAGTGGGCCATGGAACAAAAACAAAAACTCCACTTAATTGCCTGTACGGAAGAGGTACTGAAGAACAACCCAACCAGGATCAAAACCAAACTGGATTGTTGGGAATAGATCACCACCATTGATAAAGCAACTTCTAACAAACTTCTAGTCCACCTGCCAATGAATACAAACAAGCTGAAAGAACCAATGGCTTACTGTAACAGATACACCAGTAAATCTCTTATGAGAACCTTTTTGAAAGCCCGTTTGAACGTGTTACCGACGCAAGAAATTCTAGCTATTAGAACGGGATCAAAAGAAAAAACCTCCAGACTTTGCCAAAACTCCGAACAGACTGAATCGATAAGGCATCTACTGATGTGCTGCCCTGCTTTGCACCAACCCAGAATCGCCTATTTCAGTTCTCTGACAGCCACCTCTTTTGCGGGTAATGAAGACATCTGGTGGAACCGCATTATCAACGGCGAAAAGACTCGATGGCACACGGCAGCCGCTAAACTTCTGGAATTTGCAATTGAAAAGACAAAAATTAGCACGGCCGTTGATTCCTCACCTACAGAAACTTGAGACTGTGGTTCATACTACTGTCAAACTATCCGCAATGCAAAGGGGATTCGCTTCGAGTGGAACCAGTTCTTGTAAAAATCTGATTTTTGATTATATACAAGTAATAATATAAAAATAAAAAAAAATAAAAATAATACACATGTGCTATATTTTATGTTAGAGAAATGTGCATTTCGGTACACATATTGCAGGGTCTAGTTGTTACAGGATGACTGGAGTGAAACATAATAGGGTTAGAGGTTTTGTTTTATGTCCAGAGGTGCTGCTAAACCAAGGGTGCTTCATGACCAGGGTACAGGAAATGATGAATGTCCATGGCTAAGCACAACTGTAAAGGTTAACATTCAGGTGAAGGGCTAATGTTGCGGGACTATGAGGAATGCAGGGCCACACAGTGTTGCAGGGCTGCTCTTCAGGGAGCTGATCACACCATCAGTCACATAGGACTCGAAGACCAGGAGGAATATGATACAGGGAATGGGATAGGACCTGCATTACTGCAGATTTCCCCAAAGAACTGCTTACTCAGGTACAATGGTGGTATGGAAGTGCACTAAATGGTGCAAAGTTTGGAATGGTCCATGAATAATATTGTTGATGGACTGACTAGACCTCAATAGGTGGCGCGGGCCAGGACCTTAATCTGAGAGAAATATCAGTACGTATGTAACAAATCAGACCTTAAAATAATACAACTATAACTCGCTGGTCCGACACAGTAGTAATTGTTTTTCAGACAACTTCCACGTGTACAACTATGAAACATCACGTGTTGTGGAAAAAGTGCAAAAAAGACAAGCATTAACAATAATTAGAAAATTAAGTGACAACAAAGTACAACAGTATGAATACATTGACAGTAATGTCAGGGCTGGGACTGTTCTAATTTATGAATGCACCGACTGGTGCTGTCAAATGCATGTTTTCCAGCACGCTCCCCCTGAAGAACTGGTCCAACCCTATGTGGTCCTCTAGTTATATCCAGGCATAGGGTGTTTCATATATCCATATTTCCATCCAATTACAATATCATCGGTTCAAGTTCCAATTCGCGGGTCCCCTTTAGCATCCGCCATGTGACTGCAAAATGTATTTCAATTACTCATGTCAGGGCTAGATGTCTTCATAGCACAGTGTGTCCAGTACATGCCTCTGTGTTAAATAACGTGGGTGTAACTAAGCACTTTAGAAAATAATGCTTGCCCACTCTGCAGATGAGTTCATCCATGAATACGTTTGCCCACTTTTGAGTGCCAAGTGTGTTTGCTAGTGCAGCGTTTGGGGTGATTCACAACAGTGAATCTGTCCACACACAATGATTTGTGCATGCAGATTCTCTATGTTTGCAGAATGTGTGGGCAGGGGTTTGGAGCAGGAAGGGATGTTGCATACCAGAGCATATCTCCGATTAATAGAGAAATGCAGTCAAGATGGAGTAATGCCTGGACTGCTCTCCCTATCTCCTGATCACCCTGTCTGTGACCAGGCACCAGGTAAAGCACAATGCAGACAGGCTTATTTTAGACTCCCAACGTATTCACACGTTCACTTATATTATCTGCAACCATAGCCAAAATGTTGCTGGAAATGTGGGTAAGAACGTACTAATAGTAGCACGTCATTTTTCGACACCTTGTATAAAATTGAAACAATGCTGATAAAACTTACATCTACGGTTGTTTAATTTTGAATCAGGGACGTCAATCACCAAAATGCCAAGGGCAGTGGAAGTGACATAACAAATCCCTTGACCTCTGATGACATCAAAGGAAGTGATGTCATTTGACCCTGCCGCAAAGGCACATCACAAGAAGCGATAGAACACGACATTTCACCCATTGACAAGAGAGGAAGTGGAACCACATAGCATTGTTTCTAAGTACTCTATGAAAAATATGGTTACAATATCACTGTAATGTGATTTACATTTCATACAAGAATGGATCAACATGTGTATCGTTAATATCAGTGTGTATAGGCCCATATTACCAAATTACTGTGAATGCAAGCAGACGTCCAAGGCCAAACGATAATGATGTGTTATTGTATAGCACTTAATCTTCAGCGCTTCACATAAAACACATATACATATAATATCAACCAAACGGTGTTGGTACTCATTTATCAACCTCAGCAGGAAGAAAGGCTGAGTTGACCTTGCCGGCAGTGGAACCTGCACCTGCAGATCACACACACATTGCAGCCGCGAGCGCTATACCTACTGAGCATTCTTACTAGCTACAGCTACCAGAAAGCCAGCCACTCCAGAAACTAAGAGTCACATGCTGCTGACCACAGCTCAGTAGCCTCCATTACACAAAAAAAGTTTAACAAAAAAAAAAGTTTAGGGGTAGTAAGGGAGACCACAAGGGGTAGCAAGGAAGACTTCAGGGATCACAGTTTCGACCCCTGCTAACCCCTAAATGGCATCCATGTGCTTTATTGGTTCAGCTTTCTTCACTATTCTTGGTTGCCTGCACACCGTTGTGGGAGATATGTACAACACTACATATAACTCATCCACTATCCGTCACTGTGAATCCCATTAAAGACATGTTTTTAAAGAACAATGTCACCTCTTTATGATTTAATTCTCACAAATATCTGGCTGTCGGGAAGAATGCTACATTATTTTCATATATATGTGTACAAATAAATCCCCTATTGCTGTAATACGTGTATCAATATGGCTATATTCAAGGTCTAGACAACCCCAGAACAAATTACTTCAGCCTAACAGCAGGAACCCCCTGTTGCTTTCTATGGTGGCACTACTTTATGTTTGAAAACATATAGTTCATTCTCTCCCTTTTCCCATTGGCTGACACACATGAAATTAATAGTCATGAGGTGTGCAGGTAGTGAAGAGACGTTTGGACATTCATGATAGAATTGGGGTACATTTTCCTATAAGCACCCTAGCAGTGGGAGCCAGCCAATTAGGTGGCTAGGAACACAGGCTTTAAACGCTGGTGGAAGCCTGCGTTCCATGCCGCCTGATGGCCTTCTTCCCCTGCCGCCATCTTCCCCCATACTCCGTCCTCTTTTTTTGCTTTTTCTCACCCTCCCACCACCGGCAACTTACCTTATTTTTGCATCGATAAGTGCCGCCGCCACTCCTTCTCACCGGCTCCTCCTGGCTACCATGGAAAGGGAAAAGTGGCTCCGTAAGGAACCCCACCTTCCCTTTCCATGGTGGCCATCTTGAAAAAGTATTTTCCTTTCAGTAAAAGGGTCGCACGCAGCACCCTGGTGAACAAAGGAAAGAGGTTTTTTTGAGCACCCCGGTTTACTGCTTTGGTAACCCAGGGTGCTAATAGCCTTAATCCTCCATTCCAAGGGCTGGAACAGGAGTTCCAGCCCTTGGAAGGGGGGGGGGGGGATTAATGCCATAGTCAACGTTGTTATGCCTCTGCTAATCTGAGTGTCTTTTGCATAGGTTTGAAAGAAAAAAATGAAAGAATGAACCCAAACATTTAAGATTACACATGCAGTTTTAAAAAAAAGCAGAGGCAACACCATAACCATTGATATATTATACATTAGTTTATGTTCATGGCATTCCTAAGATTCCCAAAGCAAAAATGTGGGCTCGGCCAGTAGAGTAGGAGTTAAGACATTCTAATATTGTTCATTGAGAGCCCTGATGGTGTATCCTGTCCAGGATTAGCTAATAATGTTTGGAATATAAAACTGATTCTGTGTCTAACACGATCAGCACAGCTCTGTCTTCTCCTTTGATTATTCCATAATGCCCATCAAGCAAGCTGATGAGTACAATCTGTCTTCCCATTTTTGGTTGAATGCCCCCCTGCTGTTAAAGCAAAGTCCATCAGTGTTTGCATTGCATTACATATATGTGGCCTTAACTATCTCATGTGGTTCCGCCAAGTAGAGCAAATAAGAACTAGGTTTTCAGATTTTATTAAATATGTTAGCCCAGTGAGTGCCTGTTTAGCAGTGTTCTATCACAGCTACCTGTAGTTCACTAAGGACTTCACTCTATCCCATGGATAGACTTAACTCCATCAGCAAACAAATACAAGTTCTGGCGGTCCAATTTGGATAGAAAGGTTGAAATGCACACACTTTACAAGGGTTTACTTCTCGTTAGAGTGGTTTTACTGATTTCAATACTTGATTTATTAACAATATATGTTTAAAGGACTTGAACAAAATGTTTCCGTTGCAGAACTTCTGTCTGAAAGTGAATGTTGGGTGGGCAAAGTCCAGGGGAAAAATAGGGGTTTTTCTAGCCAAAGCATCAGCCAAGCACTGAAGCATTGTAGGTCAAAGCATGATATTGCCAGCCGAGCTGTTGTCAGTGGAAATGTGCTGGCAACAGGTGATGACGTGCTGGCTGTGTGATGCTCGAAATGCATTGCAGGGACAGGGCCTCCCTGTCTGTGTCCTGTACTCCCTTATCATGTGTGTTCTGTGTAATTTTCTGCCTAGGAATCCATTTCAGGTCCCTGACAGTCAGGGAGGTCATTTCACCAAAATGCCAGGGGGAGCGGAAGTGACATCACACCTTGACCCCTGATGATATCACAGGAAGTTATGTCATTTGACCCCACCCCGAAATTGAAAGACCAAAGAAATATCGAGGCTTAGTACCACAAAATGAAATACACCAATCACGGATCAAAAGATACAAGTATCTTTATTTTCTGCACATAATTCAAAGCAAATAGATGTCTATTTGGCTCCCAACGCCTCGCAGTGTGTACCAGCAGACACAGTGAGGGGTGAGAGTGCTGAACATCTTAATGTAAGCTATTTTAAACATTTTCCAATCATTGTCCAGCCCCTCTCCCAAACTAATAATTTACATGCTAGGGTTTGTGCCCAGACAAATATTACAATATTGTCCAATGGATTTAACAAGTTCTCATGTCCATGAAGTTACAATGGCATTATTGGGTCTCCGGCTCATAGTAAATCTAGTTTCAAGAAAGAATACAATGTATTACCACCAAGGCACACGGTTTGAGTTTGCTCCACATTGTTCCACTGTTTATATGAGGATGAGGCTTGTGAACGCAGACAACACTTGAATTGCAGTTCATTTGAGTCACAAGGGTTCTTTGCACAGAACAAACAGTCTGCTCTCAGTCACCCTAAATATAGACACAACTCAAAGGTCTTTCGGCTAGGCTGTAGTTGAAAACACAGTCCACCATTTTAGGACACAAGCAAGAGTTAAAATCAAAATGGCGGATAGTTGATTAGAAATCGCAGTATTTCAAACGCAGTTTTCTGTGCAATGCGAATGGGCTTAGGCGGTATTATACAAATACAGTTTAACACAGTGACATTGCGGGAAGGTATGGAACACAACCTTTCACCCATTGACAAAACAGGAAGTGGTATCACATAGCATTGTACACTACGAAAAATATGGTTACGATATCACTATAATGTGAAGTACATTTCATACAAGAATAGATCGCCATGTGTATCATTAAGATCAGTGTGTATAGGCCCACATTACCAACTTACTGTGAATGCAAGCAGACATCTGGTGACGCCTAAATGACATCCCTGCTGACAGTGCAGCTCTTCCTCTGTTGTTTGTGCTGGATACAGACCCTTGTGATACCCTTATGGCACCCATGGTTGGGGGTACAACCCTGTACCCTAATGTATGTTTTGGGCAACTGTGTGTGGCCCACAGAGCAGGGTATGGCCTGGTGGCAGCTTCATGCTGATACGGCAGAAGCTCTGAGTATCCTCCATTTTGGAATACCCAGGATCTGCCATATGAATGAGTTGATTCCTGCTAAAAGGCAAGATGACCCCTGTGAACTCTTGCTTACTATTGCCTGCTACAATGTTTTCCCAAAGTCCTGGGAAGCCCTGACTCTGTCCCTTTCCCGGGACTGGCTGTTGAGTGGATGAACCATATATGGTATTGTGGTGAAGTCCAGGCCAGACTGGCTGGAGCCTTCCCAGTGACTATATGTTGTGGATACACCCTTGGGGTGCGGCCTGTGTGAATAGAGTGTGTCACCAATATGCATTCTATCTCATGGGTGTCTGGTTGCTGTGTGTGACACAATGAATGATACAGCCCTGCCTGAAATTGACAAGCATGCAGTGTAGTGAGCTTAATGGCTCGGTTCTTACCCCAATCAACATTCCTTGTTATGGGTGTCTTGGTGGAAGTCAATGGCCTGAATGCCTGTGAGTCTGATTGGCTGCCTGCCTGCATGAATGTAGGTCCTCTGTAGGCCAGTTCTGTGAGTCTGACATCCGGAGAAGGGGTATTATAAGAATCCTGAACAGAACACCTGGACATCGAGGATTGTCAAAGTCCATTGGCATTGGAAGATTTCCGTGACCGGTGGAAGTCAGTCGAATCATGTCGCCCAGAAGCAGGGACACCTTGATGCTTTGCTGCTTGTTGCTCGGAGCTAAGAAAGCTCCACTTTGCCTAAGAACATTTTGACAGAGGGCTCCCTTTGCCATCACCGTCAACCACTTTGTCCCACCAGATAAAGTTGAGGTCGCCGGCTACCAAGGAAAGTCCGCAGGTGGGTTTCCCGTCACCAGAACCTGACATAGACATCCCAAGGACACTGATGGAGTGAAAATCCAAGGGCCAGCCCGTGGTCGAGTCCCGATTGCCAAAGCTATACCGAGGTACGTGCTGCAGCTGCAGCACCGACAGGCCTGAGGACCGCTGAAGCAACTCCTGACACCCGCCAGCCGCTTCTGGGCCCATCACTGCTGACAGTCTTTCATGTCTACTGAGTCGTTTTTGTGGCACCAAACACTTTGGATAGAGGTTTACCGCACACCTCTCCTTCACAGGACTTCGACCATCAACAAAACTATCGCTGAAGAGCACCGTGAAGGACGAAACTACTGTGTGAATGCTGTGCTGTGTCAACACACGTTTCCAATTTTCTTCGAGGCTCTCAACGCCCAGTGGCTCCTTCTTCAAAGGGGGTCCTTCCTGAAGGAGACTGTCAATGAACTGTCAAAGAACTGTCAGAGAAGCTCTTCCACTTCGGGTACATTGGGGTGATTGAATATTTTCACCAAGAAGCAAAGCTTATTGAGCACTTATGGACTGGGCTTGTTAATTCTTGTATTACAAGTTTCCCAGGTGGGGGGATTCTCATTCAGAGTTGTGCATCTATAGCTAAAGAAAGGATTCTGCCATTGGTTAACTGTAACCTGTCTTCCTTCCTTATTATCTGTGCTGATACACCTTGCTGAATGATTTGTATTCTCTATTATAACTGCCTGCAGTTCATGCATTTTAAAGGAATCTAGCGTCTAAGTGTGATACCACATGTATACACCTGTAATTACAGAATTACCATAGTACAAAGTGTGTTACTGAATTGTGCATATATCACTGAACCTTACTTTTATATAAAAAACTGTGATAGCAAATAACATGTGTGGACATTCCTTTGTGGGGGCTTGAGAACTCACTGTACTTAACAACCAGCCTGCATCACCTCCTGAGAGTTTAAGCCTTGGTTCCTCGTCCATAGCTATCATATAGAGAAGCTTGGCTGGGGTGCTATGTGCCTCTTCTCTGCCATCTGCAGAAGTGTATATACCCCCGGCCCCGCAATCTTTAGAGGCTGTCCCATATGATAGTGTTCTGGATGAACAGACCTGCCCTTGTGGTCCTGACACCAGGTTACATATGAGCATGTGAGGCATATGGTCTACAGAAACAAATGCTATTGACCTAACCACTGACTGCAGAATTTTCAACGGGCATATGGCTATCTCCAACTATGAACTCTGCTTTAGCAGATATGGCTAGAGGGGATTGTCAGCCATTTTAAGACATAAATTGCAGAGCACGGAGGTCAGTTCTGTGATATCAATATTTTTCAGTTAGTGTGCAGGTAGCTGAACCTTCATCTTTAACCAGGCAATGCCTTCCTCGTCACACATGGTGATGGCAGGAGAATCAGGAGAGCTGGGCCCAATTGCAGTATAGTTTATTTGTAAAGATGAACAAGTATGTGCTTGAGCCAGTTCACACTAAGAAGGACTTGTGCAGTGGCATGTGACATGCTTCACAAAGGAGCATAAGAGTTCATATTATTTTTTGTGCCCATGGTTACAAGGCTGCTTTCCCAAAAACACATCCACTTTTCAGTTCTGGTTGTTTCCATTCCTCCCCTTGGTTGCAGCACAAGAGATCTGGAGGCAGTGTTTCTCAAATAATACAAACAATACAGAGCTTTGCTTTAAGGACCCCCACCCCCAAGCCCAGTAGGTAGTGACTGCTGGGCTGATTGCTTTGTTCTCCATGGATGGAAAACAAGAGCTTCAAATATGTTGTTAACCAATGATCACAAGCGTGTACAACATTCAATGTCATCACTGCCACTTGTATGCTTTAAATAATATCGAAGGACACTTAGTTTTTTTAATCTGAGTACTGTATCTCCTTTTAATAGGGGTTGTACAGTAGTTAGAGCATACACTCAAACCACCCGAAATTTTGATTCGAAATTAGAGATTCATAAAGACACATGTGTGCTTACCCAGGGTTACACAATGCATTCCCTAAGAAGTACGGCAGGCTTCTACCGACCTCTGCAGAGCCCGACTGGATGCCCTACAGGCTGCCACATGGCATGCTAAAACGTGTTCTGTTTTCTATGTTTTGCTCTGTTAATATACACTTGTATAAAAAAGGTGTAAACCCGTTCTTGTGATAACTGGGGTGGGGAAGTGAGGTCATGGAGAGCATTGCAGGTGAGGGGTGCTGGTTCTCACCCCAAAAAGCAACCACCAGCACAATTGTATGGCTAAGTGAACCTTTGGGCCAGTAACCTGTGCAATTTTGAGTGTCACTTTTGTGAATGTTACTAAATGATTGTTAATAATTTTTGTAGATTTTTTAAATCAAGATTGCAAAACATTGTTGTTTAAGTTAACCAATACCATGTTTCATGTGAGCCGTGAGTCATGCAATTGAAGGACTTGCTGCTTTCAAGAATTTATATTGGATATTTTGGTTTGGTTATTTAAATCCTCTTCCATGCATACATATAGAGAATGAAGATATGTTAACATGTTTTAATTGCCATCTTGCTCAGTTTTACTAATTCCGAGAAGAGATTAAGTATAGAAAAAGACCCACTTCAATCTAATCCTCTTGTGATTTGGAGGGCTTTAAATCTTTCTCAGAAATTCTCCATCTGGCCCTCAGTCCACATGTTGTCCACAAGTGAAGTACACTGTATAGACAAAAGAAGAACATAACACAGTCCAGGCATGCATTCAGTATGATGCATAAATACAACGCGTCTTGTGCAACTCAAAGTTAAAGCACACATAGTGATAAGGTGTTCCTATGAAATGCAGTAATGTGTTTAATATAATGAACCCTTACATGCTGCAGTCAGACATGACCAACAACTAGGACATGCGCGGTGAATTAAACATTATCACAGCACAGTATATTGATATTGATATTGATATTTTATTTCTATCCCGCTCCTACACAAGCGTTTCAGAGTGTGACAAGGCAACGGAGGGGAACATGGGAGAACAAAACAGCGATCTTACTAGGCCCAGTGACATTGAGAATGCGCAAGTGCATGGGAGAGGGGGAGGGGAAAAGTGCATGGAAGGGGGGAGAAGTGGAAAGTGCGAAGCAGAGGAGAAACAGATAAATAATAAATAAATAGCAAAGGCAACAACCAGTGGTAGCGCAGCCAGCAATTTGCAAGTGCTTGGTTTAAGGCAGCAGACAGGGTAGGTCTGATAAGTGCAGGAAGAAAAAGGCGGGGGCTGTATGGGTACAGATACAGACCCGAGTGAAAGGGGTGGCCTTTGTCGCAGTAGCATTGTCAGGCATGATATGCTATTCCAGGATTGCATTTGTGCACATGTTTACGTTGCAGTGGCGAAAGGAAAGGCACGCTCTGCATCTGGTTGTTTTTGAGTGGGTGGCTACGCCCTTTTACAACACTACAATGCACTGCAATGCTGCTCAGAATAGAAGACAATACACATACCAATAGCATGGAATCAAAATAATTTCTTAAACACAACATTTGAAATCGTCTCCCAATTTACACAGCCCCTGTAACATGGTCGCAGCATAACCCACACGTTCTGCATCGAAGCCTATGATTTAGCCCAAGGGCATGTTCCACACTGCTCCAAGAGCTCTGATGAGAGAACAAGCTCACTCTCACCTGGCATAAAAAGGGGCAAAGTGTATAGCACATAGTCATAACAAGTGTTAATTATTAAGATAATGAATTTGCTTTACATCACATATGGAGATTGCATGTGTGCATGCTTTTATTTCAGTCTACATTCCCCCATTGTGATCTGATTGGCTTAGAGAGTCCACTTTATCATTATACCTATACTATATTTCAACAGAGATGTTCTAAGGGAATAGTTTTCTTATTTTATTTCTTTTAAAATACGAAAAAGGTTGATGGGATTCTCCAAATTAATGTGAATGACATGCACTCTGAAAATGTCCAATTGTTATGGTATGCAAGTGGAACATGTCAATAACAGAATTAAATGAACATTATTGGTGTGCATCCAAAATGTTATATTAGATTTGGTTTATTCCACATAGATTCACATGAGTGAAGTAAACACGGTTGATCTTTCCAAGGGTGTTAAAAGGTTTTATAATTGAGCAAAGTTGAAATGGTGAAAGCATCCTGGATTTTAAGCTTAAGCCAGATGTCAATTAATGTTAAAGTAAAGCTCTAATCTATACTTTCTTTGCTTCTCTTTATCTCCTCTGATCCCACTGCCCAGCGGATTTCTTGCCCTTTAATACTTTCCCTTTTGGTCTCTAATATCTCATGGTTTTAGAGATTTACGGACAGGCTGCAAAATGGGACATCAGCTTGTTATCTGTGGTGTGACAACTGTTTGGAAATAGCATGCCTGGCAAGTTTTCGAACACAAGTATATCATTACTATACAGCCAGGTGTTCCATGGCACCATTATTAATGCACAACTGTCTCGGTAAATATGCCCAAACTATGAAGCTGCCTTAAAGATAAGTGACGTGGATATGTTGCTGGATTTGGCATAGAAGAGATGTGGGCAGGGTCAAACTGTTTTAGCTGGGGATCCTAGGTATTTCATTTTAGTCAATGGAGATGAACATTAATCTAGAGGGGGGTGATGGCCTGCTGGGATCTGATTTTACTGAAACGCATGGGGCTTAGGAGAGTACAAATAGGACCAAAGCAGGTCACACATTCAAAGATTTGGGTGACTTGCAAAGTATGCTTCTTGGTGGATAGGCAACAAATGGGTTCTCCCTGAATAAAGAACACCTATGTACAGTACTGTTTCATCCTATCAAACTCCTCTAAGGACCACAAGAAATGTCCAGCTTTATAGAAAAGGAAGAAACTGAAAAGCGACACCGTATTGAACACAATAACTTAGCCTTGACAATGAAGGGGACGTTGTTCTTCCTCGGCAGCAGTGCCAGTGGTCGAAATGGGCGGGAGCGGTTGGGAGCGGTGCTCTACTATTTTAAATTACGTTTTATTGTTCCTATACTTTTATTTTAAAAAGAAACCGTTCCGGAATGGTTTCGTTTTAAAATAAAAGTGTAGGAAGAAGCTGAAACGTGCACTTTCCGTGCACTCCACTGAACGTTCCCTTAAAAATCTCAATTTACTTGTTTGAATATACGTATAATGGAAAACAGAAATGAATACATGTAGTAATGGTAGAGTATTTTGTATTGTTTAAATGTTACAGGTATGTGTTTTATGTTAATTTGCAATGCCCTCTTCTTTTAATATCTCGATAGTAGCAAACATTTAAATAAGGAAATATACATTATCAAGACTACATGCATTGTTAAAATATTAATTTCTGCTCAACCAAGCACTGTGTATATATTTGTCAATAGCATGCCTGTCGCTTTACAAAAGGACATAGCTGTTATAAGAATACGGTTGTCAAATTCAGTAAACCTAGATTTTAAACACATCATTGTTTTATATAGAGGGCAGATTAACATGAAATGACCACCTGTTAATGCCTGCCTTGAATTTAAGAAAAAGGGAACAAGCATAATGATGTGATCAAGATATGCCTCATAGACAAAAGTGGATTTGCATTCCCAGTACGTTAAACCCATAGATGAGCTACTAAGCTTGATGGCCATACATTCCTCCTATTTATTATGGAAGCCTGTTTTGTCCATCAATTTAACAGTTGGGCCAATGGCTGCCACTTCAGTCCAAAGTTCAGAATGACCAATGTAATACACGAAATTTTTGACATGCCTCCATCAAGGAAGTGAATACACAATAGCCTGTGATAAAAGTTCCTGTAAAGCCACTCTATGGGCCTCATTATGACCATAGCGGTACGGGGTTAACGGCGCCGTAGAAGGTGCCGGCGCTGTTTACCCCGTACCGCCTCATTACGAGGTCCCCTCGCGGGACCCAGGAAGTAACGCCTGGTCAAACCGGGCGTGCTTACCGGGTCCCGCGAGGGGAAGAGGAAGCAAACAACGGGCCAACTCGTAATGGCCCGTTGTTTGCTCCCTCTCCCATTCCCATTCAGCCATATGCGGGCTGAAATGGGAATGGGGAAGGACCGGGTCCGGGTCCTTGGAGGGAGGAATTACCGGGCCTTCCGAACTCGGAATGGCCCGGTAATTCCTCATTCTGAGGACCCGGACGCGATTTCGGCGGTAGCCTTGCCGCCAATAGCGGCATGGCTACCACTTAGGTCGTAATGAGGCCCTATGTGTTATTAGATGTGAACAAGACAACAAAACGATATATATAAAAGCGGTTTCATCACAACTACATGATCTATGCTTGTAAAGTGTAACCCAAAATGGAAGGGCAAGGTTGGGTTGATCTGTGGAAGGTGAAAAATGTTCTTCAAGAAAGCATTCTCTAATATGTTTTAATTGGACATGGGTGATAATCCCAAATCAATAATCCATGGGGTGCAATTGCCGAATTCTAAGACAAGACTGGAGGCGAGCATTATGCTTATTCTTCTTTAATCACTGCTCAACAGCAATTCAAAACTTTACTTCTTAAACAGTTTTTAAAAAAAAATGTTATGAAATTATGCCCAACAGGCTTAAAACATGGTACATCTGAACTGCATATCCCATGAGTCTTAGAGGCTCTGTAGTCCCTAGCCTCAGTTCAGTCCTCCAATGAGAGCCCTCTGGTAAGTATAAACCCCAGTGTCCTTAGGTACTTTCGTCCTTCTTTTTTCGCTGGCTCGACAGCTAAGTACTCTTTTTTGCTTATCATAGCAACATTCATGTATCATCACGTGTTTGAAGTTTCATATTTATGCGTACGCGTTGACAAGGGAGAATATATTTTGCACAGCGTTGTATTGGATGCGCGTTGTTTTATTAGTTAAAGCACGAGCGATTTCTTTACATGTAGTAAGGAGCGTAGGATATTTACCAGCTCCGTCAGAGCGTGTCATGAGGGAATGGGAATCCTGCGAGTGACTTCGCTCGCTTCAGGGGGCCCATTCCCTCTTAGGAAAGTAGCGCGAAACACAGCGTTATGCCCAAGCGCCACAGGCACAGTGACAGCTCTAAGAGGGTTCAGCGCATGCGCAGGTGTCTTTTCTCCTCATAGAATGTTCTTTACTCAAACGTAACAGCTCAAATGCAGCTCTGGAGCACGAAGGGACCCGTTCCTAATAAAAACGTGTTCGCGGGTGATTTTAAGAGGTTTCATAAAAAAAAAAAAATACATTTAATTCAAGCGCTCTGCTATTGACATCCAGGCAGACAGGTCATTTGCAGGACCTACAGAGCGCCAGATCACAGCCCTCACTGTCAGTCAGAGATGTCCTGTGACAGGGGAGATGAGTACTGGGAGGAGTACAGTGATCAGGAGCTGCAAGAGGAGGAAATAGACCTCTCTCAAAGCTTTAAGAAGGTTTTGGGAGACTCCCTAGTCAGAGCAGTTGCTCAAGGGGTCCAGCCTATACAGGAAAGACTACAGGTCCTGGAAAACATGTTGGGGACTAAAGCTGGCAGAGTTGAAGATCCAGGAGAGGGGACCTCTACCATCAAGCCTCTACAAGATCAACATAGGGGGTGTAAAGCAGCCCGGAAGAGGAAGCACTCTTCTACTCCCCCGTGCCTAGATATGGGGAAGAGAGAGAAGCCCCAGGAGGCAGCTGATGCCTTTAACAGGCTAAAGGACACATTCCTTGCTAGATCAGCAGTGCCCTGCCTCATACCCCCTACCCCAGGGGCGAGAAACATAGGGGATGTGCCTTCCTCCTCAGAAGAATACAACCAAAACGAGCAAGAGGAGGAGAGAAGTCTGTCAGGCGTTAGTACGGGGAAGAAAGAGAGAGAGAGAGAGACAGACAGAGAAAAAAGCCAGCTTGGTGGAGTGTACCCCCGAGGAGGACATGTCAGACATGTTTGAGCCAGAGGCCGTTAGGCACCCAGATCCACTGACTGGATCCCATCTCCTAAAGTAGCCCTATAAATGTCCCAAAAAATAAGGAAACCTCTGGAGAAGGAGACCAGGTTCAGACTACGGTCAGAGTGTCCCAGACCAGAGCTCACGGGGAAGGTGGCGGAGACCCAGGAACTCGACCCCAAAATGTTGACTTTCAACACTAAAGCTGGGAAGGACACTAGAGGAGGGATGGCCGCACGTGGCGGTCCTGCCAGGATAAAATTCTGGACTTAACAGGCCCCATAGCTAAAATTATGGACCTCGCTGAGAGAGCAAAGGACACCGGAGAACCGGTGGACCCGTACATCCTAGCAGGGTGGGCTCAACGAGCCGTGTGTCTCCTAGGCAATGCAAATGCTGCCATGTCAGCCGAGAGACGTAGGTACATGCTTTTAAAAATAGACAACAAGCTAGGAGACCTAGCCTCGTATGAGGCAGGAGAGGGAGCACAGGGCCTACTCGTTCGGCGACACGTTCGTCAAAGAGATGAATACGTTCGTAGGGACCTATACTGCGCTCGAGAAGACGCAAGCATCGATTAGGAAGGTGTTTCCTACTCAAGTTTTTTCAGGGTCCGGCCGTTACAGGGGCCGCTTGTCCGGCTGCCTCAATTCCAACAGGAGACCCCAGAGGCCTAGGGCCCAATACTGGGAGTTGCGCCAGCAAGACGCGTTCTTCCCGAGCAGAGGTTTCAGAGGGCACCGAGGAAGAGATAGTTCAGGTAGCAGAATAATTCCACAGGTGACAGAGAGCGCAGTGAGTTATCCCCCAGTGGGAGGGAGGACATTGCTTTTCATAAACAACTGGTGCGAATTATCAGCAGACGCTTGGGTGCTTCAAACGGCTCAGGGATTTCACCTAGATTTCATAGAGGAGCCGATTCAGTCTCAACCCCCTCAGCGCATGCGTTCCTCAGAGGAAGAGATAACACTATTAGATGCAGAGTTAGAAGCGCTAGCGCAAAAACAGGCGATAGAGAGAGCTCAGCCCCACTCAGAAGGTTTCTTGAGCAAAATGGTTTTGGTCCACCGCAAAGGAAAGGTGAGACTAGTCATCAATTTAAAGGAACGGAACAGTTGTCTAGTTTACAGACACTTCAAGATGGAGAGAATCCACTTATTGGTGGACCTCCTAAGGAAGAACGATTGGCTGGCGTGGCTAGAACTGAATGATGCATACCTCACGATACCCATAGCCCCTTTATACCGTTGTTTCCTCCGATTCAAGTGGAAAAAGGAGATATGGCAGTTCAAGACGCTGCCCTTCGGGTTAGTGTCGGCGCCTTGGGCCTTCACCAAGCTAATGAGGCCCCTAGCCACTGCTATGAGGGATCAAGGAATAAGGATATCAGCGAAGAGAAGTCAGAACTTGTTCCATGCAAGAAGCTAGAATTTCTGGGTTTCACCATAGATATGAGGAAAGCCACTCTAGCCCTCCCGCCCTCCAAGATAAGATCCATCAAGAAGGACCTGAAGACAGTCCTGGGGAGACAGTTTATATTGCTTCGGAATCTAGCCAGGATAGTGGGGCTTCTGGCGGCCTCGATTCAGGCTATTTTCCCTGGGCCTTTACACTATCGAGCCCTTCAGAGGCTCAAGATCAGGTACCTTCAGAGGGATGGAAATAGCAGGTTCTGTTGGACGAGGACAGCAAAACAGAGCTCCGATGGTGGCTGCACAATATGGAAGCATGGAACGGCAGGGCCATCTTCGGAGACCTGCCAGAGCTCATAGTGGAATCAGACGCCAGCAGGTCAGGCTGGGGAGCCAGGTGCGGACACACAGAGACAGGAGGAAAGTGGTCCCCAAAAGAGCTAGAGCTGCACATCAACTGTTTGGAGCTGCTAGCGGGATCGTTTGCAGTAAAAGCCTTCTCCAAGGACAAGGCGCAGTGCTGCATTCTGCTACACATGGACAATATATCCGCAGTGAGATGTATCAACAAACTGGGAGGAACAATGTCCAAAATGCAAGTGGAGATTGACAAAGATTTCTGGCACTTCTGCCTGAGCAGGAACATATCGGTTAAAGCGGAATATCTTCCAGGAGCGAAGAATACTGTGGCCGACTGGAACTTCCGCTACCTGATAGACTCCAGTGACTGGAGACTACACAAATCAGTCTTCCACAAATTACTGCGCATTCAACATAGCGCAGCGTACTAAGACCAACTCAGAATAATTACTTACCCGTATTTTCCAGATAACAGCAACCTCTGCGTAGCGCAATGCATAAAGCGATATGAAGCTGCTACAGCCGCAATAAGACCTGTAGGAGGGACTCAGCTGCTTATTGCGCGTAGGAGACCTTACAAGGCAGTAGCTCTGGCTACTATAGCGAGATGGGTGAAGGAGATTATGGAATTAGCAGGAATAGACATATCTGTTTTTGGAGCTCATTCGGCCAGAGGAGCTATGGCTTCCGGAGCTTTTGCAGCTGGAGTTCCACTGCAGGAGATCATGAAAGCTGCAGATTTGTCCAGTGACTCAGTGTTCAGGACGTTCTATTTTAGGCCGATAGCGAATATGACAGCAGCAATGATGCAAAGCTTTGAACAAGCATAATGCTTGCCTCCGGTCTTTTCATAGAATAAAGATTGCACATGCGCCAAGCACAGGAAGTCTTGATTCTATTAAAGACACGGAGGTGAGAATTATCCCTCCCTACAGAATTCAAGAATGTAAATAATATTGTACTGCATTATGATTGAGATCTTGAGAGGAATTCCCAACCCTAGCGATTCTGATTTCTCTTTGACTGTAGGGGAAGAGCAGAAGGGAACCTCGTAATTGCGCATCCCGTAAATAAGGCTGCTGGTCCCGTACCGGCACCCTTCCTTACGAGAGCGCAAGCCTCATACTGAGGCCCACTGACCGCTTTTAGGGAATGCTCAAAGGGCCTACAGTGAGTATCGTCCTTCCCTATATCCAATACATTCAATATATTAAAATGAGTAGCTTCTTTTCAGAATAATTCTAAGTAGCTATTTTAACATTTTTGGGGATAGTGGCATAAAATAGGGACGTGTTTACAGAAGACCCTGATTTGGCTTACTTCCAGAATCCTGTATCAGTAGTAATTTCTTTATTTCGGATTATATAAAAAATCCATAAAAGATAAATCATACAAAACAATTAGATAAAAACTTTTCCCGAACAATAAAAACATAGGGTAACAATTAATTTACAAAATCGCATGCATACTTCAATTTAGCACTCATAAAAATGGTCTAAGACCATTAGCAGGCATAACACCTATAAAACCAACTCATCTAGTTTGGGTCACCTCTTGAAATCCAGCCAAATAGATCTTACTGGACCCTTTTGACTTGATTGTTGTTTTAAGTAAATTAATCAGAAACAGGTTAAGTTCCGTACCTATGCCCCTGACAAAGTCTGCTTGCCACCTGTCACCATGGGCCATGTTACAGCTCCATATTGTTATCGATTTCAACAGCAGGGCTCCAAATAACTTTCCTGACATGTCCAAAAGGGGGATAAGTCTGTAGTTTTCTGGTTCAGACATATTGCCCTTCTTAAAAATAAGGATCGCAATGGAAAAATGCCAGGAAGGTGGAATTATCCTTGCTCTTTTAATCTCCCCAAAAAGTTTGTGCAGGATGTGGGTCATTTTGCCAGATCTTTCGTCAAGGTCAGGTTGGTCATGCCATACGGACCGATGCTCTGGAGTTACTTGCTGTCTTAATTAACTCTTCTATAGAGTCTCTGTCCTTGGGAAAAGACCATCCATCCTTCATCATTCCTGATTGAATATATCTCCCTTAATGGAAGTGAAGAGGGTGAGAAAATGTTTAATCCACACATCCTCTGATAAAGCATTTGAAGTAAGGGCTTCTTGTTGTGCACATTGTTTGCCACATTTGCGAGGTGTTTTTGTTTGCAACAATATTCAGCATTAATTCAGCATTCTGTTGAACCATTTGCCACTTATGGGCTTTCCGCCAGTTCCTGTATTGATGTCGAAGGTGTTTACAAGCAAGTATATTGCCAGGTCATTATGTACACTATTATTAATGTCCTTCTTCAATTTCTTCTTTTATTCTTGTACCTCCATAGCAGAAGTATGTAGCCTTACAAAAGGGCGGCACATACCATTCGGCTCTCCTTCCTTAAACATATGCAAGGTTAAATACTCCTTACAATGAAGTTGGGAAGGATCCTTTTGCTGTATCTTATTATATGGCCTATTGAGTAAGATAAGTCTGGTTCCCACTTGGTTGACCCTTAGGTCTTAACCAAGCTTAGACCGTTTAAGACGTGCCCAGCCCTTAAAAGTTACACACACCATGGTCACTCACTAAGGTTGGCCTCACTGAGAGAGTTGTTAAATCAGTGAATAAGTTCTCAGATGAGAAGATGTAGTCTAAAGATGTTTTATCATCCTCTCTGGTCCAAGTAGAACTGGCAGGAATGACTCCTTTAGTCTGTCCATTGGCTATAAAGATGTTCCTTTCCTCCAAATCATGTCGCCAGGTAGTGCCGTGTATTTCCTTCGATGTTAAGGAGACAGATCTGGTGGAATGAGCAGTGTATGTTTAGATCTCCACAGATGAGGATGTCAAAACAAGCCCAAGGGCCCATCACATCTTCAATCAGGTCCATGACCATACTAACAAAGCCTTCAGCAGCTGGTGAAGCCGTGTTCCAATAAAGGTTGAGGAGTAGAAGATATTGTTCCGGGCTTCCCTCCGTTGCTCCGGTAAGTATCATCAAGGCTTCAATCAGGGGCGACAGGCATTTTTCAAAGATAACCTCTGATGTTAAGGTATTCTTCAAAGCGATGATCAAGCCTGCCATTGGTCTGCCAGTAGGGCCCTGATAGCTGGATTTATGTAAATATTAAAATCCTCCAAAAACGGTTTCTCCAAAAGCCTGGTTTCCTGAAAACAGATGATGTCATGGTTGTCATAATTAAGCTCATTAACATTGAATAAATAAGTGAAACCTCTAGTGTTCCAGGAAACTAGAGAGATATCATTAGGTGCCGCATTCGGAGTAGTGCTGTGGTATCCAGATGGCAGCTATGCAACACTATGACCGCTTGTTGGCGCCCTTGCAAACCATGCCCAAGAAGAGTCTTGATTTCATCGCTGTGGACTTCCACAGCTGGAATCTTCTGGTCGCCTGCTATTATCAAAGGTGATTTGCAAGCTACTGTTTTGGATCCTGTTCGATGCATTGCCATTTTCATTAAGACTCTGTGAGTACCTTCTGTATGGTAATCGTGAAGGCGTGTGGCCCTTGGGTGCTTTGTTCGTTGATGTAAGATGTTTGATCTCTGGCCCCACAGTGTCTGAGTAATCATGTCCATCGTAATTTGCTCATTCATCGGGTTTTCTCTTGAGGAGCAAGTGATGAACAGTGTAATCTTTGTTCTTTTCACCAGGAGCACTATCCTTTTCATTCTTGATTGTCGTGGCTTTTCTACTAGCCCCCAACTTCCTGTTCACTCCCCAGTCATGTACATTCTTCCTTTTTTGATCCGGTGTTGGAAAAGGGTCAGACAGTGATCTTACCACCCGTGAAGGTTTTAGGGGCACAAAAAGCTTCAGTAGTTCTTTAGCGCCATCTTCAGGCAGCAATAACCATTGCTTATTTGTTTCCCCTCGGCTGGCCAAAGATTTTGAAGAGTCAACTAGTTTCCTTATTGTCAGACCTTTCCTTGGAGAGGCCGATGGGTCAAACTGCAGATGTACATCTTCTCCTGAGTTCCTTGGTGACTCCTGATGCATTATTACATCATCTTCATTTAAGCTAATGTTGGAGTTACTGATGGCTTTGTCCGTTAAACTGTTCTCATTTTCCGAGATGGTATAATTTGAGAGGTTGATTAGATCTTCCTGGTCGTCATCAAGTAGGGCCAGATCTATTGACGGTTGATTTCTAAAAACAGAAGCCTCTCACGTTCCTGCTGCATCATTATTGCTCCCCAATACAGACAGCTCCTCAGCTGCAAATGTCACTTGTTTTGATTGTGCAACAGTAGGAACAGACAGAACAATACTTGTGACTGTTCAAGATAGACTCCTGGAATCTCCAAGCTTCTTATAGTACGTTCGTTCAGGGTTTTTTGGGTCTTAAGAGTAGGAGACACTGCCCTTTTCAGAAGTTTTCTTTTGTTCTGAGGGGAGAGGCCCCTTTTTTCATTTGGTCCCAATTTTTTTAAAACATTTTGTATTTCTTTTCAGTGTCCAATGGAACTGTCAGCATTTGACTGAGCGCCTGTGGCAAGTCAATAGCATTTAGAGCTGGTATAGAAGATGAGGAAGGAGTACTATTGGAAGGGGGATCTGCTTCTCTTTGCGGCAAGGAAGTCGCTATCAAATGCAGATTACCATTTCCCTCATCTGGATGTTCTTTTGAATTATCCCCACTATGTGCTATGAGAGGGGGTGGGTCTTGTTGTGCAGTATCTTACAATTCCTTCTCATGTTCCAGCAAGTGCCCATCAGTGTTTATAGGAGTTTTCAGTTGAATCTCATCCACTGACAACCTGTCTTGTTGAGCCTGTCTCTTAATTTTATCCTGCAAAATTGGATTGATGATACTATGGAGTGTAGCTGTTATTTGCTCTGTATTTTTATCTAGATTTGACTGTATTGTGGTCACGAAGTCCTCCAAGAAAACCATCTTGGGGTTAATCATTGCCAGCAGGGTAGATTGATCTCTGATATGATCATTCAAAGTCTTGTGTAGTTTCATATATGGGGCAAGTGTGAGAGTCATTGTGGCAATCAAATTCGTATCCAGTAGCGCCATGCTCGCTGCCTCTTCTTCCATATGCAAGATGGCCAGATCCATCAAGAGATCTTCGTCAGTCGAATGCTTTTCCCAATGTTGTTTTGAAGGAACTGTCACATAAGTTACACAGGTTTTGTTAGTTTGAAGATTAGCGGTGCCTGCTACAGGTTGGTGAAAAGAGACACGTTGTTCCTTAGGAATACCTCCTTCACGATTTCTTATGAGATCCGTGCTATCCATCCTACCATCATTAGTAGGAATAACCCCCAAGGCACACACTTCAGTGGTAGCCTCGGCCTTCGTGTAGAAGAACCTTTGTTTAGAGGCCATGGGGGACAAAGTAAGGCCAGGAGGTTTCCATATTGATTTAAGGGAGAGCTGGATATTTTTTTTGGTCAGCAATTCCTGAATGAGATTTGCCAAATCTATAAATTGTGTGGTGTGGTTTTACATTTGAGGGGGGGAGTCCCTCCCTCAAGCGATACTGAATTGGCTTTCACATGACCCATTTTTTCAGAAGGGTTATTCACACTCACAGTACTACCCCTAATTGCGGTAGGAATTGGGCATATTGGCCTATTATCACCCTGACTAGACTCTGGATCTTGAGAACTGTCAGTTGCACCCAAACCATACCGTGGATTGAGAATATTGTCAAGCTATAGAATGTTATCAGGAGATGTTGTTGTTTGAACAATTTCGACGTTTGCATTGATGTTTTGAGCTTTCTCCTCCATTATTTCCAACTGCCTCCTTGAGGGCACAACCTCTGCTATAATGTCCTTCTGGGCATTACCCCACAGGATGAAATGGTGGGAAGCTCTCTATCGCCTGTTTTCAGAGTGCTCTCCTCCGTGTTTGTCAAATTAATACCCATACCTACTCTTGTACGTGATCAACGAGAGGCGGAGGCAGTTATCCAAGCTGAAGATTGAATAAGTGGCCTCAATATTTGGTACGAAGCAGCTTTTAGCTGACGCGATGGGATGGACTATGGTATGGGACCGGGATCAAAGGATCGGAATCCTGCAGTCTCCCGGCCGTGACACAGGCCCCCACTGAAAAGAGTTTCGAAAACGTACCTGATACCACACGGCAGATGGGGGAAGCAGAGTCTACCACCTTTTACAATATCATAGGCACACACAGATGAACTTTGCTGTGTCCACCAGCTCACTAAAACATGATTCCAATTGGAAGACTCGTATTGTAAAAGGGGATTTCACTGTAAAGCAGAAAACTAAATTAACTGCTTTAACTACAGTAACTGCGCTTCCACTTACACACCCACTTCGCACCCGCTTCACGGTGTGAGTGGGTCTAAGTAGTGAGGCAGAGGGATTGAGCATGTCCGCTCGACACAGCATCCCCTGATGATGGAGTTTTTCCTTAAGGGTGTATTCACACTATACACGCGCTGTACACACAGTGTTCTACAAAATGCTGTAGAAAGCGACAAACAGACATTAAGGATACCAGAGTCACTGGGAATACTCAATGAAAATGTTCAGCAAGTGGCTGCAGTAACTGCATTTCCACTTAGACACCCATTTCGGGGTCGCATTGCGGTGCAAGTGGGTCTAAGTAGTGAGGCAGGGGGGTGGAGCACGTCCGCTCGACAGTGTCCCCTGATGCTGGTGCTTTTCATTAAAGGCGTATTCACACTATACACACACTGTACACACAGTGTTCTCCAACACTGTAGAAAGCGACAAACAGACTTTCAGGATACCAGAGTCACTGGGAATACTCAATGAAAATGTTCAGCAACTGACTGTAGTAACTATACTTCCACTTAGACACCCACTTCCAGCTCAACTACCAGGCCAGGAGAATGAGTTCCTTCTCCCGGCCTTCCTTGGCTATGTTCTCAAAGTTCTGAACACCAGTGGGAATGTGGTGTCCCTTTCCCAGGTCCTTCTTGACTTTATTTTCACAGTTCATACCACCTGGGGGAATGACTCTCTTCCTCTGGCCTTTCTTTCCATTGGTTTAACAGTTCAACAATACCATGGGGAATGACTCCCTTCCCCTGGCCTTTGAGAACAAAAATCCAATTGTGGTGAGTGTCTCATACCCTGGCTTCTCTTCAATCATGAGGAGCACTTGGTGCACTCTCCTGCCAAGGGACGCCATGAGGAAGATGACTTGCAATCTTATTTTCTTGTGGGTGTGGATCACACATCCGTATCTCTCTACTACTTTGATTTGGCAGACTTTTGGTTACTTTCCTGCTAGGTACTGCCATGTAGAAGAGGAATTGTGTTCTATGTCTGATCTTGGGTTCTTGACTGTTCCCTGGTGGTCAGTGGCTTAAATTGACCTGCAGGATGAGGGAGAATTCCTCTGAATATCTCTGGATTAATATGCATGTCCCAGACCCTTCTCTGTTGGTCAGTGGATTCTCTGTTCCCACTGGGACAAGGGCATTTACCCCAGATGCTTTGCTTGGCTTTCCATCTCCACACGCCCAGTCTCCCGTGTTCCCCATTACCTGCTTTCCAAACAAGACGCGCCACCGGGTCTTCCAGGGTTCAGAGATCTTCTAGCCATTCACTCTGGTCCTCTTCTGTTCTGAACTGGCCTTCTCCAATGGATCCTCAACCCCCTCTGACTTTGAACAGTTTTGATACCGTCACTATACCCGATGGTCCACTTCACCATAGGTATGGGACTGTTATTCCTTCAGCAATCCAGGTAGGAGTCGGCCTCCTGATGGCTCATCTGCTGTTTCGGCAAAGTCTCAGCCTCTTGCTCCCTTCTCTGGAACATCACTTGACTGGACCTGATGGTCCAGTTCACCACAGGTGAGGGACTGCCACTCCTTCTGCAATCCTAGTGGGAATCAGCCTCCTGCCAGCGCCTCGCTGTTTCAGCGACATCTCAACCTCTTGTTACCTTCTCAGGAAAAGTGATTAATCCTCTCTCCTTTGCTCGGTTCGAATCTCCCAGGTAGTGGTTGCAGATTCTTGACTTCTGCTGTAGAAGGCTCTGGGCCTCATTACAACTTGGCCAGTGTGGAAATAACATGCCGACATTACGATATACCAGCATGTTTCCGCACCAGCCAAGTACAAGTTTCTCTGTGTGGTGGAAGATTTATGGTCACCCTACAGCAAAGGGCTTCTTTAAGAGGGGTTCCTCTCCGGCACACTATTGCCCCATCTCCATCACGGCAGACTGAAAGGACGAATCAATCCATGGAGCAGTATCTTCGCTGCCTTATTTTGCAACACCAGACCTCCTGGTTGGCCGCTTTACGGCTTGCGGAGTTCGCATACAATAATCAGCTACGGGTTATTCGCCTTTCTATGCCCTCTACGGCCAACATCCCAAGGTCTTGCCGGTCCCTGATGCTTCTATTTCTTCGAATCCTGCGGCCACGACATGTCTTAGGGATCTGTCTGCTGTACATGCTAGTACTGTGGTCCATCTCACTGAAGCAAAGGCTTCTATGAAGGCCCGTGTGGATGGCAAACGTCTGGCTGCTCCTCCTTTGGTGGTGGGTTCTAGGGTCTGGTTGTCTTCACGTCATCTTCGCCTAGTGGGTTGCCGGAAATTGCTGCCTCGCTTTGTCAGCCCGTATGTGATCTCTCAGGTTGTGAACCCGGTGGCTTTTCGTCTAGTGCTTCCTAGTTCTTGGCGTATCCATCCTGTATTCCATGTCTCCCTCCTCAAGCCTTGTCCCGATTCTGTCCGTCTCCGAGCCCCTGTTGCGCCAGTGTCCCTGGCCTCTCCTGATGTCTTTGAGGTGTCGGCCATTTTGGGGTCCCGATGGTTTAGGGGTAGGCTCCAGTATCTAGTGGATTGGAAGGGCTATGGCCCGGAGGAGCATTCTTGGGTTTCCGCCTTGAATCTAGACGCCCCTCGGTTGGTAGCCCGCTTCCATAAGGATCATCCGTCCTGCCCACGGGGTCGTGGGCTGTTGGGGGGGCTATGTTAGGCGATCCTCTGCACACCAGTCCACTACACACCAGTCCACTACACACCAAAACACTGCTCACATTTCCCCAACATCTCCCTCCACGGTTCGAGGCTCAACTGATTCGGTGAACCCAAAGGACCAAAAACTCCGTACCAGCTATGGTGTACGGGCTCGATTGCAACCCTTTCTGCATTGGCAATTGCCTTGAAGAGCATACAGCAGAAGGGGCGGTGTTATGTCTCCACGTCGATCACGTGATCCAGAGTGGCGTTACTCACGTGACCTTGGTGGACGTCACATGACCCAGAGACGTCACATGACCCAGAGACGCACAGTATAAAGGTCTGAGAGACAGAACACTCATTGCTTCTCAGCTGTCTTCAGCTGTTTGGCGTTACGTATTGCTCCACTGTTACCTTTTGATCACGGAACTCTACCTCGGACTCCTTCGGATACCCCTTTGTACCTTTGCTTGGAACTGTTTACATGTTGCCGGATTTTGGACTACATCCTGACCTGTCTTTGGATCATCCCTTGGTACCTCACTGAACTCCTACGCCATTTCCCTTCTGGGAATTCAAGTCACGCCTTCTCTCCTACAGGTGGCTGATCCTACATCCACGCTAACCTACGGTTCTACTATTCAGGGACCGCCGCATCATCTGAGTCTCGAACCTCTACTAGGTCTCCTGGGTTTTCCTAACACCCGATAGGTAAGACCTTTTAGATCCTTTGGTTTACTGAATATGTATTGTGATTGCCTGGTACTTAACCTCGTTCCTCTTTGACAGCAGCATCGGTGTTCCAGAGGTTCCGTGGATCTGGGAAGTCATCTCCCACCTGTGGCCTCAAAGGTCGCACAGCGGGTTTCTTTTTAGTTCCCCTGTGCATCACTTGGGGACGGAGGTCTCATCGGTCTACACGACACTCAAGTCAGAACATCAAGGGATTTTTCAGGATGGACACTTCATGCCAGCCTTCAGGATGTTCTCTGTAAATTCAACAATTACTTCCAGGTGCCACCTTCGTTGTACTCCAGATTTTTTTCATGTTTTGAATGCTTCAAATTCTGATGTATATGATTTCACAACATTTTGCACTATTTATCTGTTCCTCAGCTAGGGCATAAACAAGGCCCATTCAGTCTCTGAGTAAGCAGGTCTGCTGGTCTCCTCAAAGCAATGCTGGCGCCTTCTTGGGCTAATATTCCATCTATAATTCGTGCTTGGTTTAAATAGCCTCAAGGACAAGCCAGGACACCAAGAAAGACCTCCTCTACCTGACGATACTCTGCTTTCTTTCTCTCATTGCTCAACCTTATCTAGAAACCAAGACATTCCACAAAACGGCATATAACAGGTCATGGCTTTTAGACTGATTGAGACTGGTCGTATTACACCTAATTACTTTAGCACTGTCTGTCATCCGAGATCCTCAAAGACTAACAATCCCCAAACATTAAACAACAGGCTTAAAAGCAGTAGGGTGCACACTATTATAATTGTTCTTGATATTAACATGTGTTTAACCAAACTCTCAGATAAATAGCATACCATCTATCTAAAAACAGGCTAATAATCCATGCAAAAAATACATGGAATAAAAATACTCCCAGCAAAAAATAGAAACAGCCAACATGTAGGAGCCGGCCACAACCCCACAGACAACTTCAATAGTACCAGCAGTATAGAGCCACCCCAAGGAGTGTTGGTATTACTACCTAAGCTGAAGGTAAAAATACACATTTACATGTGCATACATTACTCGGGGCAAAGTATGGCTACAACATTATTCATGTTTTAAAGCTAAAATATATTAGTATTCACTGTAAAAATATTCAGGTTAGAAATGGAAATTACTTTTGTACTCCCAAAAAAACATTGTACCCACATCCAAAAATACAGAGTAAAATATATTCATTTCCAAAATCCTAACTGGTGTCTTGTTTTCAAACCCATCCCGATATGCTTTCAAAATGTTCCCATAAAACTTCCCTTTATGTCACGTTTCCTATCTATTATCATTTAACTGCGTATATATATGATGCAAAGTGTTAGTTGGTTTCTACATTCCCCTTTAAGTACCAATCGTGCAACTAATAAATGTCATTGCCTTCCTCCATCATCAGATAACCGGGCCAAATTAACATTTAATTGTGATTTAATCATAACGTGCACTTATTTATTACTTTTTTATGCTGTCTTCAGCAACAAAAGGACATTACGAAGAGGAAAAAGAGCATACGTCGCCACATTCATTAACAGTGAGCCAAAAAGAGAGAGAAACTCTCTGAGGCAGCGCAGCCCTTTAGTTCGTGCTCCATGTCAATATCCTGGAGCTGTGGGAAGAGCATGCAGGTGCATTTTTGCAACCTAACTACATGCAGTAGCAACGTTTGCATCGGTTATATTATAAGCACACCAGACACAGTGTAGCCATACCACAAAGGTCTGCATGCTGTTAAGAATCATATGTTTGTGTATTGCATCGCATACTGAGAAACACAAATACAGATTGGCGTTGTTCCAGACGTTGAATGGAACTACTTACTGCCTGCCATATAAGTTAATCAAGTATCAAAGGTAGTTGACCATTCAATTTCTTAGAAATGCTTTGGATAGTCTTTGCCAGAGTAAACATTATGAAACAGTCCTATGAATCTGTTGATGATAATGTGAAACGGCAGAGTGAGCTATGGCAGAATATTTTCCAGGGCTAACTTACTACAGTATTTAAAATTAAAGGGAGGAGTATCACTTGGTCTCCCCATGGATGAAAAGGCAGGAACATACAACAACACAGTGTGTAAGTGTACTTAGGGCAGGGAGCAGAAGGGATAACAGGTGAATGGTTATCTTGCAAATAGTATGTCACGGTGAGGTCACCCAGATCCTGGTGACATGGCTATTCTCTTAGCCCAGGACTGAACACACATCTACTTCCATGATCCCGGTACACATTTTGTCAGTAGGGTTATTCTATGTTTCTGTTTTTGGGTCTTCATACATCACACAGCAAATTGAATGGCCTTTAGATTGTATGGACTAGATGACACAAGCAAGATTGCATTTAGTAATAGGCAGTAACGAACATCTAAATAAATATGGGTCTGTGACAGAAGATGGAAGTCTTTCGGGGGGAAGGTTCTTTGATATGCATATGCCAGACTTAACGCTATGGGAGTGCCCTGTGGTTCAAATCTCAACATCTGAGGATATTTTGTAATGCAGTGGGGCATCAATAGTTGCTTGTCTGGGCTGTTACGTGCCGCCCAACATATTGCAACCCCCACCACTTGATACTATTCAAAACTGGGGAACAGTAGCTCAAAGGATAATGCACCCAGCTTATTGGAGCATATTCAAGACCCTCCAGCCCTAGCTTCAGTCATACACTAACATCAAATGTGGGCATCCTTTACATTTCTTGACTCTGTGGTTACACATCTTGTTAATATTTTAAAGTGTAAACATCTGTCCTAATGCCTTTTGCCATTTCCTATTCTCCATCTCATGTGTAGAGCTTCCCAGTGACATCCAGCATGGGACTTTAAATACCACAAATATGTTATTGCAATATTGTGGGATTGTCAAACTACAATGGCCAGGACCACCCCACATCCTCATTTCATTCCCCTACACCCATCCCTCCCACACCACACCACAACGTCATGTATTTAGGTCAGATGTTGGTGCTCCCGGCTGTGTGTTGAACCTTGAGGAATCCACTTTTCACCTTTTTTCTTGCCAGTTCCTTATGTCATTGAGTGCCTTGTGTTAAACCACCTACACGGTTTAGTCATCAACGTTCTGAAAGTGAAGCTATGAAATGACCTCACCACCAGATGAGGTAGGGTGGTTTGGATGAGAGTCATAGTTTGGGGCCTTTTGTAGACAATGAGATAGACTTCTGGGAGAAACAACCAGGAATTCTGGCCCCTGCCCAAACCTCCAAACAAATGCCATTCGTTCTGAACAGGCCTTGTCCTGCCAGTGAAATGGCTCATCATGGCCCTACGAGCGCAACACCATGACAAAAGTTTAGTGGACGCTTTAGACAAAACTCAGCCTGTCAATCAACATACAAAGTTAAAGTGAGTGCCTCGGTTTTACATTTCTCAGGCAGCTCTTTCTCTGAACCTGTGGTCCATGCCTTCAATAACTATTAACACTCTGCCTATTGCAACGACTGAAGTCTCTGTGCTACTGGCTCCCCATATCTCCCGATCCCCAGATCCTTGATGCAGACACTGCATTATGTATCTATGTGAGAGATTAATGGAAATAGAGAACATAATAGAGAGGGAAAGAGAGAGGCAGAGAGAGAGAGGAAGAGATAGTGAGAGATTGACATTGGCAAACTGAAAACAAGAAATGACAGCCGTTAGCCATATAAAAGTGGTGGATGCATAGGACGTTGGTGGTAGTAGTGCACGTTGGAGACTAGTCTGTTTCCCTTGTTAGGCCTTTCTATGCTTTGTTTAGACTTCTAATGTTTTGTCATACATTTGCATGTATTTACAATGCCTTGGTAAGCCATGGTATGCCTTGCTATATGTGACTGGATTGTTTGAACTCCCCAATAACCTGCTCATACAATCCTTTGATGTTCTTTAAAAAACAATTGCACTGTTTGACAACACAGGACGTGGTGGTACCAGAAGCACCCTTCCTATCACTCCTTGCCAAACATACTCCTGCCAATCCTACTCCTACTTCTTACTTGTCTTTTCCATTTTCCTATGGCCTCTGCCCACCACTCTTCCCTCCAATCCTCTTTGCCACCTCCACATGCTTGTGATCCCCAATCTTCACATTCCTCCCAATGCCACTCAGGCCACTCCCCGCTCTCCTCTCCCACCCAGTCCAACCTCATCTACCTGTAACCCCTGGCCCAAATAGGACCTGCTGAGGTTACTGTCTATCTATGGAGATGGATTGGGACACTGGTGAGGCAAAATGAGTGAAACATACACATACATATACTTGATTTGTTCAGATTACAGTAATGTAATATAGAAACATATAGTGCATTGCTGTGATTTTAATTTGGTAATGGATAGTACTTGTAGTGGAGATTTTTAAATGTTGTTCAGAGAGAATGAGAGAGAGAGAGAGAGAGAGAGAGAGAGAGAGAGAGATAGTCTATTACACTTTCGGCAGACTATGCCTTTCTAGACTACATGCATACAAATAGAAAATACAATCAATTCCCAAAAATACAGCATACACAGATACAATATACAATGATCTAAAAAGAAGCTAAAATACTTACTTTGCACATAAAATATTATTAAATACATCCGGAGTATAGTTCAGACACACACAACCTATACAAGTAAATCTAAAAAAAAAAGTGGATAAAACACTACTTCTCCAAGGGGGAGGTAGAAGTTATAAAAGAGGTGATACACGTAAACGCCCACAGTCTTTGTTATATGTAAGACCATTGCACTCAGAGTCATTCATTCTTCACCTTACTAGATCTCTGTTTCCATTCCCTTTAAATGAACCCAGCAGTCGTTTTGTGGTGACCATATCAAAGTCCCCTAATAGAAACTGAAACGCTGCATCCAAGCAGCCCATGAGAACTCCCCCCTCCCCTAACACTCAAATGTTCAGAGGCTGGTCAGACGAGGAGATAATGGTCTCAAGTTTTCCTTGTCTGACTCACACATTGTGCATTTGGAATTTGCTAGAATATTCCATCTTTTCATAATACTCACCAGTAGTAAAGTATTTGCTCTGGGGAGAGCAAAGAGGTGTTTTACTCAAGGATTGACAAGACTGTCTAGATACGTTTGGTGGCCACCATGATAGGAACAGCTGTCTGCCCACTCAGGGTGAGACAGGTGTACCAGCTCATCTTCATCTGTCAGTCTTGCTTTCTCAAATTGCTTACTGTTTTGCTCTTTCAGAAGCACTCTGCAGGAGACCATGGCACAGGGTGCTAGTTCTAGTACACCTTCTAGGACCATAGATGTAAGGTCTCGACACAGCTGCTGCCTATAAAGCAAAACAAAATACTGGAACATGTTTCACATCAGGCCATATCCACCAAACCATGTGTCTAGTCTGAGAGAATGAGCTGTTGGTCCCCCTTGGTTACGTGCCTAGCTTTCATTCATCTACTCAATGACAGTGGCAGCTGGTGACATTTTTAACTGAAGGGGCGTAAATATTTGTGCCTGATATGTCTGAGCGACCGAGCATAGTGAGGGAGCCCATACCACGCAAGGTGGGTTTGGGGGTATTCTCCCCCGAGCATTTTTTTTAAATAATGGAGTAAAATGATGCATTTTAGAGCACACTTTTTTAGAAAAATTGGTTAAAAAGCCAAACAGTGTGCAATTGGGTTTTATAGGGTAACTCACGAAAAAAATCCAATACTATAGTTTAGTTTATTTATTTGTATTGCGCACCTGGCCCGGGGGCTTCTGGGCGCATTTCTTACATGGTAGAGGTTACATATACAGTGTCATACTTACATAATACAAGAGTTGCAGAAAATAGATGTTACAATCGTTACACCATAAAGTACATGTTACAGAGTACAGTAGGCAAAATACATATAATAGACAGCCGAGCATTATAAGCGGGATGCTGCTGTATCTTGACCAGAGACCCATTTTTTTGTTTTGAGTTTAAAGGCAGGAAGGAGGGCTCCTCTCTTAGTAGGCTGGGGAGGGTGTTCCATAGTTTGGCCGCAAGGACCGGGAAGCTGACTCCTCTTGCTGTTTGTAACTTAAATCTGGGAATAGACAGAGAGTGAGTGAGACTAGATCTCAATGGTCGTAAGACAGTGTGTGTAGTAAAGCGGTTCTCCAGGTATTCTGGGGCGAGGTTAGCTTGGCACTTGTGGGTGATCATTAGTGTTTTCAGTGAGATTCTGTGGGCAATTGGTAGCCAGTGGAGGCTTCGTCTAGTGCCTGAAATATGTAATTTCCTAGGGAAATTGACAGCTGCCCTGATGGCGTTGTTCTGAGTAACCTGGAGTTTGTTGATGTTTCTTTGGCTAGTTCCAAGGCAGAGGGCATTACAATAATCAATCTTTGACAGTATGAGTGTTCTAGCCAGGATGATACAATTGTAAGAAAGGGTCTACATGCTGTTATCAGCTTGCAGGTGTAAGCTGCTGCAGAGGCTTCTGCGTTGGTTTGTCGATGAAGTGATAAAGTAGAATCTAGCTATATACGAAGGGTTTTGGTGTCGTTAGACACCTTGATGGTATTCCCATCAATGGTGAATGATTTAAAGCTACGTCATGTTTATTTAGTCGAGTCTGTGAGCCTAGGATGAGTAACTTGGTCTTATCATCGTTTAAGCAAAGTCCATGATGGGCCATCCAAGCTTGGATGACTGTATAGACATCATTAAGCGCTTTTGAGTCTCGGTCGCATAGTCATCGGTGATAGAGATCAGTATCTGGGTGTCATCTGCGTAGTTTGTGTAGGTGACACCCAAATTATCCAGACTATCAAAGAGCAACTTTGTAAATACATTGTATACTGTGGGGGAAACACAGGACCCTTGTGGGACCCTGCATGTGACTGAAGAGGACTCAGTGGCAGCAGATGAGGAGAAGACCCTCATCGTTCTGTTATCCAGGAAGGATCTAACCCATGGCATGGCATCCTCTGAGAAGAGGGCGGCAATTTTGAGGTGGTGACAAAGAATCTGATGGTTGACCAAATCAAAAGCTGCTGAGAGATCAAGCAGAGGAAGGAGTCCCAATTTGCCCTTGTCTTTTAGGTCCTTATTTGTGTTTTTAGGTCGATCAAGGCGGTTTCCGTCCCGTGTCTTGGACGGAAACCTGATTGACGAAGACCCAGGAGTTTGTTATCTTCAAGATAAGCCTGAATTTGTAAGTAGGCAACATGATCGAGAATTTTCAGGAGAAATGGCACTGTGGTGATAGGTCTGTAGTTTGAGGGGTTACTCGGATCAAAGTTGGGTTTTTCAATTAATGGGATGATCCATGCGTCTTTCAGATTGTTGGGTACGATACCGGATTTGAATGAGGCATTTATGAATGTAGGGAGGAAGGTGGCAAGGTCATGGGCTGCCTCCTTAATGATAGGAGTGGGGCATGAGTCGCCTTGACAATTGGAGGGTTTAATCTTGTTAATTATATTTTCCACTTCCCTGAAAGATAAAGGAGAGAAGCAGAAAGGTTTGAGGGGAAGGTTAGGTGCTGGTGGTTTGTTAGTAGAGGAGTTGTTTGGTTGGTCTGGTGTCAGGCAATTTTTTTTGTTATTTATTTTAGTTTGTAAGGTAGAGATTTTATCCAGGAGTACTTTTTGAATATTGTTGCACCATGTAGCATCAGTGATGCACTTGTTAGCGGGGGCAATGGGCGATTCGAGCTCTTTTAGAATGATGAAGAGTTCTTTAGTGTTGGATTGAGCTTCCAAGATGCGTTTGTTATAGACCTCTCTTTTTGCTATGAGATTTGCTTCTTTGTAATTGGATGAAGCCATGATCAGGGAGTTTTTGTTAGGTTCTGTGGGGAGCCCTTTCCAGTGTGCCTCAGCATTTCTTTTGGCTTTACGTAAATTACGTAAATGAGGTGTAAACCAAGAATTGAGGTGTGCCTGGGGTTTTGGTTTACGTAGTTTGAGCGGAGCGATAGCATCCAGAGCTTTTAGTATCGACTGGTTGTAAGTGTCTACTAGGACCGTGGGGTCCGAGCAGGATGCTGCGATGCTAGTGAGGATTAGGAGGATGAGAAGGAGCAATTTTTCCTGAGTTATGTCCTTCTTGTTGCGGGTGTGTATAGCTGGTGCAATGTTAGGTTTGGAGCTAGAGCTGTTGGCTTGGATAGCAAAGGTAATCTTAAAGTGGTCAGACCAGATACAAGGTGACACAGTCACCTGATTTATAGTGCAGTTTAGGTCAGTGAGCAAATCGAGAGTTCTTCCTTTAATGTGTGTGGGTTTTTGAATATGGTGTGTGAAACCTAGGTCCGTTAAGGAGTTAGCCAAGTCAGAGGCTTTGTGGTCATTAGGGTCAAGGTATCCTAGGTTGAGGTCTCCAAGTAATATAATTTGAGACTTAGGCTTAGTGCCTACAGCTAAGAGAGATGATATGTTGTCAATGAATGTAGAGATGGGTCCTGGAGGTCTATAGATAAGGTGCACTGTGGCAGTTTGGTTGAGTGATCATGGCAATTTGGCTTAAAGTAATTCAGCCGAGGGGAGCTGTGAATTAGGGATAGCTCTAAGTTCAAGGGATTTTTAAAGATAAATGCGATGCCTCCACCTTTGGAGTATTTGGTGCCTCTATAACATCTGATAATGTCATAATTGCCAGGTATTGCCAGTGATAGTGTGGGGCCAGCTGCTGCGTGTAGACATGTTTCCGTAATAGCTAGGATGTCCAGGTCTTCTGTTGTGATAAAGTCAGCAATGTCTAGGGCGTGTGCTGGGATAGATCTCGCATTTATCAGGGCACCTTTGATCTGCATAGCTTTAGTGTTGGGGAGACTGGTAGTTTGGGTGGATGGGGTGGGAAGTGTGGTATCTGTGCCACTATTAGGTTCTAGTAGGTCAGTGTTTTGTGTCGGGTGTAGTTTGGTCTCAGGCAGTGGTTTGGTCTCAAGAGCGGGATGCGTGTGTGGAGTTCTGTGGCTGGATCTGGAACCCAATCTTGAGTTTCTCATGGAGAGTGTACAAGGTTGGTTGGGTGTGGGTTTAGTTGCAAAGTGTTTGAGCCACAAGGCTGGGTCGTTTAGATATGGATTAATATAGGACATGACAAGTCCAGGTTCAGTGACGTGGGCGTATGCTGCGTAAGAGGGTAGGGCCGTGTGACACTGGGACTGAGGCACTGGTGGTGGATGAGGGGAGTCTGAGTATAATATATCGTAATTGTGTGCTTAGAGTTGATACATGTGAGGGTGGTGGAGGACTGTCTGGTAAGTGTGGAGAGGATAGCTAGGAAATGTAGAAGGTACATTTGGTAGAACCAGTGCATTGTGAGATAACAGTCAAGTGAGTGCGTAGGGTGTTAGCAATGACCCAAGTGCACAGGTGGGCTATGATATCAATGATGATGCAATATAAATGTACTTGCCTAGTGCAGATCTGGATCAGGGGTACTTGATCATGAGTCAATGTGCGTGCACCGGAATAATACAAATCAGAACATAGGGTGCTTGATCTAGCGAAATGGTAGACATGTACAGTATAATGGATGGGGCGTATAGTAGGTACCAGTGTTTGGCATAGGTGGCAAAGCTAGCACAATGAAAATGCATTAAGGTGAGTACAGATCAGGACATAGGTTATTTGTTCAAGCGGCTTTGCTAACAGTGTGGATGCATTAATCTCAAGAGATTCAGTGCAATGAATCAATGCAGAAAACGGTACTTAAATGTAAAGGTGTTAGACAGCCACACAGTGGTAGAGCGAACGAGCAATGAGCATCCCTAAATAAAGAAGATAGCAGTGCTAATACAGCGAGGTGCCGGACAACCTAAGGTAAGTATTTGATAATGGAAAATGGCATACAATATGCAACATATTCAGTCATCAAAGGCATTTAAATGAGGCTACAAGCCACTGCAAGATTAAATAGATTTAAGTCACAGTGCACAGGAGTATTTCTCCAACACATTTTCATGATGCCTTTTCCCACAATATGTGCCAGCACAAAACATTTTCACACTGGCTGCGCCCATACATTTCCATGCTGACTGCAACTTTATACCCTATTATTCCCATATAAGAACATACTCAGGTCTCACTTTGTGCATAATGCCAGTAATGAAACTATAAGAAAACATGTTCATGTTTGTTCTGCCAATATATGGCAGTATCCCCACATAAGAACCTACTCCAGTTGGCTTTACCATTAAAAATGCATGCCAAAGTATGAAAACATGTCCAAACTGGCTGCACTAAAATGCTATTCGAGCTACATAATAACACTTACGTTGCTTGCTTTATCAAAGATGCCCAATACAAAATGTCATACCGAAATAAGAAATGACTAGACTAAGTGCATAAAAGTGACGGTCTTGCTTCATAATAACACTTATAATGCTTGCTTTACCAATGATGCCCAATACAAAATACAATACCACAATACGAAATGACCGAACTGGCTGCATTGAAATGTCAGTCTAGCTACATAATAACACTTATGCTTGTTTTACCAAAGGAGCCTAGTACAAAATGTCATGCCACAGTAAGAATACCACCACTGATCACGTTTGCGTTATCAAAGATGCCCAATACAATATGTCATGCCTCAGTAAAAATGGCTAGACTGGTTGCATAAAAAATGGTGTCTTGCTTCATTATTATAACACTTATCATGCTTGCTTTACAAAGACACCCAATACAAAATGTCATACCACAATAATAACACTTATGCATGCTTTTTCAACCAAGCACAGTAAAACATTCCATGCCTGCTCCATGGTGTGCCAGCACCTTGCAGTCAGACATAATCACAATAATGATTCATGTGAGTATGTGTGATGGGGGGCACTGGGTTAAGGCATGTTTTTTTTATTTATTTTTTACTGGCCATCTAAGATAGATGCCCAGTAAAAAAACATCACACACCTGTCTCCTGGGTCCCGAGCTCCTCAAACATGAACACAATCAATGTGGTTATGTGTGAATGCCAGGCACGCAGATCGTATTTTTTTACTGGACATCTATGTTAGATGTCCAGTAAAGAAATACCATGCTTGTCCCCTGGGCCTCACAGCGCCAAACACACACTCACACAATCAAAGTTATTATGTGTGTATGCAAGGCGTTGCGGGACCAAGGGGCAGGTATGGTATTTTTTTACTGGACATCTATCATAGATGTCCAGTAAAAAAATACCATGCCTGACCCCTGGCCCTACAGCACCTCAGACGGAGAGCTGATTTTGGCTGGTGGGGAGGGTGTTTGTGCAAAAAAGGTATTTTTAAAATTTCTTTGTTGTACAGACCCTCTACCCCCACTCGCCAAAATCATCTCGCACACACACAAAATCATCTTGCACGCACAAAGCACAAACACAAACACACGCACACTTACACAACATACACACAACAAGCACTTGCTGTCTCATTCACATTCACATACATCATGCACCCACTCATAACACAAGTATACACACATCCATACACATATTTAAATAACAAACATACAGACACACACATTTACACAACATGCACACACAACATACACACAGAAAGCACTCTTTCATTCACATGAGCACCCGTCATGAACACAAGCATACACGCACCCATAAACACGAACATCCATCATGCAATCAATCAAAACATAAGCATACACGCATCCATACACATATTTAAATAATACACATACAAACACACACATTTTCACAACATACACACAGCAAGCATTCTTTCATTCACACAAGCACTCATCATGCACTCACTCATAACACAAGCATACACACATCCATACGCATATTTAAATAAATAAATGTACATACCAATGCACATTTAGAAAATATACACACTGCAAGCACTCTTTCATTCACATGAGCATCCAGCATGCACTCACTCATCATAACACATGCATACACACATCCATACACATTTTTAAATACTAAATAAACGAACATACAAACACACCCATTTAAACAACATACACACAGAAAGCACTCTCTCATTCACACCAGCATACATCATCATACATTCACCTAACAGCACAGGCATGTACACATCCATACACATAATTTAAATTTAAAAAATGAACATAAATAAATGTACCTTCTGCCGCGGGTCCGGAAGTGAACAAGAATCAGGAAGTTTCCTGGTTCCTGCTCATTCCTGCGCAGGGCTTGAGTGTGGGTCTGTAGATGCCCCACTCCAGCCTGCTCTGTCTGTATGTGTGAGGAGGCGTAAGAGCGCCTCCTTGCACATACAGACATGCAGTTCCCCAACCAGAATTTCCTATGTGCCATGCAAGGCTGGGGAGGGAAACGCCCCCCCTGCATGGCTCATTCAGCTTGCATGGCTGGGGAAATGTAACTTTTAAGAGAACTCCCTCAACTGAAAAAAACAGCTGAGGCAGTGCTCGTATTTTACTAGGCTGCTCCTCCATAATGAGCGAGAGGGGGCCAATACCCGGTGGGTCAATGCCCCCTCGCCCATTATGGACAAGCCACCCCTGCTCAATGATATCTCTTCTAAATCTTCTCCCCCTACTGAACTCAGCATGAGTCCATGAAATGCCCAATCCTTCTGCCATAAAACATTAATTCTCACAAATAATTTAGATTCCTATCAGCCCAGGCTGTCAGTGATAGCTATTACTGAAGCTAGCATACCGACACATGGCATTGTTACCCTGAGAGCCATTCAAACCACATGTTCCTCTTTTATTCCACACCCTAATTCTTTGAGCATATACTTGTCCAAATCCTTGACCCCCCTATGTCTATCCTCCTCATCTACCCCTATCAGTCCCCTATCAGGCACCCACAACCCCTTCTTCTCTAATCTCAAATGCTTAGTCAAACCATTCCCTGCTGATCTCCTGCCATAAAACTGGGTAACCGCAACCTCACTTCAACTTCACTGTATGTGAAACTCACTGGACAACCAAAATAACCTTCCAACACACACTCAAAGCAAATCTATCTATCCCAGATGCCTATCGTCTTCATCCTCGGCTCTCACAATTTACCCCTCTACCTCTGTCCATTCTCTCTTTCATTTCACCATCTCTATGTCTCTGCTACTCTGCCACCCCTAACCCTCATCTAACACCAAACATACATTTGGTCCCATACCTCAACAAAGTCAACATCCTGTATGAAGCTCTCTCTCTCCCTGAACTTGCCTTTAAAGAATTCACCTCTGCACCATTTAGCCCTTTCAGTGATCATTACACTGACCACTCCTTCACCACGTTATGTCTATATTTTGAACCCTGGATCTCTCCAGTCATCCAACTGCAGAGGACAACAATGTGTCTCTGCTTTACCTTCTGGTGCAAAGACTAAGCCACCACTCTTCACAATGCATAATGGGGCTCCGTGCTGAACATGAACGCAACACTCTACTGAGTGAATTCCTCCCATTACAATAAGGTTTTTACTTCTCTTTGCTCATACTTTTGCAGAGTATCCATGCCCCTCCAGGCCAAACCTGTTTTTGGGCTGACATCCCTCCATCCAGCCACTGCAGTTTGATTTAATTGTATTTATTTTTGCTCTGAATTGGAAGAAAACCTGCTGAATAGAACCATCTCATACATGTATTTTCACAGCACAATCCCTTTTCACATTGCTAGGCAGGTAGAAGTTTTTGTTCAACATAGTACTTTCAAAAAGGCATTTTCTGCTTTAGTTTACAAAGGCCCATGTTGACGCATGTGGTGAAAGCTGGCATGTTCCTTTCAAATTAGGTTTTTGCATGTGCCTTTCCAATATGGTTGTGTAGCTGTAGCCAGATTGTTTTACACAACAGTCCATACCAAGCAAAGGTCTCCATGAAATTGACATGTGCACAGAGAGCTATGATTTTCTTTTCAAGCAGTGATTTAAGCGTTTCCCGTGTAGCTGAAGGAAAGCTTTTGTTGATTTTCTCAGGTTTTGTTGGCACAGCCTGTCATTCAGGAATAAGGCTCTTTTCTGATGGAGCACAAAGTGAATATGGCTTGGCATGACAGGTTCTTTTTGATAAAAGCAGTTTGATGAAAACAGGGAATAATAGCATCAGAGCTGCATCATTTTAGAGGTGGCATTTTCCCTTTTCAATGGGAATTTTGGGCTTGCAGCAAAACCGCACTGCTGTTTCACTCCATTTCTTTAAGACGAACAAGAACACACCCTAGTAGCTTTTCTCAGGGTGCTCCCTGTTCCATCTTGCCCAATGTTGCTTGGCAGAACAGTGCAGCCATCTTTTTGTTGCTGCAAAACACAGTTTTGCCATGAGGAAATGGTGCTCACAAGAGCCAGTGCAGCCATGTTGCTGCATTTGCTTAAGTGCAACTTTGTTATGGATGGGAGTACTGCTGAGTGGGTCAAAGTAGCCCACAACTGCTCGCCATCAAAAATCACCCTCTCCTTAAATATCTGATTCTCGTATGTAAATCAACACATGATCTTGTCCCCCACTGCCTTGCTGAATGTGCATCTCACTGTAGTCCCCTTCTCAAACTCTCTACTCCTCACCACTTCACAACCTAGTGTCACCCTTCCGCTGACACCGTCTCGTTGTGACTTTGTTTCCCTATTTCCTCTTAACTTTGCCATCAAAGCCATCTTTTCAGTGGAACCTTTCTGAACAATGTTCAAACTTTGTCTGTCTGCTAGTAATATATCAGCCCCCCAAATTCCCCCACCCTCCATTCAAAATCAAACTTCCCGCCCCCTCTCCTGCATTCTGCTCCCAAGCCTAATCCATGCAATTGGTAAATATGTGGGTACTGGCCTCAGGCCCGTAATGATACAAATATTGTTATACCATCCAGGCCATGTCCCTTGTTTGTGTCCCTACTCAAATCCCAATTACATCCCTGTTTATTTCTCATCCATTCCAACAGTGTTCCTGGGCAAAGACAGTTTACCATTGGAGTTTTTCTGCACTATATAGCTACATACTTTGTAAGTCATTTCTGCTAAGAATTACACTTTATTCTTAAATACATAGAAATTAAAAGTATTACACCTTATACTGTACCGCTCCCAGATGCCCCAATTTGAATCTGCCCACTGGTAGTTGCTCTTATGTGCCCCACTGCAATATTGATTACTCATGTCCTATTGTGATTTCTTACCATGGTGCCCCATGGAAATAATGCCTGATCATGTGAAATGAAATTCACATGACTAGATATCACACTGTGACATTGTAGCATGCTAAGTTGTTACTAAAGACTCCACTAGAATCCCCACTCTGAGCTCAAGTCAGGAATTATTCTTACCTACTATCTACTTGGTAAATATCACTGGATGCTCCTTTTGTCTTCCTTTCTCCCCCGTTTTCATCAACTGTATTAGATGAAACATTGCTGTACACTGTTCCTCATTAGAGATACCAACCTAATGCAGGTTGTCTTGGGACATCTCACAAGTATCTTACCCAAAGGACACCACTAACGATTTCCATAACACACCAGATGCATGATCTGAGTTAGCCACTGGCACTTCGCTAAACTCCCAGCACCAACCTTCTCAACCTCTATGCTCAATTTCCCTGCATAAGAATATGTTTTCACTGTGCCTCTTCCATGAAAATCAGGCTGGCATTGGTGTAATCATTTTCTACAGTCTGCAATTTAACACGGCTACGGTCAAGGATTAACATCTCTGTATCTGTTGCGATTCTGGTTTTCTGGATAACTTGCAATTTTATTAGGTAACGACAGGTGAAACACAACAGCAGACAAGAAATATCAATCAAGAAAAGAACTGACTGCCCATAACCTCCCCGACTGAACACCACACAACTAAGACTGGTGAGGTGCAGTCAACCAACTTGGAAGGAGCCAAAACATCAACCCAATTAAAACACCACAAATCCTAACAAGCTACAGACTGCAAGACAGCAAGCCACAACTAAACTACAAAACACTGAACAAAATGCCATGCTCCACGAAAGACCAAATCGCAAGAAAACACCACAAAAGTACGAACCACAGTGAAGACCTTTCATCGGGTAACCAACTGACACCATGTTTTACTACATTCAGCTGCTTCCTAGAAGAGTCCTTTTGCTAGAACACAGCCAAAACCAAAGAGTATGAATCGTGCACACAATATGGAAATTGCAGATTAAGCCTTGACTGACTTAAGACTTAACTAAGTGTTTTGTTGTGGGTGATCTGGTGATGCCGTAATGAAATTAATATCAGTCCTAATTATGAGGAGCATGACTGCATTGGTGCATTAAAAGAACTACCAAGCATTGGAAGCAGTTTTTGGTGTGTTGCTACGCTGTTGAGACCAGTTTTTCCTACTCATCAATCTCTGTAGAACTGTGGCTTGTGAGCCCCTGGAAAATGTCCTAGTATTTGTGTTTGCGGACTTAAACATGTTGGGCTGTTTACATTACCACACAGTATGGTCTATAATAGATTTGTACTTAGGCCTGCGTATTGTTGTTTTTTTTTTTTTTACTACTAATGTAAATGAATTGTATGTATGAATGTTGCACAATATGTGTTTTTATGTGTAGTGGGTTTTATGTGATGTTACATTTTTTGTAACTCTGTTCGTTAACATATGAATTTTTAGAAAAAAAGTATGTTAAATGAAAAAAGAAACCTATATGCTCAAATACCTTATGCACATAGACGCTAAGCCATTCACATACAGCAGTTTAATATACTTTACACAATAGATCAATCATCAGAACACTTCACCTCTGCAAGTTTACATACCAAATACAACTGTAACTTGAAATAAAATAATCCAGTTATCCTAGCACCTTGAGGCCATGTCATGATTGTGGACTGGAATTCAGAAAGATATGTGATAAAGCAATGTGAGCTGATAGACTACCGATTTGACACAAGTCAGCACCTGGGACACCATCACTCTTCCACAGGGTAGTTATTGTCAAAAGATTCAGAGGAAATGGCCATCTGCCTTTTAAGAAGTCTGTAGTTTTCAGCATCCACCTCTGCTGTAAACAAATAAAGGGGCCTTCCATATACTTCAGACATCATTTAATAAGCACATTTGTTTTATGGATTGCAATCCGGTCCAAAGACAGGCTCTTTCTAACAAAGGTATCTCTTTGCTAGGGGTGTGATGTGCCGGTATCTCAGGATTGGAGACTTTATGCAACAACGTCACTATTCATTGTTCTGGATAAAAATCAATGTATTGCTCACCAGGCCACCAAATACATGAAATAATCTGCGTTTGTTATACACTGAAAGAGGGGATGTATGATCAATAAACCTGTTTGATCTTACTCTATCCGATTCCTGCCTTCAAGCCACATAATCTTGTAGTGTCCAGGATATTACGGCAGTGCAATTTGCCATCGAGTTGGCATAATATTTTGCTACTGGCATCTGTTATATGCAAATGGCCCACTATTTCCAACGTAGAACCCATATATTTTTGTTCTGGGAATGGTGTTAATACATGTTAAAAATGGGTTTAGTTTATATTTGTGAATGCAATGTGGAACCAAATAAACATGTACATCTATTGGAATCAGCTGCTTTACATAAAACCTTATACACCATGCATTACTCATATAAATGTGTGACAATCTTCATGCTGTAACATCTACACAAACTGAACCAATAATGATTATAATTAAAATGTGCCCCTAACATTTCTCATACGAATTCATAACAACATTTACCCTGTTATGATTACACAATCCAACAATTCTGTATATACAATTACATGATGCAACATTTGTCAACACTCATCAAAAGCAAAGATCAACCTAAAAGACTACTTACAAATTAATAAACATCCCACTATAATTTCATACTAATTTCAATATGCATAAAACATAGAACATGAACATTATACCCTTAACGTGTAATTAGGTTATCATTCGAAAAATCACGGCAATTCATTAATAAACTGTTTACAAACTTTGAAATTAACTATATGTATCTTACCATTGCAAACTAAAGGAACCTTTTTACGACATCATACATCAGCTCCAAAATGTAAGAGAATTGAGAAAATATAGTTTGTGAAATAATTATTGTATACATTCTTTCATTCAGCTATAACCCAGTGTTATATTTATTCTTTTAACTTTATCACCATACACAATCTACATGAACTCTTTCACTGATTAACTTCATCCTGGAGCCAACGGTCTCCTTTGTTTCCCAAGGATTACGATACATTCTCATGTGAAAGCCTCTTAGAGTTATTTTGACAAAGAGGTTAACATATGGCATACCAATGCCGTACTCTGGGAAACATGCCAAACATTGGTATTTTAATAGTTATGTTTCTAGGAACAATATGTTTTCATTTTGATTCCATAGAAACACTTTCTTCCTAATTTCATTGAGATATGCACCTGATTATTTAGTACGTTTTCATTCCAATGTCTTTGAGAAATTGCTTGTTTAATTGTTTAAACTCTGCGATATATGTTTAATCTCATTCCACACAGATCTAAGCATTTCTAACAAGTTATCCTTTCAGGTAATCATAATATTCCCATACAGGTCATGTCTGCCAAACTTGAACAGCATTATCAGTGATACCAGGACTAATTATAGTCTGAGGCAGTTGGAGGATATCTCCAATATCGACCCTCAATCAAAGAAACACATTTATGTGCCAATCCATGCAAAGGCCCTAATCTATAAAGTGCCATTGGGAATATCTTCTGTTTATAGGCAAGGATGTTCGAGCTAAATGAAAACCCATTGTGCCTGATTATGAGTTTGCCAGTAAAGGTAAAATATGTGGTATTTTTGAATAACACATGTTTTACCATTATGCCAAACAACACGTTTCACACTTTTCGTACCACACAAAATCATCACCACATGTTGTAATTGCCTCATACAGAAATTATTGCATGCAATAATACACATTTCCCATGAAACGTACGACTCCAAAATGGGGAATACTTTTCTGGTTTACATGACTTGTAATCATGCAGACCCAAAAGGTTACCACATGTGGTAAAGGTTTTACTGTTTTGCTGTATTTCCAAAGGCAATGCAGACAAACTTGAAAGCAGGCCCTTGTGTTTTTTATTGAAGACTTGCAATACTCCAATAACTGGCAAAATCTTGCTTATGTAAAACGAGCATGCCAAAGAAGGACTATGTGGAACACAAATATATATATTTATTTATGGATTGTCTAGCCAACATTGTTTCCCAATTTCCTTTTAATGTTGAGAGTTAGTTTGTTCTGGGTACTAAAATGTATATGTTTTTGTTCAGTGTTTATTTCTAGCATTATTTCAATTCCATATTTAAGGAGTGTTTAATACTTCTCTATAACCCATGTCGATTTCTAGTCGGTTTTCAATGGCATAGTTCAGGAGTGCATTAATAGAGTTATGTAACCCCATCTGAGTTTGGTCATAAATGACCAGATCATCGACATAGCCCAGACAAAATAGCCTCTGATATCTCATTCTAGGGGATGAGGGGCGAGAGGGGTAGGGGGTGTTGGCAGTTCGTAGAGCTTTGTCTAAATCAGATTTACATCACTTGGGGGGTGAATATGCTCCCCTGTTTTAAACCTAGTGGGGTCACAACCTGTTCACAGAATGAGCCTTCTGGATCCATGCTGCCTTTCAATCCATTGCTGTTGCACAGAATGTTTCTCAGCTGCAAATGCCCATCATCTATTCTACATGCCTGCAAATTACTCAAGAGTAAGTCTCTATTTGCGCTGTAAAACATTACTTTGTAGACTAAGAAAATTACATACTAATTAAATTGACCATGTATAAGCTTACACACAATATGATGTTATTGATGTTATTGCATATTTTGGTTTCTTTTTACAGTGGTGCGTTTTTGTATTGTTTTGTATGTGGTGTGTTTAATTAAAGTACACACATTTTAATAGAACCTTGATTGGACACACTTTTATTTTGGAATGCTATACTTTTCAGTTTGGGATGCTGCTACATTTAAAACCCTTTGAGAGTATACCCTTCCCTCTGCCCACGTTACCACAAAACACAAAGGAGGTATATCACTTAACTCTGCGTGTTTTACCTTTATGATTGAGTTCACTCTTGGGGCACAATTTATGGAATTTTTAGAGCGGTGCAAAGTGACAGTGCACTGACAAAAAACACCTTGATTTACAGAGTGGTGCAAAGTGTATTTTTGCAGTGCTATGTGACTTTGCACTGGTGCAAAAGTGGTGCAAAATCACTTTGCAATGCTGAAAAGTCCAATAATCAGGCCCTTGGTTTGGAGAATTGTGAGGCCTGAGTAGGTGCTCTAGCATTTACTCACCCTTGTACTTCTGCAAGACTGAAATCAGTTTGTCAGATACTAATGTAATGTGAAGTAGTGAAACCTTTCCTAAAACCTGTGTAGAGTGAAAACAATCTTTTCCTGTTATATCCAGGTATTGGGCTCTCATAATAATACTGACGTCAACTTTGTGTTCCTGGGCTTTAATAGAGTTAGAAGCCAATTGTTTCCAGGATTCTTTCAATTACCTTTTTTTAAATATTGGATCTAATATTCTTTCAAAACATGCCATTACAAATTGAAAAAAAAAACATTTGTAAAATGTCACCCTATGGTTTGGGTTGATTCCTTAATACAAGATCAGAATGCTATCTGGGTCAGGACTCCTCTCAGGTTTCCCATGCCTAATTAATAGTTCTATATACTGCGTTTCAATTAAGTTTGATCACCAATTAGTTCCATCAATAATAAACTAAACATTTTGTGTGGAGAGGGTGCTCATCTAGATTTTCTAAAAAAAAACACATTTCTGAGCTCATAGAATCAATCATATTCAGTTTTGCTCCAAATTTAGAGATGTCACGATTTTTTATCAATACCCAGAATTTATCATTGGATGGCACAACTTTTGACAGTTCAACAACAATATTTGTAATACTTTTTCAAGCAATTTTTATAATATTGACAGCATTTCTTTCCTGGCATCATGATAAGACTAAAATCATGGATAAGTGAGTCAGATGAAGCTCTTAAATCAGAACAATCTAACTTTTTCGTTTTAACATCTGTGAAAATATAACTTTGTTTGAGGCCATGTAAAGCATGTCAACAGATCTTCTAGGCAAGGTAAATCCATCACAATTTGCTTTTGATAAATGTAAAGTAAGATTACTTTTACACATTTGATTATTAAACACGTGCATCTTACTCTCCAACTATTTAATAGGATTACCAACTATATTCACAATAGTATTTCCCAGATGTCTAATAAGAGAAGAGCTGTAAAATGGTTAAAACAAGGATTAGGTACAATAGAAAGATCATCTTGCACATGGTACTAATGATTACTATTTATATTTAAAAAAAGAAAATAAGACTTATTATTGTTACTATGTCAAGTGAATTCCCCAGGAATATTACACCTCATTTTCCCTTGGCCACAGGCAGGCTCCTATCACTTGGCCATTGCATCCATCACCCAATGCATTTATTACACTGCACAGTTTTTCGTATCACTAAAAGAATTTCAGAATCCCAGCATTCCCTTTGCTCCATCTCAATCGAAAAATAGTGGGGGAGGCACGTTGCAATAAAATCCCCATACCAATGAAGGACCTTAGGGGAAATGTATTAACAAGCGTTAATAAAAATCAATTCTTCATCCTGATTCTCCCACCCACTTACCAGAGCACAGACCCAGGCCGGCCCCCTTTCAATTTTTCAATGGTCACTCCCTTCTTACAACCCACCAACATCTCCCCACCTCCATGTGGTGAGCTATTTGTTGTAGCTTTGGTGTCTATTTAGGAGTGCTTGCAATGTGAGGTGTGTGTAATGTGATGATGCTCCAGGTTCCAAAGATGTCGGTTGGGGATTGGGATTGTGAGAGGGGAACCAGAAGGAAGTGTATGCCCTGTGCTCCTGTATTTCTATCTGCAATTGTAACTAAGAAGATTACAGAAGCTTTTCTTTTTACTAAATACCTGCATCCTGCTCCTTGTCTCTATTACCTGGCCCATGGAGCTTCACTATCACTTCATCTTTTCTGGAACGATAACTTACGTGAACCCTTTGATAATGAGGGCTACACTTAGCCGTTTCTCTTACTGTTATTTCATGCTCTAATGAAATATCCAATAAGGCCCATCAACTATAAAGTGATAATAGACACGCGTATTCCATTAAAGCATCTTCACTCTTTGTTCTGAGTTCTTAGTAGTTATGTGTGTGAGTCTGACTCAACTCAGCAGGTTTCACCATTCCCGTCCCATGAAATAGTAGATCAAATTGTATTCTTATGTTTCCCTCTGGGATTACATAGTCCGTACTACTCATAGTAAACATTATAGTATACCTATATTGAAGGACACATTCTTCGCACAATGTAGGCCTTTTTTCCATTTTCCTTATTATGATGCCTGAATCAGGCACGAATTGGGTGCTTCATTCCTCCATGCCCACATTACTGTCAGTTTACAGTAAAATACTTGCACTTTGGAACAGATTAAGAAACCAAGGCAAAGTGTATATTCCAATAGATTTCAAGAGTTCATGCCTATTGAATATCACATTTTAACAAACACACAGCGAGATGCATCTACACATGTGAGTTCAGACCAATTCAGTCAGTATACATGTGTCATCTGAAAATAGCACGTAGAAGTGCTGACAATAAAAATACATGTTTTTCTACGTAGACTACACAGAGCAGAAGACTGATAAGGGAGGTTTGACTCATTCTTCACAAATCAAACTGTGAGATTGTTTTGTGTTTAATTCTCGATTGAGGGAATGAGTGCACAACAAAATGAGTACAGCAGAGGTCAAAAAATATAAAGAAGCGATTTAGTTAAACACTATGGGCCAAATTCTCATGTTTTTCTTTTTTTGGCTCGGATGATGAGATGTGCAAGTGCATTTCACCAATTGAATCAAAAAAAGATGAAATACAATTTTCAAAGGCCACTTCAATGTTCATCACAGATGCACACATTCAGAGGCCTTTTTAACAGACTTTTGTACACATAAGGAATCATTTCTGTCCATTCCAATGATGCCCTTTCAAATGTGCAGGAAGTTATTTCTGCAAGTCACTACATGATCCTTTCTGACCCAGCCATGTATGTTGTTATAGGGTTACAGCAGCAGCGCTGTCAAATTTGAATGTCTATCCCTCAAAGAGGGAGAGAAACTTTTTTGGTTTGTTTTGTTTACCACCATATGGGTGCTGGGAGCCTGCCATGTATTAGTGTCAGGAACATGATCCCAATACTAATCTTTACAAAGGGGCTGGACAGTGCATCTCGTGGGCTGCTGTCCAGCTCCACTGAAATGTGCATATCATCTTTTAAAATAGGGTGACGAGTGCATGTCTCAAACAAGCGCAAATAAAAAAGTTGTGTCCTTTGCACTTTTTGGTTTTGCCGCTTTGGTGGCGTAAGCCACCCAATCGCTGAACCATTGGCACTGTAAATATAAAAAAGAAAAAAGGAGAAAGGGGAGTTCGGGAGCAGTGTATGGTGTTGGCATGGCAACGTGCCGATGCTTGGCTATGAAATGGCCAAAGCACCAGCCAGGCGTTGACCCTCTCGCTCGCGTCTGCAGGCCTGCTGCTGTTGCCAGGAAGCTGTGCATGCTACCAAAGTAGGAGCAAAATGACAGTCCGGTTTGATGGCCCAAGGCTGCCTGGGCTATGTTCTGCATTCCTCCCCCGCTGCAGCTCACTGCTTCTGGTATTAAAGCAAAATTCTGGCCCGCCGATGCTGCTGCAGACAGTGTGTGACAGTACGCTACAGCAGTGCCCCACAGGGATTCGAGCCACCTTCCCTGCATGTCTTTGGCCCGGGCCATCATGTGAGCTTGGCGCCCCATAGCCGCCGGTCACTGCCGCCTACCATCAGACGGCTCCCTAAATGTACTGCTTTCTGCCCGCAGGATGGATCGACGCTGTGTACACACAGGCCAACTCTTGGTCTTCGGGGGAAATATCCTGCACAGTTTTAAAATACCCTGCAGCTGCACATCCACGAAATTGAAGACAGGATGCGGGTGAGCCTCCAAGCCTTAGGGGAGTTATGTTTATTGCACCCCGTCATTTTTATTACCTGAGAAATATGCATTATCTTAAAAGTTGATTAATGCATCCGTCATTGAGTGCTTGGTATAAAATAACTCCTCCTGCCCTTTAGAACATGGATACTGCTGGCCAGTGACGGCCTCAGCTACAGGGACATCACCCGCTGTGCATTCCATAGCAGCTAGCCCAGGACCTCTCCATGCCTGTCCTCGCCGCCTGACTGACTCTCTTCTCAAAACCTTTCCTGGGAGCTCTTCTGCTTTTGTGCAGTTTAATTGACACCCCACGCGCCTGCATGGAAAGTCCCTCTCCTGCTCGGAAAGGCATTCCTCATGGCACACATCGCTCCGGAGTCCAGTAAACTGGTCCAAGGCAATGCACTTTGCCATGGTTCCAGCAGATTGTATGTGAAAAATGAGCTGGGCATTGATTACGGTGTCTGACAGGGCCGTCAACGAGACACCTGTAAGTACATGTCCACAATCCCAAAGTACGCCCACTTAAACATTGGATGATTTGTAGAGCATGATTACAAATTAGTACCCGGCACGCGATGCGCACCGGGAATACAACGTGTGGATTGGCTCTTTTCCAAGCCATACCACATGGTATTCCCGTGTACGCCGTGCATGCCGGGTACTCTGTTCCCGGTGAGGAGCATGACAGCCCCTTAGCCAATGAGGAGGCTTGAAACGGGGCAATCCCTGCTCCGAGCCTCCCCATGGCTGGAGGCTGCCTTCGTCCCCCGCCGGGGACTCGGGTAAGTTTTGTTTTTCTCCACCCTCTCCCCCGCAAACTGTCCCCCTCCCCACCCTCACAACCCCACTTATCTTCTTTTCTTGGAGCGAACGGGCTGGAAACACTTCTGTTCGCAGCGCGTCCGCTCCCGATGGCCGCCATGGAAAGGGAAAACGGACTACGTTTTACCTTTCCCGGCGGCCATTTATTTTCTACTTATTATATATATTTTTTTTCTGTTTCGAAACGCAGGAGCATTTCAAAACAGAAAAAAAATGCCATTAGTACCCCGGTCTAACGGGCCGGGGCACTAATGGCTATAAGACCATTATGGCTATAAGACCATTATAGCCGGGGGCATTACCTGGGGTGGTATTGGCCCACCGCCTCGAGTCTTATTGCCACAGTAGTGCATGCTATTTGAATCGCAGGACCGATCTTTGAACATATTGGTTTAACTCACATCCTAGAGTCCTGTCTACAAAAGATTTGACCGACTGGAGAAGAGTCAGTGTTATATCAGGAATCCCCCTAGCTTTTTGGAGGCCCCAGCTGACCTGTTACCTCACATTTCCTCCCACCAATGGACCAGTGCACAGTGCTGCTCCGGTTGTTCCTTTCTATTATACATAGTCAATCCATCTGCTCAGTTGAACATGAACCCAGGCTGAGTTGCTCCTGGATTTAGAGTTTCACCGCTAATCATTCTGGAGCTCTCCTCGGACCATAATCTATTTTTTTGTCCACGGACGAACTGATCGCAAGTACTTGGTATGAACCTGTAAATCCAGGACTGGATACTGACCTGGAGGCTCTGTGTAACATGAGCTCGCTCTTTCCTCTGACTCGTGATTCAGAAGATAAGGGCTCGAAGGCAGGAGAGGAGGTCCGCGGCTCTAGAGTGCAGGGATAGCGACATGACTGAGTGATCTTCTCAAACATGGCTCGGACTGGCCTACATGGCAATAGGGCAATGCTGTGGGGGATAGTTTGATGAGTTAATTAACTGTACAGCTGTACATGTTGACCAATTGTACTGCCAACATGTGCTTTAAAATGAAATATTTCAAACACTTTTTACCAAAAATGCACCATTAGGTACAACTGAAAACATACTGATGTCACGTGACAGAGAAACGTTAATATACGTAGCTGCAGCTTTATGCTTCGGTGCAGTGTTTTACTGCACAGGGGCCTTACATCATGTGCCCAGGTGCACTCATAAGCCCTACACCAAAGCCATGTGTCAATATACTGATTTATATTCCAAGTTCAGCCTCACATGTCCACTGCTCTGATCAGATGCCAGTTGAAGCAGTGTATTACCCAGGAGCCTTATATGTCCAAGGAGTGATGCATGCAAGGCACACTGCACGCAGCATGCACATTTCGACGAGATGACATGCGTCAGCTAGAAGCAGCCATGCACAACCTGCAGCTCAGCAATACACACGTCCAGAGTGTTCGTATTTTAGATAATTATACCAAGAAATAGCTGGACACTGGTTATTTAAACTTTCACGTATCGGGGATGCACACTTTTGGACTCGCGTTTACGAGCGTGTGATTTACATTCTAAAACCTCTTAGCAGCTCTATTTTTATGGAGAGCTAACACTTTCACTATGATTTAGAAATGCTGCAATACAACCTCTTTAGGTGTTTGACTGGGTATGGTTGGGATGATAATTGTATGTGAATATGTGCTATGTACAGCACTTAAGAAGTTCCCTTACAATATTTGCTCCAATCGGCAGCTTTGTAAGAAGCATAGTAGGTGCCTGGCTTTCTATTTCCCAGCTACAATTATTTCAAGTTCAGCTATTGCTCTAGTCTTCTTTCTTCTCATTCTCTTGCACACCCACACCCCTTATCGCATCCTCCTTTAAAAGTTTGCACCCTCCTCCTTGCATCCTGGTACCTACACATGCAAAATGCAAATAACTTCAGTAAATGCATTACCAATGCTTGTTTTAAATGTGTTATTGTTCTTGGGAATCTGGCCACAGACTAAAGAAAACCATATTTACATTCTCTGACAGCACATACCCCAGAGAAATTGTCACAAGAAAGTTATTTGGATAATTCCTATATTTGCAAAATGCATGTTTACCTATTCAACTGGGGTGTCTGACCCAGCCTTTTAAGACGAGATAGCAATACTTTGAGATGGATGGAGATGTAGAATATACTCAAACATCAATAACCAAACTGACTCAGGAAGTTGGCAAAGTGCGTCTGTTTTATCAATTATCTAAAACAGCGAGTTACAACGAACAGCAACAAATTCGCTCGATCTTCACACTCAAGGCACATCATAAAAAAACATCTTTGATAGTAAAAACGTGTCATCATTGACGCCAATCTACGTGGCAAACTACAAAAACCTACTTGGAAAGGTGAAAGGTTTACAGGGAACATCTACGCACACGTTCCATACTTGTCAGGCAAGGTGATTGGGTCTCTAACATCAGGTGGGGCAACTAAGCCCTCCTCTAGTGCAGGTTTCTATGAATGTCATCAAATACACAACATCCTATTGGCTATACAAACTATAGGGCTCTCTATGACGTGGCCCTCGATAATTGGTTGGCACCTTTCTACCCCTCTGTAACATTCCACACACATAAGCAGCACACAGGCTGGCACCCAGGTGCTAGTGGGCTGGTCATAACCATAGCTTCCCACCAATTAGCCTGATATCTATCATCACTCTTGCAGCCTGCTAGTCAATTAAGGCTTTGAACTTGGCCTTGGAAATGTTCTCTGTACTGGTGAATACGAGGGAGTATAGGGATACTCTGTCTTCTTGGTTTTGATACAGCTCGTCCCACTGTCTATTTCCATCTGACCATTTGACTGCAGGCCATGTTTCTGAGTCTTTCTGCATTTAAAATTCAATTAAATGATGAACCGCTGGGGTCTTCAATGTTCTCGCTTCTCACCTAAGACAGGAGTTTTGTTCTTTTCACACATTCTGTAACCACTGCTCGAACATTCAGGCCCATGGTGGCCTTCACTTCTTGGTCGTGGGCCAATCAATCCTTTCTTTGATTCACCTCCATGGTTAAGTTTTCAATTTCTAACTGCAACGCGCTGAAAAAGTCTTTCTGCAAATGGATCCAGCTCTGCTAAAGTACGTTGTGGAATCATCCATATTACTTACATTTCCTATATATATACGTTGGCGCATTGCTGCAGATATTCACCACTTAGCCAGCCTTTAAGAATACTTTGTCTACTTGTGTTACTGTATCTGAAGAATTTTAAAATGACTTGATATCTTCTTCATTACTTCTGCAGCATGAGCATCTTCATCTCGAGCCCGAAATGATGCTCATCTTCAACACCTCCTCTTTAGAGCCTATAGAATATTTATGTTCTCTTGTCTCTGCATCTCTTCTGGGTGCAACAGCTCTGCTTTTTCATGATGTCACCAATCTTCTCTTTTGCTCAGTTTTCACACTTCCTTCGGGATTTAATTCAAATGGCCATGATATTGTCATGAATGCATGTATGACTTTGTCAATGGGAATCTTACCTCTAAGATTCTCTTTGGTATAGGTATTTTCACTGGCACTGCACGTGTCTCACACTCTGGCTCCCAACATATAGACAGCATGGGGAAGAGCTTTGGGTGGGGGTACTTGGCTCCACCTCTACACTCTCCCCTCGGGGCAATTTATCGACCACTCTCTCATCAACCTTCACATCCAGACATCCTCGTCTGAAGAAATGCTTCTTTGGGACCCATATCTTTATGATTCCTTTCAGGCATCCGGCTGATTTCACATGCTCATCAGTTCTCCAGGACATGATCATGCATTGTCCACTGGGACTGCTGTAGATCCATGTCCCCACATATGTCTTGTGGTTCTTTGGGTACAGGAACTTCGTTCCCTCAGGTGCATGAATGCTGGTCTTTACGTAGTCTCGGATTTCTTCATCTGTCAGCTCTTTGGTTTTCCATCCTGATTCAACATCAATCCTGATCTTCATTCCTACAGCTTTCTTTGCAGTCTTCTTGCATTGTGAGATTATTATCCTGATCACACAGAATCCAAGCAATACCATCACTCAGGGATCCAAGGAACTTGAATATATCTGCCATTCATTGTGGAACCCATGAGAATATGGCTCCAAACCAACTGTCATCAGCAATGTCTTCCACTTTGTCTATCATCTGGACGTGTAACTTTGTCAGCATCGATATGGCCTATGTCAAGGTGCCATTCTCATCATAGTGAGAAGGTTTGAATGTGCAACATGATTCTCCAATTTTGTCACAACACCTCTATGCATAGCTGTGATCATGATCAAGTATTACAAAGGGCACCTGGTTGATGCCTTGATCTACCCAGGTAAGTAAACTCATATTACAACACAATTGAGCAAGGTCATAGGGGTCCAACTAATGATTAGAATTTCTCAATTATGGATTTCAATCAAATCAGAATTGACACAAATTTTTGAAAAATGACTACAGTTCTTGTTTAATTTGTGTGCAGTAAGTGTTGTAATACACATGAATATTAGGACATAGGATATCAACATGAAAACATACATGGTGTAGTATATGAGAAGCAAATTCCAAATAAACAATATTCGGAGGACACATTCATGCAATTACATTCTCTAGATCTCCTAGTGAGGGTGACATGAGAAATACATATTGTAATTGGCTGGTACAAAGCAAATATATGTGAAACAATCAAACATTGAAAGACAACATGAAAACAGATCAACATAACAGTGTTTCGGCCATTCTAGCTAAACTTGGGAAGCAGTGGTTTAGTAGGCCTTCATCAGGATGGATACATTCTTATGAATGAAGAATCCTATGTAATCGTAATCAAAAATAGCACGTTGGCGTAAGTCATCTTAGTGTCTGCGTACACTGATGGGGACAGGTAGTAGTGCCTCTGCAAGGGGGTCATGCCAGTCATGCGTCTGTGTAAGGAAAGACGTGCCTAGCCAGCCGCTTTAGAGACGGGACTCTGACCGTCCACAAGCTGAAAAGCAGTGGATTTATGCCTGTGACTTATTGCCTCAGTGTCCAAATGAACCCACACTTACTGCCTGGACCCTGACTTACTATTACGCTGCCTGTTTTGAGACTGCTTTAGATATAGACCAGATATAGATACACACCCCTAGGATAGAATGCTCATCACTCTCCTTTATCTGACCACTCTTTGGTCCACAAAGGTGCTAATAAATCACCCACTGCGGTGTTATGCGTAGTTATGACTACTACACCGCTGCACCGTGATATGAGCCTACCTGTGATCACCCTAGATACTGACCAACTGTTTGAAAAATTACCCATTCCCAACCTTACTATAACTAACACCTCATGTGACCTTACACGTAGAAATGCTAAATTACACTCAAGATTACCCAAAATATACGAACCACTAGCATGTTACTGTACACAGCATCAGAAGAGACTGGCACTTGGCTGCCACTAAACAAAACATCTCCTCTACCAAGGTAGACACTAACCATAACCGCAATACTAATAACTATTGCAAATCACGTACCAGCCTAACCAAAAATAATAGACCTGACAGTCCCTCACCACCAAAACTGAACACTCTCCTCAAAGGAACACTCATTAACGCCAGGTCATTAATAGCCCATGCCACCAAAATTGCTGAGATTATCCAAACAGGTGACTATGACTTTCTAGCTATAACTGAAACTTGGCTACACCAAGCGGCTGGCCCGGCCTTGATGCTCACCTTGCCCCCTAACTACAATATTCTCAGAGAAGATAGGAACAAATCTCACGCAGGAGGCATTACCATTACTGCCAAAAACAACCTAACCATAAAAGTAGAAACACCTCTGCATCCAAATCATGTGAATCCTTAACCGCCAAACTCTTAACATCATCCCAATCAATTAACATACACCTCATCTGCAGGCCACCGGGCCCTATCGGATCATTCGAAGAGGACATCTCTATGATCCTCTCAAATAATTAAAAACATTCATCACAAGCCATCCTATTAGCAGATTTGAATTTAGGCTTCAATGACTACAAAGATTTGCAGGCGACTAATATAGCCAATGTCCTCACAGAACTTGGATTTACCCAAAGAGTATCACAGCCTACCCACGAGAAAGGTCGAACACTCGACTGGGTAGCTGACCACAAATGCAACATAACTATTACCACTATCAGCCCACAAGTTTGGACTAATCATGCTCTTATAGCATTTTCTACAAACGCTAAAACTACCCAACCTCAGGATAACACCGTAGCTCCTCCCATGCCAACTAGAAATATAAAAAACATAACTACAGACAGACTGCTAACATTGATCCTCCAGACCTTAAACGCACTACCCGACCCCACGTCACTAGTTAACAAATTCAACTCAGCCATGGCTAAAGTCCTGGATACCATTGCCCCACTGAATTTGAGAAATAGCAAGCCCAGTGCACATCTAAATGACTGGTTCACCCCATACCTCAAATCACTAAGGAACGAAAAAAACATAAGTGCGAATCTTCCTGGAGACTGACAACATCAGAGACCAATAAAGCAGCCCTCATCAACGCCTCCAATAAATACGAAATTGAAATAAGGAGAGCCAAAAAAGAAAGCTTTGACAACAGAATAATGCAAGCAAAATCTGGCACTAAGGAGTTATTCACAACATTAAAGGAACTAGAAATCCCTATCCCAGTACCTGATAACTGTGACAAAAGTAAAAAGTGGTGTTCCAACATCCAGAAAGCGCTGAATGACAAATTGCTACCCTCCAACTCAAAATTGACCAACAAAAAACAAAATATACCTTCCACCACCAATCAGAGGGGTGAACCACCCACTACTTCAAAACCTGAACTTAGATTTAACTTCACTAAAGTATCCATCTTAGAGTTTGTGAAAATAATACTCTCGCTCAAACCATCAAACTGCAGAGGTGATATCTGCCCTGCACAATTAATACAAGTTGCTGCGAGAGATCTATCAACATGTATATCCAAACTCATCAATGCTTCCTTTTCATCAGGCATAATACCGAGTAATCTCAAGCAATCGTGGGTTCTCCCACTCCTTAAAAACCAAACCCTAGACCCGGCCACACCCACAAACTATGGGCCGATCACCACGGTGCCATTTCTACAAAATTGTTTAGATAGAGTGGCTTACCTACAGAACCAAAAAAGATCTGCATCAACTCCTAGGTACCCGGCAATCAGGCTTCACACCACAGCATGGTACTGAAACTGCAATTATCGATCTCAAAACACAGTTTGACGAGCTGAGAGACCAGGGAAAAAGTGCCCTGCTCCTCCTATTGGATCTCTCAGCAGCGTTTGACCTGGTGGATCATAAAGTGCTCTGTACTCACCTAGAATCAGCTGCACATTTCTCCTCACAAACCATATCGTGAATCAAATCATTCCTAGTGAAATAACTATGAGGGTCTTCTCTACTTCAGCAGCTGCAGACCCTGTGCCTATTACATGTGGCATACACCAGGTTCTTGTGTCTCCCCCACCATGTATAAAATCTTCACTAAGCCCCTGTTTGATAATCTGGACCTTCTATGTGTCACCTACACTAACAATGCAGATGACACCCAGATTCTCATCCCACTTTTGGGGGATTATAAACAGGATTTGGCCTTGGTGAATAAGATATACCTCATCATCCAGGCATCGATGGCCCGTCACGGTCTATGCCTGAATGATGATAAAATGGAACTTACTATACTGGGGACTGTACAAAACATCAAAAAACTGAACCCAGACTATTCCTCCTTTGTTATAGACGGCCACACTATCAAAATAGCTAATGAGGTAAAAACATTAGGTTTTTACCTCGACTCCTGTCTTACCCTAACAAAGCAAGTGAATGCGATGGCCTCTGCCACCTCCTACAATTGCAAGCTGATCAGAGCAGCAAAACCTTATCTCTCCACTATTAGCTGCCTCACATTGGCAAGAGCACTTGTGCTATCCAAATTGGGTTATTGCAACGCTCTCTACCTGGGCTCCAACAAACATACTATGCAAAAAATCCAAATACTGCAAAACAATGCACTTAGAGCAGCCTTAGGAATCCCAAAAAGAGAACACATATCAGCAGTTAGAAGACAGTCTAACTGGCTCTCTACAGCTGACAAAATTAAACTGAAAACAGCCTCACAAACCTTCAAATGCATCAATAACTTAGCACCTAAATATTTAGCACAAAGGTTCAAAAGAAGAACTACAAAGAGACCTACCAGAGAAGCATACACCAACTGCCTAGCTGTGCCTTCTTTCAAAATGACTACTACCGGAGGAAATAGTTTCCCGGTCAAAGCGGCCCATTTGTGGAACTCCCTGCCAACCTCTCTAAGGTCTGACCAGTTCTACCCACACTTTAGACTAAACATTATCAAGTGGCACAAAGTAAACGACCGATAAAATGTAGCCCTCCTGATCACTTGAGTCATGCCTAATGGAATCTTGCTTTCTCTTTGCACATTGCCTATTTGTAAATATATACATCGCTTTTGTTGTATTGATATTACCATGTACATTGCGTAGCTGTAAATACATACATCCCATTTGTTGTACTGATATCTTCATGTTTTTAACTATCTCTCTGTAACTATGGAATCTGCATTTGTAACTTGTAAGCTTAATGTATCCTTGCCCTCACGCCCTGATACCTTCGGGTCTGGTGCGCGCTACAAATAAACAAACAAAAACAAAACAAACAAATTATCACTGCTGTCCCAATGCTCATTCCTGGCACGTCAAAGGTTCAACAACAATTCTGATTCTCTCCAAGGTTTCTTGTGCCATTATTTCTGAAACACAGTTTTGCACTTTCCAGAGGCACTATCTGCAGGGGCCCTCCTTTATCTTCGACTAATATGAGTAGCTTAGCAAGCCTCGGCCATAATGGTTTGCATCCATTCTCTACAATGTCAATAGTCGTTTGTAGCATCCAATTACTACCCACGCTCTACAGATAACCACTCCTTCTTCCCATCCATCTGGAGAAAGTACTGATCCCCAAATCTGCATTTGACCTCTGTTCTTTCATCTTCGAATGTCTTCTGTAGATTTTCCTGGACTCTCAAGCCTTCTGTTCACTTCCCATCTCATTCCAGCCCCTTTCACTCCAGGCTGTTCGTATCTTCTCACATGATTTTTGGTGTGGACTCTTGCTCTTTGTGTCTTGCACATAATCATCTTCATCTGGATCTGTCCATTCTGTTGCCCATGCTAGATAGGCTGTTTGGCCCATGAACTGACCTCTTACTCGGCAGAGTTCACTGTGAGATAGGCAAGGTGCTGTTTGAACATCTATTTCAATGGCTATGAATATCTTAGACTTCCCAATACTGCAAGGCAGTAGTGCACTAACATAGCATTCCTCCTCTGAGGTTTGTTTGCCTACCCCTTTCATGTGCTGATACCACATATTGTTTCCCAAATGTGCTGTGTTGTCTAGATAATCATTCAGCTCATGGGCATCTTCCCTTGTATGTTTCTTATGTCTCCTTGTACTTCTCTTAGGTCTCCTTCTTTCCTCATGAGCTTCTCTAATCATCTCATGAAGCATGTCAGCATAATTCCTTCTCCCTGGGGGAATTCTATGGACATTTGTCAGTGAAATCGGTGTCTTTACATGTGCTGCTGGTGAAGGAACATTCACATAAGGTCTCTTCCTATTGGCGTAATATGAAGGTATCAAAGGATCATGAAAAACTTGCAATGCCGACCTCACCTCAAAGGGAAGCCTAGACCTATCCGTCACAGGACTAGGCGCTTTCATATGTACTACTGGAGTAGGGACAATCACATAAGGCCTTGGTTGCCTTATAATTGCCACATCTATGCCCTCCTGCTGCACAGGAAGATACACAGGAAATACTGCCTTATTTGGATCTAAAAAATAAACAGTACATACTGTGAGAGAAAGAAGACTGATAATGAACATGATGAATGTATATATTACTTACCAGTATGTCAATTTTATACAGCAATAGCCTCTTGCACGTCGTGGTGCTCTGTCGTTGTTTGCCACATTGTTGTTGCTATCAATGTTGCCCATAGTGCTTAAGATTACTTTTAATGAAGGAAAAAACAAACTTTAATCGGGAAATCTCATAAACTATTCTGGCAACTGTTGTATCTGCTCCACAAGCTTCACAAGCAACTGGCCGATTTCAGGGCGAAAGAGAGGATTACGGACGAATACAAAAGAGTTGTCTTTTCACCAAACTAAATGTGGATGTGCTTCCAGCAAATAGTAAAAGACCAAAGCCAGTAGTTTGTGAATGTCGTCACTCGAAAAACCCATCCATGTGTTCAAGATGTGTCAGGCAATACACAGATCTGCCTGCAAATTTCATTTATCAGCCAATTTAGCATAGGTCGATTCCTAGGATTCCTCAAGAATACACCTGTATTGGTTTGTCGTCCAACAAGATGAGGATGTTCTTCAATCAAGAAATAAAAGACCATTCCCAGCGTCAGACAGGACCATCTGTGCTTGCTGTCCTTTATTGAGGTATCTGGAGGATTTTCTCTATGATGGCTGTGAGCAATCTCATCATGATTGGAGCATTTTTAGGATCTTTCAAAAACACGTGAACATCAGTAGTTCTCCCAAATAATTAAGGATACGTAGCAAGAATGATTCGATGAACGTTGCCATTAGGCACCACCATGGGCACCTCCAAAGAGAAACTCTGTGAGAAAGGAATCAAGGACCTGCTCCCTCTTCCAATCATCAAAGATGAACTCTAGGTCTGACATCTCTTTTCCTTTCAAGACTTCAATAGGTCTCAGTCCAATGTCAGCAGAGATCCTGTGGCTCAGGAACAATAGATTTTTCACTCCTTGCATAGCAGCTACAAAGAGTGCCTGAGAAGAACCACAGTCCAATGAACTCTTTATCTGTCTACTGGACAGTCTCTGCGTCCTTCTTCCTCGTCATCGATCTAGTCTGTACATGCTGAACTTCTTCTCCGTGGCTTGCTTCGGAATGGGGTGGGGGTGAAGCGGCGTCACCGGTGTAGATTTTTACGTCGCCGAGGACTGTCCAAGCGCGTCTTCCTAGCACCTTCACTGCCAATTGAGTGACATCCTCTACAATGAAAGGACTGTTAAACCGGGGCTGATGCCATTTGCGGACAAAGTTCCTGATCAGAACTTGATCTCCGGGAAACAACTTTGGTAATAATAGTTCACTTGATCTGTTTGCTGTTTGGTCTTCATCTGTGTTCTGAGACCGACACCCTGTCCGCTTGAGTTGATCTTAAATGACAGAGATACTTGTAGTCATACATGTAAAGTAGGTTTGTAGCTCATCTCCTAACAGTTCTGTTGTTGGCTCTCGAGTTTCCAAAGACTACTGTTCCTGAAAATGATGAATGTAAGCTAGCAGAGCTTTGCCTTCCTGCATCTTACGTGCCATAATTGCACCCATATCTGACATATCAGGATATTGTACTCTAAGTGCTTTCCGGACCGCCCCTTTACAATTATTAAATGGCGCTCCATCATGTGCTGTGTTCTCTGCTGTGACACTTGAGTGTCCTGCTCTCGTTCAAATGTCATCATCCCTTTCCCCAAGGAGAGCTGCTAGAAGACCCTTAATGTCCCCTATAGCTAAAGTATTTCCACCTGTAATTTTTTCCAACTCATAGATCCATATCCCTGCCCTGCTGTTAAACTGGGCAATTTACATCTTAAATTATCCTTATCCATCTGGGGCCAGGGGATATACTGTGGTTTGGCCCCTCCTTTTTCTAACAAGGGGAATTGTGAAATCCAAAAACTGCAATCGGCTCCCATCGTCTGCCTATCCATAGTAGGGACAATGGTTCTTGATCGCCTTCTTCCTAGCAATTACCTCGGTCTGCTCACATATGGTGGCAATTCCCCCCTCTCACTATGAGATCACCTTTTAGGTCACTCTGGGTATGCCATAGGCCCTGGTGTCCTTTCTTTAGGCTGGTCTAAATCTGACCACCTCACTTCCTTGTCTGTCTGAAAACATCCCTTAGGACCGCATTCACTAACGCCCTCCTCCTCATGGAAGAGTTCCCTGTCTTCATCTGACATATCTTGTCCCCAACTTGTATAGCTGTCTTCTTTCTCATCTTTAGAGTCAGCCTGTCCAAAGACAAGGCTCTATGCTCAAGACTAAACGAGCCTCCCTCCTTACCTCATGACTGCAGTTTCAGATCGATCATCTTTCCCTCTGTTTCCCGATTCACTTTTTGTCCTCATCTCTTGACAAGCTTTCTCGATTCTGTCCCTGATACTTCCTATCTCAAAATAATTCTCCTCTAGCTTTGTCCTAGAGGGTCCTGGCATCGCATCTTGCGATGGATGAAACACCTCTATGTCTTCCCATATTACTACTGGACTCGGTTCCATTAGTTCTTTCTCGATGCAATCAATGTTGGTGCCCTCTGTCTTCTCTTTTGTTCTATTTCTTCGTCAAATTCCCTTAGTGTCCTTGCTTCCTCTCTAACCCTTTCTTATTCCTGTCTTTTTACTTCTCTCCTCTCATTTTCCCTACGCACCTCTTCGTCTTTGCGTCTTTGAATTGTTTTATCTCTTAATTTCTGTTCTTCCCCCTCCTTTCTTTTCTTCTTTAGCCTATCTCGTTCTTCGATTGCTCTTTGCCTGTTGTCATATTTTCTTTGCTCTTCCGCTCATTCTTCCTTTCTTAACTGTTCTTCCTGGTACATCTGCATTCGTCTTTGTTTATTCTTTCTTTTACACTCATCTTCTTTCAATTGTTTCTCTCGTTCCCTGTCTTTTTTTATCTTGCTCGTCTTGATCTTCTCCTTGCCTTACTTCCTTGATGCTATTCCCATCAAGTTTGAGCAATATCTGACCATTCGTTCTGTGTCAGCGCTATCTCATCAGCTTTGTCTTTATCTCTTTTCCATCTCTTAATTTTCTGTTCTATATTTTTTCATTTATTTTTCTCTTTGTCCTGTAAGACTTTAGAGATCACGTCCTTTTGTGAGTTTCTTTCTGGGATTTCATTACTGCTGTAAGCAGGCGGTTCATGTATTGGGTTACTGTATCCTGTTGCTGATTTAGGCTCCCTTAATGGATACAATCCATCATCTTTTGGACTATCGGCATTTACTTCAGGTGCGGTAGGGGGAGCAGAAGGGTCAACACCCCACTCTTTACACTGGTTAAGCATCCAGTCTTCAGGAGTTGGGTCTTTCCATTCCTCCTGATACATTTTTCAAAGCTCTAGGCTAGCTAACCTTTTATCTAACTTATTTCCTGTGCACGCAGCTTGCAAATATGTGATCATATGTTGCAAAACCGCTTTTGACAGTGGCCATGGCATGAACATTTTATCTGCTGTGCCTTAACCCATTCTGCACTATATTGCTTAAGCTTGGGTGAGTGTGTTGGCTGCTGTTTGCATAGATGCATGAGTGGAGTAACATCCTCCATTATGACAAGTCTCAAATCGACTGTCAATACTTACCGTTCTTTTACACAAAAATATCTTCAGAAAAACAATGAAATATGAGTGTGCACCAATCATCGCTGCTCCAAACCTCTATGTCTCACTTTACTTTGATCTACCTATTCAGTCAATACCCTCAATGACTAAATACATAAATAATTTCCTCTCAACCATTTAACACACTGTATCATTTGTCGCTCTTTGACAGCTCATTGTTTCCTCTAAAACTAAAATACATACAATACACAAACAGACAAACTGGCCGACCCCAATATATGTCTCTTCTCAGCGCTCCTCACTGCTATTCTTGCTCCTAAAAATACCCTGATGGGGGTGTGAGTTATTCAAACCTTGTTTGCTTGTCATCTATGTATCAACTTGGATTTTTAAATAACTCCTTCTAAACATTCCTTGAACGTACGATTATGGGCTTAATCTGTGACGCTCCTCGTCATTATAAATTTACGTGATGCTCTTCATCATTAACTAAAATACATCTATGTACCCCACCAACCCTCTGTTACTTTCTTCCCATTATGACTTTCCCCACTCAATGCTCATTCATTGTTTGCCACCTTTCTCAATCTACTCATTGTTTGCTTTTCAGCTCTTGACCCTCGGGATCGTCTTCTCCTCAACCAGCCACCATCGCCTTCAGTCCAATCAGCACCCTGTAGAATTCAAAAGGGGATTTTGTGAAAAAGGGACCCGTCCCACCTATCTCTTTATGTCTTGCAAGAACTTTTTCAGCCGCTATCCACAGGAAGCCTTGCAGTCCTCCAGCTAAATGGTGGAGGACATCCGATATTCCGAGACCCTTTAAAAGCCTACTGGGCTGTTGGGTCTTTAACCATCCTACCTCTGCTACCACGCGAACCCCGGGACCGAGGGCCCTTTAAGATGAGGTAGCAATACTTAGAGATGGAAGGGGATGCAGAATGTACTCATACATCAATAATAAAACCGACTCAGGAAGTTCGCAAAACTTAATACTGTTTTATTAACAATTATCTAAAACAGGGAGTACAACGGACATCAACAGACGTTTGCTCAAGTCTCCCAACGTGTTACATGAAAAAACATTCTTATATAGTAAAAATGTGTCATTGATGTCACACTACATGGCAAACTACAAAAACCTATGATGTGATAGGCTTAAAGGGAACATCTAGGGATGCGTGCCATACTGACAGGGGTTGTGATTGGGTCTCTATGATCAGGTGGACAACTAAGCCCTCCTCTAGTGCAAGTCATCTTCATTGTCACAAAATACACAATGATCTATTGGTTATAAATATTATAGGGGTCCTTGATACGTGGCCCTCTATGATTGATTGGCATGCTTGTCCCCTTCTGGAATATTCACTTGCTAGCAGCATGCAAGATTGGTTACCCCAGGTGCTGGGGGGTTTGGCCTTGGCATGCCTCCCCACCCAATTAGCCCAACATCCATCATCACTTCTGCGGTCTGCCATTCAATTGGGATTTGAACTTGGCCTTGCAGAAGCTCTCTGTGCCTGAGAATAAAAGGGATTGTGGCATGGTCTTATCTTCTGGTTTCGGTGTAGCTCGACCCACAGTTTATTTTGATCTGACCATGTGACTGGAGTCCACGTTTTTGAGCTCTTTGTTGCACATACTACTATTAAATGATGAACTCTTGACACCATCAGTGTTATTTCATTCCACCTCAAACAGAAGTTTGTTTCTTTCTCATGTTCATGTAGCTTCTTGACAGAGAACCAGGCTCATGGTGGCCTCGACTCTTGGTTATGGGCCATCCAGCCTTTCTTGAATTCTCCTTCGCCATCAGCTATTTTCCAACTGCGCCACACTCATGCCCTTTCCATTCACAGGGTTCAAGTGTGCTAGAGTGCATTGTGGATCATCCAGATTCTATATATTCCTATGTATATACATTGGCGCATCACCGCAATCTATTCACTATGCAGCCAGCCTCAGGATTACTTTGTCTACTTGTGTTACAGCATCAGTAAAAGTGTAAAATGACTTTGCATTTTCTTCAGTGTATCTCTGCATGAACATCTTAATTTGTATCCCAAAATGTTGCTTAACTTCGACACCTCCTCTTCAGATCTTATAGAATGTTTATGTTCCTTCTTCATTTGTGTCTTTTCTGGGGGCCTCAGTTCTGTTTTCATGACGTCACCAGTCCTCTTTCTCATCCATTTTCATACTTCTTCCAGGATTCTGTCCAGAAGACCATCATTTCTTCGTGAATGTATAAAAGGTTTTCTCAGTGGATGTCTTGTCTCAAGAATTCTTTGCGGTATAGGCATCCTCACTGGTACTGAACATGTCACAATAATTGGCTCCCAAATTACAGGCAACATGGTGACAGAGTTTTTAGTAGGGGTATTTGGCTCTTCCTCTACACCAGTGTTGCTAGTTAACTTTCAAACAGGAGGTGGAATATGTATTCAACGTTTTGTCTGAATCTGCGGTCTTCAGAATACATTCGTAAAGAGCGGTATTGTGATGCTATTATTTGTGTGCATCTTTGATCATATCTTCACCTTTTTACTATAGGAAAGAGTAGAGGAAAGGCTTCTTCTTCTACGCTTTTTTCCCACTGATTGGAGATCCTTTGGCTTGACGCATTAGATATGTTTCTAGTGCATCGTCTATGGTGTCTTTGGAGTGTAGTGGGTGAATTTGGGTGAATTAAGTACTGGATTGTTAAATTTGTATTTCTTTGTAGTACTCATAGTTCATGTTAAGATATTGTAGGGCTATTCTAACTTTGTATGTCTACTATTTGCTGCCAATGTATTTTGTCTTTCGTTGGTACATCATTCATTAGGATAATCAAAGATTGATCTATTGGCCGTTGCACTCCTAGAGTGGCTACATTTTCTTTAAGATCTAATTGCAAATAAACTACTTTGCCACAAAAACCTTTTAGTAATGCAGAAGGAGACATTTGGCTGTTTTGGTTTGAAGGCGTATAGCTTGAAATGGTTGTACTGCTTGGAATCTAATGCTCTCGTACAAGTTAAGCTGTTGGAGAGGTTTTGGAAGTGGGAATGTTTCCAAATGATTAGTGTTAGCCCATGTAGGCATTTGGTTATTATCAAGCTTCGTATTTCAGTAGCTGCAAAGTATCGAGGGGCAAGTAATTTTGTATTTGTTTTCTGCTGTAAGATATAGAGCTAATTTGAACCAATGGGATTCCTCATTTTCTTCTATTTTGTACAGTTGTGGTGCTCTTTTTATAAAATGCTCTGCAACAACACACACATACTTGATTTGGTACTTCAGCAGATGTGCTTTTAAACTTTGCTATTTCATTCTTGTACATTTTTATTAGAAGATTGGCATCTGGAAGGTTTTCGCTACTCTTCTCTAAAGTTACTGTGCCTCATTACAAGTTCGGTGGTAGCCTTACCCGTAAAACCGGACGGCTGGCGCTGAACTTGCACATTTTTCTGGCACCCGGGAATGGGCAATTATCAGGTCATTACGGCCCCGCCAGACCCAGTAATTGGCCATTCCCTGGCTTCGGTAAAAAATGCTCCCCATTCCCATTTAGCCCTGTAGGGAGGAATGGGGAGGCCGGTAGCATCGGCAACATTCAGAATGGTGCAGGTGCATCTGACATGCCCTGCTCAGGGTTGCCGGTCCGCCCGCCACGTAAGATCTGGTGGGTGAAAAGGCACCCGCGAGTAAAACTCGTAGTTTGCCGGTACGTTAACAACGGTACCAGCAAGCTTACCGGTATCGTTGTTACTGTACCAGCAAACTTATAATGAGGCCTACTGCTCTTCACTTCCAAAATATTTACTTTGGATATGGTCTATATGTTGAAGGAGTTTTTTGGCTGTGCCATGTAGGAGAATGATATTAAAATGTTGCAGTTCTAATGCAGGACTTTTTGCATAGTACAGTCTCGGGGCAAGATTCTAGTGGAATGGTGTGCTTCTAACAATTCGATGTGCTGGAAGGTGCTTTTGCAAGCAGGTCCTGAAAGGCAGGCTAGTAATGAATGTCCTTACAGTCCAGAATAATTGGGCACTGGACAGGAGTCCATTGTTTGCTGAGTTTTTTTTTTCTAATTTTTTACTTTCATATAGTGATTTAGGAATTAGCATAAATATTTGATGGATTGTTTCTGTATGTTACACATTGAGGTGCAGGGCCATTTGTAAACTGGATGGATTGGTTGGGTGGAATGAAGAGATGATTTTAAGTTTGTTGGGGACATTTTTTCAATTAGGGTTTCTTGTGCCACAATGGCATTGTCTACCATTTCATACCCTCTGCCCTACTATGCATGGCAGTTGGGTTTTTCTGCTCTTGCTCATATGAATCTTCATTGAAATATGGTTCTGTGCTGCTTGTGTGAATCCATTCACCTGCACAGAAGTTTGCAAAGGTATGTATGTTGACATTGCACATGTTTAAAAGTATGTTTTGTAGTTTACTGATTAATTTTGTTACTGGTTTCATTCTGTCATTCTGGTTAAAATGAATATAAACAATTTTCTTTTGAGGAACATTGCGCTGCCAATGAGAGCTTCCAGGATTAGTCTTCTGCAGTCATTTTTAAGGGTTGAAAGTGATGTTTTGCTGTTTTTATAAGATTGTGAAGTACTCTATGGTGGAATTTGTTTGTAAAATACATTTTTGTGAATGCTTAACTGTGGCTACGTTAACATTGGTAGATGTAGTGTTAGCACTATTAGTAGTTTTATTCTTCCTAATACATTTCTTTTTATTTTTACTTTTTGGAAGAGGGGCCAAATTCGGTTTACTGCTAGCTGGTTAACTTTTGTTGACTGACTGAATTAGCTGTTTTGTTTGAACATTTGCTATACATTCTGCTAGATGTGGATGAGTATTGTGCATGCTTTTAGTTTTATCTGCTCTATTTTTTTGTTGTTTTATACCGAGTTACTTTTTAGTAGGCATTCTGTTCTGTCTGTTGGAGAAAAATGAAAGTGTGGGTTTGAAAGTTGTGCAATGTATTTGTGTGCATTGCGAATGAGTGTGTGAATATCAGGGCATACATAAATAGAGGGCTGTGTGATTGTGCAATGGGCTGTTAGTTCTGGTTGGGAAAGTTATAAGAGTACCTGTGTGTGTAGATGTGTGAAGGGCTTGGTTCAGTGCGTAAGATAGTGTACTGTGCAAACATAAGTAAGGTAATTTCAATGTTTTTCATTACCAGTGGGAATTACGATACTGGTGTTCAGATGATAATACAAAGAGTGTATCTGCTGAGGTGCAATGAGTAAGAGTGAAGTAAATGCTGTTGGTTTGGAACAAATTTTGTAGGCTGGTATACGGCTACACTGCACTGTATGAGGGAGGATAGCTCAGCGGCAACATGCTCGCCTTGGAAGCAAAGCTGCACGGAGCAACACAGGCTGGGCATTAAGCGCGTTATAAATAACCTATCGTATCATATAATGTCATATCATATCATATGTAACAGAAATAATACTACTACACCAGTGCATTTACTTTGAGGTATGTGAAGAGTAGTTTTCTTCCAGTTGTTATCTTCTAGGAGAGAGATTGTTGTCTTTCAGGAGCCTGTTCTTCACTGCAATTAGGAAAGAAGTAAATTAGTGGGTATGTCTGGTAATGGCAAAGTCATTTTAGTACAAGACGACCTTATTTTGCACTGTAGGAGGAGTTGTTGGGAAGAAGAGTTAGTAACACTGCACGTGATTACGAGTATGGTTGTAACAGTGCCATTGCTGTAGAGGGGTTGCAACCAGATTCCTAATAATTGTTTGGCAGCTAGCCTCCCAGTGTCACTAGGACATTACAGGTCATGTTGGCCTGCAAAGTCAGACGGTGGAAAATATTAGTCTCTATTTGTGTGCAGTTGCACAGCATTGTATGGGAATGGGGACATGGGAGCAATGGTAGCGTTGGTAATGGGGCTGGTGGTCCCATGATAAGTATGCCCTACAGGGCTGGAGTTTTGAAAGTGTGCGAGTTGTTGTTGCACTATTTGTATTAAAAATGGTGCACTGCAAATCCTAGTATGCAGAGAAAAATTGAGAAGCCTAAAAGCATGTACAGATTAGAAAGGAGATTGTTAGTGTGTGCAATTTCCTTAATGTTCCCACACATGCAAGCTTGGTACCTGAGTGCTATTGCAATATGTTGGAGAAATTGTTTTCATTTTGATTCATTTATTTCTTAAAAATTACACACAGCACTGTTGTAAATGTACACATACATGTATTTGTTTTCCTTCAAATGGTGCTAAAATGAATAGTTTTAAACCCATTGGATTTTGTCATTTTTCATTCCATGTACATGCCATGGTTTAACAACATACATTCCCTTTTCGTTTTGAGTGTGCATTGTGGATGTTTTAGTGCAGCTTTGTTAGTGGGAGGAGTGGATTTAAAAGTGACAGAATGAAAATAAAACAACAGTTTGTACATTGGAATGGGTAATATAGGAAAGCATGCATGTCTTGGTTATATATTGCAGTTTCATACAGGATCTGGCAATTAAACCTGCTGTGGAAATGTTTCAAATGTGGTTTTCTTTTGTTTCACAAAAAAGACACAGAGAGTGCTGCTGAAGTTGCAAATATGTGTTTTGAAAGTTTTATGAAAATCTTCATTAAAATAAAAGTTTGCAAATACACAGCATTCTAACTGAGTGTCATTTGATGTGAGGAAGTGGGACAAATGAGAGTATGATTATTGAGTACGTTAATGCAGGGTAAGTGGTAGGAACCCTGTTGAAATGCATTCATAAAAGAGTTGATATATGCAGTTGATATATGCATATGTGGGTGAATCTGGAAGTAGAAATCTTGGAGAGTTTTACAGTAGTATTTGATGCAAGTTGTTGGGAATAACCGGAAACCTGTACTCTGAGTGTTGAACAGTACATCTGAAGTGTTGAACTGAGATGACAGATTTAGATGTAGAGTTTGTGGATGTTGTTGGTGGATGGGTTTGTGACTGCTTAACAGTAGCCAATGAGGAAGTACTGCAAAGAGTGACGTGGAAAGGGAAGAAGGGCTGCCCTGTGTTACGGGGGTACACGGACACTGTGGTGGTCTGTGAACAGGGTGTGCCACATCAAGGTCTTCTCAGGATGCTTGTCATGAAAAGGGCACTGTGGGGATTAGCCAATCAGGTGTTCTGGTTGTGCTTTATAGGTAGAGAGGATAATAGTTTATTTTAATAAAATTGCTGTGTGTAGTGAAGGTGGTTGTTGTTGGAAAGATGAACACACTCATAGTGTGGATGGTGGGAGATTGTTGCATGACTAATCTGCAGAGGTATGTAGAGATAAGTGGCATTTCTGCCAACCTTGGATTGGAGGGAGTGGAGGCTTTGTGGTGTGCCTGGACAGAATTTGAAAGGTGTGATTGCACTTTGTCGAGATATGGCTATTTTTAACACCACAGATTTTGGGCACATTAGTGCAGTAAATTTGCAGAGTGCAGTGAAGGAATTGCTAAAGGCACTAATGCTGCTCTTTCCATGTGCAAAGGTGATATTTTCTCACATACCACCTAGAGCACAGTGGAACCGCCCCAATGCCTTCTCCCCTCAACAAGACACAGGAAGGTGTCTTGTGAAAAAAAACATATCTTCTTTTTTGTGCAGTGTTAGGATGTCATCTTTTGAGTATGATAACATCCATTCTCAGAGTGTGATTTTTTTTCTGAGGATGGAATGTACTTGTCAAATATTGGAAATGCAATTTTCCTTTATAATGTAAGGAATGCTTTGAAGATGTTCCTGTAAGCCTGTAAGGACAAGAACAAGATAAAAGCACACAAAAGATTAAAAGGCGCTTGTTTAAAAGCCCCTTAAAAAAGGTTCTTTTCAGAGCCACCACTAAAGAGTAAATACCTTATCTGGCGTTTTATTTCTCTCTGCACTCCCTTGAATTGGATGATCTGTCAGCAGACCGCTGCGGTAGTCTGCGGACAGCACGTGCCACATCTGGGGCTTTTGACAATGGCAGGAATGGAAATGGGACTGTGGAGCCTAGGGGATTGGCCAATAAGGTTTCCTGGGTGTACAATGTAAGGTGAGAGTGTGGCAGAAGGTCTGTTTGCTGAGAGGAGTGCAGATGGCTATGGCTATGGATGTATCTTTTAGGAGGCAGAGTGTGTGGATGTTGGGGGACTCGTGGATCCATTGGTTGCAGGTGTATGCAGAGCAGTGTGAGTGGCTCAACATCTTGGATTTCATCATGTTGATGTGAAGTGGTATAGAGTGCACTGCATGAACTGGGTGGACTTGCTCTGACTCTGTGTCAATTTGGCCATGCTCCAAAATCCGGACATTATCACTGTTCATTGTGGAGGGAACAGTCTAGGCCATGTAACTGGAATTTCACTGCAGTTTGCAATGAAGGAGACATTTGCCCACAGACGGATGTGACTGTGCTTCAGTTCACTTGGTCCGCAAATGGAGAAAGTGAGGCGCAATGTCAACAAGCTGTGTGTGCATTTTTGAGAGATGTTGGCATGACGTATTTCGATAATGAAAATATAAAATTTCATAGCACCAATATTTTTCGCAAAGATGGAGGACATCTTATTGATGCTGTTAATCAGCTTTTTTGCTAAATATCCAAAATGCCTTGAAGCACATTTTGCAAATATAGCAAGCATTTTGCAGTAGGTGTTGCATACTTTACTTTAAAACTTGAAAAACAATTTTAAAAACAAAAAAGGTTCTTTTCAGAGCCACCACTTTCCCATGCAAAAGAATTAAATGTTTTTGTTGGCGCCACCAGCCACATTTTTTAGATGTCTGTGGCTACCGCGCTGTCCGCAGACTTTGCAAGCTGCATAGGGGCCTGCGCCATTTGTTGGTATTTCTATTTATGAACTGTGAAAGGTGGTTCTGAAAAGAACCTTTTATTTTTTTCTTTTTGTGTTTTATATTTTATTGGGCTTTTTTGCACAGGAGACACAAGGGAGGGAAGGGAAGAGAGGGTGGTGAAGGGACACTAACAACAGGGACAAAGGGGCAGGTGGAGAGAGGAAGATGTTGGGTGGGCCTTACTTAGGTAGCGGACATCGTTTCTCGTGCTCTCGGATGCAGCTTTGAAAGCACTTTTAAACTACTTCCCCCTGCAGAGTGGTGTTTCACAGTACATAAGTACATAAAGAGCCCTTTGACCATCAAAAGGTAAGGGTCGACTAGGTCATGTATAGCTTGTGAGGTGTACGCAGGGATCCTCTGCCCCACAGAAGTTTCTCTTGTTGTGGCAGGAGCGGATGATGAGTATATTACAGTGGATGTCAACCTACTCGCCCCTTTGAAAGGTACGACCCTCCAAACTGCTGCCTTGTGATTTGAGCTTAGGTGTTACCGCATGGAGGTGGTCCCATAGCTATACATCCCAGGTTTTCCGCGACTGAGTACAACATTGCACTCAGTGCATAAACACGTGGCTGCACATGCCTTGGGTACTGCCCAATGATGGTAAACAGCCTCCACACAGGCTCACACTGGCAGCTGGTAGTAGGGACTTCCACTACCTCATCCTCTTTGTCTTCTTGATCCCCCTCTGTATCTTCACACCAGTTCCCATCTCCAGGCCCTCTAGATGGTGGTGGTGGTGTAGGAGGTGCTGATGAGGGAGATGAATGTATGGAAAATCCAGCAATCTCCAGCAAGTGCTCAGTTCTGGTCAGCCAGAAACACAATGAGGACTAGCAGAGGGGTGTGGTCTTGTATAGGGGTGCGCGCCGCGGACTGTCACACACTACGTGGACACTTTGAGCCCCAGGCAGGGTGGAAAACGTTACAAAAAGTCTCTAGATCGACCAGGGCCTGGTCTAGGAACTCTGCAAGGGTGAAGTTTCAGCTTACACCAACCTGGATGGGCCAAAAATTCGCTTTTAACATGTCCAGGGGTAAGGACAGTGTCTGCGGATACTCCTGCCGCTCACCGAGGGGTGGGGTCACATGGTGACCTCCCCAGACGTCTGTGGATATGATGGCTGTCCTTAGGACACCTATTGCATTGGATGCAGTGTGAGAATGCCCCTAGGTGTCCGTAGGACGGGGGTGGGGCCCCCAAACTAATTAAAAGAGCGACATGTGCAGCAGACAGTTCTGGACAGGTGCAGTGTTCAGAGGGCACAGGGGATCAGATGTGCATGTGCCCAGGTGTCCGTAGGACAGGGGTGGGACCCCAAACTAATTAAAAGTGTGTCACGACTTTACAGACATCTCCGGACAGGCACGGTGTTCGGAGGGCACAGGGGATCAGCATTTTGACATTGCACCTCACTTTCTCCATTTGCAGACTAAATGAACTGGAGCGCAGCCCATCTGTCTCTGGGCAATGCTAGAAAAAATTACTCTGGAGTTTGGAAACCTGTCCATGAGTTTCCAAAACGTCTCCTTCATTGCAAACTGAAGTAAAATTCTAGTTATATGGCCTAAACTGCTCCCTCCACAATGAACAATAATAATGGTGGATGTTGGAGCGTCACCAAAGTGGCATAAAGTGGGAGCAAGTCCACTCTCTGCATGCTGCACACTCCATACCACTGAACATCAACATGATCAAATACAAGATGTGAAGCCACTCCACACTGCTCAGCATACACCTGCAATCAATGGATCCACAAGTCCCCCGAAATTCACACATTCTGCCTCCTGAAAGACACAGCCATAGCTATACCCATCTGCACTCCTCTCAGCAAACATATCTTCTGCCATACTCTCTCCTTGCAGACAACACCTAGGAAACCTTATTGGCCAATGTACTGGCCTCCACAGTCCCATTTCCATGCCTACCATCCTCAAAAAGCCCTGGATACGGCATGTGCTATCTGTGGACTACCGCTGTGTCCGTGGATAAATCGTCCAATTTAAGGGGGTGGGGAGAGAAATTTAACCCAGGGTAGGAGATTTTCTCTTTAATTAATGGTGGCTCTGAAAAGAACCTTTTTTGTTTTGTTATTTTGAAGGTGCTTGGAAACAAACACCTTTTTTTCTTCTTTTTGTTGACATTGCTCTTGTTTTTTTTGTTGCCTTACAGGCTTATATGAACCTCTTCAGAGCATTCCTTACATTGAAAAGCCAAATGGCATTCGCAATGTTTCAATAATATATGCCATCTGCAGTGAAACAATTTACACTCTCAGCATTAATAATCTCATTCTCAAAAGAGAACATCCAAACACTACACAATAAAGAAGATATGCTTCTGTTCACAAGACACCTCCCTGCATCTTGCTGAGGACAGAAGACACTGGGGCAGTTCTATAGTGATCTAGATGCTATGTTTGAAAAAAAGCACCTTTGCACATGGGTGAAGCAGCATCAGTGCATTTAGCAAGTCCTTCGGTGCACTCTGAAAACTTACTGTACTGATGTACTCCAAATGCAGTCCTTCACAGTGCACCACAAGAACATCTGGAGTATTGAAAGTATTCATTTCTCGACAAAGTACAAGCACACCTTGCAAATTGTGGCCAGGCACAGCACACCATAAAGCCTCCGCTTCCTCCAAATCCAAGGGTGGCAGAAATGCCACTTATCTCTGCATACCTCTGCAGATCAGTCACAAACAATCTCAGACCATCCACACACTGAGTCTCTCCATCTCTTCAACTACAGCCATCTTCACTACACACAGCAATGAAAAAATGATTACCCTCTCTTCCTAAATAGGACAACTTGAACACCCGATTGACTAAACCCCACAGTCCCATTTCTATGTCAGGCATGCTGAGAAGACCCGGATGTGGCACGTCCTGTCCACAGACTACTGTAGTGTCTGCGGACCCCGTAACACAGGGCAGCCCTTCTTCCTTTTCCGCTTCACTCTTTGTACTACTTCCTCATTGGCAACTGTAAAACAGTCACACACCCGTTTACCATTCACATCAATGAACTCTACATCTAACTCTGTCATCTCAGTTCAAACCTTCAGATGTACTGTTTAAAACTCAGAGTACAGGTCTCCTGTTACTCCCAAGCACCTGCATCAAAAACGACTGTAAAACTCTTCAAGATTTCTACTTCCAGATTCATCCACATCTGCATCGATCAACACAAACTACAAGTATGCATATATTTTGCAAAGTACATTTCCAACTCTTTTACAAATGCATATTAGGGTTTGCTTACCGTGCATAAACTGCTCAATAATCATACTCTCATTTGTTCCATCTCCTGACATCAAGTGGAAGTTACTTAATGAGCACTTTCATAACAGTCTCAAAACACATATTTCAATTTCAGCAGCACTCTCTGTGATTTGTTTGTAACAAAAACACATTGGGAACATTTCCACAGCATGTTTAAGTGCCAGATCCTATGTGAAATATAGTTGTGAAAGTTCAATATATTACCACAGCATGCGTGCTTGCCCATATCACCCATTCTAATGTTCAAACTATTATTTTCTTCTTTCATTGTGTCACTTTTAAAATCACTTCTCCCACTAACAAAGCTGCACTAAAACTCCCACATTGCACAATGAAAACGAAAACTGGATGTATGTTATTGAAGCGTGCCATGTACATGGATTGAACAGTTACAAAATAGGGTTTAAAAATATTCATTGCAGCACCATTTGAAGGAAACCTAATAAATACATATGTACATTTACAGCAGTGCTGTGTGTAATTTTTACTAAATGAATGAAAGAAAATGGAAACAATTTCTCCAACATATTGCAATAGCACTCACATACCAAGATTGCATGTTTGGGAAAGTTAATGACATTTCACACACTAACTTTCTCCTTTCTAATCTGTACATGCTTCGTGGCGTCTCCATTTTTCTCGATATACTAGGACTTGCAGTACTCCATTTTTAATACAAAGTGTGTAACAATAACTCTCACACTTTCGAACTCCAGCCTTGCAGGGCATACTTATCACATAACCCCTGGCCCCAATACCCACACTGATAGTGCTCCCATGCCCCATTCCCATACAGTGTGATGCAACTGCACACAAATAGAAACTAACATTTTCCACAACCTCACTTTCCAGACCAATATGACGTGTAATGTCTTAGTGACACTTGGAAGGAACTGGCAAACAATTATTAGGAATCTGGTGGCAACCCATCAGCAGCAACAGCAGTGTTTCAATCATATTCATAATCATGTGCAATGTTACTAATTTTTCTTCCCAACAACTCCTCCTACAGGTTAGAGTAATGTCTTCTTGGACTACAATTATTTTGCCATTACCACACATACCCACTCATTTTCTTCTTTCACAATTGCAGTGAAGAACAGACTCCTGAAAGACAGCAACATCTCCCCTAGAAGAAAAGAACTGGAAGAAAACTACTCTTCACATTCTACAAAATAAGTGCAGTAGTGTAGTAGTATTCTTTCTGTTACTCATACAGTGCAGTGTGACCGTATAGTAGCCTATAACATTGTATCCAAAGAAGCAGAATGTATGTCACTCTTAGTAGTTGCACCTCAGCGGGTACACCCTTTCTATTTTCAGCTAAACACCAGTATCGTAACACCCACTAGTATCATGAAAACTTCATAATGTCCTTACTTCTTCATGCACAGTACACTGTCATACACACTGAACAAAAGGCCTCACACATCCTCACACACACCTGCTATTGCAACCTTCCCAACCAGAACTTAAAGCCCATTGCACAATCACACAGCCCTCTATGTATGCCTGCCCTGATATTCAAACACTCATTCACACTGCACGCAAATACATTGTACAACTTTCAACCCCACACTTTCCTTTTTTCTCCAACAGATAGAACAGAATGCCTTCCAAAAAGCAACTCAGTAGAAAACGACGAAAAAATAGCGCAGATAAATCTAAAAGCATCAAAAATACTCATCCACCTCTAGGAGAATGTATAGCAAATATTCAAACAAAACAACTAATACAGTCAATCAAGAAAACTGAACCAGCTAGCAGTAAAACAATCTATGCCCCCTCTTCCAAAAAGTAAAAATAAAAGGATGTGTATTAAGAATAATAAAACTACTAAGGCGCTAGCACTACATCTACCAATTTTAACATAGCCATAGTTAAGCAGTAAACTACAAAAAATACTTTGAAACATGCACAATGTCAACAGAGATACCTATGCAAACTTCTGTGCAGATTAGTTGATTCACACACCCAGCAGAGAACCATATTTCAATGAAGAGGTATACAAACAAGAGCAGAACAACCAAATTCCCATACTTAATAGCGGTTGAGGGTATGAAATGGTAGACAACACCATAATGGCAGAAGAAACCCTCGATGACCCCAACAAATGTACAATCGACTCTCCATTCCAATGAACCAATCCGTCCAGTCTTCAAATGGCCCTGCACCTCAATGTGTAATGTACGGACGCAATCGTCAAATCTTTATGGCAATTTCTCAATCACTATGTGCAAGTAAAAGACAACATTTGAATAAAAACTTTGCAAACCATGGGCTCCTGTCCAGTACGCAGTTACACTGGACTGTGAGGACATTCATTAGCCTGCATTTCAGGACCTGCTTGCAAAAACACATTCCACCACATCAAAATGTTAGCAACACAACATTTTACTCTATGGAATCTTGTCCAGAAACTATCAAAAAGTCCTGCTTTAGAACTGCAACATTTCAATAACATTCTCCTACATGGCACAGGCAAAGAACTCCTTGAAGAAATACACCACATCCAAAGCAAATATTTTTGAAGTGAAGAGCACTTAGACAATCCAGTAACTTTATAAAAGAGTAGTGAAAACCTTACAAATGGCAATCTTCTAATAAAACACGTACAAAAAAGAAATAGCAACGTTTAAAAGCACATCTGCTGAAGTACCAAACCAAATATGTGTTTGTTGTTGCAGATCTTTTTATACAAAGAGCACCAAAACTGGAGATATGATTTACAAAATAAAAGTCAAGTAGGAATTCCATTGGTTCCAATTAGCTCTCTATATTATAGCAGAAAATAAATACACAATTACTAACCCCTCAATACTTTGCACATACTGCAATACGAAGCTTGACAATAAGCACATTGTCATGGTCATGAAGTCAGAGGCACAGGCATGCAGAGGTCGCATGAACAGGAGACCTGGGTGGACATTGTCCTGGCGCCTTTGGCTCCAGACTCAAGAACAAAAGTAAACAAGAACATGCATTTAACACCAAGAAGCTTTTATTATGGACATAGCACTTCAGACACACTTCAGATGCATTAACCTTGAACATTCCATCCATTAAGCAGGATGCATTCATCTTGAACATTCCATCCATTAAGCAGCCCCCAGTGTATTCTTGGGTGTGGCTGCTAATGGATTGCCTTTGCAGGTGCTGACTCATCGGGTGTAGCAGGGTGTGGCAGCAGGCAGGACAGAGCTACTGGGTGTGGCTAGGAACATAACTATATAAAAGCACCGATCCCACAAGCAAACGCTTTGCGTTATTCTGCACCTCTGTGCAGCGTGACGCTCACCGTCGCCTGAGATTCAGCTTACTTGAAGAGATCCTGCCATCCACAATCATACTCACCATCCGGTGGATTCTGCTCTCACCTGAACACTTCCTTCTGGCACTGGGGCTCACCTGCAAACATCTTAGAGCACAGTCATCTTCTTCCTGGCACCGCGGCTCACTTGCAAACATCTTGGAGCGCAGTCATCTTCTTCCTGGCACCGTGGCTCACATGTGCGTTTTTCGGAACGCAGACAGCATCATCTGGGCACCATGGCACGACGCGCATCATCTGAACTCTGAGAATCTGCAACAGAAAGGGGAAACAACAAGAGAATTTGCAAGAAAGCAGAAAACGGGGAAAAGACAAGAGACATTGCAAGAAAGCAGAAAGAGGAGCTTAGTCACAGCAGGACTGGACTAATACTCAGGAATCAGTGAAGGAACTCAATTGCATTAACAAGCGCCCCTGCCAGAAGCAGCAGGATGGAGAGCTCATCATTCACATTTACCAGGTGAGCCTTATGGGCTGGTACGTGCCCACTGCAATCGCACATTGGGTCGAAGGGTTAGGGAGATACCATAGTCACCCATCAGTGCACTCACGTTTCCCCATATCCACACAGGAGCAGTGCCGCCGATTGTCACCGCCCACAGCTGATTCACAGGGACGAAACTTGAAGCGGGTGATATAATTCCAGGGAGGGCTGCAACTGTGCCCTAACGCCTCCGCAGAGACCAGGTGAGCGTAACACAAATGCCTTTATGCACTATCACTAATAACTTGGAAATATTCCCACTTCCAAAACGTCTCCTACAGCTTAACCCTTTAACTTCCATGGCCCCCCCCTAGTGCCAATGCCTTTTTTGGTGATTTCGGTATGTTGCTATTCAATGCCAAATTTGGCCCCCTTTTTCCCACATGTAGGCGGTCGTAGCTTGCTGTAGGGGAGTGAGAGAAAATAACCAAAAAGGGCGAAAGTTTTGGGTTTTTAAAAAAAATACCAATAAAATGATGTACAAAGAAGCCTGTGGTTTGTTCCTTTTAAGAGCTAGGAACAAATGGTTTACTGTGCTGACTTTCAAGAATAGGATGAGTGGAAACGAAAAAAAACATATTTTGATGTGGTTATCAACCGTTTTGTGAGGTGGGTGATTTTGGCCATTTTTGCCAATTGGACATGCATGGACGGAATGGAAGAAAAGGGTAGGAAAGACGAATTGGAGGACAGAAAAGCATACATTTCTGAAAAGTAGACAAAATTCCAAGGTTAGGAAGGGGTGATTTGCGCAGGTCAGGCAACAACTAGGTAGGAGAAAATTCTATAGTTTGGGGAAAAAGCGGGAAAATGACCAAAAAAAAAGGTATGTAGTGGACATGGTTGGCCTGGTACGGCAATGGTTTCTATGAATTTTAAGAAAAACAATGCTTTGCTAAATTCCCTCGGCACTTGCAGTTAGGAAATCACACATTTTTTGTAGTGTTTCAGAAAACAAGCAATACCACAAGCCAAAAACTGAGCCATGGTACAGAGGAGTTTTATGGTTACAGCCTCAACAGGCAGAATTAGCATGTGTAAATCACGAAAACCAATGTGGTGAGGAAGGGCAAGCATACATTTTTTGAAAGAGCATAGGCAGACCTTTTGAAGCATAGGTGACTTGTGCAGGTTACAAAAGTGTATGGTGCCTAAAGCAGCGACTCAATGTAAGTCACATTTGGGAAATGAAAGGGTTGTGTGACAAAGGGCTGCAGCAAATGGGTCGAAACGTTATGAAAACCATGCAAACACAGCAAATGTCATACCTTCCCACGTTCCGACACGTGTCACGATGAAAATGGTATCTCAGCTACCTGGGCACCAAGGGGAAATCTGAAAACGTGGCTAACCCTGAGTCTTTTTGGACAGCAGAATTTGTGGAATTCTGTACAAGCGCACACCTACTGATATGTGCCAAGGGTCTCCAAGCCATCAAGGAAAACAGGGAACCCCATTCATTTCCGAAAAGAGGACACCTGTGAGAATCCGCAGAAGTCTGACTTGCGCAAATCGGCCCAGAATGTATTACCCAGAAACTCTGGCAAAGTCCGAAATGTGCCAAAAAAACACAATTTCTGCACATTTCACTCAGCTCACCCACCGAAACACGCCGCCAACAACACATGGTCTACCTTCCCGCATTCCCACAGGTGTCCCGACGAAAACTGTGGGTGCAGCTACCTGGGCGCCAAGGGGAAAGGCGAAAACGCGGCTTACCCCAAGTCTTTTCAGACACCAAAATATCTGCCCAGACGGCCCATTCCTACCCACACCATCAATAATCCAATCCCAGTGCCACCCACCCCACTGACAGTGGGCCCTTACCATAGAATAATAAAAAACTGTACTCATATAACGTTGCAGCAGCTCCCGTAGAAAACATTGTAAATGAAACAAAAAACATTTGTTACCTATGGTCACCCCAGCAAAAACAAATCTACACTCATACTTTCCAATCATGCCCCCCCTTGCAAGCCATGCCTGGTGGTCTACTGAACCTCACTGACCCAGTGAAAACACATTTGCCCCTTCCTAGGGGCAGAAATCTGCCCCAGGGAGGGCTGCATGAGGTGCCTCCCCACACTCCATTTGGGGTGGGTGGAGAGGCCCAACCCAAAATGTCAGGCAGGCCCCCTCAGTGGATGGGGCAGTAGGTTTTGGGCACCTTGGGGGCAGATTGGCACAACAATGTGCCTATCTGTGCCAAGGAAAGTTTGGCAAACAAAGAAAATAATTGAAAATTGTAGGCTGCACTGTGGGGGGCTGAGGGACACCCTAAACCACCGGGGAATTTAGTAATGTAAAGGGGGGCACCTCTCCACCACCACCCCAAATGGAGGGGCAGGCCATCTCATGTAGCTCTCCCTGGGGGCAGATACGGGGAGCCTGTCTTGCACTCCTCCCTGGGGTCAGGTGTCCCTTCTTAGGAGCAGATATCTGCCCCCAGGGAGGGCCGCATGACATGGCCCCCACTCCATTGTGGGTGGGGGGCCACCACCCCTTCCCATTAGAAAATTCCCCAGCAGTTTGGGGTGCCCCACAGCCCCCCTAAAATGATGTCTACCATTTTCACTTTTTCCTTTGTTTACCCAACTCCCCTTGGTGCAGATGGGCACAATAGTGTGCCATTCTGCCCTCAGGGTGCCCAAAACCTACTGCTCCACCCATTCGGGGCCTGTCTGACATTGTGTGGTGGCCCTCTCCTCCCACCTCAAATGGGTGGGGGGCACATCATGCAGGCCTCCCTGGGCCTCCTACAAACGGCTGTGTGAGGTACACCCCCACTCCATTTGGGGTGGCGTGGGAGGGCCACCAAAAAATATGGGACAGGCCCCCCAGTGGGGCTGCATTTTAAGGGGGCTGAGGGGCACCCTAAACCACCAGGGATTTTTGTAATGTAAAGGGGGGTGCACCTCTCCAGCCCCGCTCCAAATGGAGGGGTGGGGCATCTCATATAGCCCTCCCTGGGGGCAGGTAAGGAGGGGCTGTTATGCACTCCTCCCTGGGGTCAGGACTCCCTTCCTAGGAGCAGATATCTGCCCTCAGGGAGTGCTGCATGACATGGCCCCACTCCATTTTTGGTGGGGTGAGGGGGCCATCACCCCTTCCCATTAGAAAATTCCCTGGTGGTTTGTGGTTCCCCACAGCCCCCCTAAAATTCTGTCTACTTTTTTCCTTCATTTTCCCAGCTCGCCTTGGTGCAGAACAATAGTGTGCCATTCTGCCCCCAGGAAGCCCAAAACCTACTGCGCCACCCATTGGGGGGCCTGTCCAACATTTTGTGGTGGACCTCCCCCCACCCCACATGGTTGGGGCGGCACCTCATGCAGGCCTGAGGCCTCCTGAGGCCTGGGCCTCCTACGAACGGCTGAGAGATCTCCCAACAGAACAACCAAAGAAAGTGAAAGCAGTTGCTACTCCATCAAGTAGCACAACCACAAAAGTGTTTAGTGCAAACGCAAGTGCACATCCAATAGCACAAACAAAGAGAAATAAGTCTTCTAAAAAAACAAGTGCAGCTCCAGCAAATGATACAGCCACAGAACTCTCTGCTCCATTTAAATTTTCCAACACAACTGCTGTAAATTGCTATGCAAATGTAGCAATCAATCTTCTGTTCCAATTGCCACCAATTTTTCAAAACATATACTTGAACGGCTCAGACCAGTTGTGTTTGAAGATGCTCCTCCTTCATAGAAATGGAACAAACAATCCTGACAACACTTACAGTGTCTCAGCAATAAGGCAAGAATTGGACTACTGTGCAGGAATGGTAAGATTCACCATAAACACAGAGGAAAATCCACAAGAATTTCTAATGTACTTACTGCAAGTACTAGAAAGCAAAAACATACCTGTAAATGAAATCTTCCAGATTTCAGATACATGGAAACATACATTCACTCCCTGCAACCATTTTGCACAGGATCAAGTCCCTAATGAACGATTTGCATATGTACCTATACCTAATTGTGAATCCATTCCATTTCAGCAGCTGGTGCAAAATGCAAATCATGGCATATTATGTGCTGTTTGTAATTCAGACAATCGTTCCACCATAAACTTACATAGGCAATATGTAATAGTAATGCTTTTAAGGTACAACGTAGATGATAAGAAAAACAACTGCAACCTTACTAGCTTCACACGGGTAAGTATCTCTAGGCAAGAAAACCTTCACAACAGTAGGCATAATCTACCACACTGGTGCCACAACCAGTGTAGGTCATTATAATGCATACATAAAAAAAGATGTGCTTGGTTTGAATGCAATGACACTTCCATTACTCTAAAACATAGATTACCAGCAAATCTAACAAATGCCTACTTAATATTCCTTAAACCTAAATTTAGTCACTGACCTATAAAACTATCATAAGTATGATGGACACCAACATGTATCTAAGTGTTAAAAAAAATATCCTTCTGAACTGTAAACGTATAAAAATGTAGCGTGCACCAATGGGTATGTACCTACATCCATAGCGCTACAATGCTGTTTGTGAAATTGAAAACAGTTTCAATGTGCCAACAGATGTACATGTTGTGCATTTTTGATAATGCTATACAGTTTTTTTCCGCAGGACCCAATGATTATGCATACAGAAACAACAAGTGTGCAAAACATGCACTCATATTGTTTCACCCATAGTACTTAAAATATACTGATTATGAGGTTCTACAAACCTTAGTCACTAACCTGTAGAGCTATCAACCGTTAGAATACACCAACTGATGTTTAATTGCACCCATAACACTGCAATGTTAATTTCCAATAGTGAAATAGTTGGAATCTACAATCAGGAATGAAAGTGCTTCCAAACTTGCCCTTCTAAACTATAAAACTATCAACACTTAGAATATGGCAACTTCTGTCTAACTGCACCCATAATACTGCAATATTAGTTTCCAATAGTGTAAAAATTACAATTCCGCAACAGAAATGAAAGTGCTTCAAATCATTCCCTGAAAAACTGTAAAACTGTCAACAGTTAGAATACACCAACCGGTATTTAACTGCACCCATAATACTGCAATATTCCAATAGTGGAAAAGTAAAAATCCACCAGCAAGAATGAAAGTGCTTCAGAACATACCCTTCAATACACTTAAAATATCAACAGTCGGAATACGCCAACTGGTATCTGACTACTCCCATAGTACTTCAATATTACTTCCAAAGGTGAAACAGTTCAAATCAACCACCGGAAATGAAAGTGCTTCAAAACATACCCTTGAAAACTGTAAAACTATGAACAGTTAGAATATGCCAACTGGTATCTAAGAACACCCATAATACTACAATATTAGTTTCCAATAGTACAATACTTAGAATGCACCAACATGAATCAAACTGCATCAAAGGATATTTTTAAAAATTGAAAAACTATAAACAGAATACGCCAATTGGTATCTAACTACAGTCATAGCACCAGCACTTTCGAAAAGCAAAACACATGCACTATTTCAATTCCTCCTACTGTAACAGTGCTTGAATGTACTAGTTTTGTTTTTTAATCCTACATGGATTTTTTTTTTCTTCCACAGACCCAATGATTATGCAACCAAACACAGAAACTGCTGCCTTGCCTTGTCGCACTCTGAAACACTTGTGTACGAGCGCAATACAAATAAAATATCAATATCAATAACAATATCAATGATGAAACCTCTAACAGTAAACAATACATTGTTTAATATTAACAAATAATGTAATTTATACAAAGCTCATTGAAATAATAATGTCTGATTTTGTTATAGTACAAAGTTTACATGAAAAAACTACACCACAGATTAATTATGTGGAATCCCAAAAATCAGAAAGACAATCCCAATCCCCAAACGAACAGCATCAAATCATGACCTTGTCTTCAAAAGTTCTTAATTATCTTAAAAACCATTGTTTTAGGAATGTTGATTATTACTGTCCTACTTGTACCTATCCCCCTTCCCTCCAGCAATCTCCACAATCAAATTCACAAAACATAAATCAAAGAAAGTTTGATGAAAATTCTTTCCCTTCCACCCTGCTGATGACTTCATAGAAATTCCAAATACCATTTATGTTTCCCATTCCGATAACCCATCCCTTTCATTAATACATTTATTTTATAAATAATAATTATCTTATATATTATTCTGCCTTATTTCTTTTTTTTTTAAACCCCAATGATAGTCCGCAGACTATATGACTGTTCCGGGCTGCTTATGTCATGGATGATGTTGGCAGATGATGTGCCATGTCAGGACATGTCCGGTCTCACATGGCACACTTTTAATTAGTCTGTGAACCTGCACACCCGATTGTAGACATCATTGCGCATGTGCACGGCAGTTCCCGCCACGCTGGTCCTCGGATGTTACTGTAGCATTCCCTCCAGCAATCTCCACAATCAAATTCACAAAACATAAATCAAAGAAAGTTTGATGAAAATTCTTTCCCTTCCACCCTGCTGATGACTTCATAAAAATTCCAAATACCATTTATGTTTCCCATTCCGATAACCCATCCCTTTCATTAATACATTTATTTTATAAATAATAATTATCTTATATATTATTCTGCCTTATTTCTTTTTTTTTTAAACCCCAATGATAGTCCGCAGACTATATGACTGTTCCGGGCTGCTTACATAATGGATGATGTTGGCAGATGATGTGCCATGTCAGGACATGTCCGGTCTCACATGGCACACTTTTAATTAGTCTGTGAACCTGCACACCCGATTGTAGACATCATTGCGCATGTGCACGGCAGTTCCCGCCACGCTGGTCCTCGGATGTTACTGTAGCATTACAGATGCCCCGGACGCCATCATGTGACCGCGCTGTGCAGCAGGATGACGTGTCTGCAGTCGTGTCTGTGCTTTGTGGACATTTTGAAACTGCATTTTCAGGAAATCTAGGCATTTTAAAGTTTAAAATTTGCAAGCACCAAGACCCATTCTCAGTTTATCTCTCAACGTTTTACAAATATACAAGGCCTATTATTGACTCTTTAGTCCACAGACAATACAGAAGTCAGTGGACAGTTCCTCTGAAGGGACCTACCCATTACCTTTAGTAATTCACAATCTGGCACTCCAGGAGAGAGCACCTGCTTGGATAACCTAGTTTGAGACCTTCTTTCAGACCTGTTATTTGGCTAAAATGGCATCAGTCCTGCCCATCCATCCTCCAGCACCACCTCCACCATCAGGAGGGCCTGGACAGGGGAAGAGGTGCAATGATGCAGAGGAGAAACAACAGGACCAGGAAAATGATGTAGAGGAAGTGCCTGCCTCCAGCACTCTGAGAGAACCATGGGTTTGTCAGTTCTTTAACCCGATAAAGTCCTACGGATGAGTATGCTTGTCCTTTTTGCATTGACTTGATTAAAGCTCAGCAGTTAAGTGGTTAAGACCATAGGAGGGGTACCAAAGGCTTGGGATGCTGTGGTGAATACATTGAGTGTGGAGTCATACTCAGTCACAGACAACACAGGCAGTACTCTTTTGGCACCACCTCCATGCATCGCCACACCCGCTCAAACAACCTATGTGCTCTGGGAAAGGCTGTTCCTTTCTCAGTGAGTAATAGGCTGTCTTCCTCCGACCCATATTCCTCAACCCCTCCTGCCACCAGACAGGCTACTCCTGTGGGGCAGAGGAGCCCACCGGCTGCCTCGCAGGTCATACAAGTTGATCCATATCTTTCCAGGACAACAGTACTCTGTATGTACTGCGACACACCACTTTGCAGGGTGGAGCAGTTTCGAAGTACTTTCGAGGTTGCGGTCATGGAGCATGAGAAACACTGACCCCTACCTTTAGATTTAGGGCATCCCCCCAACATAACCCCTTTCAACCTGCCCCTCCATACCTGTGGTTGGTGCCCCTCCTCCTCTCCTACCTTACCTCCTTGACTCTCCTGGACAAAAGAAAGAAATCCCCCAAAAATACTAAATAAAAAAATACCCCAAAAAGGTTCCTTCTGGAGTCAGCTTTCACAGTTAAAAAATAGAACTAGAAAAAATGATCTTATAGACTCCATCTGATTTACATTTTTAAGTAAGGTACTTCGACTCAAAAAAGTTCTCCAACATTTCCATTCGCATTATGTTCTATGCTAATGGATTTAATGGACAAGTGTATACTAAAGATAAAGCAAATAGGACAGAAATGATTTTCTGTCCCAAATACTTTTCTCTAGCATACAATACGCACCATAACTTCCTAAGCACCTTTTGTAGCCTGCTTAGTCTGCGGACAGCATAAAAGTCTGCGGACCCCTGGAAAATGTGAGGCTGCGGGGGAGTTAAAACCAATTAACTTGTTTTTGATTAAAAAGTGGTGGCTCTTAAAATAACCTTTTTTTAATTCATGGGGATTTGATATAATGTACTAACAAATGTTCTACTGTACTTAATAATATTTTCTAACTCTCACAAAACCTGCTTCTTACTTTTTTCTGTTTTGCTTTTTTTTACTACACTATCTAACAAATACTTCACTACATATTTTATGTGTATGCAGAATCTGTTTCAATGTATTTTGAACATTAAAAAAAAAATGGCTTGGTAACATCAGTCAAATGCACTCCAGCTCTTTGAAAAATATATTCACGCCATCTCACTTGATGTTTTCATTTTGGAAATATGTCATCCCAAAATCCTGTAAAAAAAGCACATACAGCTTTGTTTACATTCCACCTAGATTTTTCGATTTGTGGACAAAACACATTACAATGTTTCCACATTTGTCTTTGAGCTATCCAAGAAAAAAGAATCTTCGAATGGGGAAACAGTTCCATTAACTTTGTAAATTGTAAGTGATTTCAATCCGGCACACACCCAAGTCAATGCCTAGCCTGTAATGCACAACTGAAATCCTTATTTATTTTTGTCTAAAAGTTCTTTTATTCTGAACGAGCCCCTCTCCTGGAACCCCCCGGTCACACTGAACCACGAATCAGGCTGGTTTGCAAAGTTAAAATATGTATTTATGTATTTACAATTCAATCACACTATGTTTTAATGGGTATACAATAACCACCAATGGGGTAATGTAACACAGAATAATCTCTTTAATACACAAGGAGTAATAATGAGCAAAACAATTCAGCACAGAAATAATACTTTTGTGTGTGTGTGCAGATCAGATAGCACTGTGGTTAAAGGTTCCCCCTGCACACCCCTCAAACCCCCAATAGGCAATGTAAAGAGATAGGAGGACAGAGCAGGTATTCAGGAATGGCAGAATTCAAACACAATAACAATCCTACTTTCCCCCAGCAAACACAAGAGAAAAACGGAATTGATTGGCAAGCTGTCAGAATGGTTTTAAAGTTATCTTAGAATGGGTTTAAAGTTATCTCAGAATGGACTGAGCAAAACACTAAGGGGGTGATTCATGGAATTATTTGCGACTAAAAAGGGATTTGTGCGCCATTCTGCCTGCAAATCCCTGTTTAACAAATGTGGATTTTCGGGCAGAATGGCGCACAAATCCCCGTTTTCGGTGCACATAATTCCATGAATCAGCCCCTTAATATGGAATAAATTGCTGAAATTTTTATACTTCTTATTGGAGCCGCTTTGGATAGTTGCACAAAAACACTAGCAATGATTTAATACCAAGAAACAATTTGAAATCTTAAAATTAAGGTCGGGAGCAATCATAGCTGTTTTACACGTGTAAGAATTTCCCTAAAATGAAACTCGTGGCAAACTTTTCACTGCACGATAATCGCGATAACGGGATAACTGTATGGATTTGGGGTGCGGTTTAAAGCTGTGGATGTTAGCTACAAGCAGAAGTTGAGATTTTGTTTCTAGCACAAACACTGAGGAAGTCATGGACTTTTTAGAGGAGGTGTCTTTTCGATATAGGCGCAAGAAGTAAAAACAGGTATGCAGTTTTAAAATGACCAAAAGGATTTCTTACACTAGAGGATGACTATGAATAAACAAATACCACACATGACACATCCACTTGATCAGGTGACTGCTTGCCGAGGAGTTTGCCTTCTTCAGATGAAAAATATCAGCACAAATATAGTTTTAGCAATACTAGCACAGGAGGAAGATAGGAGGGATAGGATGGAGAGTTGAGACAGTTCAAAAATACTCCTAACAATGCAGGTTCTGAAGACAAGATAGGATGGATTTAAGATAGGGATTGACTATGGACAGTGCATATGCTAGTGACTAGTGACACAGTTCTATCTATAGATACTCACTAGATATGTTTTTAAACAGAACCGTTGGGATTCTGGTCAGGGATTCTGGTCAGGGATTCTGGTCAGGGAACTGCATCTGGTTTTAAGACAGACTGCTGGGCACATCAGATTGGGCAGCGTCAATGCGCTCTGGACACCGCACGGCACAGGATTGGATTGGATCTGCCCTTCTTGGTGATGATGAAAATTATTTTCAGCAGGCAAGCAATACAGAAAAGCCGGCTGTATTTTGATGCTCCCCTTAGGTCTGTGGTTTCTGGTTCTGGAAATGTAGGCCTATCTGAAAGTGGTTCAGCTATGCAATGGGTTCTACTTTGCCAAGTTTCTGGAGTCTGGAGCAAGGAAGATGGAAAGTTCTGCAACAGGGTGCTCCGCCAGCATTCGGATAGTGGGTGAATCTGTCTGTATTTTTTCTGCCCTCTGCTGTCTCTATTTATGCTATGATAAAGGGGGTGTGTGTGCTGGTTTAGCCTGAGCTCGCCCCTTTGACAGGGATTGGCCAGAATCTCCTCTCTGTCTTGATAGGAGGAGAAAAACAGTGTGTCACCTTTATGGTGTGGATTTATGAGGCTTAGAGTCCACCCCTAGCCTCTTGAACACAAAATCTACTTTTGACACAATATATATTTACACATGTGCAACCTCTATAACAACCACATATATAGATTACATATTCTGTACAGCAGCTACTCCTCCAAATCCCGTAGCTGTGGGATCTTGTGTCTGCTTTTCACAAAATCTTGCCCTTTTCATCCGGAACACAGTGTCCCATTTATCAGCACATTTCTACAAGTGTGCGCGTATAACATGGGCAGAAGTGTATAAAGTTTCATACTTCTAGCAGAAATACATTTGGTGTAAAATCACATTTTCTGCCATTTCCTTCCAAATTATATCACACGATTTTGCCGCCTCTTGAAATGTGCAGCCAAAATTTAGATTTACCATTCTGTTACTTTTGTGTTTTTGACCATTTTAAGTGGCAAGTTATATGTATTTAAACAAAATGTTATTTGTGAATGTCCAGTCACAGATGGCTGTTTGGGTCCACCCTTTTTTCTCTCTCTTTAGTCCAGGAGCATCTCCTCCCTCTTCTCTTGGCAGAGGCCATTTTACGATGGTCCTCACACCAAGCATTTCCTGCTTTGCAGCTATTCATTGTTTCCTTCCCCACGGCAGACCAGGTTCTTCTCACACCCTATAATTATCACTTAGGTGTGATTTCCGTGTGGAGGGAGCTGCAAGGAGGGGACTTGCCTCTGTGAGGAAAGCTGTTATTCCGGTTTGGTAGCTTTAGCCAGCTTATTTTAACTGTTAATTCTGTTGAATTTTCCCTTAGCATACAACAAACGTGTGGGATCGAATCACAGCTAAATACTTCTTCAAGATTTTATACCATGGAATCAAAACAATTACAAGATGGGTTACTCTCAATAACAAGCCTCTTAGGTTGCAAATATTTGATCTTATTTGATACATGTTTAAAGTTTTAATCCTGTAGGCCCCTGACAGCTGTCATTCTGGCAGCCGAGGGTACTGCGCCCAGATTTTGACAGATCCACAGCCAGGCCACTTTTGCTGTGGAAATCCCCTGATGCTTTCAGCTTTTCAGGACATTGTAAGTTCACAATGGTTTCTTGAACTAAGTGAATTGTAGCACCCAGCAAGAATTTTGGATGTTGAGGGTGTTTTGTACCGACATGCTGCAGTTTCAGCAACAAAGAAAATGGATTTAAAGCAAGATTTTGGGGTTTCAGCTAGCAAAGCACTGCCTTTTCCTTCTGGACCCCATTTTCTATTGTTGTGGAGCCCAGTGACATATTTCAGGAGTGAGATCTCTGTTCCACCACTGACAACATGCATAGCAGATTGGGCAGCCATCTTTTTGTGCTTTGCAAAGCGCGATTTTCAGGGGTTTTGGTGTGCACAAGGGTTTTGCGGTCATTTTACTATTTTTGCCACCATCAGAACACAGGGATGCCGCATGGTAGAGCAAAAAGAGGGTTGAATCATCCCACAAAATGTATCATTCATGGCAAACTGTAAGGATATTCCATTGACATGGCCCAAATCGTTGCCTCCAGAGTGAACTATAATGATGTCTGGATGCTTCAATGTAACCATACACTTGCAAAATGTTAGCAATTCCGCCCACTTCAACCCTCAAACTCCATTCCAAGAAATCTCAAATTCTTCTAATCCAAGATTCACAGATAATCCACACTGCTCACAGCACATCTTTAACCAATGGATCCAAGAATCTCCCACATTCCAGACATTCTGCTTGTTCATAGCCCTAGCCATAGCCAGTGTCACTGCAGATAACAAAGAGAATGCTTGCTACCCTGTCTTCCTGTACACCACAGCCATGAATCCTGATTGGCGTATCCCCCGATGTCCATAGATGTTCGCGAATGTCCATGGACTCCTTTCCATGCCAGGAATCCTTAAAAGACACAGATGGAAAATGCAGATCCGTGGACTACTGTAGTGTCCACAGACACTGTAGCCCTTCTACCCTTTTTACTTTTATGTTTGTAACACTCCCTTATTGGCTGCTTTCAAACACTCACATATCCATCCACCAATCACATCCCAACAATCTACATTTAACAATGTCACCTCATTTCAACACTTCAGATATACATTTCAACTCCCAGAGTACATGTCTCCTGTCATTCATAGCCTCCTGCATAAAAACACAACTACTCTGAAACTCTCCCTGATCTCTATTTCCCGATTCAACAATATCTACCTCTAACAAGAGATAGTACATGTATGCTTATATTTTTCAAAGTAATTATTTTCAACGCCTTTATAAATATAAATTCAGGGTTGCTGCCACTCACCCTGTAATAAGCATCTCAATAAACATATGCTCTTTTATAACCACTCCTATCAAATGCCATGGATTGCAACTTTCTGCACCTGCTCACATTAAGTCACAGTTACTTACATGCACTGCCAACATATTGGACTTCTTCAAACCAACTGCCACTTAACAGTGCTCTACAAATCTCTTGCAACAACATTTCCCTTATTTCTAGAACAAAGTTACAAACAGTGCACATATGCATTTTTTTATTTTCAGCAAAATGCTGCTAAATATAAACATTTTTAAAAGAACATCATGTTTCCTTATTTATAAATGCCATATTTCCAAACCTTCGCCATCACATCCCTTATTGTGCTCCCATTCTCCACCTGCTCACATATATGTTTATAGTGCCAATGTATGTATACATGTTTTCCCATTCAAGACATTCCTATTAGAAACATGCCAATCAAAATGCAACAGTTTTCCTTACATAAAAAGATTACTCTTTTGCAACCACTACAACACACCATATATTAACAACATACACTGCAAAGTTCCACAGTTTGCCCTACTCTTTAAAAATAATGCAACATATTACACATTTAGATTGTTATACTTTGCTGTCTGCGTTGCTTCTAAATCACATTCACCACTGTCTTGAAAGTATAGCTTTCCTCAAAAGGCAAAGGAGTTATATAGCTTAACTGTGTCTATGTTACCTTCATGATTGGGTGAGGGCTGAGTAGGTGGTTTAGTCTCTACTCAACCCATACTCTTGCATGTGTCAGTTTGTCATATCCAGCACCTCCTTTTCCTCTACCCGTCCCTTCTCTTCGACCTCAGGTTGGTCCACCACCTGTTGCAGCACCTTTAGGCTTGGCCAGTCCTTTCCCTGAGATTCCACCTGAAAGACCTCCCACTCGTATGCAGCAGCACTCTTCCCAGAAAGTGTGGCAGCCACTTCCTCCTACAGACTTCTGACCCAGAGAGGAGACTTCTCAAACCACTCCTGTATGCTTTTTGCTTCAGAGGCCCCTCCTCCCACATGTGGAACGTCCCCACCAGCTCCTCCAAAACCTTCTATGGAGGAATACACATGAGGTTCATCCTCACCTACCTTTATGAGCTTGCCTACATGGAATACTGCCTTTGTTTCACTTATCTGATCACGGAACTCCTCCTCAAATGACCCTGCCTCATGTGCTACACTTAAGGGCTTCCTTAGTACCCCAGCCTCCCCCATTAATTCAGAGGATCGTCAATGACAAAAGTACACAACGCAAGCAATATTTTTCTGTTGGGACTGCAAATAAGTTTATGACTGTTTTGCCTATTTTTAAATGTTATAATGGGACACAAATGGGGAAAGGCACACAAAGAAAAGGCAACTTTTATATGAGGAAAATACTGCACATTAACAAACACTGAGCAAATAGTAAGACAGAATAATTAGCCAAAAAAAACACACAAGTAACAACATAAAAAACAAACAGCAAGTACGAGTGCTACAAACCCTTTAAAACACTGCTCCAAAGCTCCATAATCCCATCAAACGTCCTCAAAGTGTGAGCCTAAACTACAACGTCCCTCATAGCCGAGCACAACCCACAAAGTAACATAAGTGAGCTGGGCCTTATATAGGGGGAAGCACATCAGGGATTCATGAACTTGGATTGTCTGCATTAACTCTATCAAACTCGACAAATCACCCAAAAGGACTGCATTTGGCTAGAAAAACCCAACACATAAAACCCTTATTCGTCACACAAAATGACACTCTTGATTGGACGGCAAATCACTGTGCAATATCTTTATTCCCACTGCAAGTTTGCCTGGGGCTTGTTTGCAACAAAAAAACAATCCCACTCTCTGGGTAGAGTTGAATCTTCACTAAAAGATACATCCACTACCGCAGGTCAATTTTTCGTTAGTTTGCCCCGCCATAGAGAGGTTACAGCAACCCAGACAATAAACTCCTAGGCTACTTAATGTCTCCATAACTTTCACAGACAGACATCCCACAATGAGTAACCTGGCAACCTATACTCCATGATCCCATTTCTACCAACTCAGACATTGCAGATCCCTCATGACTGCAGAAATAGTCCAGCACATCAACTCATCGGCAGCAAACATCCTAAAGCCCTTCAGCAAGGAGAAGACATTCTCCCTAATAGCCCCTTCATAAAGATGATCGTGGTGAAATGTTCTTGCCCAAAAGGTGGATATGCGCCTCAAATGTTGTTTGTTGTAGTAGAAGGAATCTATTTTGGTTACAATGCACACATAAAAGAAATAAAATAATCTAAAGTATCCGATTATTAGGTTCTAATAACCCCCCTGCTCTATCGTTTTAAGAGCAAAGGGACATCTCAGTAAGCCAGAAAATAACAATCACAGAGCGCAAGGCAGCACTTGCAATATAAATAATTCACAACACGACTGCAGGATTTTCCGCAAGAGAGAAGCGTGGGATGATGTGCTTGGAAAGTCAAGCAATGAAGAAGATGGGCTCTGCTATTTCGAGGGCCGGTCTCAATTTCTTTGAGTTTTTTTTTTCATTCTGAGAGCAGAAAGGGTGCACGAGGATTTAATTGCAGTCATTCATATGGATATATCTTCAAGGTGCAGAGCACGGTAAAGAGTCCTCAAAACTCCCTTTTAACCGCTGGCCAGTGAGAATTTGCAGAGGCAAATATATATTCATGGAAACACTCTCCGCTTCTGGCCAGGGCCCACGATACAGCAGAAATATGGAAGCCAAGTCCACACTTGCTGATTCATGGAATTATTTGCGCCGAAAAATGGGGATTTGCGCGCCATTCTGCCCGCAAATCCCTGTTTAACAAATGGCGATTTGCAGGCAGAATGGCGCACAAAACACTGTTTTATTGACGCAAATAATTCCATGAATCAAAGTGTGGTCAGGCGCGGAACACACCTACTTCTATTCCTGATATAATTATGTGTGTAAAGCTACAGCTGTCACAAGAGAATGGCTTTGTGGAACATACTGCTCTTTCGAAACAGTCCAGTGACTCAAAAAGAATGTACTACTGGAGCATGGCCCTTCATAGTTTGCACACCGCGAGGTGACTGATCATGAACCAGCCAAATATAGAGCAGTGACCTCTCAGGATGAGCTACTAGCACAACTGTTAAATATGCGGTGATTAAGTGGTGCCATCTATGCCAGGCGCTTTCGCCTTTTGTACAGTGCTCTGTTGCTTCTCAGCTAGCTCTGCGCTTTATAAATCTCATGCATACATGTAAACTCATACAACCAAATGCTGCTGGCATGGAAACATATGCATGCTATGAGGGGGTACATGGGTGTTAGTAAACTTTAAAAGCTAATGATTTGTATAGCAGTGGATCTGAGGCACTATATCTTGTGAGTTTGTGTTTGTTATTCCGGCCAATTGCCATTTTGTTATGTTGCTTGTTCTCCAGATATGTCTGACGTTAAGGCCAATACAATTGTGTTTAAGCAGCAATGCCAGGTATCTCTTTAATTGTGCAGTTCATTTGATCAGGGGCAAGAGTTATACCTTGTTCGGGAAGATGATGCATACCACCTTGTTCATCGGTAGAGTGAAATCTGGCATGCATTCTAAGGGATGATGGTAACTATTCCTTAATTGAGTAATGATTTGCCACCAAATGGGAAAGTACCATTTCTAATGTCTTGTCCACTGTGCGTGGACCACTCGATAGGCACTTTTCCAACATTAGGACAAGATCAGAGAAGACCTTTGGCATAACGTGGGGGCACACCTTTGAGAGCACTAGTATGCCATATCTAGTCACTGGCCAAAACCCTGAGCACTTAGTCATCATTAATGCACACGTATCACAAGTTCGCCCGGCCCAGTGCCAAATACCAACCTAGTTGAACAATCTCACAACAGTGTCATCCTATATGGCAGCTGCCACATCCCACATCTCAATGACAACATCCTGTGGGCTAAGAAGTTATGGTTACAATGTAGTGCACATCTCTATCTGCAAGCTGTGTCTGAGGGCTATGCCATGTAGCTCTGTACAGACAACTTGTAACTGCATACCACCAGGGAGACATACTGTAGTATCTCCACGAGCGGCTCTGGTATCTGAAGCCTAATTGAGTATGCCAAATGTACATTCAGTGGGATTCCGGATGGTGCTGGCCCGTAGTCACTGGGTTATTGCAGGGAGTGTTCACATGTCTTCTCACGGGATCCCCGCTGTCACTTGTGGGTAACAGGAGCATCATGGGGTGTCTTGTCACATGATGTGGATCCAAGTCTAGTGTAGTATCCCGGTACTTATACAGCAACCAAATCTTTTCATAATGTCCATGCTCAAATTACTGTGGGATGGAAGAGAGACTTGAAATAGCTGTCATGTGGTGGACCTGTAAAGTTGGCATTCACATTCAGGAGGATGTTTGTTGCATTACACACCATCTGTACCTTTACAGAATGCAAGCTTAGCACTGGTGGTTTGAGTATGTCCCTGGGAGCCACCCTATGTTTAATATACCTGCCCGTGTGCATGCATCATAGGGCATTGTTCTATGGTGTCTAACAGATTAACATGATCATATGGAGAACCTGGGGTAGTGCCCTAGACTGTGAGCACTGGTAGAACCCCAAGGTGATGCTATCGGTTCTCTGAAACAAGCCTGTGCTAAGGAAATGGAATGCTGAAAATAACGTCTATATTGATGTAAGGGCATTCTCTTTCATTCTGGTTGTGGTAAAGGCCCCCACCCCCTGTTCATTTCCATTATTACATGGGGTGGGAATTGGTAAATCTGTTTTACCTCTTTGCCTGCTAGTTGGAATAATGTATGAAAAAAAAACAATTCCTGTAACAGCGCCTCGATGCCCGTGGGCTGTGTGAGCGCTTTAAAAATGTAAAATAAAAAAATTAAAAACAATGTGATCCCCCTCCTGCATATACGCCATCCTCTTCAGGAATCAGTGCAGACACATGAAGCATATTAGATAGCCCTTTTTGGATTTGTGCACCTGCTTCACTGTTCTACACTTTAGAATGTGATGTTTGTTGTGATTCGTGCTGGCCTTTGACGTCTTAGTGTGACACATCAGTTACACTCTTTTCTTGGCCACTTTCTCCTCTTTGTGAATGGACCAAATGCAAATGGGTATTTTATGGAGCATATCTAGTGGTTTGGTTTTGTGAATCTTCAATTTGGTGTGCTTATTTGCTTGCTGACTGTAGTCACACACCTCATGCATGCTGAATTTGGTGCATTTACATTCTTTGCACCCAATTTGTGCAGCTTTTATGTTATTGCACATCAAAGAGGTGTGCATGTCTGCACTTCCTGCGTATCTATTTCCTGTGTATTTGTGATGCATTTGGATGCATCTCGATTTTGCTGCAGATTTATTTTGAAGAATCTGGGCTAAAGTACTTAGAAAGAAAAAACATATATATATATATATATATTCAGTGAACAAACTTTGTTAAAGTGACATTATGGTTAAGTTGCACTAATAGAAACATATCAAATTCAGTGAAAACACTTTATTAAAGGGACGTTATGGTTACTTTGCACCGTAAGGAAAATACTGTAACAACATACGTGAAGGGTAACATCTACAAATGAGTATCTGTTGAATTTTCAGTTTCTGACAGTCAGTAAAGAAACCCACCTGGCCTAGATATGTCAGTGAATAAAAAAGAAGGAGCTAGGCATGTGATGTCATCAGTGATGTCATCAATGACATTTGTGATGTCATCTTTGATGTCATGGGTGTTACTCTTAGCAGTGAACGGTGGTGGCGCGAGTTATGGTTGCTTAGCTTACCATAAAAGGCGAAATTCTGTTTTTATTTATTTTACCTGTAACCATAATATTCTTTAACACACTGTTTCCACTGGCTTTGATATGTTTTATTAGTGCAAAGTAACCATAAATTCCCTTTAACCAAGTTTTTAACTGAATTGGATAGGTTTTTATTAGCGCAACTTAACCATAACGTCCCTTTAACAAAGTTATTTCACTGTGTTTCACAGGTTTTACCCAGGATACCCTTAATATGTGTGCATGTGCCACACAACATACTGACCCCCTTGGCCCAAACATAGTAGCCACAGAGGCCACGGACCTGGGGCATTATCCAAACTTCCCAAAATCTCAGTGGTTGTCTAACATTCTTGTAGTGTGCAGCAAGCAAACAAAACATGTTCAAAGGGCAACACATATGTGTACTACAAGCAAAAAGTAAGTAAAAAGCTGCACTTATAAAAGCAGAAATAAAATTACATAGGTTGTGCAACCAAATGGAATGCACCAAGCGGAAAAATGAACTGTGCAGCTAACAATATTACCTCACTGCTGCTTTCCATACACAGTGAGAAGCAACTGTCACAAGAAAGTCCAACGTACTAAGAAGATAACCATACAAAAAATAGTAAGTACACTATATTTGTGACTATAACAGTGGAGTTTGTTGTGTGTACATTAGTATGATATGATATGGTATTTATAATGCGCCTATACACACGTGTTTCAAGGCGCGACAAGTCAAGGGAGGGGAAACAGAGGGAAGACAGAGATAATGATCCTACTAGGCCAGGTGACATTGAGATAGCGCAAGTGCAGGGGAGGGGGGAAGGGGAAAAGTGCAAGGTGGAAAGGGGAGGGGGCAGTCCAGTACATCGGATAATAGTGAAATAAATAAAGACAATAGATATAAGATCGGCCAGCTGGTGGCAAGTGCCAGAGTAAGTACAGACATCAAGTGTCAAGTGCTAGTGGAGGCTGTAGAGATACAGAAACAGCCCCTGAGTGCAGGGGTTCACAGGGGGGCAGTGCAGGTGTGTGACTGGCAGGGGGACCTCGGCCCAAGATCAGAAGGTAGCCAGGTAACCAGTGCAGTTTAAGATTCAGCCAGGAGATCAGCAGGGGAGTCCAGGAGAGAAAGCAGAAGCAAAGAGGAAGGTCTTAAAGTGCTTCCGGAACCGAAGATGGTTCTCCTCGAGTTTTAGAGAGGCAGGAAGGCTGTTCCAGAGGGAGGACTCAGCAGAAGAGAAATATCTACCACCAACTCGCTGCTTGGAGAAGCGACTAACCCTGAGGGAGTTGGAGGTGGATGAGCGAAGTGCTTGAGAAGGAAGATATTTAGGAAGGGAGAGTTGAAGGAATTGAGGTCCCAGGCCCCAGAAGGACTTGTGGACAATGCAGAGGGTTTTGAACTTATTCCTCACCGCCACTGGGAGCCAGTGCAGAGATTTAAGTCCTGGAGAGATACGATCCCTGGGCTTGAGGCCAAGGACAAGTCTTGCAGTCCTGTTTTGGATGAGTTGCAGAAGAGGGAGAGTAGAGGCAGGCAGATTTAGAAAGAGGCTGCTGCAGTGAGAACCAGAGCTCTGGAGACAGTGAGCTTCTGGGGGAAGGAGAGGAAAGGAAGAATACCTCTGAGGAGGTGCAGCTGGTAGTGTGACTTCTTAGAGATGTCAGAGATGTGAGGAGAGAAGGAGAGTGTGGAGTTGAAGATGACCCCAAGGTTTTTAGCCTCACAGGGGGGGGCAGGAAGAGGGCCAAGAGAGGCTGGCCAGAGAGTGACAGGAAACGAGGGAGCAGGTGTGCCGATGAGGAGAATCATGGTCTTACTGGCATAAAGGCAGACATCATTGGCGGCACACCACTCCTGAATGGTGGACAGACAGTCAGAGATGAGAGAAGGAGTAGAGGTGGCTGAAGTGAGCCTGAAAATGAGCTGTCATCCGCATAGCACTGAAAGTTGGGGCAGAGAGCATCAATGCTGTTGGCAAGAAGTGCCAGGTATTGGTTGAACAGGCAGGGAGAGAGAGGTTAGACCCCTTGGGAACACCACTGGTAGAGATAGAGATAGAAGAGAGGAAGGACCAAAGTTGGACCTGGGAGGGTTGATCAGAGAGGAAGGAGGTCAGTCAAGCCAGGGCCTGATCGGTGATACCCAGGTTAGCACAAAGACGGTTGAGCAGAATGGCATGGTTGACTGTGTCAAAAGCAGAAGAGAGATCAAGTAAGATGAGGACGCAGGGGGTGTTGGAATCGAGGTTGGAGAGCAGGTCTTCACAGATGTTTAGGAGAGCTGGGAGATGGCCAGTTTTTCTAAGAGTTTGCCCTGGAAAGGAGTGAAGGAGATTGGACGATAGTTAGCCGGGCAGGAAGGGTCAGCTGTGGGTTTCTTATGAAGAGGGTGCACAAGGGAATGCTACAGGGGGGAAAGGAAGACTCCAGTGGTGAAGGAGTGGTTGCAGAAGTCAGCCAGAGCAGGAGCCAGGGTGTCAATGTGGTCCTTGATGGTTTTGGGGGAACAGGGGTGAACTTGTTTGACAAGACTTTCATAGATCGGACTTGTCTGGAAACCTTGTTTGAGGAGAACAGGGGAAAGGCAGAGAAGGAGGGGGAGGGGCAGCCAAAGAAGGGCCAGAGGAAGAGTAGGGAGTAGAGGGAGGAGGGGGGGGAAGAGAGAGAGGACAGGATGTCCTGAGTTTTGGAGATTAAATGAGAAGCCAGAGCCGTGCAGAGGGCTTGGGAAGGGACAGGAGAGGTAGAGACTGCAGCAGGATTGGCCAGCTCCTTGCAGATTTTAAAGAGTTCAGCCGGGATTTTATATGCCGCGGAGATGCAGGCTTGGATGTGGGCTCTCTTCTTAGTGCAGATAGAAAGCCGGTATTGCCTTTGGAGCAGGCGGCAAGCCAGTTTCTCAGAGGATGTACCAGAGCACACCATTTCCTTTCACCCACGCTGCAATTGCATTAAAGTGTGACGAGGTCTGAGTCGTACCAAGAGTTGAACTTGACTTTGGGCTTCAAGCGGATCCTCATGACAATGTCAGGAAACTATGGCTGCCCATGTATTCTGGTAGGTGGAAAACGCATCTCCCGGCAAGTGGTTCTTTTTCTACATCTGCCTCCCGTTTACCCAATAAAGCATCTGGTCCACGTTGCCTGCGTATTCCCAAGGTGACAACTAACCGCTGGGTCTCTGTTCGGCTGCGTTGGGGGTTGCCGTGGAAACGTGGTCCTTCCGTGTTCATTACGTCACATGTTTTTTCACGTTAGACCCGTTCCCACAGAGTCATGTGATTTCAGTATCTTTCCTACTTATGCCCCACCTATTTTTAAATTCACAGCTTCTGAATTTGTTTTCTACAGCCTTACTAATCCGTATGACCTTCTTGTTCTCCTGATATACGACCCGGCTTTGTCTCATAGTATTCTGATGATTGTCTTGCTCATTGTCTGCCTGGTATCCTAGAAAGCCCTGTTACGACTATTGGAACGGTTACCTACCTGCTTGTCGTCCGATTTGGTACTTCCTTCTGCCCGCATTGTTATTGACCCGGAATCCACCTGACCACGAATTCTTGTATTTCATGACCACAGACAAGTAACCTGTTGTCCCTTTACTTCAGCGCTTCAAACCCCCCTCCCCCTGGTTTCATCTTGGAATCTCCACTCACACGGGAACCTGCCATTTCTTTCAACTCACAGTTAACTGCACTTCTCCACTTCGCTGGACCCGGATTGCCATCTGGAACTCTGTTAGGTGTCCTCATGCCAGCGGGTGTTAGGTGGAGCATTTCTTCACATCACTTGAACTCAGACTGCCTTTTGTAACTCTATTGAGCGTCCTTGTGCCGGCGGGTGTTAGGAGAAGCATTTGTTTGTTCCTTTTCACCACCAAATTACTTCTGGACGCTTACGTCTTCTATGGAACTCCACAACGTGTTATTTGGTAAGATTGTTTTCTGGGTAGCTGTGTCAGGATTTTTGTCAGCTAAGGGGGGAGGTGATACAGTGGTGGCGAAAGCCTCAACTGACACACACTTCATGGGTCGGATAAAAGAGAAAGTAGGTGGCAGTGATGGGGTTGGCTTGGCCTGAGGGGTAGAGAGGGTGAGATGGGAGGAAAGGAGAAAGTGGTAACTCCAGGAGAGAGGAGTGGTGAGAGGGATCGAAAGGGGAAGGGCTGAAGCGATCAGAAGGTCCAGAGTGTACCCTGCACAGTGAGTCAGGCCAGATGGGAGAATAGAGAGTGAGAGAGAGTCACAAAGGTCACAAAAGAGTCTAGAGGAAGGACAGTAAGCATCCAGGTGGATGTTGAATTCTCCAAGAAGGAGGAGTTGAGCGGTGGAGGCCAGGAAGGAAGAGGCGAGGTCTACCCACTCAGAGAGGAAGGTGGAGATCTAACCAGGTGGCCGATAGATGGTAGCCACAGTAAGATAATGGCCAGGACAGAGAGAGGGCCTGCAGACAAAGAATAGAAAGAGGAGTAGGCCTGCGTAGGAATGACAGAGGCAGGAATCCACTCAGGGAATATCAGGGCTATACCCCGTCCGGAACAGTTGCATCTGGCCGCGGAAGGATCTTGTAGCCATCCGGGAGGAGTGTGTCAAAGCTTGGGACAGAGCTGGCCGTGAACCATGTCTCGGTGAGACCGAGGACATTGAGGTCAAGTTCCTCTAGGAGATGGCAGATGTCAGAGGAGTGTTTGACAGCTGAGCGAGAGTTTAGAGTGGCAATATGAAGAAGGTTGCCATCCTTGAAAGACTTCCGGGCAGGGGTACAAATCAGAGGTGTGCCCTGCGGATGTGAAGAAGCAGCCCGGGTGGGGGGCCAGAAGAGGAAGGAGGAGTGGGCAAGGTAGCCAAGGTAGCCAAGGAGGAGACAGCAGGGGAAGATGAGGAAGTTGTGGTGGGGGGAGAAGGAACAGTAGGAGGACATTGATGAGGCGCCAGAATCATCTATCAAAGAGGATAAGGTTGGCTTGAGGGCCCTGGACCAAGACGGTACCATTAACGTTAACATTAATGATGACCTTAGAGGAGTGAAAGGAGGCCAGGAGGGCATCCCACCGAGTGCCATAATTGATGGGAAAGGAAGAGAAGAGAGAGAGCACAGAGACCTTATGAAGAGTCCATAGGTCTGGCGAGGGAACGATAAAGAGGATGTCAGTGAAAGTTTGCCTGGAGGAGGCACTGCTATAGGTGTCAGCGATAGGGAGGGCTGGGTTGGAGACCAGGATGTCCTTTTTAAACATCTTCCTACCACATTTAGTGAGGTGAGAAGGATAGTCAATAGAGGAGCAGTTGTAAAACATTGGAGAGATAGAGAGCACCATGGAGTAGGTAGGGAGAGGAGAGAAGAGGAATGGTGTGAGAAGGGTAGGGGAGAACACTAGGGAAGGACACAGGGCAGGGTGCAAGCAGATGAGACAGAGAGACAAGACAACAATTGGACAAGATGACGGGTGCATTAGATAGTGGTAGAAAGGTTCGCTAGGTGAGTGCTTTAGCTAGGAGGCAACCCATAGAACAACACTACTTACACAATGCAATTATAAGAAGCAGGAGAGAAATGCACCTAAGATTGAGAGTCCTAAATAGTGGGAAAAAGGCCTAGGTTTCACAATACAATTTTAAGAAACAAGAGAGAAACGAAAAGTGTGAGAGTTTGCTAAGTGGCACGGTATCAAGGGTAGACTGAAGGCTCACACTCCAAACCTGGGCCACTCCTACCTTTCTTAGTAGCAGCTGGATGACGGCTGGCCACTTGCTTCCCCTGCGAACACCTTCAGATACAACCAGGAGCCGCTTCAGAGGGAGACGCTCTTTGCCTAGGGGTCCCCTTAGCCACATGGGGTTGCCGGGCAGAGGGCTGCCCTGGGAGGCTAGGTGAAGATCAAGAGTGGACCAATTAGGGTCGGGCGGCTGGGAGGTTAGAGGAGGGAGGGAGTGGGAAGTGGGAGAGGGGAAGAGCACTGGGGACAACGAGGACACGCAATGGGCCGGGGCACCAATAGGCCCCAAAAAACACAAATCAAGCCCGGGGGGGGGGGGGCTGGAGCAACAAGTCACACTCACCTGCTGAAGCCAGGATGGAAATGGCGAGCACAGTGCAGTTTTGGCAGGGAAGGCAAAGGAAGGCCAATCACGCAAGAGGGTCAGTCTTGGAAGCGGGAGGAAGGAGTAAGTGGGAGTGGGGAGGAGCACTGGGGACAACGATGACACGCAAGGGCATGGGGGCACCAGAATGCCACAAAAACACAAATCAAGCCACACTCACCTGCTCAAGCCAGGATGGAAATGAGTAGTAAAAAGCATTATTTTTTCTACACAGAAATGGCAAGCACCCTGGAGTGGCTCGAGGCAAATTTCCCTAATGATGAAATGAGTGACGATAGCAACTAGGATGGTATACAGTACAATTTTTGAAGTGGGAAAAGTAATGCACATTACTTCACATGTCACTGAAACATGCTTCTTTTTTAACATTTTACTGCAAATGAAGAAGATGGTCCAGAAGCACCAGCTATTGTGCAAGTGGATGGGCACAGACACATCCAAAGTGCAAATGTGGGAAATGAACAGAGAAGCATGTATGCACAAATGGAACAGCTAAATACCAATTTTTCAGATTTGAAAACATTTGTAGAAAGGCCTGTAATGGAGAATATTAAGTACCACTGCTCTACGTGTCTCTCTACCCCTTCCCCCTGTCCCAGCCAACCATCATCACAAATTCCCTGTACTCAAAGACGCTATGATGAGACCTCAATCCCTTCCTCCCCTGAAGACCAGCCTGAGCAAAACCCCAATTCCCCTGTATATGTTTCACATTCCGCTACCCCTTCCCTAATACAATGTTTTTGGTATATGTTAATAAACTCCTTTGTATTCACTGTTGCTGTGTGTGTGTGTGTGGGTGTGTGTGTGTGTTTTAAAAAAAAGCCCTGTTAGGAGTCTGAGGACAGTGCTACTGTCCGTAATAAAAATGGAGGTATCCTATGGACACCTTGCCTGTCTGGACGGTCCGCAATTAAAATGGAGGTGTCCTACAGACAACTCGCCTGTCCGGGCTGTGCGCAATCAAGATGGAGGTGTCATGGGGACACTGCGCCTGTCCGGACATGTCCGCAAAGTCATGACATACCTTTATATGATTCGGGGACCCACACCCTGTCCTACGGACACCTGGTCGCATGCGCAACCGATCCCCTGTGCCCTCTGAACACTGTGCCTTTCCGCAAAGTCTGTAAAGTTGTGTCGCAATTTTAATTAGTTTGGGGATCCCACCCCTGTCCCAAGGACACCTGGGTTCATGTGAATCTGATCCTGTGTGTCCTCCGAACATTGCGTCTGCTTCAAAGTCTGTAAAGTTGAGTCATAATTTTAATTGGTTCCGGGGTACAGCCCCTGTCCTAAGGACACCTGGCGCATGCGCATCTAATCCCCTGTGCCCTCCAAACACTTCACCTGTCCGCAAGGTCTGTGAAGTTGTGGTGTACTTTAAATTAGTTTGGGGATCCTGCCCCTGTCCTAAAGACACCTTGGCGCATGTGCATCTAATCCCCTCTGCCCTCCAAACACTGCGCCTGTCCGCATATGTCTGCTGCATGTTTTGCCTTTTAATTAGCTCGGGGGATCCCGCACCTGTCCTATGTACACCTAGGCGCATGCGCACACTGCATCCCGCGCAATAGGTTTCCTACGGACAGCCATCCCATCCACAAATGTCCACGACATCACCATGTGACCACACCCACGCTGAGCGTCGGTCCGTATCTGCGGACACTGTCCGGACCCCCAGATAACCGAAAAGTGCATGTTGACCATTCCAAGGTATTTTAAGGTGAAACTTCACCATTGCAGAGGGCCTGGACCATGCCCTGGTCGATATAGAGACTTTTTGCAACTTTTTGGGACCAGCTTTGGGTTCAAAGTGTCCACGGAGTGTGCAACTCTCCACAGAGCGCCCCCCTGCACCCCTGTAAAAGCCCACACCCCACTGCTGCACCTAATTCTGTTTTTGGGTGACCAGGACAGAGCAATGCTCCAGATTGCTTCTTGCTGGATTTACTTTCTGCTAAATTCTGCTGTGCTACTTTTGGTGCTGTGCCAGAGCAGTGCTTCAAATTGCTTCTTGCTGGAATAGCTTTTCTGCTGTGCTGTGCTACTTTTGGTGCTGTGTCGTGCTACAATACTTTTGGTGTGCTGATCCAAATGGCAACCATGGCTTTTGCTGCTGCTGCTGGCTCCTTAGCACCACCACCGACCACCACCACCAAGACATTTTGCGGGTCCTGGGGAGGGGAACAGGCATGGTGATGCAGAGGGGAATCAAGAAGAGGTAGAGGAAGAGGGTGAGTTAGTGGAAGTCCCCACTTCCAGCTGCCAGCGTGAGTCTTGTGTGTGGAGGCTATTTACCACCGATGGGGGGTACCCAAGGCGTGTGTGGCCAACTTTCGCTGCACACTCAGTTGCGGCATGCCTGGGATGTACAGCTACGGGACCACCTTCATGCTTCGACACCCAGAGTCGGACCACAAGGCAGTAGTTCAGAGAGTCATCCCCTTTGAACAGGGGAGTAGGTTGAGTTCCTCTATCGCATCCTCTGCATCTGCATCTGCTCATGTCACCACAAGGGACACTCCTGTGGGGCAGCGGATGCTTGACTAAAACTCAGAGGCCATACACAATGCAGCGGACCCTTACCTTTCGAGGGTCACTGTACTGTGTATGAATTCCGATGTGGTACTCTGCAGGGGGAAGCAGCTCCGGAGTGCTTTTGAGACTATGGTCCGGGAACATGAGGGACACTGCCCCCTACCTCTATGAGGCCAAGCCAAGATCTTCCTCTCTCCACATGCCCCTTTGTCACTGTGTTTGGAGCCTCTTCCCTACCCTCCATTCCCATTGTTGTGTGTCCTGTACAAAAAACACCCAAAGAATTATGAAACAACAACCCCCCCAAAGAACAGCTCTTTTCAGAGTCACCTTTCACAGTTTAAAAATAGAAATACCCCAAAAATTGTGGAGTCCCCTGCGCAGCCTTCAGAGTCCGTGGACAGCGCGGTACACTGTGGACATCTGAATAATGAAGCTGGGTACAGCATCTAAACCATTGCACTCATTTGCGGGAGAAAGTGGTGGCTCTGAAATTCGCCTTTTTTGTGGGTTTTTTTGTTTTGGAAGGTTGTTTTCAAGGTTTTGAGATAAAGTAACCAACACATACTATGAAGTGCTTGCTATATGTGCAAAAAGGGCTGTAAAGCATGTTGGATATTTCGCAAAAAAAGCTGATTGCCAGCATCAGTAAGATGGACTCAATTTCTGTGGAAGATATTGGTGCTACGAAATGTAATGTTTTCATTGTGGAAGGACGACATCTCTCAAAAATGTTGACATTGCACCTCACTTTCTCCATTTTCAGACCAAATGAAGAAGAATGCAGCCACATCTGATTCTGAGTAATGCGAGAAAAATTACTCGGGAATTTGGAAACATGTCCATGACTTTCCCAAGTGCATCCTTCATCACAAACTGCAGTGAGATGCCGGTAACATGGCCTAAACTGTTTGCTCCACAATGAACAATAAGAATGGCTGGATGAGGTTGCGTCACCAAAATGGCACAAAGGGGAACCAAGTCCAACCATTTCATGCCGCGCACTCCATACCAGTGCACATTCACATGATCAAATCCAAGATGTGCACCCACCCCACAGTGCTATGCATACACCTGCAACCAATGTATCCACGAGTCTCCTAAAATCCAAACACTCTGCCTCCTGAAAGACATAGCCATAGCCATAGCCATCTGCACTCTTCTCAGCATGCAGACCCTCTGCCTCACTCTCTCCTTTCACACCACACCCAGGGAACCTTATTGGCTAATTTGCCGGCCTCCACAATCCCATTTCCATGCCTGCCATCCTCAAAAGCCCCGAATGTGGCACGTGCAATCCGCGGACTACCGCGGTGTCCGCAGATAAATCATCCAATTCAAGAGAATGGGCAGAGAAATTTGACAAGATCCTTTTTTTCTTTTTTAAAGGTGCTTGTAAACAAACACCTTTTGCTCTGAAATGTTTTGGTGGGTTCTCTTCTGTTCCTCCTTACTTCCTTACATGAACCTCTGTAAAGCATCCCTTAGATTGCGAAAGAACATGGCATTTCCAAGGATGGAGAAATTAATGCCATCTGCAGTGAAATAGTTCACAGTAAGGTAATCAATGTTCTGATTGTGAAAAGAGAACATCCCAGCAGTATGCAAAATGCACACATGCCTCTATTTACCAGATACCTTCCAGCATTTTGTTGGGGACAGAGGACATTGGAGTTGTTCCATGCTGCTGTAGGTGGTATCTGAGACGTAACCACCTTTGCTCTTGAAAAAAACAGCATGAGTGCCTTCATCAACTCTTTCAGTACACTGAGCAAACTTGGAGCACTGATGTAACCCAAATCCAGTGCACCACAATGCAGCACTACAATAACAGGAGTGCTGAAAGTGGCCATATCTTTGCAAACTGCAAGCACTCTTTGCAAATTGTGGCCAGGCCCACTGCACCACAAAGTTTGCACTCCTTGAAAACCAAAACAAACTGAAAGCAATGCATCTTCCCTGGGCATACAAATGAATCTCCAACCACCAACACCCGGACCTGCATCTCTGCCATCTTCACTGCACACAGCAATGAAAACAAATATTACCCTCTCTTCCTATGAATCACAACCTCAATACCTGATTGGCTTATCCCCACAGTCCCTTTTCCATGCCAGGCATGCTGAGAAGCCCTGGATGTGGCACGTGCTGTCATGGACCCGTAACACAGGGGCAGCCCTTCTTCCCTTTCCACTTCACTCTTTGCATTACTCCCTCATTGGCTACTGGTAAAGCAGTCACACAACCATCCACCAATCACATCCAAGACCTCTACATCTAACTCTTTCATCACAGTTCAACAGTTTAGATGTACTCTTGAACAATCAGAGTATATGTCTCCTGTTATTCCAAAGCACCTCCATCAAAAAGTATTGTAAAACTCTCCAAGATTTCTGCTTCCAGATTCATCCACCTCTGCACCCATCAACATAAACTACAGGTATGCATATATGTTGTACAGTACATTTCAACTCTTTTACAAATGCATTTGAACAGGGTGCCTGCCACTTACCCTGCATAACTTACTCAATAATTATACTCTCATGTGTCCCATCGCCTGGCGTCAAGTGGCAGTTACTTACAATGCTGTGTACTTTCAAGGTTTTCTTGTAATGCCCCCTTCAACAACAATTTCAAACCACATATTTCAATTTTATCAGCACTATCTGTGATTGTTTTTGTAAAAAAAGAAAAGAAAACCACATTTATGCAGCATGTTCAATTGCCAGATCCTATGTGAAAGGTCAATATATTACCATGACATGCATGCTTGCCCACATCACCCATTCTAATGTGCAAACTGTTCTTTTTTTCTTTCCTTCTGTCACTTTTATAACCATTTCTCCCGCTAACACGCCTGAAGTAAAATGCCTAGAATGCACACAGAAGACTAAACCTACATGTATGTCACTAAAGCATAGCAAGTACATAGATTGCAAAATTAACAAAATGCACTGCGCTTACAATTACTCATTTCAGCACCACTTGAAGAAAACCAAATAAATACATGTGTACAGTTGCAACATTGCTATCTGTAAATGCTATTAAATAAATGAAAGGAACAGGAAAGGATATCTCCAACATACTGCAAAGGCACTCATGTAGTAAGCATCTATGTGTGGGAAAGTTAATAAAACTGCACACACTAACATTCTTGTTTACAATCTGTACATCTGTCTGGATTTCTGCCTCTTTCTCAGCCTACTGGGACTTGCCCTACTCAATGCAAACAGTGCAAAAACAACTCACACACTTGCAAGACTGCCGCCCCATAGGGCATACTTAACACAGCACCACCGGCCCCCATACAAACGATGCTGATGCTCCCAAGCCCCCATTCCTAAACAGTGCTGTACAATTGCACACACATATAGAATGAACATTTTACAACACCTGACTTTCCAGACCAACATGGCCTGTAATGCTTGCTGCCAAACAAGTATTAGGAATCTAGTGACAACCTGTCTACACAAACAGCAGTGTTACAACCATATTTGTAATCACATGCAATGTTACTTACTCTTCTCAACAAATCCTCCTACAATGTAAACTTATGTGTTCTGTGTTATGCTACTGCACATGCCCACTAACTTCATTCTTTTGCAATTGCAGTGAAGAACAACATCCTGAAAGACAGAAACGTCTCTACTGGAAGATAAAACCCAGAAGAAACCTAGTTTTCACATTCAACAAAGTAAGTGCATTACTATGGTAGTATTCTTCTTGTTACTCATACAGTGCAGTGTTGTTGTATAGTACCCTACAAAATTCTATCCAACCCAACAGCATTTGCTTCACTCTTACTTATTGCACATCAGCAGGTACACTCTTTGTATTCTCATCTGAACACCAGTATCGTAACACCCACTAGCAGCATGAGAATGTTGTAATGTCCTTACTTTTTCAGGCACAATACACTGTCACACACACTGAAAAAAAACCTTTCACACATCAACAGACAGAGCTAATAGCACAACCTTCCCAACCAGAAGTAACAGCCTATTGCACAATCACACACCCCTCTATTTATGCTTACCCTGATATTCAGACACTCATGCAGACTGCACCCAACTATATTGCACACTTTCAAACCTACACTTTCCTTTATTTTCCAGCAGACAAATGAGAATGCCTACCAAAAAGCAACTCCATACAAAACAAAGCAAAAATAGGGCAGATAAAACTAAAAGCATGCTAAAATGTTTGGCCCCTCTTCCAAAATAAAAAGAAATGTATTAAGAGGAATAGAACTACCAGTAGCGCTAGCTCTGCATCTTCCAATGTGAACATAGCCACAGGTAAGCATTCCAAAAAAATAATTTTATGAAAGATATTCCACCAGAGAGTCCTTCAGAACCTTATAAAAACAGCAGAGAAATCATGCTCAACCTTTAAAACTTACCACAGAAAAATGATCCTGGAAGCTCTCATTGACAGTGCAATGCTCCTCAAAAGAAAATTGTTTATATTTATTTTAAACAGAATGAAACCACTAAACAAATTAATTAGTAAACTACAAAAAGTACTTTGCAAAATGCACAATATCAACAGAGATACCTTTGCAAATTTCTGTGCAGGTGAGTGGATTCACACAACCAGCATAGAGCCATAGTTCAATGAAGAGGCATACAAACAAGAGCAGACAAGCCGAATTGCCATACCTAGCAGTGGCAGAGGGTATGACATGGTAGACAACACCATCATGGCAGAAGAAACGCTCATTGATAGAATGTCCCCAAGAAATGTACAATCAACTCTCCAATCCACCGAACCAATCCGTACCATTTACAAATGGCCTTGTACCTCAATGCGTAACATACAAAAACAATCCTTCACATCTTTACGGCAATTCCTCAATCACTATGTGGAAGCAAAAGAGAAAATGAGAATGAAAATGTTGCAAACCAAGGATTCCTGTCGCATGCGCAAATACACAGAACTGCAGGATATTCATTAGCCTGCATTTCCGGGCCTACTTGCAGAAGCACCTTCCACCACATAAAATGTTAGCGACACACCATTTTACTATATGGAATCTTGTCCAAAAACTGTACTTTACAAAAAGTCCTACTTTACAACTCAAGCATTTAAATCACATTCTCCTACATGGCACAGCCAAAGAACTCCTAAAAGAAACATACCACATCCAAAGCAACTATTTTGGAAGTGAAGAGCATTTACACAATCCAGTAACTTTAGAGAAGAACCTTCTAATACACATGTACAAAAAAGAAATAGCAAAGTTTAAAAGCACATCTTCTGAAGTACCAAACCATTTATGTGTGTTGTCGCAGAACTTTTTATACAAAGAGCACCAAAACTGTAGATATAGCGAACAAATATAGAAAATGATGAGGAATCCCAACGGTTCCAATTAGCTCTCTACCTTATAGCAGAAAACAAATACGAAATGACTAACCCCTCAATACTTTACACCATACTGAACTACAATGCTTGATAATAACCAAATGCCTTCACGGGCTATCAATAATAACTTCCACTTCCAAAACCACTCCAACAGCTTAATTTGTATGAGAGCATTATAGTCCAAACACTACACCCAATTCAAGCAATAATACACCTTCAACCTTCAACCTAAAACAGCCAAGTGGCCTGCTTCTGAATTGCTAAAAGAGCAATCTTTGATTATCCTAGTGAATGATGTACCTCCAAAAGACAAATGAATTTGGCAACAACTAGCAGACTTAAACAAAGTTAGAGAAGCCCTACACAATCTTAAAGAGAACAATTAATGGTACAAAGAAATTAATATTGAAGAAAACCTGAGGAACCCACCGAAATAATTCAGGATTCCTCAGCAAATGGGCAATTTGAACTTGTAGATCCTATTACAGAATCCAATATTTTAGACCATATTCAATTCACCCACTGCACTCCAAAGACAGCCGAGATGATGCAATAGAAACATATCAAATGCAGCAAGCCAAAGAATCGCAATCAGCATATGTGAACAAAGTGTAGAAACACAAGCCTTTCCTCTACTCTTTCCGACTGGAAAAGGGGGAAGGTATGATGAAAAATGGACACAAATAACAGCATCTGAATACCGCTCTTTACAAATGTATCCTGAAGACCCCAGATTCAGGCAAAACGGGGAATACATATACCACCTACTGTTTGAAAGTGAACTAGCAACTCTATGTTACGGAGTTGCACATACATTGAAAACAGGTTCCAATTTTTTAAACATGTCTGCTATGCAACTACTTCAAAAGGTACAAAACAAAGATGAAGTTTTGCAGTCAAGTATGACACATTGTAATGCTCACCTGATTCCCGTAGAGGCGCCGGTCTTGACTTGGCGTATACCGTATCTTCAAAGGTGATGTGTAACACACGGCTGGCTCTTTGGGCGGGACCTCTGTGCACTGTATGTCTGACTCGAAGGGTAAGATGTCTGCAGATAGAAAATATGGGATTAAGGAACTGGGTTATTGAATGTCTCTCTCTTCTTCCCTTTCTCTTCTCCTGTAGAACCCCAAAGGTTAACGCTCTCACCTTAGGTAAGTGAACGCTGTGCTCTCCATCTGCCTCGGGGCAGGGTGCTGTAACCAGTTTCTTCACTGGATAAGGGGAGCAGGCCTCTTGACTTCAGAAGACTGCTGTCCGTCGTTTACTGCACGAACGGTAAGTTTCGAGTAATTCTAATGTCTTTAAAGTCTTTAGTAATGATGTCTCTTGTTTTGCAGGGTTCCGGCGATGGCGGATGACGGGCTGAAGTGAGTTGAAGATGGAGCCCGTGTGATGAATAGAAGCGCCTGGAAGCACGTAAGTAAGCGCTTGTTGCCTGCTTCACGATGCGCTCTAACTGTCTTTTTATTTTGCAGGTACAAGTTCGGAGCGGCTGCAGGGTGCCGGAATACCCACTGGGTTAGATGTGGAAAGGAGTAATGGCACGTGAGTATTAAAGTTCCCCAATGTCTTTAAACGCACCTTGTTTTGTCTTTCAGATGCGGGATGCAGCGCCGAAGGCCTCCGGAGCGTGCGAAGAGTTGGTAAGCTTTTGTCTTTCAGATGCTGGAATGCAGTGTGAAGACCTCCGGAGCGCACGAAGAGTAGGTAAGCCTTTGTCTTTCAGATGCCGGAATGCAGCGCGAGGCGTTGGTGACAGCCGATGGACCAGGTAAGTGAAGAGCTGTCACTGAAGACCGTAATGCTAACCTGTTCTTTCTTGTCTTTATAGGTGTTGCTGAAGACTGGATTCAGGATGGTAAGCCTTTTTCCCTTAGGCCCAGGATCAGATGCAGAAGACACGATGAGCGTTCTGCTGCAGAGGATGCAGAATAACGCAAAGCAAGATTCATCCATCAGGTGTGGTTTAAATAGCCTCCTGTAGTGCTTAGGTGTCTCCTTCCACAGCCACGCCTAGGTAAGAAAAGAGTTCCTGCTTTCCAGAAGAGTTCCAGTGTTCGGAATCTAGGGAGTGGCTCCTGCCCCACCCAACAGGAAAAGTAGTTCCAAACAGAAGAGGATCAGAGGCTCAACTGGCAGGCAAGTAAGCAGCATGGTCTGCTGCAGGTAAATCCACCCAAGCATTATGAGCCCGGCGCTTCCAGCGCTGGGACTGGGCATATTTATGAGCCTGGTGCCACTGGCGCCAGGACTGGGTCCAAAAGGTCCCAATTGGGACTGGTTGGCACTCGGAACCTGGGTTATGGATCTGCTTCCAAGGGAGTTGGGAAAACCCTGACCTTTTGGAAGCAGAGATCATGACAGTACCCCCCCTCAAGGCCCCTCCCAAACCGGGCTTCTCCGGGGGTTTTGGCTTGTCAGGAAATGTTCGGTGAAATCTTTTGATTAGGCGAGGAGCGTGGACATATTCAGCAGGTTCCCAGGATCTCTCTTGGGGGCCGTAGCCTTTCCAGTCAATTAGGTAAAATAGTTTAGATTTGGAGATCTTGGAGTCCAGAATGCTTTTGACTTCAAACTCGAGTTCTCCATCAACTAGGATAGGTTTTGGAGATTTAGTTAGTCGGGTTTGAGGTTGCACGGGTTTTAATAGAGAGACGTGGAAGACCGGATGTATCTTCATGTGCGGGGGCAAGTCCAACTTGACCGCTACTGGGTTTACTATGGTAGTGATGGAATAGGGACCAAGGTATCTTGGGTTGAATGTGCGTGGCCCTTTTAGAGGTAGATATTTGGTGGATAACCAGACTTGATCCCCTACTTGATATTGAGGGGCTTCCTCCCGATGTTGATCTGCTCCTTTCTTGTATTGTTCTTTAGCCCTTTGAAGGTGAGAACAGCTTCCTTAAAGGCTTGGGTGATTGTAGAATGCAGGTAGTCTACTGCTGGTGTTTCAAGATCTTGGAGGGGATCCAACTCCGAGGTTCGAGGGTGACTGCCGTACAAAAGAAAAAACAGGGTTTTCCCAGTTCCCGAATGGACAGAGTAATTGTAGGCATATTCGGCTATCCAAAGGATGTCTTTCCAAGTTTTTTCAGTTTGTTGCAGTATGCAGCGTAAATACTGTTCCAGAGTTTGATTGGTCCTCTCGGTTTGTCCGTCGGTCTGAGGGTGGTGACTGGTCGATAGTCTCACATCAATTTGAGCCGACCGACAGCAACTTCGCCAAAAATGAGAAATAAATTGACTACCTCGATCCGAAATTAGAACCGAAGGAAAACCGTGCAGTCGGACGATGTTTTCGAGAAATTCTCGGGCCAGAGTTGCTGCTGTTGGCAAGCCTTTGAGCGGAATGAAATGCACCATCTTGGAGAATAAGTCCACGATTACTAGAATCGTATTGTATCCGGAGCATGGAGGTAGATCGGTGATGAAGTCCATAGAAAGCGTATGCCAAGGGCGAGGTGGGATGTCAATAGGGCGTAAGAGGCCTGCTGGTCTTTCCTTTTGACTCTTGTTTTGGGCGCATACTCCACAGGACATTATAAAGTCTCTGATATCTTTTTTCCAAGACGGCCACCAGAAGTAGCGCTTGATCTTTTCTGAGGTCTTGGCCATACCGGGATGTCCTTCCATTAAAGAATCGTGATAACAAGAGATTACTTTTTTCTGTAAATCTGTGCTGGGTAGGTATAATCGTTCTTGGAAATACAATAAGTTGTCCTTTACTGCAAAGTCCTTTCCCTGCAGATGCCAATTCTGTATGTCTGCTGGAGTTACAAGTTGCCTGGCTTTATCCTTAACTTCCTCTATGGATTCTGTGGCGATTACACCCAGAATTCTTTGTTCGGGAATGATTGGTACAGGTTTAGGGTTGATCAAGTGTTCTTCCACTCCCATCCGAGAAAGGGCATCAGCTTTACCGTTCTTTGTACCAGGTCGATAGGTAATTATGAAGTCAAACTCGGCAAAGAATAATGCCCAACGGAGTTGTCTAGAGGATTGGGCTTTTGCGGTTTTCAAATATTGCAGGTTTCGGTGATCCGTAATCACAGTAACGGTGTGTCGGGCCCCCAGCAGATAATGCCGCCAAGCCTTAAAGGCAGACTTGATAGCCAGAAGTTCCTTGTCAGTAATCGTGTAATTGATTTCAGGAGGCGAGAATTTGCGGGACCAAAATGCCACGGGATGCAACTGATTGGTTACTGGGTCCTTTTGTGATAGAACTGCCCCCATGGCAAGGCTTGAAGCATCAGTTTCCACGATGTAGGGGAGTTCAGGGCGAGGGTGTTTTAAGATTGGTGCAGAGATAAATTTAGTCTTCAAATCCTGGAAAGCTTGTTCCGCCTCGGTAGACCATTCAAAACGTTTGTTTTTCTTTAACAAGGCAGTGATGGGCTGGACTATTCGAGAGAATTCGGGGATAAACCTGCGGTAAAAGTTAGTGAAGCCTAACATGCTTTGCACACCTTTTACGGAGGATGGTGATGGCCATTTGAGAACTGCATCGACCTTCTTTGAATCCATACGCACTCCGCCAGGTGATAATATGAATCCCAAGAATTCAACTTCAGTCACGTTGAAAACACATTTTTCCAACTTAGCGAAAAGTTTGTGTTGACGCAATCTTTCGAGGACCATTTTCACGTGTTTCCGATGTTCAGATTCCGATGAAGAATAAACGAGGATGTCGTCAATGTAAACAACAACACACACATCTATGAGCTCTCTGAGGACATCGTTCATAAAATATTGAAAGGCGGCCGGGGCATTGCAAAGTCCGAAGGGCATGACCTGATATTCAAATAGCCCATACTTGGTGCGCAAGGCCGTCTTCCATTCATCGCCCTCTTTTACTCGTACCAAGTGGTAAGCTCCTCTAAGATCCAGCTTTGTATATATGCATGCTTTTCTGACTTGGTCCAGGAGTTCAGGGATCAAAGGTAACGGATATCTATTCTTAACGGTGATCTGGTTCAGGGAGCGATAATCTATACAAGTTCTAAGGTCTCCTTCCTTTTTTGGAACGAAGAACAAAGCTGAAGAAGCAGGGGACTTGGAAGGACGAATAAACCCATTTGCCAGGTATTGATCCAGGTATTGTCGAAGGTGAAGGTTCTCAGGCTCGGTGAGGGCATAAATTCTACTACAAGGAGGAGTAGATCCAGGTATCAGGTCTATCTGGCAGTCATAAAACCTATGAGGAGGTAGAGAGTTAGCCTGATCCTTCCGGAAAACATCTTGGTATTCTAGGTATTCGGGAGGTAACTGGGGAGTCTCTGAAGAAATTGCTGCCAGTGCAACACCAGGTGGAGAGTGACAAGTAGAGACACATTCTGGAAACTGGACCGTTCTTGCTCGCCAATCGATCAGAGGATTGTGTTTCTCTAACCAAGGTATTCCTAGAATAATCTGAAACTGAGGGGCCTTGATCACATCGAACACGATCTTCTCATGGTGTCCATCTTGACTTACTAGCGTCACCTCTTGAGTGGTATGCGTTACTGGCCCGGAGGCTATCTCCGTACCATCCACCGTAGTAATGTTGTCCTTTACAGCCTTGGGACAAAGAGTTAGATTCATCCTCAAAACCATTTCATGATCCACATAATTGCCGATGGCACCGCTGTCGAAGTAAGCTTCAATTGCATGTAATCGATCCAGATTATCAGGGCTAATGAGGACCATAGGTATCACGAAATGCGAGGTCACGGAACTGGTTTTCACGCTCGGCAAGAGGACCTCTATTCTTGTCGGGCGAGGTCGTTTCCCTGCTCAGAGTTTGTAACTTTGGTAACTGCAGCTCCTACTGCCTTCTTGGCAGGTTTCACCGGACAGTCTCGAAGAAAGTGCCCTGAGTTTCCGCAATAGAGGCATAATTGCAACTGTTTTCTCCTTTCCCGCTCCTTTTGTGTTAGAGGACCTTTCAGACCCCCTATTTGCATGGGTTCCCCGGAGTCTACTCCTTTGGAAGGAGTTGGCGGTTTGGAAAATACTCGAGCATCAAACTTGGAACGATCGGCCTTCCTGTTCTGCAGTCTGTGATCTATTTGAACGACTAAGTCTATATAGTCCGAACAATCTTGTGGGGGATTCACTACTTGGGCTAACACATCTTTGAGCTCTCCACGTAGACCTCTATAAAACAGCGTAATCCTTTTGTCCTCAGGCCATTGAGTTTCCACTATCAGTCTGTTGAAAGACGCAATATAAGCCAAAAGGTCTTGATTACCTTGTCGCAACGAAAGAAGCTCATTGTCCAAGGCCTGCCCCTGTGAATGTCTTGCGAACAGTTTTTCCATACTGAGCTGAAAAGCTTGAAAATCATGGAGGACCGGATCATCTTGATTTACTAGAGGGATCGACCAGTCTGCCGCATTGCCACTAAGGTACGAAAGCTACTTTAGCTTGATCGGTTGGAAAGGCTGCTGGCCGGCATAAGAAATGCAACCGGCACTGATTGATAAATACTGCAAACCTCTTTGGGTCACCAGAAAATCGTTCGGGCGGAGCCAGAGGTACATTCCCAGGTAGGTTGATCTGCACTGGATTCATAGAGGATGTAGAAGGAAGATTTCCCCCAGATGCGGGTAACGGGGTCTGTCCGGCTTGTGACTGTAGCAATTGTCTAGCGAGATCATCTGTTCGCTCCTTGGAAATAATCAGTTCCCTTCTTAGAGCGTTCGTTTCCTGACGGGCTGCATGCACTTCTGCCCTTAGTTCCTCAAGTAACTGGGCTAGCTGGTCGGTATCCGAGGTTTCCATAGCGCCTGGACGGGAGTTTTGTGGTAGGCTTTGCGTTCTGTAACGCTCACCTGATTCCCGTAGAGGCGCCGGTCTTGACTGGGCGTATACCGTATCTTCAAAGGTGATGTGTAACACACGGCTGGCTCTTTGGGCTGGACCTCTGTGCACTGTATGTCTGACTCGAAGGGTAAGATGTCTGCAGATAGAAAATATGGGATTAAGGAACTGGGTTATTGAATGTCTCTCTCTTCTTCCCTTTCTCTTCTCCTGTAGAACCCCAAAGGTTAACGCTCTCACCTTAGGTAAGTGAACGCTGTGCTCTCCATCTGCCTCGGGGCAGGGTGCTGTAACCAGTTTCTTCACTGGATAAGGGGAGCAGGCCTCTTGACTTCAGAAGACTGCTGTCCGTCGTTTACTGCACGAACGGTAAGTTTCAAGTAATTCTAATGTCTTTAAAGTCTTTAGTAATGATGTCTCTTGTTTTGCAGGGTTCCGGCGATGGCGGATGACGGGTTGAAGTGAGTTGAAGATGGAGCCCGTGTGATGAATAGAAGCGCCTGGAAGCACGTAAGTAAGCGCTTGTTGCCTGCTTCACGATGCGCTCTAACTCTCTTTTTATTTTGCAGGTACAAGTTCGGAGCGGCTGCAGGGTGCCGGAAAACCCACTGGGTTAGATGTGGAAAGGAGTAATGGCACGTGAGTATTAAAGTTCCCCAATGTCTTTAAACGCACCTTGTTTTGTCTTTCAGATGCGGGATGCAGCGCCCAAGGCCTCCGGAGCGTGCGAAGAGTTGGTAAGCTTTTGTCTTTCAGATGCCGGAATGCAGCGCGAGGCGTTGGTGACAGCCAATGGACCAGGTAAGTGAAGAGCTGTCACTGAAGACCGTAATGCTAACCTGTTCTTTCTTGTCTTTATAGGTGTTGCTGAAGACTGGATTCAGGATGGTAAGCCTTTTTCCCTTAGGCCCAGGATCAGATGCAGAAGACACGATGAGCGTTCTGCTGCAGAGGATGCAGAATAACGCAAAGCAAGATTCATCCATCGGGTGTGGTTTAAATAGCCTCCTGTAGTGCTTAGGTGTCTCCTTCCACAGCCACGCCTAGGTAAGAAAAGAGTTCCTGCTTTCCAGAAGAGTTCCAGTGTTCTGAATCTAGGGAGTGGCTCCTGCCCCACCCAACAGGAAAAGTAGTTCCAAACAGAAGAGGATCAGAGGCTCAACTGGCAGGCAAGTAAGCAGCATGGTCTGCTGCAGGTAAGTCCACCCAAGCATTATGAGCCCGGCGCTTCCAGCGCTGGGACTGGGCATATTTATGAGCCTGGTGCCACTGGCGCCAGGACTGGGTCCAAAAGGTCCCAATTGGGACTGGTTGGCACTCGGAACCTGGGTTATGGATCTGCTTCCAAGGGAGTTGGGAAAACCCTGACCTTTTGGAAGCAGAGATCATGACACACATCTCTTGGAAAACATGTGTGGTATGAACGAATTCTGGTTCCAACACCACACAGATGTACGGTGTATGCTACGCAACCTTGGCCCACAATACCTTAAACTCTCTCTTCCTAAATATCTTTCTTCTCGAGCCCTTCGCTCATCCGCCTCCAACTCCCTACGGGTCAGTCGCTTCTCCAAGCAACAAGTTGGTGGTAGGTCTCTTTCTTCAGTTGGGGCCTCCCTCTGGAAAAGCCTCCCTGTCTCTCTGAAACTTGAGGAGAACTATCTCCGGTTCCGGAAGCACCTCAAGACCTTTCTCTTTGCTTCTGCTTTCTCACCTCCTCTCTCCTGCTGAACTCTTGGCTGAAACTGAAATTACACTGGTCACCTGGCTACCCTCTGTTCTCGGGCCCAGGTCCCCTCACTGCCAGTTGCACACCTGCACTGCCCCCCTGGTACCACTCTGCACTCGGGTGTTGTTTCTGTATCCCTACAGCCCCTACCAGCACCTGACACCTGATGTCTGCACCTAACTATGCACTTGCCACCACTTTTTAAAAGAAATGTTTTATTTATTTTACTGTAATCTTATATACTGCACTACTCCCTCCACTTTCCCCCTCACACTTTCCCCTCTCCTCCTCCCCTGCACTTGTGCAATGTCACCTGGCCTAGTAAGATGAATGTCTCTGTCTTCCCTCTGTTCCCCCTCATCACGCCTTGAAACACTTGTGTATCGGCGCGTTAAAAATGCCATATCATATCATATCACATGGTTTGTCACTTTAACTTGTGCAGAGTATGCATGGGAAGACTTGCACGCCTTCCTATGCATAGCAAACGAACACAAAGCAGAGATAGACATAAAAACTCCTGGAGAACTCTGCTCTCTTGACCCTGTAAATGTGTGAAGGTACTTCCACTGCCGCTTCATTGCCATGCTGCGCTTCATTTCTTAATTAAGCAAATCCTCACCTTGGAGAAGTGCAAAACAACTTTTGGAGAAAAGAATATCAATCCAGAGTAGCACCACACATCCACATGCTTTTGTGAATGAAAGATGCTCCTAAATTTGGTCAGGACAGTGATGCCACGGTTTTGCAGTTCATTCACAAATGTGTAACTTGCGACAAATCTTCAGAAAGCACACATAGTAAGCTACGTGCACACATTTTGCAGTTTCAAAGACATGAATGTGGCAAATATTGTCAGGACAGATATAAAAACAATTGCAAATACTGCACCAAATGCCGCTTTGGTTTCCCTAGTCCAGTTTCAGCAAAAGGACCAGTAATAGCTTCATGTCTTCTGTTAGACACAATGGGCCTCATTCCGAATAGGGCGGTAAGGGTTAACGGTCACCGGAAACGAGACCGGTGCCGTTAAACCTTTACCACCCTACTATGAGTTCCCTTTGCGGGTCCTTCCTTAACGCCTGCTTTTGGACTCCGGGGTCAATAACGGTACCGTAATTTACGGTACTGTTATTGCCACCTTCCCCCTTCCCATTGAGCTATATGGGGGCTCAAATGGGAATGGGGAATGGCCCTGGTGAATGGGGAATTACCGGTCCCTCCGACTTCGGAATGGACTGATAATTACTCCATTTACCAGGCCGGAATTTGGACGAGTTCGGAGGAAGCCATGCCGCAAATAGCGGCGTGGTTACCTTCGAACTCGGAATGAGGCGCAATGTGAAAGGCAAATCGCCTAAGAACACATACTGCATTAAAAGAAGCGAAGCGTCAAAGTACATCAATGATTGCAATGCAATCATTGCCCTCTTCTGGAATGCAAACATAGATGTACAGTACATTGCAGACAATTCCACTGCTGTTGCATGTTATGTCACAGCCTACCTAACCAAAGCTGAGAAAACAGAGCTAAAAGACCTCTGGGACGACATATTATCTGACAAAACGCTGTCACAAAAATTATACAGCTTTGGCAGAAAAATCCTCTCCCATAGAGAATGTGGTTACTATGAAGCTGCAGACTATTTAACAGTCACAGCCTAATACGGAAATCTGAAAACATAGTCTGGCTAAGCCTTGGTACTGTTGCATCCAGAAAAAGAGTGCTCAAATCGTACCAAGACATAGAACTAACAGCCAAAAACAATCCCAACACCCAGGACATTTTGAAAAACAATTTATTGGACACACACTACCCAAACAGGAGTACTGCTTTGGAAAACATGGACCTATACCACATAGCCCAACATTTATCATATAAGAATAATATTAAACCAGATGAAAAATACTTAGTCAAAACCTGTGAAGGCAGCCTTGCTAAACTTACCAAACCCAGCCTAATTAACCATATGAAGCTATCATTTAAAGCTCCTCAACATAGAGAACTTTAATGCATGTCCCTGCTCCAACTTTTTAAACCTTGGAAAAAGAAGAAGATTTATTAGGCACTCATGGCTTCTAGGAAGATGCTTTCAATGTAAATGAAAGCAGTCTGACAAATATAAATTTCAAGCAGTACAAACACATGTTGGACAATGAGCGCCGACAAGAGGAAGAAGTTGAAACTCAACTAAATCAAGACAATCCTGAGGGCAGTCAACCTTCTCTTACAGGACGCCAAGAACCACTTGGAGAGCCACTCATAGTAAATGAAGCAGAATTAGCCATGACTGAAGTAGAAAACACCATTTATCAATACAACGAATCTGAAGAAAACTTTGCTATACTGAAATCACAACTCACTGATGAGCAACGTAGCATTTTCCTGGGAGTAAGGAAAGAAATTGAAGATGGTGTGCAGCACAAAAATAAAACTTGTAGTGGTCAAAATTATAAACCCCTCCTCTTATACATAAGTGGAGAAGCTGGTTCAGCCAAAACATTCTTAATAATAATCATCAGCAAGTTACTCCAAAAAATAACAAAAACACTCTTTCAGCTGTTGTAACAGCCCCCACAGGTTTAGCTGCCTACAACATAGGTATCGTTACTTAACACCGACTGCTGTTCCTTGCAGTAGAACACCAAAGCAAATTAGATTACTACAAACTTTCAACAGAAGCTGCAATGGAGTTACACACAATTCTGAAACAATTGATTAACCTCAGAGGTCCTGAAAACGAACTACAAACAACTCTTTGGAGGAAAAAACAATATTGTTTTAGGAGATCACCTACAATTAACACCAGTCAAAGGTGAACCTATTTTTAAAACCTTAGGACACAAACTGTGCCATAACACACTTGGCAGCATAGAAACTGTAAATCTCTGGCAACATTTCCAATGCAGAGAACTAACTCAAAACATGCGTCAGTCTGCAGACCTCACATATGCTAACATTTTGAAAAGCATTCAGACTGATGTGGTTTCTAAGGATGCACAGTCTATCTTAAATAGTAGAATCATCTATGAGCTTTACGGGCATAACACATCTGCTGCCGATGTCATGGAACAATTAGCACACAAAAATGGCAAATGTATGTCCTTAATGCCAACCCTAGCAAGCTGTGCACAAATTGATGAAACAATTTTAAGAAAAGAAATGCAACCACTAGTTCAAATTAACTCCAACAACAAACTGGAAGTGCACGGTTGACAGTGCCTATGTGTCAACAAGCCACAGCACGACTAAATAGCTTAGAAAACTCTATCTCCAACACAGCTGGTTTGAAGAAAATGTTAACATTGTGTTTAAACTGTAGAGTAATGGTAAAACGTAACCTTGACATAGAGCAAGGTTTAGTTAATGGAGCATTTGGTACAGTTGTTGGCTTCCAAACTTACCCACATGACAACAATTTTCAGTTTGTCAACATCCACTTAGACAAACTTTCTGAAGTTAAAGTTAAAAGGATAGGATGCTCAACAGCCCGATTCCTTTTATTCAAAGACATGTATGTACACAGAAAACAGTTTTCTCTGTCTCTTGCATATGCAGTTACTATTCATAAATCGCAAGGTCTAACCGTAGATCAGGCATTGATTGACAATTGCAGCACAGTCTTTAAAGAAGGTATGAGTTACGTAGCACTGTCACGGCTACATTCACTTGAAGGACTATGTCAAGTCAATTTTGATGCAAACAAAGTCAAGGCTGACATTCCTAGCATCATAGAGTACTACGTGCGCTCTACACACCCCATCTCAATATGTACCCTGTTCCTCAAAAAGCAAAAATCTTGTCAAAAGAAAAGTAATTCAAACAGAACTTATAGGAGATCTCCCAACTGTAGCACCAAATAAATTAAAAGCAGCTGCTACTCCATCAAGTAGCACAACCAAAGAATGGTATAGTACAAACACAAGTGCACATAATAATAATTGTGCATTTATATAGTGCTACGAAGCTTCAGGCATCTGAGCTCCGTTTAACTAAAAATATGTATTACCCACAGTGTGCTATGCTCATTTATCGACCTCAGAAGAATGAGAGGCTGAGTTTGGCCATGGCGGTGTTAGGCAGAAACCTGTGCAGTTCCCTTAGGGACCACTGCAAAAGATTTAGGACTACAGGTGGTTGGCAGTAAACCCAATAGTCTGTACCACCCAGATTTACCTGGTAGCTGGGGCTGAGCAGTCAGACTTCTCTCAAGATGAGTTAGGCAGTATATAGAGTATACACAATAGGTACAGAGCTACAGTAGCACAAGCAAACACTGACCTGAGCTTTGGGGTAAAAGTATATAATTATTTATTTAAAGACACACTTGTAAATTACACTAGCACAAAAAGAGGTAAGTAAATTCAACACACAGTCACTATTATATATATATACAACCCTGATTACTCATTAGACAAGTCTTAGTGAGAAACACCACTTATTTTCAGACAGAGGTGAGCGCTTAACCTAAGATGGCACTCTAATAAGTTATAGAAAAAGGGAGGGAAAAGGCAGAGTTATGAAAGCACACAATATCAATACTTTTCAGAGAACCACAGTGAGGCAGGTTTAGGCAAAGTCTACTGGAGAGCAAGGAAGTTCAAATGCCAGGCCCACTCTTAGAGAGAGCAAGCGAAATGTGTCCAGGATCACACAGTGGGGCTATGCCAAAAGAGTCTTTGTAGATAGTTCACAAAAGATTGAGTCAGGAAAAGTTAGTTAACAGGCCCCAGGCTAACCCAGGTTAGAAAGTCGAGGATTTACTGTCACCCCGAACGATCTGTCGCAAGGGAAGCCAGGTGGGACACACTGCCAGAAATGGGAAGAACGCTCCAGCAGGGGCAGTTGTTCCTGGCAGCGGGTGCAAGTCAGCATTTCGTCCAGAGGAAGAGGAGGTCTCGATGTGGAGGAAAGATGACGGTCGTTGCACTGCCAGGGAAGAAACCAGCCGCTGAGTTTTCCGGTTACAAGGTACTACCCTTTTCTTCGCGGTAGTGGTAAACCGTGGTATTCCGGTTGCCGGGGTACTTGGCACAGGCAAGGCGGCCACGAGATGGTCCAGGAAGGCGAAAAGACGGGCAAACTGGTTATCCCCACCAGTTAAAAGGAGAAGACTCTCCAGACTGGAGATCTCCTCTGTCGTCGGGAAAAGTGGTGAGACCGGTGGTGTTATCATTGTAGGTCGGCTCGGCTTCTCCCTCCTCGGATTCTTTAGGTCATGTGGCAACTTCTGAAGTTCCAGTCCCCAAAGCCTTGCTTTTATGCAGAAAACCCCCATTCATTCAGCCTAGCTGTCACTCAAACATGCTAAGTGGTGAGCCGGGCGGCTCACCACTTGGGCCAATCACACAAGAGTGCGATTTGAGTTGCCGAGGCAACTCAGTCCAGGGTGCCTAAACCCCCTCCCACACCCCCTGTGGTACCCAGACAGAGTGACACCACTTTGGAGGCTTCTGTGGAGAAGCCCACCAAAAAGTGGAACAAAGGGCTCGACTTGGGTTGGAGTCACAGAAGCTAACACAAACGCCATTTTGGAACCAAGTTTTGGCAGAAAATACCAAACAGTGAATTTATATTAATTTAATAAACCGGCGGTATGTTCAAGGCTATTTTACGAACAATGGGAAAATCCCATAGGAATATATTTGCGGTCGAATATAAAAAGTAGTATCCACTGCCACCAACCAAAACTCGGTCCGGGGAGACTGGACAGTGCCCCCTCGAACAACAGACCCCGGGCAATCAAATTGCCCCGACCAGTACGTCCACAATATGATGGTTTGTACTGGCTCTGTTCACAATTTGAGACTAGTAAAGCCAATGGTGACTTTACATGCCCTGGGAGACAGTAGTCAGTCCCAGGGTAATGAGTCTTTGTTTGGGGGTCGCTACGACACCCCTGGGTTACTGCACAGAGGTCAAATCCACCAGCAAAATTGAAAGTTCTTCTAAAGATGCCCTTCAAGACTCATAAAGTATCAACAGTCAGAATACGCCAACTGGTATCTCAGTACACCCACAATACTACAATGTTACTTCCGGTGGTCAAACTGCTAAAATCCAACTTCAAGAATGAAACTGCTTCGAAACATACCCTCGAGAACTGTGAAACTAGCAACAGTTAGAATACAGGTATCTAACTGCCCCCACCATACTGCAATGTTAGTTTTCAATAGTACAGTACTTAGCATACACCAACAGGAATCAAAGTGCATGAACGGATATTGTTAAAAAGTGAAAAAGGATAAACAGTTAGAATACGGCAACCTGTATCTAACTGCAACCATATCACCACCACTTCCGAAAAGCAAAACACATAAACCATTTCAATTCCTCCTACTGCAACAGTGCAACAACACCACATAGGTGTACACTTAAACATTCCTGTAAGTACTGCACACTTCAATGAACCATAGTGTGACATGTAACGTCAAGTAAATGAACTAGGGTTTTTTGTTATCCTTCAAGGATTTGTTTCCCACAGACCCAATGATTATGGAACCGAACACAGGAACTGAGCACATTGCACAGTAAACTTGATTGAAGCATAGTACTTGCAATGTACTAATTATGAGGGTTTACAAAGTACATGAATATATCAACATGTGTAGAATACATTATGAAGTACCTTACCTAACATATTATGCTGTTTTTTCACAGACAAAGAAACAAACATTTCTCCTGCATTTCCATATGCAAGAAACAGAATGTGTGCCCACAATGGCACAATATTCAAAAGTACTATTTCCACTTCAATGGTATTCCCTCACTGTGTTGCAAAAAGTATGCAGTGTCTGCAGAGTATCTATAAAGAGTATACACTTATTAGTGTCATGCTTCTTTCTAATGGGCAAATTGCATTTCTATACACATGTTTGTGCAATGCTTATGCAAGTGAGAACATTCTTGGGTGCATGGCCGTATTATGCTGTGATGATTGTGGCCAGCCCCTAGGCCCTTAGATCTATTCCACTTTTGTACACATACTATTACAGTACTTGCAGCCAGTGACCAGACTCTTGGGTGCATCTAGCCATACACCCAAAGTTCTAGGGGCTGGCCACAACCACCACAGCATAATATGGCCATGCAACCAAGAATCTGGCCAGTGGCTGCAACCCACGCATAACAATTAACCCATACTTTCCCAATTTGAACACCATCTGCACATACTGAAGTAGCTGGCCAACCCTATTTTTCCCCAATACCAATATCACCATATCATTTAGACTCCACTCCCCTACTGTAAGAAGCCCTCATGCATTCACTAAATAAGCCCAAACATGTTTCTGCAACTGCCAACAAAACACTAACTACTGCAATAATTGTGGGTAAAATCTTGATTGCATGGCTGTATGATAGTGCCTTCATTTTGCCAGTGCCTAGACTTTTGGACGTATGGACTATTTTCTACCTATCCAAACATCCTCCTAGAGTTTAGATGATATGAGGATGTTTGTATAGGGTGTATTATGCTGTGCTGTGTGTGGCAAGCCCCTAGACTCGTGGGTGCATGGCTAGAGGCCATGCACCCAAGAGTCTGCCCACTGGTTGCAAGTACTGCAATAGTATGTGTACAGAAGTGGACAGGGCCTCAGGCGGCTGGCTTGTTGAACCCAAGAGTCTCCCGACTGGTTGCAAGTACTTCAATAGTGTGTGTACAGAAGTGTATAGGCAAATAACAAGGGGGGTCCTGGGAGACTCTCTGCCAGACATGAGTCCTGGTTACAAGAGCCTTACCCAGAGTCTTTAGCTCACCATCTTTCACAGAGTAGAAATATCCTAAACATATCAGTCTTTGTCCTGCCCTGGGGCAGTCCAGCACCGAAATGCTAGGCAATTCTCCTCTGAACAAGAGTACCAACAGCAACCCTGGACCCTGGATGGTCTGGAGGGTTGCCCAGAGCAATGCCAGTGGTTAAGATTCAGTCTAAATCTTCCAGCCATCACCTCTTCGTTTTTGCTTTGTCACCCTGAGTGGGATGGGTATGCCCAGACGTGGGTCCCTTGCCTGCTGGTCATAGAGACCCAAGCTACTCCTCACTGATGCAGCCCAAAAAATGCCGAAACATGTTTGGGGATGCTTGTGGTCTCGTGCAGAAAGGATGTGACCTAGCAGTTCGGGCTGGATTGCCTCTTTTGGGGTGGGACCAAGCCTGATTTGCATATGGTCTTTCCCCTTCTGTAATGGCTTGGCAGGTGAAGAACAATGGTCTATAGGGTTGCCCAGAGCATTGCCAGTGGTTAAGATTCAGTCTAAACCTTCCAGCCATCTCCTCTTTGTTTTTGCAGAAGTGGATAGGGCCTAATGTGGCTGGCTTATGTGTGTGGGTTGTGGTCAGTGTGCATATTGTTGGGTGTATGGCTGTGTTAGGTTGTGGTGGTTGTGGCCAGGGTCTAGAATCTTGGGTGCATGGCTGGAGGCCGTAGGCCATGCACCCAAGAGTCTAGGCCCTGGCCACAAACACTGCAACATAATGCAGCTATGTAATGAACATTGTGATAGTGGTGTATGGATTGCACATATATGTGTACAGAATGCAATGTGCAGATTACAAAGAAGTATGATACGAATAATGGTATACTTACTATTTCAATTGTTGAGTGTCTATGCAGTTTTGATATAGTATCTCTAGAAACGTGTATAAGGCCTTAGGTGGCTGGCTTATTCAAGTCAAGAGTGCGGTGACTGGTTGTACGTATTGGAATACTATGTGTATAGAAGTGGACAGGGTCTCAGGTGGCTGGCTTATGTGTGTGGGTTATGGTAGTGTATACATTGTTGGATGCATGACTGTGTTATGCTGTGGTGATTGTGGTGATTGAGATGAGGTACTAGAGTTGTGGGTGCATGGCTGGAGGTGATGCACTGAAGAAGTATTGTAATGATATGTGTAGAAAGGTGGACAGGGCCTGAAGTGGCTGGCTTATTGGATTCTACACATCCTAACAGGAGAAGGAGCTCCTATACGCCGTGAACTGCTGGAGCAGCTCACAAACCCCAAGAAAATCATCTCACCAGAGCCAGGTAAGCCCGAGGGCTATCACCAATCACTGGCACTGTATTCTGCCATGCAACGACCACCAGCATCTCTTCTTCAATTGAAACTGCACAAATATACTTTGTGTCCCGTCCAAGCCGTGATTGCTGCTGCATCAAAAGATAAGCTTTCTGCTTTATTTCTATCATGCACCGTGATGATACAAACCACAAGGTTTGTCTGTTCCAAGATGGCTGCTGGAGCTAAAAATTGTTGAAAATGTCTTCAGAGTCTTCCGCAACTCCTGATTGGCCCCCTCTGCCCCATATCCAATCCTGGGTCACCGGCAGGAGTAAGCCAGCCCCCACCGAAGGCACTCACCAAAGACACCTGTCCTGTGCCTGTCCGTGACATTGACACGCCCACGCCAGAACCCCTGCCCTAATTTTCTCAAACAACCCTAGTGCCCTATACTACTATCTCTCTTAAAAATCCAAAACACGGGCTACTACCAGACCAACTCGAACAACCCCGGTAAGATACGTATACCATTTGACTTCTGCTGGTCTCTCAGAGCCATTGTCACCAGTAGGCTGCGATATCTGTAACTCTTCTCATTGACACCACCAGATTCGGTGCGAGCAACAGCCAACAAGCCCCAACTATCTCGCTCTCATTACTATGCAGTTATATTGCATAACACCCGGTTATGATGTAGTGCATGTTTCGCTGCGCTGTCTGCCTATTACCAATGTACCACAGTTACCTAATTACTGTATCGTATTGATCACTGCCAAATAAGCATTTTTCCGTGATAGTTATTGCTGCCTTCCCATTGTTTTCATTACTATTCTGTTATCCTGCATAAAACCCGGCTATGAGCTAGTGCCCGTGCCGCTGCATATTCTGCCCATTGCTAATATACTACAGTCACCCGATTACTGTATTATATTGTTCACTACAGGTTAAGCATTCTGCTGTGAAAGTTGTTGCCACATTGCCATTGTGTTCACTACTATTCTGTTAGCCTGCATAACACCCGGCTATGAGCTAGTGCCCGTGCCCCTGTACAATCTGCCCATTACCAATGTACTATAGTCACCTGATTACTGTGCTCTGTTCAATGATCACTGTCGAATAAGCACTTAGACATACATCAGCACCTCCCAATGCCATATTTTATGCTGTTTTATACCATCAAGCACGAGCAATAACTAAATATGTTGCTACTACATATCAGCCACTACGGCTTCCGGAACAAATTCCCTATGTACTATGTCCAGCTGCCATTGACATATGACCTCTTTTTAGTTCAATCCATTATGGCTATAAGCAATATAGGCCAAAGGATGACCAGATATGACAAAACACTAGGCCTACTATTTATCACAATAACGCATCTACTACTTTTACCCTCTCACAATAAAAAACTAATCCAGCACACCAGCACCTTATTAACGACTACATTTTACCAGCATTGCATTATGCTGAGAACCTATGCTGACAACGCCACATTATGCTCCCAGGGCTTATTCATCCAAATAGTGACTGGGTTAGCTTGACTACACTGCCCCAGGCACCACCCCCTACCAGGCCCCACCCTATTTTTGCTCAAACTACTAGCTTTCATTATGCCACTTCCCAGGGCACTACTAACACAATCCTCCACGCCTATTCTGGGTACAATCTGCTACACCAGGATCTCTTACAGAACACATACCAATCATATACAGACAAGACCTTTACTAGGATGCTCAAGTGAAACAAGACTCAGCTCTTGCACTCTTAAGAATAGTACACCATCCCACTCCACTTTCGATACAGATAGAAATATAGTAACAATCACAGATGCTACCACCAACCACACCACACTACCACACCCTAAACTAAAATATAACTACTCAACAGCTCAATGTGCCACCCCACAACTTACACCAGTACGCACACCACTTACATCATGTGCCCTTCCTAAAACAGCACTCTTACAGGGTGCACTCCTCAACGTAAGATCCCTAAGCGCACACGCCACTGACATACAAAATCTCATACTGGAGTATAAACTAGATTCCCTAGTAATCACTGGGACCTGGCTCCAACCAGCATCAGGACCATTGATTACACTAGCAATACCTACAGACTACACACTACTCAGAGCTGATCGTATTGAGGCCACCAGAGGTGGTGTTGCCATCATATTCAAAACATCCCTACAGTTTAGAGAATGTAAATCAGAAATGCTCTCAGGTTACAAACACTTGGCTCTTAAATGAACTACTAACCCCAAAACAACCATCAACTTTCTAATAGTATACAGATCCCCAAACTCTGCCAATAATCCAGACACAATTTCACCAACCATTAATCCTAACACCAAATGCATCCTGCTAGGAGACATCAATCTGGGATTTAATGACCCTTCAGATATAAAAGACAACACCTTCCACAGCGCATTCATCGAAGAATGCAGTTTAAACAAATTGTCAACGCCCCAACCCACTCCAAAGGTTGGATCCTGGATTGGATTATCACACTGAACACCACAGTCCTCCTAGAAGACATCATAGATATGTCATGGACTGACCATTCTCTTATCAGTTTAAACATTAGCATAATGGGAGACCCCTCTCCTACCATCACCCCCACATTGCCCACCCTCATGAGAAACACTAGGAAACTCACACCTGAAAATCTTCTCCTAGTACTGAATAGATTAATCAATACGCAATCATCAGCTAATATTGATATTGATATTTTATTTCTATCGTGCTCGTACACAAGTGTTTCAGAGCGCGACAAGGCAAGGGAGGGGAACAGGGGAGAACAAAACAACGATCTTACTAGGCCCAGTGACGTTGAGAATGCGCAGGTGCATGGGTGAGGGGGAGGGGAAAAGTGCATGGATGGGGGAGAAGTGGAAAGTGAGAAGCAAAGGAGGAACAGACGACCGTAACACCATTGCAGATCACCATAACACGTGTTTGAAATCAGCCATTGATGAAATAGCTCCTCTCAAATTAAAGCTCCTCAAGCCCAAGCGTAGTAATACTTGGTTCAATGCTGAACTTGTCAAACTCAAAAGAAAAAAAGAGCACTGAAACACTTAGCCAGAAAAAAACCTCTATTGAAACAAAAATAAATCTTCTACTAATAGCTAAAACCTACAAACAAGAAGTACACACCCAAAAAGCTAACTCACTAAATATGCATATCACTAATGCTAGCTCTAATAGCAAAGAGTTATTCACCATAATCAGGGAATTAGAAGCACCTATCCCTCCCCCCAGCATAGTCCTAATCAACCACCATTCAGGATGCACTAGCTTCCAAAATTAACACCCTTCAAAACAAGATTGACTCGCAGAGAAAACTCCTATCAACCACCATAGAGCCAATGCCCTTGCCACCTACAGACACATTAATTAATGTACCAGAATTCAAGTTCACCCCTGTTACTGAGGAACAGGTATTGAAAACCATAGATTCACTTAAACCATCCAATTGCAAAGGAAATTACTTCCCAGCCAAATTAGTTAAGGACTGTGCTTTCACCTTAGCACCCTTAATCACTAATTTTGAAAATGCTTCGTTCAACACTAATACTATCTCTAACAGTATTAAAGAAGCCTGGGTAAGCCCTCTCATAAAAAAAACAACCCCAGATCCCACAATACCCACTAACAACAGACCCATCAACACAGTCCCTTTCCTCCTCAAAATCATTGATAAAATTGCTTATAGTCTCGGGAGGATAGTTCAGTAGGCAATGTGCTCACCTTGGAAGCAAGACTATATGGAGCACCACAGGTTTGATCCCTGGGTCCGTGCTTAGAAACCTCTGGGTATTAAGCGCGTTATAAATAACCCATCATATCATATCATATCATACCCAAGTCCAAGCCCATCCTGAAAACAACCAACTACTAAGGGATAGACAATCAGGCTTCCGACCCAGACATAGCACTGAGACAGCTCTCTTAGATCTCAACAATCAGATGGATGCCATCAGGGATTCTGGTAAACTATGCATATTACTTTTACTTGACCTATCCGCTGCATTTGATTTAGTAGACTACAATAAAGTTTGCCTAACACTAACTAATCAGTTCCATTTCTCCAAAAATGTCACAGCCTGGATTAGATCATTCCTTGCAGACCGTACATCTAGAGTAGCCATAAATGGAGTAGCAGCAGACCCTATATCAGTCCCATTGGGAGTCCCCCAAGGATGCTGCCTCTCCCCACGCTTTAAAACGCATATACTAAATTACTTTTTGCAGTCTTAGATACAATTGGTGAAATTTATACCATTTTTGCTGACAACACACAAATACTCATACCGATAACAGGCAACCTTGAACAGGACACCATTTGTGTAAATAAAATCTATTCCATTATCAGAATTGGATGGCAATAAACAGCCTCTGCCTAAACATAGAAATAACAGAGATCTTCATAGTGGGCTCCCCACCAAACTTAGTAAGCTCCACCCTCACTATACAGCTATAGTCATAGATGGGTCCCCATTAAAATATCCAGCCAAGTCAAAACTTTAGGTGTGTATTTAGATTCTAGTTTGACCATGCACAAACATATTAGTGCACTTTCGTCATCCACAGCCTACACAATTAAACTTATTGTCCTAAGTCGACCTTTCCTCACTCCTCAAAACAGTATCACCCTTGCCAGAGCCCTTATCTTGGTGAAGATAGACTACTGTAACATACTCCTACTAGGTACCTAAAAAAATGGAAACATACAGAATAAAGGTCTTAGAGCAGCAATAGGCATAAAAAGGGAACACATATCACAACAGAGAAGAGAGGCACACTGGCTCCCCATTAAAGCCAGGATACTCCATAAAACTCTCACTTTAACACACACATGTGTGGCTGGCAATGCCCACAGTTATCTCAACCATTGTCTTAATCACAAACCTACAGCATTAACACACACATATTCCTCCCCCGCTTCAAGAATGACAGAACAGGTAGCTCCAGCTTCCAAGTGGCTGCCCCCAGAATCTGTAACGCACTACCAGCCAATTTGTGCAATGAGCCTTCTTTGATCAAATTATACATATTACTCAAAACTTGGCTCTTTAATAAATTCTAAGACATGACAAATATACAGAATGACTCTGACTGCTTCACCTTGATCGGACATCTAACCATTCTCTGTAATTATGATAGGATCTCCATTGTAAATCTCCAATTGTGTGCATAGTAGATGATGCATTTAGACATAACAAGTAACCATTTAAAACTGTAAGATTGTGTATAACTAGACGCCTGTAATTTGATGATGCATCATTATGTAAGTTTATGTACATCAACTCGCAAGAACCAAGACAAAATATTAATGTAAATCTACGCCGTGATACCCTAGGGTTTGGGCGTACAACAAACGCAATAAATAAATAAATGCAGAGTGTGGAGACTGGTTGTGCGTACTGGAATACTGTATGTATAGATGTGGACAGAGCCTCAGGTGGCTGGCTCAGATTGTTGGGTGCATGGGTGTGTTATGTTGTGGTGATTGTGGTGATTGTGACCAGCTACTACAGTCTTGGGTGCATGGCTGGAGATGATGGAATCAATAGTCCAGGAGTGTGCCCACTGGTTGAAGTGTTGGAAATACTATGTGTGCAGAAGTGGACAGGGCCTCAGGTGGATGGTTTTTGTGTTTGGGTTGGGTTGTGGCCACTGAGCAGATTATTGGGTAGTTTACTGTATTATGATGTATTGGTTGTGGGCAGTTAATAGAGTCTTGGATGCAGAGGCCATGCATCCAAGAGTTTATGCATTGGTTCGAAGTACTATAGTAGTATGTGAACTGAAATGGGTAGGGCCTCGGGTGGCTGTGTTATGTTTGTGGGTTGTGGTAAGTTGGCAGATATTTGCATGCATGGCTGTATTATGTTGCGGTGGTTGTGGCCAGGGCCTAGACTCTTGGGTGCATGGCTGGAGGCGGAGGCCATAGGCCATGCACCCAAGAGTCTAGGCCCTGGCCACAACCAACACAACACAATACATCCATGCATGCAAACATTGGGATACAGGTATATGGATTGCACCAATATGTATACAGAGTGCAATGTGCAGATTGCAAGGAAGTATGACACCAATAATTGTATACTTATTGTTTGTATTGGTGAGGGTCATGGAACTGGAGTTACTAAGTTTGCAACAAGGGGATATGACACTGTTGGCTTATATAGCCAAATTCAATCAGTTAGCCGCTGAGACGGCTTGGCCTGATGATAAGAAGGCTTCATTGTTCTATAAGGGCCTGTCTGAATCCCTCAAAGATACCCTTGCTATAGTACCTGTAGTACCTACGTCATTTCCGGAACTACTGGAACTAGTTCTTCAGATAGATGCTCGGAAAGCTGCTAGAAAAGGGGAGAAACGTGGTCTAACTCCGGAAGTTCAAGTCAACCCTTTACCTTCTCCCAGTACATCCGAACCGATGCAAATTGGGGCAGCTATTCGCGGTCCTCTTTCACCAGAAGAAAGAGAGTATCGAAAGAAGAACAACCTATGTTTCTATTGTGGATCTTCGGAACACTTGTTGAGAGTTTGTTCTAAGAAACCTTCCAAGAAACAGGGAAACGCGAGAGCTCGGCAATGAAAGGAGTCCAGTTGCCGAGCAATTACGTATCCAAGGATTCCATAGCTATTCAACCAATTGAAATAGCGGTAATCTTCAGGTTACCATATGACAAGATAGTTCAAGCCACAGCAATCATAGATTCTGGCGCTACAGGTAACTACATCGATTCTTTATACGCCAAGAATCTGGGTCTTCCTACCATTGATATAGCAAATCCCGTTTTGGTTAATGATGTTGATGGTTCTTCCTTGGTTTCTGGAATGGTCATCCACCAGACAGAGAATCTGAAAATGGAAACCTTAAAGGGGCATTCCGAAATCATCTTTTTTGATCTTATATCTGCACCTCAGTTCCGGCTCATATTGGGTCTTCCTTGGTTACGGTTGCACAACCCTATCATTGATTGGCACTCGGGCAATATAGAACTTATGTCAGAGTTCTGCGAGAGCCGATGTTGGAAGGACAAACTCCCAGTGAGTAGTCCGTGTCGTTCTCTTTTTGATATCGCTCTTACTGTCGGAGCAGTTCTCACCAGTGTATTGCCTAATGAATATTCGACATACAAAGATGTGTTTGACGAAGGAGGTGCTTTGGTTTTGCCTCCACACAGACCATACGACTGTCCTATTGATTTGGTTCCGGGGGGTAAACTACCCTCCGGTAGAATATATTCATTAACCCATAAGGAAGACCTCATTCTAAAGGATTACATTGATCAGGCGTTGAAAACTGGGTTCATTCGCCCTTCTCGTTCACCTGCGGCCTCTCCTTTATTCTTTGTGCCTAAAAAAGAAGGGGATCTCCGGCCGTGTATTGATTATAGGGCTCTCAATTCCATTACTGTTCGGAACCAATATCCTATTCCTCTCATCTCAGTGCTTCTGGATCAGTTGGGTTCTTCTGTTATATTCACCAAATTAGACCTACGCGGTGCTTACAACTTAGTAAGAATTCGTAGTGGAGACGAGTGGAAAACAGCCTTTAAAACCAGGTATGGCTTGTTTGAATACAGAGTCATGCCGTTTGGGCTTTGTAACGCTCCCGCCACATTTCAATATTTCATCAACGATGTTTTTCATGACATGATGGACCAGTTCCTTATAGTCTACTTGGACGACATATTAATATACTCCGAATCCTACGAATTACATGTTAAACACGTTTCCCGTGTATTACACAGATTGCGTGAGAACAATCTGTTTGCTAAGCTAGAGAAGTGTGTTTTCCATGCTTCGGAAGTGGAATTTTTGGGTTATGAGATAACCAGCAAAGGAATCCAAATGAGCCAGTCCAAGGTCAAGGTAGTCCTGGAATGGCCTTCGCCCAACTCTTTGAAAGCCTTGCAATCTTTCTTGGGTTTTGCAAACTTTTACAGGCGGTTTGTTAAGGATTTCTCCACTCTGGTCGCTCCTTTGACATCTTTGACGAGCAGCAAAATGGCTTTCATTTGGGACCATGTGTGTGAACAGGCTTTTCGGACTCTCAAGACAGCTTTCACCAGTGCTCCGGTACTTCAACACCCAAATCCCAATCTGCCTTTCATAGTAGAGGCCGACGCTTCAGACATTGCTCTTGGTGCCATATTGTCTCAGGAGTGTCCTGAAACCAAGGGGTTGCATCCGGTAGCTTTTCATTCAAGGAAATTGACTTCCTATGAGCGGAATTATACCATAACGGAAAGAGAGTTGTTAGCAGTTCGGGATTCCTTTTTGACCTGGCGTCATCACTTATTGGGTACAGCATTCCCTGTTCAGGTTTATTCCGACCATAAGAATCTAATGGCTTTACAGTCCGTTAAGTGTTCCACTGCTCGGCATGCTAGGTGGCATGAATTCTTTTCTATGTTTAATTTCACCATTACCTACCGGCCGGGTTCGTTAAACACGAAGGCCGATGCACTTTCACGCATTCATGGCGAGTCGTCTTCTCCAAGTACGGATGGTCGTCCGCTATTACCTCATCAAGTGATATGCGCTTGTACGTTACAACCCACCTTGAGGGGTGGATTACAAGATTGGGCGAGAGATAATCCTGGGGAAATCACTAGACTCGACATTGAAGTCATACAAGGGTTACCTCATATCAAGGGTCTTCTGTTCCTTCCAGACGAGGATATGCGTACGAAGGCCATCAAGTGGTGTCATGATTCGATGCTATCAGCACACCCGGGTATTAAGAAAACCATCGATCTATTACAGCTGTGGTGCTGGTGGCCCTCTATGGCTAAAGATGTTACTAAACATGTTGCTTGTTGTTACGTTTGTGCACAATGTAAAAGTCCTCGTTCCAAACCTGTCGGCTTACTTCAGTCTATGCCTGTTCCTGATTATCCATGGCATATGATTTCCATGGATTTCGTGGTGGATTTGCCCCCTGTCTCGGGCTTTAATACCATTTGGGTGGTCATTGACTACTTTACTAAACTGGCTTTGTTTGTACCTTGTCAAGGACTTCCTACTGCTCCTATATTGGCGGATCTGTTTCTTAAACATGTGTTTCGCTCCTTTGGTCTCCCTTTCATTATCATTACTGATAGGGGCTCGCAATTCACTTCTCGTTTTTGGAAATCTCTTACTGCTTCTTTTGGTATTGATGATCGGTACTCCAGCTCGTACCATCCTCAAACGGACGGACAGACAGAACGCCTCAACTCAACAATGGAACAGTTCCTTAGATGTCTTACTCATCAGTACCAGGACACCTGGTTATCCTTGCTTCCTATGGCAGAGTTCGCATATAATAATTCTCTCCATACCTCTACATGTTCTTCGCCGTTTTTTGCTTTATACGGCAGACACCCCAGGTCAATGCCTCTTTCTCCGGTCTTACCTGCTCGCCACCCTGCAGCCTCCTCTTGCAGTCGGCAACTTGCTTCGATACAGTCACAGGTTAAGTTACACTTGAACAATGCTCACTCTACTGCCAAACAATACGCTGATGCCCGTCGCTCTACGTCTCCTAAGTATATGGTTGGGGGTCAAGTTTGGCTCTCTACTAAGAATTTGCGTATCCCTGGTAGACGTGCTCTTCTCCCGCGGTACGTCGGTCCATTCGTTATCACAGCAGTAATAAACCCTGTCGTTGTACGACTGTCTCTCCCTGCCAAATGGAGAGTACACCCTGTTTTCCATGTGTCCCTTCTCAAGGCCTTTCATCCTGGTACCTCGCTCCCTTCCCGTCCGCCTCCCCTGTCTGTGCAAGGTGAGGAGGAGTATGAAGTCCACAGGATCCTGGACACCAAGGTTTCCAGGGGTGTCAGGATGTATTATGTAGACTGGAAAGGTTATGGTCCGGAGGATAGGACATGGGAACCTGTTGGTCATATCCATGCTCCTCAGTTGATATCTGAGTTTTGGGCCTCGAGAAGACGGGGCCCATCTTTGGGAGAGGGTACTGTTATGCGCTCAGGTTCCCGGAATGGGACACGTATTTTTCGTGTCCCCACAAAGAACACGGTGCTCAATCGGGTTTCACGTTATGGGTCACAGAAAGGAAGATCCCGATCTACGGGCCTCCGAGGTGGCTGGAGGTTACCATGGAGACTTAGTGATACGTTGCTAAGAAGACGCAACGTACGCTTCGGTTCACGGTGGTGATCACGTGACACTGGATATATAACTCCGCTCCTTGGCTTGCTCAGTGCTTCTGATTTAGTATTCTCGGAGCTACGTCTTGTTTCTCTTGCATCTAGTTTATCTAATTACCTGAACCTTTGCCTTCATAACGACCTTGCTTGTGGATTGTCCTAGTCTGTTTTGGAATTCAGTGATCTCCCGGTATTTTGACCCGTGCCTTCTGATTTTGGAATTGGTTTTCGTATTTTCCTTGTGTTTAACTTTGCTCGCTTGGATTGACCCGGACTGTTAAAAGGACTGCTTTTGGTAATCATAGACTGCGCCGAGGGACAGCCTCCGCTGCACCGCGGGACTGCTTCATCCTCGCCGCGGGACAGCCTCCGCTGCATCGCGGGACAGCATCGGCTGCGCCGCGGGACAGCCTCCGCTGCACCGCGGGACTGCTTCATCCTCACCGCGGGAAAGCCTCCGCTGCATCGCGGGACAGCATCGGCTGTGCCGTTTTCTTACATCACGAACATTTTCCACGAAGAGCTAAACCCTGGATTCCTTCTGGTAAGAGTCTTTGTGTCTTTTCTACTTATCCGATTGTTCATTGTAGAGAAAAGAAAAGGATCAAGTAACTAGAGAGGTTTATCTTTTGCAGAATACTTCCATTGTCTCCCGAAGCCTGCGAGATTGAGGCCAATCAACTCGATATCTGGTATATCGCTAAACAGCTACGTGGTCTCTGAGGGAATTCCAAATATCCTTGAAAACGTCTTTCAATTAATTGATCCCTCTGTATGTGAGTTATTACCGTTCAGAGGGATACATTGGTGGGAAGAATTCTTCTTCTACACTACGGGGTCAACCAGTGAAGAGGAATTCTGACAGTTATAAAGATACGTTGATCGATCGTAAACATTGTTCCTATGCATCTTACCTTAGTTTTCCTCACTTTTACACATCCGAAAACAACGTGTTGGGCACGGACATCTTGTGCTAATCTTATCTATGGATCGATTGCCTTAAGTTTAAGTGTGCTTGCGGGAAAAGATATTAGTGAGTCTTTTCTACACTTATTGTTTTTGTGACTATGATCATTGGGTCCTTGGGGAAAAAATGCAAACTGATGTATTTGTTGGATAATTGCTGTGTGCTAAGTAGTTCCAGTTCCACAGAGTAGAAGGTATGTTTTTTTGTTGCAATTATATATGTACTGGTGGGTGTTGGGCAGTAGGTTATTCTAATTTTGTAGATCAGTGAGTACATTTTGGTTTCAAGAATATTAAGTAGGCATTTGCAAGATTTGCTGGTAATCTCTGCTTTAGAGTAATGGAAGTATCATTGCATTTAAACCATCCACATTGCTTTTTAATGTATGCAGTATAGTGACCTGCACTGGTTGTTGTGCCTGTGTTGTAGATTATGGCTATGAATTTGAAGGTTTGCTTCCCAAGTAATAATTGCCTGCGTGTGAATCTAGTAAGCTTGCATTTGTTTTTGGTACCATCTGCATTGTATCTTAAAAGCATTACTATTACGTATTGGCTGTGTGATTGTATCTGTATCTGTAAGGTGAAACAATTATCAGAATTTGGGTATGTATTTTCCTTTTCAGTACATTTTTCTGTGGTTTTGTTAATTGATGGAGTTTGAGATGATTTCAAATTATTTGGTGGTACTGTTGGGAGATCATGTTTACATTCTGATTTGTTTTCTTTTACAAAGTTTGTGTTTTTGAGGAACAGGGTACATTTTGAGATGGGGCGTGTAGAGTGCACATAGTCTATTGTACGCTACGATGCAAGGAATGTCAGCGTTGACTTTAGTTGCATCAAAATTGACTAGAAATAATCCTTCAAGTGTATGTAGGCATGACAGTGCTACGTAACTCTTATCTTCTTTAAAGACTGTGCTGCCAATATCAATCAATGCTTGATCTAAGGTTAGACCATGCAATTTATGAATAGTGACTGTGCATGCTAGAGACAAAGAAAACTGTTCTCTGCATACATAAATGTCTTTGAAAAAAAAGGAATCAGGCTTTTGAGTGTCTTATCCTTTTAACTTCTGAAAGTTTGTCAAAGTGGATGTTGACAAACTGAATGCTGTTGTCACGTGGGTCGTTCTGGAAGCCAACAACTGTACCAAGTGCTCCATTAACTAAACCTTGCTCCATGTCAAGGTTACTCTTTAGCATTACTCTACAGTTTAACCACAATGTTAACATTTTCCCCAAACCAGCTGTGTTAGAGATAGAGTTTTTTCTAAGGTATTTAAACATGCTATGGCTTGTTCACACATAGGTATTGTCATACCGTGTACGTCCAGTTTGTCTTTGGAGTACATTTTCACTAGTGGTTGCCTTTCTTTTTTCGGCATTGTTTCATTGAATTGTGCACAGCTGGCTAGAGCTGGCATTAAGGGTATACAGTTGACATTTGTGTGTGCTAATTGTTCCATGACATCAGTAGCATATGTGTTATGCCCGTATAGCTCATTGATGCATCTGGTATCTAGGATAGACTGAGCTTCCTTAGATAGTACACCAATCCAAATGTTTTTTAAAATATTGGTGTAGGTGAGGTCTGCAGGCTGATGCATGTTTTCAGTTAGTTCCCTGTATTGGAAATGTTGCCAGAGATTTACATTCCCTATGCTGCCAAGAGTTTTATGGCACAGTGTGTTTCCTAAGGTTTTAAAAATAGGTTCACCTTTCACTGGTGTTAATTGAAGGAAATCTCCAAAAACAATAACATGTTTTCTTCCAAAGAGTTCTTCATAGTCTGTTTTGAGGACCTCTTGCAATCTGAGATGAATCAAAGCCAACATTAGGAGCATTTTTATTTGTTTCAAAACTCTGCATAGCTCAATAGCAGCTTCTGTTGAAAGTTCGTAGTAGTCTCATTTGTTTTGGTGTTCTACTGGAAGAAGTAGCAATCGGTGTAAAGTGATACCACCTATGTTTTAGGCAGCTAAACAGCTGAAAGCTTGTTGTTTGTTAATTTTTGGAGGACTTTAGTGATGATTTTTATTCAGAATGTTTTGCCTGAACCTGCTTGACCACTTACATACAGCAGTACAGGTTTATAGTGTTGACAGGTACAAGTTTTAGTTTCATGCTGCATATCATGTTCAATGTCTTTAGTTACTTCTAGGAAAACGGTACACTGCTCATTGTTTAGTTGTGATTTCAGTAAAGCAAAGTATTCTGCAGATTGCTCATACTGACACATGGTGTTTTCTAATTCAGTTATGGCTAATTCTGCCACATTTGCTACGAGTGGCTATCCAAGTGGTTCTTGGCTTACTTTCAGAGAAGGTTGACTGCTCTCAGGAGTGTCTATATTTAGTTGTGCTTGAAGTTCTTCTTCTTGTTGGCCTTCATTGTCCAACATGCTTTTTTACTGCGTAAAGTTTATATCTGCTATGGTGCTTTCACTTCCATTGAAAGCATCTTCATAGGAGGCATGGGTGTCTAATACATCTTCTTCTTTTCTCCATGGTTTAAAAAGTTGCAGTAGGGCCATGTAGTTCAGTTCTTTGTGTTGAGAAGTTTTTAATGACAGCCTCATATGATTAATCAGGCTGCATTTGGTAAGTTTAACCAGACTGCCCTCAAAACTTTCAACTATGTATTTACCTTTTTTCTCATCTGGTTTAATGTTAATTTTGTATGAGATGTTTGGGCTATGTGGTATAGGTACATGGTTTCTAAAGCAGTACTCCTGTCTGGGTAGTATGTGTCCAATAAGTTGTTTTTCAAAATGTCCTGGCTGTTGGGATCATTTTTGGCTATTGTTTCTATGTCTTGTTTCTATTTGAGTACTCTTTTTCTGGATGCAGCAGGACCAATGCTTAGCCAGACTATGTTTCCAGATTTACCATATAAGGCGGTGCCGGTTAAACGGTGTGCAGCTTCGTAGCAGCATCATTCTCTATGGGAGAGCATGTATATGCCAAAGCTGTATAATTTCTGTGACAGTCTGATGATATTTCATCCCAGAGGTCTTTCAGCTCTGTTTTCTCTGCTTTGGTTATGTAGGCTGTGACATATCATGCAACTGCAGTGGAATTGTCGGCAATGTACTGCACATCTATATTTGCATTGCATAGGATGCCAATGATTGCATTGTAACCATTGATGTACTTTGATGCTTCAGTTCTTTTTATGCAGTATGTGTTCTTAGGAGATTTGCCTTTCAAACTGTGTCAAACCGAATACATGAAGCTGTTTACTTGTCCTGTTGCTGAAACTGGTCTAGGGAAACTAGAGCGGAATTTGGTGTAGTATTTGCCTTTGTTTTTATGTTTGCGCTGACAATACTTGCCACACTTGTGTCTTTGAAACTGCAAAATGTGTGCATGTAGATTGCTATGTATACTTTTTGAAGGGATTTCACAAGTGGCATATTTGTGAATGAACTGCAAAACAGTGGCATCACTGTCCTGACCAAATTTAGGAGTTTAATCCACAAAAGCATGTGGTTGTGTGGTGCTCCTCTGGCTTGATATTTCTTTCTCCAAAATAAGTGTTTCACTTCTCTGAAGGAAGGATGTGTTTTTTTTACAAATGAAGTGCAGCATGGCAATAAAGCGATGATGAAAGTACCTTGATACATTTACAGTATCAAGAGAGCAGTGTTTTCCCGGTGTTTTCGTGTCTATACCTGCTTTGTTTTTGTGTGCTATGCGTAGGAAAGTGTGCAAGTCTTCCCATGCATACTCTGCACAACTTAAAGTGACAAACTGTGTGGGCGGGCTAAGGTTGTGTAGCATACACCGTACATCTGCATGCCATCAGAACCAGTATTCTTTTGTAGCACGCATGTTTGCCAAGAGATTTGTAATACTTGACTGTAAAACTTTCTCTTGCACATTTTGAAGTAGCTGCATAGCAGACATGTTTTGAAAATTGGAACCTGTTTTCAATGTGTGTGCAACTCCATATCAAAATACATTTGTAAATAGTTGTATTCTGATGCTGGTATTTGTGTGCATCTTTCATCGCACCTTCCACCTTTTCCACTAGGAAAAAGTAGAGGAAAAGCATGTGCATCTACACATTTTTCCCATATACTGATTGGAGATCCTTTGGCTTGCCGCATTTGATATGTGTCCAGTGCATTGTCTATGGTGTCTTTGGAGTGCAGTGAGTGAATTATATAGTGGTCTAAAATATTTGAGGATGTAGTAGGATCTAGAAGTTCAAATTGGCCAGTTGCTGAGGGGTCCTGAATTATTTTGGTGGTTTCCCTCAGGTTTTCTTCAATGTTTATTTCTTTGTAGTATTCATTGTTGTCTTTAAGAAGTTGCAGGGCTTCTCTAACTTTGTTTAAGTCCACTAGTTGCTGCCAATTCTTTTTGTCTTTTGTAGGTACACCATTCACCAGGATAACCAAAGATTGTTCTATTGGCCGTTGCACTCCTAGAGTTTCTACATTTTCTGTGAGATCTAATGGAAAATAAACTACTTTGCAACAAATGCCTTTCAGTAATTCAGAGGGAGGCGGTTTCATTGTTTTCGGTTGAAAGGGTATTATTGTTTGAAATGGGTGTACTGTTTGGATTATAATGGTCTCAGGCAAATTAAGCTGTTGGAGTGTTTTTGGCAGTGGGAATATTTCCAAATTATTACTGATAGCCCGTGAAGGCATTTGGTTATTGTCAAGTTTTGCAGTGCAGTATGTGCACAGTATTGAGGGTGTTAGTAATATCGTATTTTTTGTCTGCTATATGGTAGAGAGCTAATTGGAGCTATTGGGATTCCTCATTGTCTTCTATTTGTACATTATATCCATAGTTTTCATGATCTGTGTATAAAAAGCTCTGCGACAATACATACATAATTGGTTTGGTACTACAACAGATGTGCTATTAAACTTTACTATTTCTTTCTTGTATGTGTGTAATAGAAGGTTGACATCTGCAAGGTTGTCGTTACTGGTTTCTAAAGTTACTGGATTTTGTAAGTGCTCTTCAGTTCCAATATATTTGCTTTGGGTGTGGTGTATTTCTTCGAGCAGTTCTTTGGCTGTACCATGTATGAGAATGTCATTTAAATGCTCCAGTGCTAAAGTTGGACTTTTTGCATAGTGCAGTTTGTGAACAAGATTTCTTACAGCAGAATGCTGTGTTGCTAACATTTTGATATGGTGGAAGGTGCTTTTGCAAACAGGTCCAGAAATGCAGGCTAATGAATGTCCTCATAGTCCTGTGTATTTGCGCACTGGACAGGAGTCCATAGTTTGAAGTATTTTCATTTTTGCTTTGTCGTTGGCTTTCACATAGTGATTGAAGAACTGCTGCAAAGATTGGATAGAGTTTTGGTGCACATTACACATTGATGTGCATGGCCATTTGTAGATGGGGCGTATTGGTTCAGTGGAATGGAGAGTTGATGCTAAATTTGATGGGGATATTTTTGAAAGCAGTGTTTCTTCTTCCATTATGATATTGTCTACCTTTTCATACCCTCACCCACTTTTATGTATGGCAATTTGGTTTGTTTGCTCTTGTATGTATGCTTATTCATTGAAATATGGCCCTCTGCTGGTGGTATGACTCCACTCACCTGTACAGATTTTGCCAAAGGTATCTAAGCTGATATTGCATTTGTTGCGAAGTACTGGTTGTAGTTTACTAATTAATTTTGTTAGTGGTTTCATTCTGTTTAAAATTAATATAAAGAATTTCCTTTTGAGGAGCATTGCACTGTCTACAAGAGCTTCCAGGATCAGTTTTCTGCAGTAAGTTTTAAGGGTTGAGCGTTATGTTTCCCCTGTATTTATAAGGTTCTGAAGGACTCTGTGGTGGAACATTTTTTGTAAAATTAATTTTTTGGAATGCTTACTTTTGGCTACATTACAATTTGTAGGTTCTCTGTTAGTACTAGAGGTAGTTGCAATCTTTTTACTACATTTCTTTTTATTTTTACATTTTGAAATAGGAGTTACAGTTTTTTTAGTGACTGTATTAGCTGTTTTGAACAAATTCTGCTAAAGGCGGATGGGTATTTTTTATGCTTTTATTTTGATCTGCTCTATTCCTGTGTTCTTTTCTACAGAGTTGCTTTTTGGTAGGCATTCTCTAGTATCTGTGTGAGAAAAAAGGAACGTGTGGGTGTGGAGGTTGTGCAATGTATAATAATAATTTAGAATTTATATAGCACTACGAACCCTCAGGTATCTGAGCGCTGCTTATTATTACCCACGGTGTATGGTGCTCATTTATCGACCTCGAAAGGATGAAAGGCTGAGTTTGGCCCTGCCAGGATTCAAACCTGTATCAGCAGGCTTTGCACAGATGTCAAAGCTGCACTCTACTTGCTGTGCTATTGCACCGGATATGTGTGCACAGTGCATGAGTGTTTGAATATGAGGGTAGGCATACATATAGACGTGTGTGATTGTGTAATGGGCTGTTACTTTAGGTTGGGAAGGCTGTATTGGTATATGTGTGTTACTATACTGGCATTCAGATGACAATTGGAAGTGGGCACCTTTTGAGGTGCAATGAGTAAGAGTGAAGCAACTACTGTTGGGTTGATTGAATTGTGTAGCCTACAATACCAGAACACTGCACTGTCTGAGTAACAGGCAGAACACTACGATGTTTGTTTGTTTGTTTGTTTATTTGATAATGCGCGCAAAACCCATGGGTAGCCGGGCGCAACCGTTTACATGAAAACGTAAGCTTGTTACAGTATTTGGCATGAGTATATACAGCACAATGACAAGAAGAGCACATATATGTGCGACTATATACAAGCAAATGTCTATAAAACAAAAAACGGCAAAGAGTAGATATATAAAAGAATATATACAAACATATGCACAGGAGCAGGGCATGCCTTGGGGTGTGCAGGCAAGGGTAGGGCATGGCTAAGGTGGGAGTAAGCTAGAAGTAAGTCAGGTAATGTGTTGTTGGCACGCAGCCAATTGATTATCTTGTGCCTGAATTGCGGGTACGGTTGTTCCATTCTAATGTCAAGTGGTAATTTGTTCCAGCAGTGAGCAGCTTTGACAGGAAAGCTAGTTCCTCCCGCGGTGGAGCGTTTAAACCTTGGAATCTCTAGTATGGAGGTGTTAGCAGATCTCTTGGGTCGTGTGGACATTTTCCTGTTGATTTTTTCCACTAAATATGGGGGGCTAGGTTGTTTAGACATTTAGATGTGAGGAATGCTGTTTTGAGTAAGATTCTGTCCGTTATTTTTAACCAGTTAGCATCTTTCCTCAAATTAGTGATGTGCTCTCTGTAGGGGATATTTAGTGCTGCTCTTAAGACATTATTCTGTAGCATTTGAAGTTTATCAATGATATATTTGTTGGTTCCAGAGTACAGGGCATTGCAATAGTCTAACCTAGACATAATAAGGGCGTTAGCTAATGTAATGCAGCTGGCACTGGAAAGGTAAGGTCTAGATGCACGGATGAGTTTGCAGGTGTAGGCAGCGGAAGAGGCGAGGGAGTTGACCTGCTTCTTGAGAGTGAGGGAGGAGTCCAGATAGAATCCAAGAGTTTTAACCACAGACATCACCTTGATAGGGTTGTTATCAATGCTAAAGGATGTGTAGTTTGGGCTTAGTTTTTGGATGTTGGCATCGGAGCCTAGAATCAATAGTTCCGTTTTATCGTCATTCGGGCAGAGGCCATTTGCGGCCATCCATGCCTGAATGAGGGAGTATATCTTGTTCACCATGTCTTAGTCTGTCTCGTAGTTGCCCGAAAGGGGTTTGAGGATCTGGGTGTCATCTGCGTAGTTTGTGTAGATGACACCCAATCTGTCCAACTTGTCAAACAAAGGCTTGGTGAAAATGTTGTACATGGTGGGGGAGACACAGGATCCTTGTGAGACACCGCAGGTTATTTTGATGGTGGAGAAGACTCGCATGGTGCGATTTGCTAAGAAGGATTGGACCCAAGCTATAGCGTCCCCGGTGAAGTTGGCGGCAGATTCCAGGTGGTTGAAAAAGACTGCATGGTCCACCAAACACAGCCAACAAGTCCAATAAGAGAAGCAGGGATGTTTTCCCGTTGTCCTTAAGTTCCTCCATTTGTGTCTTGAGGTCTAACAGAGCTGTTTCCGTGCCATGGAGCGGGCGGAAGCCAGATTGCCGTGAACCGAGCAGGTAGTTGGCCTCCAGGTAATCCTGGATTTGTATGTAGGCAGCTCTGTCTAGGATTTTTAGTAGAAAAGGCACTGTGGTGATTGGTCTGTAGGTGGTTGGATGGTGGGGTCCAGAGTTTGTTTTTTCAATAATGAGAGGACCCATGATTCTTTGAGGTTGGTACGCACCATATTGGATTTAAAGGAAGAGTTTATGAGCTTGGAGATGAAGGGAGCTAGATCCCTAGCTGTGTCCTTTATTAATTGTGCTGGGCAGGAGTCACCCTTGCAGTTTGAGGGTTTGAGGGAGAGTGTTATTTTTTCTGTGTCAATTATAGTGATAGACTTGAATCTAAATGGAGCAGTAGTCTTATTCTCCTGAGATTGGGGTGTTTGTTGGTCCAGAGGTGGCAGTGTGGCCTTTTTTTGCAATTTTACATTGAAGCGAGGAGATTTTATTAGCAAGGGCATTTTGTATGTTTGTGCACCAAGCTTTGTTTTTAGGGGAATTGTCTATTGGTTGAATAGGGGATTCCAGTTCGCAGAGGATGGTGAAGAGCTCTTTAGTATTGGAGTTGGCTTTAGCGATCCTGTCATTAAAGGTGTTCTTCTTGGTTTTGATAATTTCTTTTTTGTAAGATTTGGCAAATTCAGTTAGGTTGTTTTTATTGTGTTCAGTGGGAGAGTGGCGCCAGATGGAATGGAGCTTTCTTTTTTGTAGTCTTAGCGATTTGAGGTGGGGCGTAAACCAGGCGTTTAGGTGGGCTTCCTGTTTAGCTTTGCGTAATTTGGCTGGAGCAACTGTGTCTAATGCTTTGGTCATAGCATCATTGAAAGTATTTACCAGGGTATCCGGGTTGTTACTTTCCAGTCCCGATATGGCTGGAAGGAGGAGAGGGATAATGTTTTCAGCGGCTATGTCCTTCTTACTTCTGGTCAGGAGAGGGGGAACCATGTTGTTAATTGTTAATTGTGGGGCTAAGGAGATCCAGAGTGGCAGAGAATGTTATTAGATAATGATCTGTCCATGTTTGTGGGACAATATCGGTGATACTGATGTTACACTTCAGTTCCGATACCCAATCGAGGGTCCTGCCTTTGATGTGGGTAGGGGAGAGGATTTTTTGATCAAGGCCGTGGTCCTTGAGCAGGGCTGCAACTGACTCTGCGTGTTTATTGTCGGTTTCATTGAAGCCGAGGTTAAAGTCTCCCAGTAGTAAGGTTTGGGAGTGGTCTTTAGTGTTGTTGGCTATAAGGCTAGTTAAGTCGTCTTCCAAGGTGCTTAGAGGCCCTGGGGGTCTGTATATTAAGTGGATTGTGAGCGTGCAGTTGTCAGAGAGGGGCAATTTGGCTGCGAGTACTTCACAGGATGAGTAGGAGACTAAAGTGGCAGGTCTGATGGGATGTGTAGATTTGCAGATAATGGCTAGTCCGCTGCCTCTCGCATTAGGCCTTTCGGCTTTGAGAATTTGGTAATTATCGGGCACTGCTAGCATTAGTGTTGGTCCTGCAGCCTCGTGGAGCCAGGTCTCAGTTATGGCCAATAGGCCAAGTTGTCATTATTTAGAATGTCCGCAATTTCTGCGGCACGGGCAACCATTGATCTCGCATTGATGAGAGACCCTAGAAGTGTTAGAGAACTATTGGGTTTGCTAGTTTGACAGGTTTTAGGTGATAGGGTATCCATAGTTGTGCAGGTTAGAGTGGACATTTGAACACAGGTGTGATTGGATTGTTTGAGTGAGCAGTGTGGGTTTTTTGATTGGGTAGTAGTACTGGTACTAGTACGTCTGTTGGCGTTATTCTGGTGGTTTCCTACCGGTTCCTAGATACTAAGTCTCAGGGTTCTATCCTTGGATGGTCTGGTATTGAGTGTGGAGGTCATAATAATGGATATGGCGCTGAATAGTATTAGGGTCAAGGTGACTTTCATGAGGCAACTGGGGGACATTTTCTGACTATGCTAGGAGCATACTGTGGGCTGGCATCTGGATTTTGGGTTTGGGCTTAGATACTTCAGTGATATGCCTGAGTCGTTAATGTCTGGGAGGTATAGTGAGCTAACATTTAGTACCTTACATTGTAGAGATGCAATGGGGGTATTCAAACATACTGACATCTAGGTCAACTTTAGCACAGAGACCTAAAACACTAGTGAGTGAGAGGTACAAGAATGCAATGAGGATATTCAGGTAAACTGACATCTAGATCCGAATTTTAGTACAGAGACCTAAAACACTAGTGACTGAGAGGTACACGAATGCAATGAGGATATTCAGGTAAACTGACATCTAGATTCGACTTTAGCACAGAGACCTAAGAGCACTAATGGCTGAAGGGTGCAAGATGCCAACAATACTGATGGCAGTGGGAGGTACATGTGCAGCACAAGATGCAGAGTAAGACTCAGTATTAGGAAAGCTGTGACATGCAGAGTCTGAAAGTGAGGTCAAATGCTATATTCGCAACCAATGGGTCAACTAGAATCAATTTTAAACTGCCAAGGTATCTAGGTAAAAAATACGCATCTGAAAGGCAGCAGGCAGGCAAATTGCAGTGGTCTGGATGCAATTGTTACAAGGCTAGTACTGTCAAAAGTCAAGCGGGTGGCAGCAGACTAAGTGCAGTTCCAAGGGTGCTGAGCAGGGTGGGGTTGTAGCTATTTGGATGTAGATTGCTGGTGTGACCGTGAGGTCGAATTGTTTTAGACAATCGACCTGCGATTTGTAGAGAGAGCCATCAGTAGGCAGGGTTATGGCGCACTATCTGGCATTCCCGATATGCCCCGAGCAAGGCATAAGAGTAATGGGTAACAATAGTATTACACTTACTTTGTTGGATGTTGAGAGTAGGTTTCTTCTAGGTTGAAATGTCCACTTGAGACGCCACTGGATTTCAGGAGTGTGGTGTTCACTGCAATTGCGAAAGAAGGAAGTAAGTACATGTTTGTTAATGGCATAGTGATTGCATTTGGAGAATATATTATTTAAAATTGTAGGAGGATGTCTTGGCAGGAAGAGTTGGGGTGTGTGTGAAATTGTATAGCTTTGTATATGAATGGGGACTTGGGAGCATCAGAATTTTTTCTAAGGGGGGTCCATGGTATATTTATAAGTGTGCCGTTTGAGGTGCACTTTTGCAAGTGTGTGTAGTGCTGTAGGACTATTTAGTTAGGAAATGGATTAGTGCAAGTTGTGGTAGGGTGAGAAAAAGGTTCAGAAATATGTACAGATTGGAAAGGAGAATGTTTTGTGTGTGGAATTCCATTCACTTTTGCGCAGATAGATGCTTGCTACATGAGTGGAGAAATAATGTCCGCTGTTGGATTTATTTATCCACATTTTCAAATGGCACTGTTCTCAATGCACACATACATTTTTTTTGCTTTTTAAGTAATGGTGTGTTCTATGAACTGAGCAAGGTCAGTGGCAGGCACCCTGTTCACATGCATGCAATGTATGTACTTGCTATTCTTTGGTAAGATAAATGCAGTTTTCCTTTTCTGTGTGCATTTCAGGAATTTTAAAGCAGATGTGTTAGTGGGGGAAGTGGTTGTGAAAATGACAGAAGGAAAGAAGAGAATAACAGTTTGTACATTACAATGGGTGATATGGGTAATTGAAAACTTTCAAAGCACATAGCATTGTAAGTGCCACTTGATGATAGGTGATGCGACAAATGACAGTATAATTTTTGAGTAGGTTATTCAGGGTAAGTGGCAGGTAACCTGTTCATAGGCATTTATAAAGGAGTTGAAAATATACTGTAACAAAAATATTCAAACCTGTAGTTTGTGTTGATCGATGGAGATGTGGATCAATCTAGAAGCAGAAATATTGGATAGTTTTACAGTACTTTTTGCTGAAGGTGCTTTGCAAGCACAGGAGACCTGTACTCTGAGTGTTTAACAGTAAGTCTGCAGTGTTGAACAGAGATGATATAGTTAGATGTAGAGGTGTTGGATGTGATTGATGGATGGGTGTGTGACTGCTTACCAGTAGCCAATGAGATAGGGCTGTAAAGTGTAAGTGGAAAGTGAAGAAGGGCTGCCCCTGTTTTACGAGATCCCAGCGGAGGACACATGCTGCATCCGCGGCTTCTCAGCACTTGCCACATCTGGGCCTTCTCAGCATGCTCCCTGGCATTGAAATGGGACTGTGGGGATTATCCAATCAGGTGTTCAGGGTGTGCTTAATTGGAAGGGATGGTAATACTTTTTTTCATTGCTGTGTTGGTTGTGTAGTGAAGATGGCTGTAGTTTTTGTATGGACAGTGGGAGATTCATTTGCATGTGATCTGGAGAGCTATGCAAAGGCAAGAGGGTTTTCTGCAATCTTGGATTTCCAGGCTTGGAGGATTTATGGTGCAGTGTGCCTGGCCGCAATTTGCAGCCACTGATTGCTGTTTGTAGAAACATGGCTAATATTGGTAGTCCTGATGTTTTGGTGGTGCACTGTGGAGGAGAGCATGTGGGCTATATCGGTACCCCAAGTTTGGTTCATGTATTGAAATTGTAAGTGGAAGACCTAAGGGAGCTTTTCCCTAATGTAAAGGTGTTTTTTTTCTGAAACAATACCAATAGCACAATGGAACAATCCGAATGTCTTCAACCCCCAGCAGAATGTTGCAAGGTGCCTTGTTAATAGAGGCATGGGTGTGGTTTTGCGACCTGCTGAGATGTCTGTTTTCTCCAATGAGGACATTGATTCCCTTAGTGTGCACTACTTTACTCGAGTTGGAAAAGAAGAGGAAACAACCCCAAAAAGTAGAAAACAAAAGGTGTTTCAGTAGCACCTAAAAAAAGGCTCTTTTCAGAGTGACCACAATAGGAAAAATCTCCTACCCGTCGTTACATTTCTCTCCCCACGCCCTTGATCTGGCTGTTTTATCTGCAAACCCCATGGTCGGTCACGGATTGCACATGCCACATCCGGGACTTTTGAGGATGGAAGGCATGGAAATGGGACTGTGGAGGCCAGGGGATTGGTCAATAAGGTTTCCTTGGTGTGGTTTGCAACGAGAGACTGTGGCAGAAGGTCTGTTTGCTGAGAGGAGTGCAGATGGCTCTGGTTATGGCTGTGTCGTTCAGGAAGCAGAGTGTATGGATTTTGGGAGACTACTGGATACATTGGTTGGAAGTGCATGCAGAGCACTGTGGAGCGGCTGTATATCTTGGATTCCATCATGTGGCTGTCCACTGGTATGGAGTGTGTGGAGGCAGTTACACCCCCAACCCCTCCCCGTGCGCCATGTACAGCGCACAAATCCTGTCCATGGCGCACAGGCCCCCAACCATGAAAATGCCTGTAAAACTCCCTGCTTCCCTCTGAATACACGTACCCCGCTGCGCGGGGAGTTACACACGCGATTGGCCGTGTGCGAGTGGGGTACGTGTATTACTGGGGTGCGCGTAAAGAATCACATGCGATTGGGCCTGTGCGAGCGGGATACATGTATTTCGGGCGTGCGCAGGAAGTTTCACATGCGATTGGCCCTGTGCGAGCACGGTACATGTATTTCGGGGGTACGCGGGACGTTTCACACGTGATTGGCCCTGTGCAAGCGGGGTATGTGTATTTCGCGGGTGGGCGGGAAGTTCCACACGCGATTGGCCCTGTGCGAGCAGGGTACATGTATTTCGGGGGAACGCGAGAAGTGTCACACGCATTGACCCTGTGTGAGCAGGGTACGTGTATTTCGGATGCGCGGGAAATTTCACATGCGATTGGCCCTGTGCGAGCAGGGTACGTGTATTTCCGGGGTAGGCGGGAACTATCACACGCGATTGGCCCTGTGCGAGAAGGGTACGTGTTTTTCGGGGGTGCGCGGGAAGTTCCACACGCGATTGGCCCTGTGCGAGCAGGGTACATGTATTTCGGGGGTATGCGGGAAGTGTAACACGCGATTGGCCCTGTGCGAGCGGGGTACGTGTATTTCAGGGTGCGTGGGAAGATTCACATGCGATTGGCCCTGTGCGAGCAGGGTACGTGTATTTCCGGGGTACGCGGGAAGTTTCACACGGGATTGGCCCTGTTTGAGCGGGGTACGTGTTTTTCGGGGGTGCGCGGGAAATTCCACACGCGATTGTCCCTGTGCGAGCAGGGTACGTGTATTTTGGGGGTGCGCGGGAAGTTTCACACACGATTAGCCCTGTGCTAGCGGGGTACGTGTATTACTGGGGTGCGCGGGGAGTCCCACACACGATTGTACCTGTGCGAGTGGGGTACGTGTATTACTGGGGTGCGTGGGAAGTTTCACACACGATTGGCCCTGTGCGAGCGGGGTACGTGTATTACTGAGGTGCGCGGGGAGTTCTACACGCGATTGGGCCTGTGCGAGTGGTGTGCCTGGATTTCGGGGGTGCGTGGGAAGATTCACAGTGGGGTACGTGTATCCAGTGGGGTGTGCGGGGAGTCCCACATGTGAATTGGGAGTGTGGGTCCTCCCAGGTGTGCCCACTACCCCCTCCATGGCCCCTGCAGGCAACCCACACCACAGGGGATTACCCTGCACCCCTGGTCATGTCCCGCAGGCAGCCCATCCATCATGGGCATGCCCCCCAGCCAGCCCACATGTCACCTTCCACTAGTGATCACCAACTCATGTCCCCCTCCACCCCCACCCACCCAGCATTGACGGGCACCTGCCAGCAGGTCCTGACTCATGTCCCCCAGCACCCCTACCCACCCAGCAGTGAGCCGTAGGCCCTGACTCATGTCCCCCAGCAGCCCCACCCACCCAGCAGTGAGCCTCAGGCCCTGACTCATGTCCCCCAGCACCCCCACCCCCAGCAGTGAGGGGCACCTGCCAGCAGGCCCCGACTCATGTCCTCCAGCACCCCCAGCCCCCAACAGTGAGGGGTACCTGCCAGCAGGCCCCAAATCATGTCCCCCAGCACCCCCACCCACCCAGCAGTGAGCCTCAGGCCCTGACTCATGTCCCCCAGCGCCCCTACCCACCCAGCAGTGAGCCTCAGGCCCTGACTCATGTCCGCCAGCACCCCCACCCCCCAGCAGTGAGGGGCACCTGTCTGCAGGCCCCGAATCATGTCCCCCAGCACCCCCAACCCCCAGCAGTGAGAGGCACCTGCCAGCAGGCCCCGAGTCATGTCCCAACAAACAACATGTCCTAACAAAACAGACCCATGTCCCTAAAGCCAACCCTAATCCCCCTTGCCCCCCAATCCAAGGATGCAACCATCCACAGAACGCACTCCCAAATTACACATGCCATGATAGTCGAAATGAACCACCATGCCCATGCAGGAATGCACAACGTAGCCACACAGTGGCAACACGTGACTGAGGAAATGTTCAATGAGACATGCTCAAAACCAATTACAGAACACAACACCAATTCAGAAGTAATAAAAAATGTATTAAAAACATAAAGAACTGACTTGGAGGAATAGTAAAATGAAAATCAATGTACAATGACCGATGTAGAAAAAAAATATTGTAAATCCAATTAAGTTAAAAAAAAGAAAAATCATGTAGAATAAAAAAGTGGTCCATTACCAATGTCCATAATAAAAACATAATCCAAATAAAAAGTAACCTTTGATCCATGGGAATATAGAAAAAGAAAGTATGTACAAGTCTGCAACTATATATTATGTAAGTCCAAATGGTCCATGATCCACAAACAAAAGGAAACCTACAAAAAAGTCCTACTAAGAAAAAACTATTTACACACAAAGTGGAGCAATGTCCATTAACTCCAAATTAAAAGAAAAACAAAGGAAACCTAACATTATGTAACTATATTCAATGGCGGCGGGCAAGTCCTGCGGCACACTCTGTGATGTCCCGGGCCAGGGCATCATCAAACTCCATGTCAATGTCGCGGAGGCAGGCCTCTGCCCTGGCCCCGAGGTCTCGCAGGGATGCACTCATGGCCTGTTCCAACTCCCAGCGAGTTGGCTCGAGGCACTCTGCCAGCCTCAACGCCCGACGCCTGGATAACTCTGCCCTGACCATGGTGAGCCGTGCCTCTTCCGCCCGCTGCCGCTACGCATCTATGCGCTGGCCCAACCGCAGCCACATGGAAGTAACTCCCATTCCAGGGTTCTCCTGCCCTCTGGCCGATGCCTGCCCCTCTGATGTCGATGGCCCCGAGCCATCATTGCTCCCACTTAGAGCCTGCTGCTGTTGCTGCTGTCCATGTGGCCTGTCCGATGCCTTCACATCCTCCATCTGCTAGACTCCAGTTGTTGGGGTGTCCACCCCTGCTGGACCGCCGACTCCCGACTGTGGCAGGGATGGGATCTCCACCAAGCTGGCTGTGTTGGTCAGGCCAGGTCCACAGGGGGCCCTGGTGGAATCTGGGCCGGAAGACGGCAGGGAGAACGACTAGTGCATAGTCTCCACAGAGGAGGAGCGGTCTGCCAGAGTGTGCGACACATGTAGGAACCCACCGACCAAGGCCCCCCAACAGTGCCACGTCGCAAGGCTGCTCCTCGTGATGGCATGTGTGCTCCGCCCAGGAAGCATGCATGTCATCACGAATGTTAAGCGTGCGCAATGCAACACCAACCAGGACGGAGCCAATATGGTCGTGGGACCCCTCGTCCGCAGGTAGTGGAGAGGCAGATGACATGGCATTCCCCCTACATGCGGACGGGCCTGGGACGGGGCATCCCTGCTGGTGCATGGTGGTGCAGTCAGAGGGTCAAGGAGAGCAGCATGCACAGGCCCCTCCATGGCGACCTGTGCTGCCTCCTGACCCTGGCCTTGGACTGCACCACTTGCACCAGTGGTACTACCCCCACCAGGCCCCATGTGCGGCTCAGTAGCGGGCTCCTCCTCCTCTGTAGAGACCACCAACCTGGATGTCTCCACACCGTCTTCCGCCATTGCAAGCCCCTGTGGGGGCTCACCCGGCCCTTCTGCTACAGCCGTAGTGACAGACGCGGCACCAGCCACCTCGCTCCCGGATGATGGCAATTCCTGGGAGGGTGGCTGGGCCTTGCGTCACCGCCCGGTGGAGGCATCCCCGCCGCTTGGCTCCACAGTGCCGTCTCCGCCCTCTTCTTCACTTGACGCTGCATAGAGGGAGACATAGAACACAAGCATCAGGGTACAGTACGATATTCCCCTATCCATGAAGCAAAAACACGAGTGGCACTGTCAAATGTCACTTCCACACAACACATGGGTGAATGCATGCAACACACATGCAGAAACAGTCCTGGCGCCTGAAATCTACATCAGCATCCATGTACAAGGGCCTCTGTTAACCAAAATGTTGCCTTCAAACTCACATGCATCATGACTCACACTGATCCCATGCACACACATCAACGGAGGGTCATGCATCATGGCTTGTACACCACGGACACAGTGGATAGACACAGTGGATACAATGGTGACGGCACTGCATGAGTGAATCTACACATCATCACGGACATGTGTCATGCATCCATGGTGTTTCAAAGTCACACACACACTTCTCAGACACACACACATGTGCACCATACATGTACATGACAGCAACACCCATACCTCACACCCCCTCCATGTCCAAGAACAGAGACTGGGATGCTTTCATGTGTGCATTCCGCATACAGCTCCCCATGTTGCATTGGAACACATGCACCATCCATGTGGTTCACACATTACTGGTCTCACATGCATGACCATGATGTCCCTGCACACACACATCCATTCATGGCCTATGTCACACATACAGGCAAGTATCAGATTACCAGCACACTGCAACATGCCCTGTCTCACACAGCAATGCTTGGCCACTTACTGCTCAACTCCAGATGGGTCTGCCTCTGAAGGACCTGGGCGTGGAGCGCTGGAGCTACGTGTTCCAGGACCCTCATCTGGATGTTGCTCATGCTGCCCCGGCCCCCCTCTGCGAGGCGCCAGGCCTTGTAGAGGGTCCTGGACCTCAAGTCCTCCCAGCGCTTCTTGACGTGCTTGATGTCACGGGTTGCCACCCCCTCCGCGTCGATGGCAACCACTGCGTCCTCCCAGATCCTCGACCGTCCTTCCATGTTGGCGCATGATGTTCCGAAGAGGGCATCATAATGCCCCAGGACATGCTCCACAAGGACACCAACTTCCTTCCCACTGAAGCTGGTGGCCTCTGCCTCTCTGACTGGGGGTTGCCAGTGGTCTCAGATGGTGTTTGCCCCGACATGTCCACCCCCGAGGCAGGCGTGGGTGGGCAACTGGGTCCTGGGACTGGGCTGTGGAACGATGATATCTCGGGAGTCTTCTGTCCAGCAGGGGTGGACACAGCAACTGGACCTCTGCAGATGGCTGATGTGCAGGCACCAAATAGCAGGGCACGTGGGCAGCAGGCAGGCAGGCAGCAGCAGATGGCTGGTGCGAGCATGCTCGGGATCTTGGGGGCAGGTAAATGGCCTTTTGGGCAGGAGCATGGTCTTCCATGTGTTTTCGCATGGCCTTCCATGTGTTTTCGCATGTTTTCGCATGGCCAGCTTGATACGGAGTGATTTGGCACGTGAAAATATTGCACGTCAGCGTGTAATTCGAGGAAAGGCCCTTAGCGTGTAAGCGTGTCAGTGACGTTACGTGTGCAGGCGTTGCCCACAACACGGGTGCATAGTGAATCAGCACGTGAGAAAACTGCACATCACCGTGCTATTGGAGGAAAGGGCCTTACCGTGTAAGCGCTTAAGTGACGCTTCACGTGTGGGCTGTCTTAAAAGGTACGAGTATCACGCTATTTCCTTATACATGCTTTTTGTGGAGAGCGAGCGGGTGTATCTTTTACTTCTTGTCGGTTCACACAGGATTACTTCACAACGTTTCCGGTTCGTACTCCCTGTTTCCTCAGACTACGTTCTTTTTTTCTTTTGGCGGGGGTGTTGCCAATGCGCACACGCTTGTCTTTTTCACGTTCTTTTTCAAGGCAGACGGTGAGTCGTGCACGTATTTTCCAACTGTGGTTGCCCCCGTGTGTCGCGTACCCCTTCAGAGGTCATTGTAGGCTGCGTGTAACACGCGTACGCTTATTTTTGTGTTTCTGGGTGCCACAGCGTAGTGCGGGTTTATTTTTCCACACACGTGGTCTACCAAGGTTTGCGTGCACGTGTGCTTTTGTTTTTGGGGTGCCTGTGCGTTGCGTGACCTGTGATCTTCCCCCAGGGGTTACATACAGCCTTACGAATTCCATCTAGTACCCTACCCCTTTCACCCCAATTGCCCAATTGTTTACTGCAACTCCCATACGCACAACAACATCAGTGACATGGTTGGGAGGCGACCAAGCAGTAAGGGAGGCAAAGGTGGCCGACCTCCAAAAGGTGGGTGTGGCGGGCGCGGTAGGGGACATGGCCAGGATTTGCAGGGTGCCCCTGGAGCCCCTTGTGTGGAGGACCAATCGGGGAAACCCATGCCCCCCAATGATTGTGGGAAACATAGCTGACACCATCCCAGCTCAGCCCTTGTTGGACCAGCCCATTTTGGCACCTGAACCGGCACAGGATGACTCCCAGGCTGACTTCCAGGTCAGCAACTCTAAGCCACGTGTGGCGGTGAAAGTTGCTGTCACCAGGCCACGTGGATCTGGGGCAGCAATGTCATCCGCTGCCCCAAGTAGCCAGGGTGGGGAGGCTGCAGGGGCAGCTGCAGCTCAATCCACCCCAGCTTCGAATCTCCCAGCCAGGACAGTATCGGCCCAGGTCCATCAAACCGACGTTGGCCCTGCCAACATCACCCTGCAGCCAATGCCTGCACCAAGACCTATGGTCATTGTGCCTTTACAGGCTTCTGCTACCCAGTCCACCTGCGCTTCTGCCCCTACTGACCAGAGCGGCTTAAGCCACTCAGGATCCACACCACCTTCCAAGAAGAGGAAGAAGAAGTGTGTTCTGGCACTACAGGCTGAGACCCCAGACACGGCTACACAATCCGGCACGTCAAGGAAGCCTAGCTTTAATGGCGCCGAACTTGTTTCACTTGTGGCCTATGTGCGGCACATAGCCGCGAAATGGTGGTAACTGCAGGGTGCAAGACCACACCTGGTCAACGTAGGGCACACTGGCAGACCATCGTGGACCACATTAGTGCACTTAGATTTGTGAGCCACACAGCTGATGATTGCTACAAGTGTTGGAATGATGTGAAACGCAGAGCAAAGAACAAGCTGGCTTCCAATCATGCCTCTACTCACCCACCAGAGGACAACCAACTTACTGAACATGAGTCTGTTGCTGGAACCTTCATCACAGAGGAAGAGATCCAAGGCGTGGGAGACTTACCAGATTATGAAGCATTGTCCTGTGAGTGCCCACGCATGTGTGTTTAATCCATGTGTATGTTGCATGGGTGATGTGTTCATTTTGAGTGCCAGGTGAGGGTGTGTAGTCCTGAGTGGTATGGGTCACCCATGTGCTTCCTCCAAAACATTCAGCGGCCTTGGAATTGGGTATGACAGTATCCCTTCTGACCACAGTAGCCAATTAGCGCAACATTACTGCAGTTGCCCTTGAACTGTCATCTTACAACAACATTGTTCTGAATTTTTCAGTGTTCATTCAGCCTGATTTTTTCAATTCTCCCATTTTTGCAACACATTTTTCAGCACTAATGCCACATATGTGACATGCTTCTGTCATTGATTGCACCCCACATTGGGCCACATTTATTACCTTGTTATGGGAATGATTAGACCATTCAGGCTGATTGAGTAAGGGCCTGCTCTCAAAAATGTTGGGGCCTGTTTGAATGTGGAACATGATAGTTTTTTTGAGTCATGTTGAAGTGACCAACCATTGATGTATCCATCTGCATGCCATCACTGTATTATTGTACACTGGATATGTTGCAGTGTGTGGCACATGCGTATTTTGTCACACTATTTTGCATTTTTCATCTCATCATGTCCATCTCACATGGATGGGTGACAGTACTCATTCACTGACATTTGGCTGGTACTTGTCAAATGTATCATGGCTATGCTACATGCCATCTATGTGTTGGCATGTGTCATGTATGTGTATTGGACATGCCACTCACAGGCTAATGTATGATGCCAGTGCTACCCAGCATGCAGCAAATGTGTTGCTTTTCCATCTTGGTGTCCTCAGTGTCTGCTTTTTGCCTCCCCTTCCAACTCATTGACAGTGCATGCATGCCAAGGTTATAGTCATGTGAGACATGTGTAATTCATGTACTGGATCTCTGGCTTGTCAGGCCTATGTGTGTGCTATAGTGCTCCTGCCTGTTTCCATTTGTTGTCTTTCATGTTTTTGCAGGTGATGACGCACTTGATGCTGTTGAGGTGGAGGAGATGGTGCAGGCCCAGGAGGAACCTCAGCCACTACCGGGCACCACTGGAGGACGTGGTGTGGTGGTGGGTGAAAACCCAATCTTACTGCAGACCATACTGACCAGGAGTCTCGCTTGTTGCACCTCCCCAGTCCTCTATATTTCAGGTGCTGAATCCGATGATGAGACTTATGTGCTGTCGCAGGTGAGTGTTTCTGGCAGGGATTCTGTTCTGTCCAACCCACCTGCACCAGGGGTAGAACCCTCCATGGGGATGTCAGTGTTGGTAAATCTGCCTTTGGCGGTTATGGATGCAGGGTCACACTCCACAACATCTGATCCTGTTCCTGGGCCTACAGATCAGAGGGGGAATGCAGTCTTGCAGCCTCAGGCAGCACCAGCACAGCAAGGTGAAGATCGCCTTGCCCCAAACAGGTGTGGTGCCCGCTGACGTGGTGGCCATACGCCACCAGGCAATACTGTATGGGAAAACTCCATGTACAGTATAGTAGCACAACAGGGAGCATCGATTGAAAAGGGTGGCCACTTCCATTCTCCCCCCTCAAAGGCAGATGGAGCAACAACAGCAGGCAACAGACTCCATTTGCCAATCACACAGGGAAGACATGTTGGCGTCCAACAGGGACCGACGGGTGGCACTGGACACTCTGCATGAAGCCATATCTCTAGACTCCCAGGGCCACAGGGAAGCTCTAAGGGTTAGAACTCCATTTCCTCAGGGAGAGTCTGGTTGAACTTGAGGCTTCCCGAAATTTTAGGGCAGAACAGCAGCTGGAGCAGCTCACACGTTCGCTCTCAGCTGAGCTGCAGGCAACCCGTGAGGAGATCCGGGCATCACGCGAGGCCATGCGTGCAGAAATGCAGGCAACCCGTGAGTTGCTGCATGGGGATCTCTGCACTATCATCCTCCAGAATCAGACCTTCAACACCCGCCTGCTTGCTGCCATGGAGGACCATAGCAGGGCTTTGCGTGGGCTCCCTCCCATAGCACCACCACCTCCTGATGCAGCAGCAGAGGGTGAAGAGAGCGACAGCAGTTCTCCCACATTGGCGTAGCCGTGCAGGCCATGAGCCCATGGAGGTATTTTTTTTTTCGCAACATCCACGCAGGTGGTTGTTGGTGTGCACCCTGTCCTCGAACCTGCTGGGTGCCCCCCCCATGGCTCCCACATGGCCATTTTTAATTTTTAAAAAAAAATATTTTTTACAGTGTGTTGCCTTCTGTGGCTCCCGTAGGCATCCACTGTGTATTCCAGCTGGGCACATGCAGGCTTGTCCTGTGTTTGGGTTAGATGCTTGAGTTCCTGACACACACACCCCTCCTTGTTCCCCTTTCCATGGGCTTGCAAAGGGTGTGACCAAGTGACAGTGACTTACACAGTGACACTGGACTCTCATGAGCTGTGTGGGCAGTCTGTAGTCAAAACTGTGTGTACATCCCTAGTGGGGATTGTTGTTGTATTAAACACTGCATGGTGTATTGATATGCGCTTGTGCATCCATGTCTTATTCCTTATCCACAGGTACCTTCTTCATGTCTTCACAAGGCCGTCTCCTTTGCAGATGCAGTTCATGTTGTATGCAGTGCACTGACACATTTGCCTGACAGCAACACTCTGCAGTTGGAAGAGGTTGATTTATTGGCTTATTCAGGTTGTAAGACTTGCACTACTTTGATTTTGTACTGTCATATGTTGGCAATGTTTCATCCTGTGTTGCTGTATTGTGTTCCTGGTAAGTATTTGGTCATGTGTGCTGTTTGTTATTGATTACTGGGAGCATATTGTCTGTGGCCTGTTTCCATTTGGGACAGTGAACTTTGTGACACTTGTGTCATGTGTTGTGCATTCCTTTGTTTGCTTTCACATTGCATGACATGCCATGGTGTGTTGGGTAGCGGAGATGTGGAGGGGTTGGGTGACATGGCGCTATTTTCATGTTGTATTTTGCAAGGGGATAGTCATCCATGCAGCAGAAATGTGTGTCTTTTTGTGACACAGCATTGGTTGTCTTTCGTGGGTAGGGATACACACAATGTAACATTTCCAGGTGACCAATCTCAGGCTGGTATGGTTGTGACAGTTGACTGTCCCTTATGTCATCATCATTGATTGTCCGCTGGTATGTGCCAGGGCTGTGTGCACTCCACAGGGGTGTGATTTTTGGTGAAGTAATTAGCCACCAGCTGCGTAAGGGCTGCCTCACCACGTGCCCTTTCCCCTCCCATGCGCAGAGGCCGTCCATGTGGTTGGGGATGTGGGGGCACCACCATGTCCACCGGCAGGCCCCGGCGGGTTGCAAAGTTGTGCAGGACACATGCTGCCACTATGATCCTGCACACTCCTGGGGGCGCGTATAGCAGCTGCCCACCAGAGCAGTCAAGGGAGCGAAAGCGTGACTTGAGCACTCCAAATGTGCACTCCACTATGCCCCGGGTTGCAATATGGGCTGTGTTGTATCTTACCTAGGTTGGTGTGGTGGGGTTCTGAATTGTCGTCATCATGTGGGTGCTCAGAGGGTAGGCACTGTCCTCCGGGGAGGTGATGATTGGTATCATTAGTGAGGTTGTGACATTACTCAGTATCTGACATGCATGCATGTGCAGAGGCATTTATACTCACCAAGCAGCCATGTATCGCCATGCCGCCCAGCTTCTAGGTCCCGGTTTAGGGGTGACATTCTGAAAATGAAACTGTCATGGGTGGACCCTGGATAGTTGGCATATACTGAGGTGATGATTCCCTTGGCATCACATACTACCTGCATGTTGATGGAATGCCAGTGCTTGCGGTTTCTATAGATGTGCTCAGTTGCCCTGGGAGGATGTAGAGCCACATGGGTGCAATCAATGGCACCTAGCACTTTGGGGAATTGTGCCACCCCGTAAAATTCCTGGAAGGCAGCCTGCCTTTCTGCAGGTTTTCTGGGCAGGTATATGTGCCTGCGGACTGAAGAGCATGCAGTCATGATGGCCAACATCTGGTGTAGGCAGTGTGACTGTGTGGCCTGTGACACCCCCCCCCCCCACTATGGCACTTGTCCGCTGAAATGAACCAGTGGCCAAGAAGTGCAGTACATTGAGCACCTTTTCCAAGGGGCTCAGTGCTTGGGAGCACACAGTGGATGATGTCAGGTCATCCTCCCACTCACTCACCAGGTTATGTGAGGTGGAAACCTGTACCTCTCATACACCTGGTCATCAGGGATCCCAAAAAGGCTGGTCCTGGGTGTAAAAATTCTGGGCCTCACTATCCTCCTCCTCCTGCGGTGTCCCACGACCACTGCTGCAAGGAACGGTATATTCATCGTAGTGTCTGAGCTTGTTTGTTGGTTGTGCGCACTTTTGTGCTGTGCAGGGCCACGTACGCCTGTTTCCTGCTGGCGTACGTGTTTCCGGATTAGTGCGTCTTTTTCGGCACACGCGTTTCCCGTGTTCGATTCCATGAATACGTGTTGTAGGCGCGCGTGTGGGCGTTCCGCGTATTTTACTCCTGTACTTCCCCCGTAATGCCCACATTTTCACGCATTGTTCCCCATTCTGCGTGTTACGCCCCGTGTTCCACCCACTTTTGTCATGTGCACCGTGCTATGTGTGCTTTCGCTGCGCACGTAGCACATGCCGGTTGATGACGTGTGCGCCCGCATGCGCCACGCAGGATTTTAGCGCACATCCCAGGATTTACACGCGCACAGACTTTCATGAATTGATGTGCGCGGCTTTCGCACGCTTGCGCTGCGATTCGCACACTTTTGCACGCTTGCGTGGAGTTTTTCAGCGCACATTAATTCCATGAATCGGCCTGTTGATGTTTTTCCTCAATCATACTCATTTTACGGTAATGTGTAGTTCAGACCATTTATCTGCATATCAAGACTAGGAAGTCAAGGAGGGCAAATTTGGTGGACAACTGCGCAGCTTAAAGCAGCAAAGGAAAACAAATATGACCATATTACAAATGTCTCATGCATTCCAGTAGCCTGGAATCCTGAAGGCAATGAATGTCATAAAAGGCACAAATGTTTAAGCGTAGGGCCTTACACAGCTTGCGCGTCACAAAACATTTCACAAACCTATGCTATTTCCACAGGTAAAGCATGCCACGTAATGGCAAAGCAAGCACCCTTATATGAGGTTGTTAGTGAAATAGACACACGGGGAAGGTCACGAAATTGGTCTGCAATCCTAGACAGGATAGGCCACCTAGAAAAGGTTAGGGCCAAAAGGTGGGTGAAAGAAGCTGAACTTACCTGGGAGGAAGCTGTCCTGAACATCCAATGACTGGCTGAACTGCCTATTGAATAGAGATGAGACTTTTTTCTGCATATGACAACTTAATTGCATTGCACTAGGGAATCTACATGCTAAGAGATGTGCTTGTGGGCATGGTGCATATCATCCAAGAGGACTTGGAAACATTACAAGACAAACAACAACCAGAGCTTGAAAATCTGAAGATAATACTCTTCCGGAACACACTCACTACAGGTATTCCAGACTGGTCTACCGTCACATGGCCAACCACTCTAGCTAGCACCCCCACTCTTAACCCTCACTGTTATCTGATCAACTCTAATCACAAAGCACTCATTTGCAGACATGTATGGAATTATTGGCTAAGTATGCACTGCGTCCTTACCTATAAATGTAAAATGCAATGAAATAAGGAACACACCAAACATGTTGTCATTGACGTCTAGCTAGAATGTCATAAATTGTAAATGTGTCAACAGCTACTGACATGGAGTTGTGGGTGTAGGCAACAAAGTGAGAGTAAGAATGCAAGGCAGAGAGAGCAAGAGAGAAGTAAAGTATAAGAAAGAAAGATGATCTACACCTCTTTATTGATGTATTTTACTGATGTCTTCACGGCCTATTGTGCATAGAAGTATATGGCTCAATACTCTCAGGTGGAATACCACAACTGGTAAAACTCAATGTTTATTGGTATTAATGTAAATATGGGGAGAGAGACTGACCAAGTCTACCAACGTAAAAGGTTCACTTACAGTACATTTTGATGGGCCCTGATTGTCACTGGGAGACGGCACTTCTCACCACAGCCCATTACGACCTGTTCAATGTTTACACAGCAGGATTCAGTTAAAAGTGCTGCCAGAGCTTGACATGAGCTGTTTATATATTAAATTGGACATTAGAAGCCTAACGGTATAATGAAATGTAAATGTTTGGCCACGCAGTAACGTGTGCTTCTGTTGATATTGCGCGATCCATTGGAATGGATCATTTCCTCCCCATTTGGCCTTTCACAAGTCCTTGAAGAATTGGCAATAGTGTGTCGCTCAGCTGGGTTTATCCCTGCATGATAGATTTACTTTCAGAGGAACAACAGGTTCTCATCTGCTCAATAGTCACTAAGCAGCTGTTTATTTGGCATTCGGATCTACAATATGAATTAAAAGCAAATATGGTCTCCTATTTATTCAAATTTGCTACAGGAATGGGCGCCTCTTCCAGAACACTGAACTCCGTGATTGTTTTTCTCAGTGCAGTAACATTCATACAGTTGCATTTCTGAACTGCAACCCACCACATACAGTTTGGGGTGAGACGATTGAAGCAAATTATGAGGCTACCCGGAATAGGTTAGAACATGATTTCTCTCTTGAAACCAGCGAACTTTTATTGGTAGTTTAGGGAAAACTAAAAAAATGACCTGTTTCCTCTGCCCTAAGAATTTATCACATTTCCGGTTCGATTCTACAAAATGTTGTATTGATTTTAGCAGTAAAAGTGTAAATGATAACCCCAGAGATCAGAGTGTACCAGCTTTCAGCATTAGATATGGCGATTGGGGTTTAGCAATTGCATATGTTGGGAGAGATTAGTCTGCGGACATTTATGTTACATTTGTTACAGTTACGTTACATTTTTCATGCACGTGATTGTTCCTACTTTATTCTCCTATGCTACTGGCCTTTTTGTCAATATCGCCCTCCAGGCGCATATTGTCCTTTGGTGGCAGGATAGCGACATATGGTCACGTTATGCAAAATGCAGAATGACACAAAGTACTGTGTCACACCCGTAAAGCAGCGACACTGTCTTGTTAGCATTTCAAACAAGGATTCTCGCAGTCCATATCCACATTCACATGTGTGCATCGCATTCCAGTGAGCACTGCTACAAGCCCATACACTTTTAAATCTGCCTGTTTTTAGAATTGGCTGAAAGTTAGCATAGCTAACTTGCCAAAATATTGCCACTCTGTAGTGTGGGTTTTCTGATTTGTTCAAGGATGAACAGAAATTTCTGTTTGCTGTTTTCTCCCTATTGAGCTACAGAAAAACGTGCTAGATGGACAAAGTTTAGTGCAGACGAGTTTGCAGCATTTTGCTCTACTTTTGAGAAACTCTCCCTAATTACTCTTACTCTGGAGGTGGAGGGAGAGAGTGTGAAGGCATTCATTGGAAGTGGATGGTTCGGAAGGGGTACAGAAAAAAACTCATCTTCATGGAGCAGCAATGTTTACTCAGTGACACTCAAAGATTTCGAATTGAGATATTAACATTCCAAGATTTTCATGACTGTTAGAAGCTTGCCTTTTCAAATCTTTTTCTGGCCCATAACAACAAAAACCCATTTAAATATGGCGACTTTAATATATTCTTGTGCTTAGACATGAGAGTCTAACCATCAGACATAACAAATGAAACAAATTGTTTGCAAAAAGATGGAAACAGATCAGATTGTCTTCAGTAAGTATTTTTGTGGAAGAATATCAGTCACAGGCCCTCATTACGACCCTGGCGGAAATCGAAAAACGATGGCGGAAATGCAATACCGCCATCGAATAGCGCTCGGTGCGACTATGACCCGTCACCGCAAAGTACGATGCCATTAGCGACACCGTAGTGAACGCCAACGCTAACTGCACCAAGTACGCGCGCGCGCGCCATGCCAAACCGTAAATACCACCATGGCGCAAGGGTACGCGAATTCCGACCCTAGCGGACATGTACCTAACGCCATCAAGCACGGCGGAAAGTACCATTCCGCCATGGTGAGAAGTACGGCATCGCGAATCAACCGTAAACGGCCCCACTGAGTGCCTGTACACCGCTCCCTGGCCACATAGTACAACTCCCCGTAGGTGCAATGAAGTCACAATGCAACCAGTGAAATGTACAAGTCACCCATGCATGCCAACGAACAAAAGAATCTCAAGAGGGGCCAATGGGAGCTGCAGGGCACAGATGGCACGAATACAGAAGCCATTCCAATGGACATGACCACAGTCCCCCACCAAGAAACGCACGCAAACACAGGCACCTGTGACCAGCAATATTCCGAAAATCACATCATTCCACCAGTCCACCTGGCTGACCGGCATCTGTTACACAAAACCTAATCCCCCGCCCCTGAGCATGACATCATTCAAACAGTCATATTGGCAGCCCTCATCCCTGACCTCACTGGGCTTCGTAGGCAAACGCGCCCAGCACAGTACCACGCAACTATACTCCGAAGCTGGAACCCAATGCAGATCTCCTCACAATACATCGCTCCCCAAATAGGAATATGCCACATCACTTGCAAAGAAGAACGCTACACGGCCCATATCAGAATAGAAATTTAATGCACAACAAATTCACCAAGCCCATACAGCCATTAGGCCATGAACTCCAAAACACATTTCACCATTGTGGGCTGCATCCGCAAGAAATGACCAGCTACTTCTTGTGTGACGCCCTGTTCCTTCATGGTACACAGAGCCACAATCTCGTACGAAAAGGCAACATGGAAGCGCACAGAACCGCAGGGCCGTCCCAATGGGGAGGCACTAGTCCAGCTGAAAGGCCGAAATGTTGCTCCGAGCCACTAGTACTGCGTAAGGGCATGTGGCCCATTGGCGATCGTCCCATAAGATCGTAATGCTGCTCCACTGATTAACACGAAGCAGCAGGTGTCGGGAGTAAAAGCCATCTGCAGGAGTGGCATACAGATGGCAGTGGCAAAAGGGGAGGAGATACCTGTCAACCAAAAGAAAAGAAAAAAAACAGAATGGCCATCAGAACTACATTCGAACAACTCACTTCAATGATCACACTAAATCAACAGCCATATGCATGCTAGCCCACTCCAAAGGATCATCACCACCCCAAAACCACTTGCGACTCATAACTATCTATATTGAGGTGTAAACACCATCACAAACGAGTGTACCTGTGCATGCGTCTGTGAAAACAGAATCCATCAGATGGGATTGGTAACGTGCATGGACACAAGTGTCTGAGGGCGCGTCGAGACAGGGAGGGCTCAACAAGGCCAGATAGACGATGGTCCCACTATGGCAGCCCTGCATCACATAGCGCAGGGGAGGCGGACAGATTCCAAGAAGCCCTGTACATGGCAAACATTGTTTCAAATCATCTGCCCATGCATCCATTCATCATTCCCTCATCCCGTAATGATAACGCCTGTTTCCATACTCACATAACATGTGAGAATTCCATTGAGTCTGTGCGTTATGCAGCCTGCAAAATCCACTGTGCCCCAGCCCGTAATTCCAGTGTTGTGAAGTAACATGTATTTGGGAACGTCCGGCCTCACCGTCCACCTCGCTATTGCGCATCCCAAACTATTCATATCAATCATTGCATCCTCGCCATGGCCCCTGTCCCAAGGACATTGAACAATAGAACGTTATATTTGCAGTCAGACCTGTGGGCATCTCCTCGCCGCTAGCTGATAACCGAAAGCGCCGCCCTTCGAATTCCTCATTTGCAACATCACGTCGAAAAGGCATCTGTGGCCGCTTGAAATCACAAATTAATCCATCTAGTGCTGCTGTGTGTGAAAATGGCAACTGCCTTCACTCACAAATGGGACGCCCTGCCCGTCGTTGCAACTTGGTACAGTGATGCATGAGGGTCCACCGTTACTCGAGTACTACGTTCCACTGACCCTTCACAAGTCTGTTCGCGACTGCAAAGATTGTATGTGAAACAATGGGACCATAGCCGAATGAACATATCAACCAATGTTACACGGCCATCGGGTACAAATACATGATTGCAATAGCAAGATGCCATTCCTCGAATTGCAGCGTTGTGTGCGGGACGTGCTCGGCCAAAGGGGAGAGCAGCTTGCACAGGTGGAATGAATCACCACAGGTGGAGGCCATACAGCCTGAAAACACATAAATTGCACACCCAGTCTCCTCCCACAACCACACCCACTCCGAAATGCTACCGGCAGGACTCGCGATGTTGGCCCTGGGGGACCTGATAGCACTGCAAGTACTCCAACTCCAAGAAGAAGACGAACACCAACTACAACCGGCCGCACGGAGGAGACGCAGGAGGAGGAGGAGGGCAAGGCAGGGCCAGCAAGGGCCGCCAGCACAGCCACTACCACCACGCAGGCAGCCCGCAATCCCACGCCTCCGAGCACATCCGTTCAACCTCACTGATGAGCAGATCCACACCCTCTACCGTTTGGACCGGGACACCATAGCCGCCATTGTGGACATGACACAGGCTGACCTTGTCAGCATGATAGATAGCCCAACCGCCATCCCACCCCTACTGAAGGTGGTGTCTGTACTCCACTTCCTGGCCACAGGCACCTACCAGCACACAGTCGGACAGTTGCATGGCATTTCTCAGCCACTGTTCTCACGGACACTATTGCAAGTGCTCGATGCCCTCCTGCAGCACGCAGACGACTACATCTCTCTACCACGCTCGGAGCAGGAAATTACCAACACAAAAGTGGGATTCCATGCACTTGGCGGCATACCGGGTTGCCTTGGTGCCATCGACTGCACCCATGTGGAATTGGTCGTCCCACATGCCATGGAGGCCCAGTACCGCAACCGAAAACAATTTCATTCTCTGAATGTACAAATGGTGTGTGACTCCAACAGGATCATTACACATTGTTGTGCCCGATTCCCTGGATCAACCCATGATTCTATGGTCTTGAGGAACTCAACAATACCACGCTACATGGAGCGACACGCAGGGTACAGATCCTGGCTACTCGGTGAGTCTCATTTCATGCATGATGATGTGGGGTATGTGATGCGGCAATGACCTGGCAGGAAGGGGGGGGGGGTGCGTACGTAGCAATGGCATTCCACATAATTCGTTTATCGTCCACATACAGGTGATGCTGGATATCCACTGAAGAGATGGCTCCTCACACCAGTCCGGAAACCACGGGACCAGCATGAGGAGGACTACAACCATGCCCACTCACGTACCCGTGTAGTCATTGAACAGGCATTCGGCCTACTGAAGACTCGTTTCCGGTGCCTCAGCAGGTCTGGCGGGGCACTCCTGTACCGCCATGAGAAGGTTGCAAAGATGGTGATGGCATGTGTCATGCTACACAACATGTGCGTACGTAGAAATGTGCCCATGCCCCCTGACGCAGAACTGCAAGAACCTGAAGATGGTCATGATGAGGGTGGGGATGTGGCAGCACCTCAAGGAGTCCGCGAGGCACAGGAGGGCCGTGACATTCGTCAGCATCTCATTGATGCATGCTTCTAGCACTCACGCCTGGTGGCTGATACATGGACACGGGACTCGTGGCACTGTGTGTGTCTGGTACATGCACAATATGGACTGTACGCCTATGATGGCCTAGTACACAAAGATCATTGTCCACACATCTCATTGGTTGATCGTGCATTGTTTATGGCATATGTGTTATCATGTTGAACACCCTATCGACCCGCCACCCAAGTGAGCCCAACACACCCCCTCCACCCTCCTACCTCCCCCCCGAACACCAGTGTCCAAAGATGCTCATTGTCAGTGGGCAGTCGCTATTGCAAGCCCCCTCTGCGGGTATCAGGGGCACCCCTGCCTGTGGAGCGCAGGTTCCTCCCAGATCTACGTTGGGGGCTGCCCTGGACGGAACTTGCAACGGATGATGTCTCTGCCTGCTCACGTCCATGCATGTCCCTAAGGGTTTGTGAGAGCTCAGTGAGCACACGGCGCACTGCGGCAAGTTCGGCACATACGTCTTTGGACGTCGCATGCAGTTCCCCCCTCAGGCTCTCGGTGCTTCTCTCCATTTGGACTCTCAGGCTCTCGGTGCTACTCTCCATTTGGACTCTCAGGCTCTCGGTGCTACTCTCCATTTGTACTCTCAGGCACTCGGTGCTACTCTCCATTTGTGCCCTTAGTGTCTCTGTACTTCTCTCCATTTCTGCCCTAAGTGTCTCAGTTGATGTTTCTATGTCTGCCTTAGTGCCCCCACATTCATCGGCATGGTCCTTGAGGAGCGTGGCCAGTTGCTGCTGTTGCACAATTAACTGGTCGAGGGACTGTTGCCTCTGCTGGGCCATGGCCATTTGCGGTGGTGTCACAGAGTGGCTGTTCGCCTCATGTTGCCCTGCCACAGGGCTTGTGGGGGATGGCCAGTCGTCGTCTTGTGGGTGCCCCTGCGTGGTATCCTCATGGTGTACGGGATGGGACAGACAGGGGGATTGGGACAGGTCATGGATGGATCTGACTTCGACATCCCCGTCTTCTGTGTCGGAGCATGCTGCCATTAATGGGGTGTCACCTATGGTGCTGCTGCCACCAGAGGCAGTGCCTTCTGTGGCATCCATTGGGGGGACCTGTGGTGCTGCTGTTGTGGGCATGCTGGCTGCTGGGGTGCCTGTTGATGTTCCCTCCTCTGTGCTGCCACCTGATTTGTGCTGCTGCCGTGTCTTGATGCGTGCAGCTGAGGTGGAGGGTCTTTGGCCGTTGGTCTTGGCCCTCTTTGCAGGTGTGCTGGTAGGGGTGTCCTGAAGCTCGTCGTTTGGATCGGACCCTGTGGTGGAGTAAAGGAGGGCGAGCGTTATTAATGGGTCTGCGGGAATTGGAATGGCAATGTATCACATGCATTGGGGTGGTACCTGAGGGTGATTTGGGTCGGGGCCTTGGAGGTGCTTTGATTTGTGTGTGGAGTGAGGGTGCAGTTGTTTGGCAGCCTGCAGTTAGGGTGTGCCTGCTGCACGTGTAGTGCGTGTATTAGGGGTTTTTAATTATTTATGTATTTATTGTGGGTTTTGACGTGCGCTATCAGGCCGATGTGTGTGGCCGTTCTCCTGGACATGTGTTTCTGTTGCACTATGTGGACGCATGGTACTTCACATGGATGGACTGTGTGGATTTGGCATTGTTTTATCTGGCCCACCTACCTGAATCTTCGGATGTCTGCACTCCTTTCTCCATCCCTCCGACTCCCTCTATGCTCTCCATTCCGATGGTGGAGGCACAGATTTCTTCCCAGGGGGTCAACTTGATGGGTGATTCCGATCCTCCCCCGGTGGCTGTGGCAATGTTGCGGTTGGCAGAAAGTATGCTACGGACGCGTATCCGCAGGTCGTCCCATCGCTTTCTGCATTGCTGTGGGTTGCGGGGTGCGGTCCCCACCGCACTTACCCGCTGTGCCACCAGGGCCCATATGGCCTTCTTGTTCGCAAGTGCCGTCCTGGTCATTTGCGTGGAGAAGACGGCGGCGGCATTCTCCTGGAGGGTCTCTGTAAGCACGGTGAGTTCCTCACGGGAGAAGTGGACCTGCCGCTTGCGGTCGCACGCTTTCTTCGCTACTTTTCCCATTTTTCTTGGTTTCGCTAGGGTGGATGACGGGTTGGGATGTGTCTCAGGGTAGTGTTTTTAGTGGTTGTGTGGATTTTGTGGTTTTATAGGTGTACGGCGTGTTGTTTCCCGTTCCGGGCCCATGTTTTTACTTCCGTTACGGTCACCGTACTTTCCGGTTGGCGCTCACTGCGGTGTCCGCTAAGATGGGTGGCGGTATTGCACCTAGGGCGCCGTACGGCGGCGGTGTGGGCCGATTTGGGGTCATTTCCGCCATCGCGGACTTTGCACTTCCGCCATGCCGTGGTGCTCGTGCCCGATGGGTCGGAATGGGCCGCACTTTGCTCCATCGTGCAATGGCGGAAACGCTATTTACGCTGTGGCGGTCCGGTCAGTCACTTTCCGCCAGGGTCGTAATGAGGGCCACAGTCTTTTATTTCAGAGATGGCAAACAGAGGTATTTTTTATCATTGTCTTACAAAATGTTGGGTTGCACGTAGTTCCAGCCAGGCAAAAAGATTTAGCCTGAGAAAATTTGTTAGCACGAAACATTGTGAGACTAGGCCACGGTTTGCACAGCAAAACATGTGTGTTGTCGGTAGTTAGGTTTGACAAATATTAGATGTTCACATATAGCAACACAGAAAGAAAAGGAAAATGTATTACTGTTGCGGTTGCAGAGGTTATACATAGGGCAGTATTATAGGGTCTGTGTTTAGTTGTATCCTTAGTTATGGCTTGTAGTGAGGTTTGCTGGAATAGCTGAAACAGGTGGAAGATGGAGTCAGATAGGTATTGCAATGCGAGCGAGGTCAGCATATTAATATGGCAGACGTATCACCAAATTGGAAGTTAGGGCCTGGTCAGAATGGAATAGAATGCTGGCTTTAATGTGGAGCTGTGGCTCTGTGTAGCTTCAATCCAAAAGCAAATCCCTGTTTCTGTCTGCCAGGAGAAAGGCTGAGGTCAGAGGCAGCTGAGTGCAAATAAGCGCTAGTTGTATCCAGCTGCAGAGCACAACTAGGGTGGGAATGCAATGTGAGATAGGAGGATAGTTGTTAGGGTTGCACCTTTGAAGGCCAACATTCATGGGAGCAGGACATGAGGTTTCATGATACCAATTGGCAAGGTGAAAATTTAGAGCACTAGTGCCCTCCCCAAAGAGCTGTCAACCCACATGAATTACAAGTAGACACAGAACCTAAAGCTAATACATTCTCAAAATTCAGACTCACGAGTGATCACTAGACAGCTGGTGCCCGAAGGAGACAAAGGGAAGCTGTGTCTGGCACATTTCATGATTTGTGATAGGAGGAGCAGAGGCGATGCCAATAAATTAAATACAAGTTGATGAAAGCAATTTGTGTGCACCACTTCATCAGGTGTAATGAGAAGGCCTATTGTCTATTGGAGCAGAGTGGGCCTCGCCAGGCTTCTTTGATCACGTCTGTGTCAGAGGGGTGCACATCATGTAATGGTCACAACTGATCAATGTGCCAATAACCTGTAGCCCACCCATTCCATTCCTGGAGGTAACAGTGATGATGCAGTAAACCACATGTATAGATGAGTGAGCTTAGATTGGATGTGGCCCATTGATTAAGGGACTATAGGGGAAGATTAGCATTGTATATAGGGTGCAGCGGATGAGGGTGGAGCTATCATGTTGTAATTCATTATTATGTTAGAAATATTAATTATGACTTATCAGCCTATAAAAGATGTAACCCTTTGAAAAAATCAGAGATCTCTATGTAAGATTGCTCTTACGGGACCATCTGAGACCTTTATGCATTTATAAACCTCGGTTTCCTTTGCAAAGAGGTGCAGTGCTTATTTGGCTTTTTGGATGATTTCTTCATCCAGGTTGTTGCCTTTCAAAGTCAAGAAACACAGCATAGTAACCGCAGCAATCCCGCCTAACTAACCGAACCCCCCTTCCAGTCCTGGTGATTATATAATTTCCTGATCATTTGACTGAAAAAGCTCTAAGAAAAACACTCCTCCAAGGCCTTCCATCACTATACTTGGTCAAAGTTATGAAAGTCCATTGTCTGTAAGATGCAGTTCCAGGGCGATTTAGCCCGTTGGGGTTTAAGATTATTTTTGGGAAAAGTCTTTTGGAATCAGTCAAATAAGCCGAGAGGCTCTCGGCCTCAGCCCCCATGGCCGTTTCCATTGTCATAGAGCATTACATTGTTCACAAAGGTTTAAACCAACTAACCAACAAATCCGTTGGATGCAAGCCCACGTCCTTGATCTAGTAAGACAAAGAGGGGATGGAGCAGGACAGTCGCTATGATCGCAAATTTGTAAATGTTCAGCATTGCCATCAGACAAAAGAGCAAAGGGAGACATTACAATTGTCTGCAAACATGAAACAAAACTAAGGATTTGCAGCACATAATATCACAGGAAAGGGTATCCACAGCTCAAGTGTATATGGGGAGTTCCCAATTCCTTCTGCAAAGCCCCCCCACTTACCGTCATGAGTTCACTTCTTTAATTATTCAAATCATATTCATCTGATGCTTCATTCACCCCGGTTGTGCTATTAGTACAACTATATATTTAATTATTTATTATTATTTTCTCTTTTCAAACACTAGTAATTTTATTACAAGAAATGTTACAATGTGTTTTGGGTAAACGCTGAGAGGCCTTTACTGTCCCCGTAAATTACAATATGAAACATTAAAACGTTTTCAGCACTAGTAGTCATCAAGCACTCTCTTTCAGCCTGTAAATGCATTGGTCCTCATTATGAGTTTGGCAGTAATACAGCAGTAATTCGGAATCAGCAGTATTACCGTTACTGCTGTGGTTTCTAAAGGAATCACCGCCATATAACAACTTGGCGGGAACGGTTATTCCATCTGGCGGCATTACATGTCCCTGATTGAAATTCCACCCATATTTGACGGAATTACTGTTATCACTGTATACGCAACACTAATTCTGCTGGTGGAATTACTGTCGGCGGAAATAGCATCATCACCGGAATGGGAAGCATGATGGGGCCCATTTGGGGAAACTCAATCCCCCCTGTAACAACCACTTTCCGTAGCCATTCAGGCCCACAAGGGAGGGAAAACATATCTCGGTAAAAAGGGAAGGTGGCTGACCTGACGCAGAGGATGCCAAAGTTCAGTGAGTCAAAGCTGCAGGTACTCACTGACGAGGTTTTGAACCCATGCTGATGAATTGTATGTTTCCTGGTATCGCAAAGCATCTGACTAAAGGAAGGCAGCAATCTGGTCGGGCATATGCAACAAGGTGACGGCCATGGGCACAGTCCAACAGGATGCTGAGAACTGCAGGAAGCTACGGAATGAACTGAAGTCAAGGTTCACAGATTCCTGTCCAAACACTGGCAGAAGTAATTGGCCACAAAGGCATAACAGTGGACCCCCTTGTCCTGAGCCCATGGTAGGTGAAGGCCAGGTCCATCCTCTGCGTGGATGAGATTGAGGGAATTGGGAGTGCCAAGGTTGGAGCCAGCAGCCATGGAGAATCTGTTGAGTCTGAATGTCACCCATTCCCCTGACAATGCACTGGCCAAATGATCATCCCAAGCATGTCTGGCTCAGCATAGATGGGCCCAATGGACAACGAAAGGTGCCACTACATGGCAATGCAATGAAAGCCAATGCCACCCTAAGCGTATGCTTGCAGAACCAGGTATAGGCATGGGTGATCGAGCAGTCACCCTGGGACACCACATTAGCCCCCCCTGACACCCCAGCTCAGAGGTGTCTTACTGGCATGTTGAAGGCCCCCTATTGAAATGGAAAGCAGCCTTATCCCATGCTGCAGCACAGACTTAATTCTTTAAACAGAGCATTGCTGCCATACCTGCATGATGCAGCCTTTGGAAGGCTAATTCCTGCTGGTGGGGCACAGCAACCCCACCTATTGTGCCCTCCCCACCCTTGAGGGTGGTGGTGCAAAACCGTTTTGGCCCTGTATGCAAAGGTAGGTGGGCAACTGTACACACACACATGCACAGCAGTAAGATTGTGCATGTGACCACATGCAACTGTGTGAATCCCCCATGTGTGTTGAGAAAGATCAGGGGCCATAGTCGACCCCCAGCACAACCGCATATACAAGCCACATTGGCAGCACAAGAGCTAAAGGGCACATGCGTGTTGCCCCTGTGCTATCCTCCCTTCACAAATACATAAACAATGGGCTGTATACCCCCAGCAGACACTCCCCCCACCTTGCATTGGCTTGCAATCAACCATTCCTATCAGACCACATGTATATGATGTCCCACCACCATTTAGCATATGTAACTATCAATCTCACGTACAAGTATGCATGATTAGTATCAGCTTGTCTTTGTCAACCCAACAGGTTCACAGTGACTCAGGAGGGGGAGGATGCAGGCCCATCAACATCCAGCAATGGGAATGGAAGAGGTAAAGGCAGGATTGGGACACCATGGACTAGCCACGCCACACATTCCAAAGCCAGCATGGCTCCTAATGGCTTTGATGCTGACACAGATGCAGGTACTGCACCCCCGGCACCTGCAACCGCCACCCAGCATCCAACCACTGTGGTTGTAACAGGGAAGCCAGATGCTTGCAGGAAAACAAATGGCGACGCGGCTGCAGCCACTCGACTGGCCCATGACACCCTCTTATCACCAGAGCGGGACGACCAGCCACATGGTCAGCTTGGCTTCAGAGTCTGACATGGGTGGTAGTGTGAGTGGCATGTCTTACGGCTCACCCTGCTTCAGCAGTAGCCCACCCCATAGCCCATAGTGCAGGTGTTACAGGATGTCATGTGAAGGAGGCTGGACACTATTGAACAGTGACAGGTGCACTTAGAAACCTTGGTGGACACACAAGTCTAACACCTGAAGGCTATCAGGGACTGTGTCCAGGCTGCCTCTCAAAGGATAGCGAGGTCCATGAACCATGGCCGATGGCAGTCAGCTGTTCGGCCACCCTGACTGTTGTGGGACAGAGGGTGAGGGAGATGACTGACAGTATCTCAGAATTTGCTGTGGCAATGCAGGCGAGCATGCCCCTGGCACTAGAATGAATCCAGGGGCCTAAGTTGAATGAGTCCACCTCTGGCACACCGAAAAAAGGGTCTTTGCCCAGCACCCGAAGGCGCTGCTCCAGACTTGGCTGAGACTTGAAAGGACAAGAGGCCATGCATGTGACTGTGCATATCTCTGTGTATGTAGGCACAATGGAGGTGAGTGGGGAGGGTGTGCTGAGGATGGTCTGTGCGGAGGGGGTAGGTGAGTGGGTAGTGTGGCGGATAGGGTTGTGTGGAGGGGGAGGGGGTGGATAGGGTGTGTTCACTATCCTAAATGAAATAATAGTTCACTTGAAGCAATGTTGGGAGATTTCTCATTATGTACATGTGTTTAATTAATAATGTGACTACATTTACAGAGGTGCATAGTGTGTGAATTTAAATGTACTCATTACTTCTTGACAGACAAGACATCTATCCCTACCCTCTTCATGCTGAGTGTGTGCAGTGCAGCACCTGCAAGCCGTGTGTCCTCTTCTTCTGGAGGTGGCTTGTCCACATCAGGGGATATGTGGATATTCTGCCTGAGGCACATGTTGTGCAACATGTCACTGGCTAGAAGAATGTGTCTGACCTTCTCTGGCCTGTACATTAAGGCCCCTCCTGTCCAGTGTAGGCACCGGAAAATAATTCTTAACAGGCCAAAGATCCGCTCACTGCAGATCCTGGTCCGCTCATGTGCCTCAGTGTAGGCCACATTCTGTGGTGTCTGTGGATTCCACGCAGCTGTCATCAGCCATGGTAGCTGGGTGTATCGAGAGTCAGTCATAGGTGTCACTCACAGAGCATTGTGGATGTTTAGCTTTTCACAGCGGCATGTTGATAGACACGCTGTGCATGCATTTTATGAGTATTGTCGCATGACATGATTTCCTATCACAGTACATGCATGTGGAGTAATTCACTATGGGGATACATGTGACACCATGCACATAGCTCAAAGCCAGCACTCGCCACTTTCACAGTGTGTGATTGTCATTTTCCTGTGCCAGGTTGGTGGGCAAGGAGATCTGCTCTGATGACATAGCGCAAAAGTGCTTCCAGCACCTGCACAACCACATTGGCAAATGTGGGCGGGCACATGCCATGCAGTATGCCCATGGTGTGCTGGAAGGTGGCAGTTGCTAAGAAGTGCAGGATCAACACATGCTTCAGCACCCGGGTTAAGGCTGTACTGATGTTGATCCTGCTCTCAAGGTTATCCTGTATCAGGGAGAGCAGCTTAGCTATGGTCTCTCTGTTCAACCGGTACAAAGTGATTTGCTGTTTGTCTTTCAAGATCCGGGGTGTGGGCCTGTCCCAGGATATGGACACTGGCATCTTCTCCTCCTCCTCTCTGCACACTGTACCCTGTGCTGCTCTTCCAGCCTCTGTAGCTCAATGCAGAGCAGGAGAAGCTCAATGTCCAAACCTACAATAGCTACTGACAACAAGGTGTTGGAAAGTGTGTTTTCAGTGGATTGGTGCAACTGTGACTTGGTTTCCAACACCTGTATGCATTTATCTCCACCTTTTAGGTAGAAGTAACTCCATTGTGTTTTTAGCAGAATTACTGCCCAATTTAGGTGGTATTCCAACTTGGAATATGGCAGAAATACTGTTTTGTATCTCAGTAGTAAACCCACCAACAGAATTAGTGCCATGACTAATTCCGCCATATGTTAGCAGTTTTTCTGCTGGCGGTAATTCCAGCCGGGCTATTTCCTCTGGCATAGTTACCACCAACTCATGATTCAGCTGTTGGTAAAAGTGTCAGTATATCTGTTACCGCCACTTTTACCTTATTCCTCCAGACTCATAATGAGCTGCACTGATTTTTCATGCAGCCTCTGCATAAAGAGGATACAATACATCAATTCATGTTTCAATATATAACCTGGCCTTGAAGTACTATTCACTATCATTATACCACCTTCTTTGCAGCAACAGCAGAGGCAGCAGAATGTAATTCCTAATAGGAATGTATAGAAAAAAAGGCAGACAGACAGCAGCAGTGAGATAATATTTCTCAGTCATTTGATTGTCAATGAGGCATATAGACTATGAACTTAGAACGTGTGCCCTAATAGCGTCACTGTGTTAAATTTGAACTTAGAAAGTGTGCCCTAATAACGTCACTGTGTGAAAGTTGAACTTAGAAAGCGTACCCTAATAGCGTCACTGTGCTAATATTGAATCTTGACGGTACTCCCAACATCATTGAGTGTGCCCAATAGCATCACTGGGTTAAAGTTGAATTAAGAAAGTGTGCCTAAAGTTTCACTGTCTTAAAGCTGAACTTAGAAAGCATGCCTAATAGCGTCACTGTGCTAATATTGACTCTAGATGGTATTCCCAACTTCACTGAATGTGCCCAATAGCGTCACTGTGTTAAAGTTGAACTTAGAAATATGCCCTAATAGCATCACTGTATTAGTGTTGAATTAAGATGGTATTCCCAACATCATTGAGTGTGCCTGGTCGCATACACTTTACTGATTACCACAAAATCACACTACGCTTGCTCTCTCCTATACACCTGTTCTCATACTAACCTGACTCATCAACCTACCCATCATCCTAATAAAACACAGCTCGCTAGCACACACCGGCTAGCGTAGGCGTCTCCTCAGGCATAACGCAGCCAGAACTCAGTCTGGATGTCCACCCTCCAGACTGAACACATTCAACACCACACCTACCACTAAGAAGCAGCTATCATGCAACAACCACACCAGCTGCACACATACCTGGGGCGCCCACGCATTTTATGACTCTCTCTCTCTCTCTCAACTGACTTGAACTGCGGTTCCCGAGGGTGTTCAACCTACCAGCGCCTTGAGATCATACCAATGACACATAAGGCGCTATACAAATGCAAAATAACATAACATAACATAACATATGATGTCATAGGGAATACATACATTGGCAATGTGATCGGCAATCTGGAAAGCTTCTTTCTCCTCATTATATATAACTGCAACAAATTTTCAAACTCCTGTGGCAACACTTTAGACTACTTTGACTGCATTTCCAAATGCATTGTTAACACAGTACTTGTCTGTTTAGGCCACAAGACAACAAACTGGCGACTTTGTGTGGGTAAGACAAAATGGATCTCCACTAAGGTCATAGAAAACAGTTCTGCACAAAATCCTTTTTATTAAACAATAACTTACTATGCTGAGTAACCCCTGATGCCATTCCACCTCAAAAACCCTATTACCCACTTATAGAATGGTTCTATGTGAAGATGGCGCTCCTGAAAACGCTGCATTTTGAAACTCTTATTGCAAAAATGCATGTATATCTGTGCAATTGTAGAATTGTACAATTCGACCTTGCAAGTGTGGGGGACACACCCTCAAACCCTGAACCCATTATAACATACAAGGGGAACAGGGGGCACCCACGCAACCACTGATCCCCTTGTAGGATATAATGGACTGAAAATGCGCAGTAAACATACATGCATTTATTTCTCAGTAGTTTAGTATGATACCAATAGAACTTGTCCTCTTTCTATTTTACTCGAACATTGCAGCGGGAGAGGTTGCAAGAGCAAGGGTCATTTGTAAGCAAAAAAGGATGAGACCATGGCAATGTTATCCACACATTCATTTTTATAACTGTTTGGACATCAAAGTAGTGCAAACGAAATGTTTATTTTTTAAGTGGAGGAGCAGAAGGAAAAGGTAATGTTAGGAACATCAACATTTTGTAGCACGGTGAATGCAAAGCAGGTAGAACCGCACATCTGTTGTGTTGGTGGTGGAGAATGGCAGGAATATGTTATCATCTTGCTCATTTTGTCAACGGAGCAGTGGATAAGGCCATGGCATTGTTTGGCACACATACATTATCCAGAGTAGAATCCCAATGCAGGACGAACTACATGTTTTGTAGGAGGACATGAATGCAAAATCACTGCAAACAGAACGTGGGGCATTGGCATTCATGTTGTGTAAGGAGAACGCCAAAACAGTAAAAAAAAACAGACATGCATGTTGGAGGTTTAGTAGAGGCAATATCAGTCAGAAACCCACATGCATGTTGTAAATGAAGAGGAAGGCCAAAATAGACGAACAACACATGCACGGTGTCGGCAATGGAGAATGTTCAATAGTCGAGAACTGACATATATTTTCTAGATGGAGAATGGCAAACCAATGAGAATGCTACTTGAATTGCGTAATAGGAGTAGGCAGCCAAAGCAGTGGTAAGCTCACATGCATTATGCATTCAGTTGAGAACAGCAAATCAGGGATAACCACTAAATCATTTGTAGACTGAGTTTGTAGTCTTAGATGAGGGTCAACATAGTGTTAGACACATACGCAGTTTATAAGTGGGGAGAAAGCCAATGCCTGGAGAATCACAAATGTACTATGCAGGCAGAAAATAATGCCAAACTAGGTAGAACCAAAATTGCATTTTGTAGCAGCAGAAGAAGGGCAAATAATGAGAACTCCACTGAGAAGGCGAAGGCAGTAATATGCACTTCTGTCATTTTTAATCTGGTTAGATTTCCAAAGCAGGGTACATTCTGTAGCATAGGGAGAATGCTAAAGTAGGCAGAGCCACATATGCATATTATTTGTGGAGCAGTCTGATCCATAAACTAATATTATAGATGTAGAAGAATGACAAAGTAGTGAGATGTCCATGTGCATTTTGAAGGAGGTGGATAATGCTAAATCATGCAGCCTCACACATGCATTTTGTAATCGGAGGAGCAAGTCAATGCATAGAGAAATGCACACATTTTTAGAAAAAGGAAATGACAAGAACAGTTGGAAACCTACATGAATTGTGTTGATGAAGTAGAAGGATAAAGCAGAGAGAACCCAACATGCTTTTGCATGTAAAGGAAACGGCCAAATCAGTTGTAGGTACATTAGAATCCTTCCTGTCTGGCTAACTATTGCCCAATTTCCATTACCCCCTTTCTGGGCAAACTCCTGGAAAAGCTGGCCATCGCTCAGCTTAACCTTCATTCAGATTCTATTGGCTGTCTCCATGACCACCAGTCAGAGCGGCCAGAAGCGCGGAAACCTTTCTCTTGAACATCCCTGAAGATCTGCTCTCCAACCTGGACTCTAACATTCCCTCTGTCCTCATCCTTCTTGATCTCTCTTCTGCCTTCAACATGGTCAAACACACCATACTGCTCAACCATCTCTGTGATAACCTGGGTATCACTGATCAGGCTGTGGCCTAGCTGACCTCTTTCCTCTCTGATCGACCCTCCCAGGTCCAACTGGGGTCCTTCCTATCATCTATCTTCCTCTCTACCTGTGGGGTGGTTCCCCAGGGGTCTAACCTCTCACCCTTGCTCTTCAACCAATACCTGGTAACTCTAGCCCACTGCATTGCCATTTTCTGCTCAAATTTCACGTGCTGCGCTCATGACACTCAACTCATTTTCCAGCTGCCCTCGGCCACCTCCTCTCCCTTTCTTATCTCTGACTGCCTACTGCCATTCAAGATTGGTGTGCTGCCAATGATCTTTGTCTGCATGCCAGCAAGACTGAGATCCTCCTCATCGGCACACCATCTCCATCCTTTTCCCTCACTCTCTGGCCGGCCTCCCATGGCCAACCTCCAAACCCTACCTGCGAGGCTAAGAACCTTGGGGTCATCGTTGACTCCACACTTTCCTTCTCTGCCCATATCTCTGAGGTCTCTAAAAGTCAAACTTCCTACTGCACCTCCTCAGAGGTACTCTGCCTTTTCTCTCCTTCCCTCAGAAGCTCACTGTCTCTCAAGCTCTGGTTCTCTCTAGGTTGGAGTATGGTAACAGCCTCTTTCTAAATCTACCTGCCTCTACTCTGCGCCCTCTGTACCTTATCCAAAACAGGACTGCGAGACTTGTCCTTGGCCTCAAGCCCTGGGATCGTATCTCTCCAGCTCTGTAATCTCTCCATTGGCTCCCAGTGGATCAAGGATTACATTCCAAACCCTCTGCATTGTCCAGAAGGATTTCTTGGGCCTGGGTGCAAAATACCTTCAGCTATCCCTCCGCAAATACCTCCCCTTTTGAGCTCTTTGCTCCTCTACCTTGAACTCCCTCCGGGTCAATTGTTTTTCAGAGAAACGAGCTGGGGGTAGATCTCTATCTCTGGCTGGGGCCTCCTTCTGGAACAACCTCCCTGCCACTCTAAAACTCTGGTTCTGGAAGCACCTCAAGACCTTCTGCCTTTGCTCCCCCGCTCCCCTGCTGATCTACTCTCTCTTGGCACTATGCACCTGGCCACCCTCTGTCCCTTGGGCCCAGGTGCCTGCTCACCCTGCCACTCTCCTGCACTGACTCCTGGCCACCCCTTGCACTGGGGACTGTATTTGTACCCATACAGCCCCCTGCCCCCATTTTTCTTCTTTTCTGTACTTATCAGACTTACCCAGTCTGCTGCCTTAAACACAGCACTTGCCACTTGCTGGCTGCACTACCACTGTTTATTGCCTCCATGTTCTGTTTATTCTTATTTATTATTATTTATCTGCTCTCCTCTGCTTTGCACTTTCCACTATCCCCCTTCCATGCATGTTTTACCTTTTCCCTTTCCCATGCACTTGCACATTCCTAATGTCACTGGGCCTAGTAAGATCGTTGTTGTGTTGTGTTCTCCCCTGTTCCCCTCTCTTGTCTAGTCGCGCTCTGAAACACTTGTTAATGTTAATGTTAAAGGATATTTGTACCGTTCACTATCACAACCGGAGTGGTTCCCTGGCGCTCTGGAGGCTCTGAAAGAGGGAGGGGGGGGTGAGTTAGTGGGAATGAGCTGGAAAAGTGCAAGATAGCAGTGATGTGCTGTTGGCAGCCTCAGCCTGGTGGGTCTATTGGCTGGGCTTGGGGTGTTTTACAGCCGGTAGTTGTCGTGTGCTGTTGTGCAAGTCTATGGGCGGTTTGTTTTGTTGTTGCAGTTTAGTGAAGTTTGTGCGGATTGCTGCATTTTAGACTTGTGGTTGTGTTTGGTTAGAGTTTGAGAGGTGTATGCAGAGGGATGAAATTGTTAGTGGATTGGTTAATTGCCATTCACTATTTCATTGGAGTGTGGCCCTTGCTAAATTTTCAATTTTCTGGCTAGATGTGAGGCTGGCTAGTGATCACCATTCCACTCAAGTGTTGCACTGGGCATCATTCGCAGTTTCATTTAGGTGTTCTAACATTCACATTTCTATCTAGATGAAACACAGGTTGAAGTTAAGAATTCCATCTAAGTGTGGCACATGCTAACATTCCCAATTCTATCTAGATGCGACACGGCTATGGTTAAGAATTCTACCTAAGTGTGGCACATGCTAACATTCATAATCCTGTCCAGACGTGATGCAAGCTAAGGTTAAGGATTCCTTTCTAAGTGTGGCACATGCTAACATTCACATTTCTATCTAGATGCAATGCGGGTTAGAGTTAAAAATTCCATCTAAGTGTGGCACTTGCTAACATTCCCAATCTTTCTAGATGCGACGCGTGCTAAAGTTAAGAATTCCATCTAAGTGTGGCACATGCTACCATTCCCAATTCTATCTAGATGCGACGCGGGCTCAAGTTAAGGATTCCATCTAAGTGTGGCACATGCTAACATTCCCAATTCTATCTAGATGTGAAACAGGCTAAAGTTAAGAATTCCATCTAATTGTAGGACAGGCTAACAGTCCTAATCCTGTCTAGATGTGACGCAAGCTAAAGTTAAGGATTCCTTCCTAAGTGTGGCACATGCTAACATTCACATCTCTATCTAGATGCAACGCGTGCTAAAGTTAAGAATTCCATCTGAGTGTGGCAAATGCAAACATTAACAATTGTATCTAGATGTGAAACAGGCTAAAGTTAAGAATTCGATCTAAGTGAGGCACATGCTAACAGTCATAATCCTGTCTAGATGTGAGACAAGCTAAAGTTAAGAATTCCATCTAAGTGCGGCATATGCTAACATTCACAATTCTATCTAGATGTGAAACAGGCTAAAGTTAAGGATTCCTTCCTAAGTGTGGCACATGCTAACATTCACATTCCTATCTAGATGCGACGCAAGCTAAAGTTAAGAATTCCATCTAAGTGTGGCATATGCTAACATTCCCAATTCTAACTAGATGTGAAACAGGCTAAAGTTAAGAATTCCTTCTAAGTGTGGCACATGCTAACATTCACATTTCTATCTTGATGCGACGCGGGCTAAAGTTAAGAATTCCATCTAAGTGTGGCATATGCGAACATTCCCAATTCTAACTAGATGTGAAACAGGCTAAAGTTAAGAATTGCATCTAAGTGTGGCATATGCTAACATTCACAATTATATCTAAATGCAACGCGGGCTAAAGTTAAGAATTCCATCTGAGTGTGGCAAATGCTAACAGTCATAATCCTGTCTAAAAATGACGCAGACTGATCTCAATCGTTCTCTATCCAGCCAAGAATTGATTAAGGCTGGTGGTCACAAATCTATCTGAGTATGCATGTCGCAATTCTATTGCAGTCTATGTTATGGAGAGGTAAGGTAGAGTGGTGAGGGCTTTGTGGAGTAGAGTGATTGCTCTACACCCCACCCATGCCATACTTACAGTTTTGTTGGTGTCTGTTGTTGCTTCTTTTGCTTCCCCTGCTGACACCTGCAGACACATCTTGGAGCCGCCAATGTAGGAGCTGCCCTTTGCCTTGGGGCCCTTAGCTATGGGGGCTGCCCTGGAAGGGTCGCTTATGACAGCCAGATGGTCCAATCAGGAAGGTGGGAGGATTGGGGAGGCCGAAAGAAGCACACAGACGGCGAAATGGAGGCAGGGGAGGGGGCTGGGAGATGGGCTGCACACGGGCACATGGAGGCCTTAATAAACAAGTACAGCATGGCCCAGGAGGGTCGCTAAAGGGACGGCAGCTCACCTCTTCTCAATGGAACTGGGCACCAGCACGGTGCTCGCGCTGTGTATGTCCCAGGAACTGGTCCTCAGATGGTCCAATCAGGGGAGTAGTGACACACAGGACTGAATGTGTCATTATGAAACAAAGGAATCCTTTTATAGGAACAGGTGTATGCGTGCACTCACAGTGGGGCAGCCTCACAGGGCGACTTGATGTGCTCAGAATTGTTAGTGGCACTAAGGCTCAAAGAGTACCGAAAATTAATATGGCACAGGGAGAACAATTTTTGTTCTAATGGTAGACATTGGAACTGTGTGTCCATACAGCAAAGACAGAAAAGTGTTGAATGAATATTAAAGATTGAGGGTTTTTATTGAAGACTATAAATGCAGTTTTCTGTCTAGTGATGCATTAGTAGTCTCTGGAGGAGAGTGTGTTATGGTGAATTTTTGTTATATGTGCAACAGACACATGTTAATATTTTGAGAAGGGAGTGAGTGACAAAGCCTAAACATGATGATTCTATTTAGGTGATTAAGGGAAAGTGTGTTTTTTTTTGGGAATGTTTAATTTGAATATGGGTACATTTATAGTGGCATGCACAGAGCAAGCGGCCCTACGAGGTGTCTTCTGGTGAGACCAGATGTTTTGGTGTTATAAAATAAGCATAGTGTAGCACATGGCTGTGTGGCCTAGTGGAGGAAAGAGGTGAGGAGAACAAGTTACTTACCAACTGTAACGTTATTTCAACTGGATGTTCCTCCCACGCATTACCCATCCCCGACAAATCCACTTCCAGCCCGCTGGCCCCGGAAATCCCCTCTCATTAGAGGGCACCGTGCATCGACGTCCCCCGAGTCGGCACCCCCCTGAAGGCCTCCGCACCAGCGTACGAGCGCGATACAAATAAAATATCATATCATATCTCCAAAGCAGGAAGAATCACATCGGAAATTTGAGGATGGGAAAGACTAAGCAGTGAGAACCATGCATACATTTTGTAGTTATAGGAGAAGGCCGTAGTATTGAGGACCACAGATACATCGTTGGTGAAGAAGAATGCTCAGAGAATGCTATGGAATAATGCATCCTGTAGCACAGAAGGTTAAAGAAGGAAAAACCAGATATTAATTTTGTAGATGAAGCAGAAGGCAGGCAGGGAGAAACCAAAAATGTATTTTATAAGGTATGGAGAACACAATGGCAGTGTTAGGTACATATGCTTTTTAAATGCATGATGTAACTCAGCAGATAATTAATTTTATAGTCAGATGGGAAAGCCATGGCATTGAAAAGAACATGTGTATTTTATACGGCGTGAGAATGCCAAAATCAGGGACAACCCATGTGAATTTCGAAAACAGTGGAGACTGACATTGTAGGGCAATCCACAATCCAACATGCATTTTGCAAACAGAGTAGCTGCCAAAGCAGTAGGATACATGCATTCATTTTGCAGGTGAAGGATAAGGCTGAGGCATGTTAAACACAGATACATTCTCAAGGTGGGGGAAACGCCAGATCGTGGAGAGCCACAGGTGTGTTCTGCAGGCAGACGAGCATAGGCGTAAGAGTAGGGCAAATGAGTGACACACCGCTTTGAATTTTGCATGCAGAGGAGAAGACCAAGGCACTTTAAATTATAACCACATGGTTACAAGTGGTGGAGGGCCGTTTCTGGAAAACGATATTAGGCTTGCCACAGTGGGTTCCAATGGAGATAGTGTGACTAGAATTGGATCATATCTCCATGGAAGCTACACTGCTGTTGAAACGATATATATTAAGGCTGTGACAAACCCCGAATGTCCTTTGTTGTCCTCACTGGGGTCGTAAATGAAAATCAGTGGGCATCCAGCCATTTATGCTAAGTCTATTATAAAACGATTTGAAATTATAGGCTGGCACCCTGATTGGAATGCAAACTACTATGAATTAAAAAAAAAGTTTGGAAGTGCAAATGGGAAAATGGAACAGGTGCCGTAATTTTGACCTCTCAGCAAAATTGAAATCATATTCACATATTGCAGCAATGACATATCAATACAAAAAGCCCCAATCACATTTAGTATTATGCCCTTCCCAACGAGTGCGTAGGCACATACTTCTAATGCAAATTAATAGCCTCCCATTATTAACTATAATTGGCCCTGCTTTAAAGTTACTGCGGGACAAAAGAAGTTGTCATGTATGTCTAAAGCATAATAATCTCGAGACGGCCAAACATGAGTGTAGTGCAATGAGCGCTATTTATATAGGTTATTTGGGAACCTTTGTGCATACTCTAGACTGCATTGAAGGTCCTTCTTTTAGGACGTACTGTTTAAACTCGAAGAATTATAGACTGCGGCTTTCACCATATAGGGTCTGGTTGAGTGTGAGCACAATAAAATTGGTAATCTAATTTAATTAGTTGAAATGCATGTATTACATTTTAATAGGATGTTTAAGCATCCGTTATGTATTTTAAGATTTGAGGAACTTTTAGGTTATATACATGAATGAATATTAATGACACTTATTTAATGACACCGATGCAAATTAGATATTTAATTGTTTAAGAGCATGTTATTAATTAAGGATCGTATGTATTACGGAATGTAATTGTATTTATATTGAATTCACGATATGTGAAACGTTCTGTTGAACTATACAACATTAAATAAAATAAAACAAAATAAAAAAAATACATACAAAATATAACCACATTTGTACACATATTGAAGGTTGGAAGAGAAGCCACACCACCATATGGAGAACTCTGCCGACTTAATGATGCTAGATTAGGATGCTATTGCCTTTTTTATTGCAAGTTCAATTGGCAGGTAGACACAATAACGCCAAGTCTGGAGTACCACATGGCAATTTTGTTGGTGGAGGAGAAGATCAAGGCAGTGTTACCACACATGAATTTTGTAGGCAGGGCACGTGCCAAAGCAGGGAGAACCACGTGTGTTATCTAGGCATAGTAGAAAGCAGAAACCGTGTTAGACCCTCACGGTTGCAAGAAGAGAATGCCAAAGCATGGAAACCCACAAGCATTTCGTGGGTGCAGCAAATGGTAAAACCAATACGAATCTGAAATTATTTTTGTTGGCATAGGAGAAATCCAAGGCAGGAGAATATACATGTGAATTTTGTAACTGGGGGAGAATCCCAACTCAGTGGGAACACATGGAGGCAGTCAAGGCAGTGTTACGGGCAGGGACATGTACTTAGGGCGGACGCAGTCTAAAACTGGCAGAACCACACATGTATTTTGTGGATGGTGGCGAACAAGCAGTCACTGGTATGGTGGTAGATTTGTAACACATCCCACCAGAGGAAACATCAGGGCGCTGATATTATCATGTATCAACATCAGCTAACAGACCTCCCTTCTGACTGTTTGGCAAGCACCTATCTTAGAACATCCAAGTCATCTGCCTGGATCCAGTCTCATTGTGATTCGAAAAAGCCTAGAAGGGAGGGGCAGGGGGTTGGGAGATTGTTCCATAGATTGGGAACAAGAAAGCCAAAAGAGGTGCCACCCCATTTCTGATATTTGATCTTCGGTATTGCCAGCAAATCAACTGAAGACCATCTAAGCTGTCTTCCAGGAATATAGCATGTAAGAAGATGGTGGAAGATCGTGGTGAAAGCTGGTCCTGTGTGATAGATAGCTGTATGGGCAATACACAGTGTCTTCAATTCAATCCCACAGGCGACCGATAGCCAGGGCAGATCTTTAAGAGCTGAAGACATGTGTGCCTCCTTATTTAAGTGTGAAAGAAGGCTGACAGCCGCATTTTTAATCAGATGAAGTTTTAAGATTGTTTTCTTAGAGAGAGCCAAGTAAACAGAGTTACAATAGTCAAGGTGGATGGAAATGAAATTATTCCTATAGGTGAATCTTTGTGGTAAAGCTACAACAGTTGAGTGTCAGTTTCAGAGATTTTTACTGAAAAAAGCAGCTGCTTGTGACTTTGTTAACCTGGGTTGTGAAGGAGAGGTCAGAGTTGAAACAGACCCCCAGACTCCGAACAGAGGAAACTGGGGCAAGGCAAGGGCCAAAGGAAAAGGGCAAGAAGTATCCAATTTGTCCAAGGTTGTGAGGATAGAGAACCCACAAGACTGGGAAGGATTATGTTTGCAGAGCAGGATCTCAGTTTTGTGAGTTAATCAACAGTCGATTTAATGACATCCTAGATTTAACTTGTTTGATGAATGCTTTAATATCTTCAACAGGATCTTGCTCTCTAACAACTAACCAGCGAATACGCCTGGTGTCATCAGCATACATATCGAAGAGATCCGATCCCCCAAAGGTTTCATGTACAAATTGGGCACTTTTATATACAAGCTCATTTTGAAGGTGGAGAATGCTTTTGGCGATGTGAAGCCCTCATTTGTTATATAGGTGAGAGAGAATTCCAAATCAGGGGCAACCACACGCATGCATATGGGTAAGAAGTACAAAGCAGTGAAAACAACACCTGCTTTTGTACGTTGAGAAGATGGCCCAATCAGTGAGAAATGGGCATGGATGTTATAGTTGGAGGAAAAAGCTGAGACACACATTCATTTTGTAGGCATGTGAGGAAGCCAAAGCCTGGAGAACAACTCAAGCTTTGTAGGTTGCGGTCCACGCCACTCTGAGGCACCTGTGCATTTTTGTGTGGGGAGAATTCCAAAGCAGGGAGGGCTACATGTGCATTGTATAGGTGGAGGAAAGTGCCAGAGCAGGAACATTTGTATTTATTTCTATGTGTTTGTTTGTAACGTGCCAAAGCCAGTAGGCATCAAGGCACAGAGAAACAAAAGTTGAGTAGTGCAGCAGTGTGTCCATTATAGAAGCAAGACATGCTAAGTTAACAGAAAAGGTTGGTTTTCATAGCTTTTTTAAAAGCAAATAGATGTCTGGCACAGCTTAAATATCTGGGCAACTTGAGAAGCCAAAGTGCATTCTGTAGGAGGTGGAGAACATCAAAAGAGAGAGAACCACTCATTTATTTTTGCAGTGGGGAGAATGCCATTGCCAAATGAATATGGAAGACACAGAGGAGGCCCAAGAACTGTGATACCCATGTGCATTTGAAGGTGAAGGAGAACACCAAAACAGGGAGATCTGCAAATCGATTTTTAGGTGGATCATAATGTCAAAGCAGGGAGAATCACAAGTGCTTTTTGTAGGTTGATCAATTAAACCCAGTAAGGAACACCTAGAGCAGAAGGCAAAAGCGGTAAGCACACCACATACATTTTGTAGGTGGGAAGAAAGCCAAAGTAGGTAAACCAACATTTGATTTTTTTAGGCAGAGTAACATGATAAGGACGTGTTATGGGGCAAGTAATCAAACAAAAATATGATGGTGGAAGGTTATGAATTAATATTAACATATGGCATTGATCTGGCCATCCTTCACACCACGGGCTATTAGCCCATTTGCACTATTGCAGACGGGCACCAGTCATATTCAAATCACTGTTGATCCTGTGGTGTTGCTTGTGGTCTTCTGCAGAAGGGATGTGAGCAGTCAGTAGGATCTGAACTGTTCCTTTATTGGTGAACCAGTCGAGGTATTTCCCCTAACTGTAATGGCTTGGCAGCTTGAAGAACAATGCTATGGAGGGTTGCTCAAAGCAATGCCCCAGGTTAAGATGAATTTAAAGCTTTCCAGCCACCACTCCTTTTATTTCGCTTAAAGCAGTTTTATGCACCTTTGCATTTTTTTATCAGTAAGAATGGCAAAGTAGGGAGAATTGCACATGCATTTTGCAGGTGGAGAAAAACGACAAAGCAGAGAGAACCTCAAATGCATTTAGCAGGAGGAGGGTAATATCAAAGCAGGGAGAACCACATGTTAATTGTGTTGGTGGAGAAGGAAGACGAGTCAGTGGGATACACAAATTAGTATTGTAGTAGGAAGAGAAAGAAAACAGAAGTGATCCCCATTTGCTTTTTGAAGGCTGAGTTGAATGCCACACAGAGAGATTGACACATGTATTAGGAGGAAATGGCTAAATCAGTTAGACACCTTTGTTTGTTTTGCAGGTGTAGGAGCATGCTAAAGCAGTAAAAATACCATGTGAATTTTGTAGGGAAAAAAAAGGCCAAAGAATTGGGAACCTAACATGCATTTTGTACATGGAGGATCAGACCAAAGAAGTGATAGGCACACATGCAATGCTGGATGCTGCAAGTAATGCCGAAGAAGAGAGGACCTCGATTATGCATTTTGCAGGTGGAGGAGAAGGAGAAGTCGGAATTATGCATAGCTACATTTTTAATGTGGAAGAATCCCAAAGCACGGTAACCCCAAGTGCATTTTGTAGGATGGGGGAATGTCAAATCAGGTAAAACCCCACATTCATTTTGGTGGAGAAGAAAGCCATATTAATATTATAAGAGGAAAATAACTAAAACACAGTGAGATCCCCATGCACATTTTGAAGGCAAGGGAGAATGCCAAGTTGAAGAGAATGCATTTTTAGATGGGGAAAATGGCCAAGGCAGTGGGAAACCTATGTGTATGTTGGAAGGATAAAGCTGTGAGGCTCGCACATGCATTTTGTAGGTGCAGGTGAAGGCAAAAGGCGTGGACATCCAATGTGCATTTTGTAGGTGGGGAAAACATCAAAGCAGGGGGAACCATACCTGCATTTGTAGATGGGGGAGAATCACACCTGCATTTGTAAGTGGGTGGGATCTTCATATCAGGCTGAACAACAACTAATGTTTGAACATGGAGGAGAAAGCCAAGGCAGTGAAAACCCCTCATGGATGTTAAAGGAAGAGGAAAACACCATAGTAATGAGAACTTCGGAAGCATTTTCCAAATGAATGGAAAGGCCAAGAGAGCTCTAAGGAAACATTAATTATGTAGTCAGAGGAGTAGGCCAGAGGGGGAAGTCCACATGTTTATTGTGTAGGAGAAGGTAAAGGCAAGAAAGGGAGAACACACACATGCATTGTGTAGCTGAATATATGACCAAGCCAGTGTTAGGCACATATGTACCTTACAGGCATGAGAGAAGACCAAAGCTAGGAGAACAACATATATATGTTGTAGGGGGAGAAGGCAAAGAAAGTGTTTAAGCATGTGTGCATTTTGTAGGCCAGGAAAATGACAAAGCAGGGAGAAACCCATCTCTATAATGTAGACACATCAGAATGACAGAGACTCTTTTTAGTTGGAGGAGAAGCTCCAGGCTGCGAGAAACCAACATGCATGTCGTAGGCGGATGAGATGCAAAATAAGTGAGATCGTTGGATGTATTTTATAGGCTTAGGAGAAGGCAAAGACTTGTTAGATTCGCAATAATTGATGGTAATTCTCAAGGCACTGAGAATGCAGTGAGAATGCCAGTCCAGGAAGAGTTACATGTGTGTTTTGTAGTCTGCAATAAAAGTAGTGTAAACACCTGACATATTTTATAGGTGATATGAAACCGAAGGCAGTGAAAGCACAGGCGCAGTTTTCAGTTGTAGGAAAAGGCTAAAGCAGAGAAAAATGCACGAGCAGGGTCGACAACACATGTATTTATTTTTGCTTGAAGAGGATGCTTCAGCAGGGAGACCCACACATGCATATCATAGGAAGAGGAGAAGGATAAAGCATTGAAAAGTCCATGTGCATTTTCTATGTAGAGTAAAAGGATAACAGAGTGAGAACACAACATGCATATTTCCATTGGAGGAGGAGGTGAAATTTGTGAGAAGCACACTTGTAATTGTTTAGGTTGAGGAAGATGCCAAATCAGTGGCGGAGAACACCAGAAAAGGGAGAACCGTATGTGCATGTACTAGTTAGTGTTCAATAACAAAGCGGTGAGTAGCACACACATATTTGTTAGGTGAATCAGAAGATCAAAGCAATTGGAACACAGCATTGATTTTTGTAGGTGTTTGAAAAGGGTAAGCAGTATTAAGCATACATACATTTTACTGGCAGAGGGCGAATGCCAAATTTGGGAGGGCCATGCAGGTGTTTCGTAGGTGGAGAAGGCAATTCAGTGATATCTCAATTCACAATTTGAAAGCAGAGAGGAAAGGACAATGACGTGTTAGGCACATGTGAGATTTGTAAACAGAGACGAATGCCAAGGGCTGGAGAACTACACATGAATTGTGTAGGTATAGGTGAAGGCTAAAGCAGGGAGAGTGCTTTGAGAATTGTGTAGTAGAGGAGAAGGCCAATGTAGTGAGATGCACACATATATTTTTTAGGTGTATGAGCAGACCTAATGGCAAAAGCATTGGAGATGAGGGATACAGCAGCGAGAACCTCACCTACTTTTTGTAGGTTGACGAGAAAGCACAAGCAGGACAAATCCTGCATGCAATTTTAGACAGAAAAGAATTCCAAAGCATTATTCAACATCTTCTAATACTCCTCTCACTTTTTTGGCGCTCTATCGACCCACTGGTCCTCTCAACTCTTTATTTCCTGATCTGACCCTTCTCTTTGGGTCACTTCCAATCAACATCCCCTTTGTCATGCTGGGGAACTTTAACCTCCCCAAGCCATCAGCAGCCACATGCCTAAAAATTAAATTCCCTCTACTTGACCATTCCCTCTATTCCCTCTGCAACCAGCCTAACCACTCTGTTGGGAACTCTCTTGACCATGTCTTTCTTGCTAATTCACTCCCATACTCTGATCTCTCTACTGACCCCCTCTCTGATCACTCCATGTTTCACTTTAATATCCCGGTCCCTCGATATTCTACTCTTCATCTCCCATCTTCCATTACTAAGAGGAAAGTCAGGCAGGACTATTTTGCCACTTAACTTGATGATGTGACAACCTCACTCCGGTCCCTTTCCTCTATTCATGCCTCTTCCATTGACCTTGCTTTCACTGCCTTTTGGTGTGCACTTACAACTCAATTTGACCAATGCTATCCTGCTTGTACATTCATACCTTTCCATCCGAGTCCTCAGCCTTGGATCACCTCTGAAATTCAGACCCTCAAAACAAATATGCATTGTGACCTAATGATGCTGGTGCAAATTATGGACACCTACCTGATTCCTAGCATACACAAAAAACCTTTCTGCGCTATCCTCTTTACTGGAATCTGCCAAATACTCCTACTTCCCAAACCTAATCTCCTTCCTTCACAATCGCCCGCAAACTTTCATCTACCATCCGATCTTTGTACACACCTCCCAAGCAAATATCCTTGGCCTCCTTGATTTCTGCTATTAACTTTGTGCACTATGTTTCCTCTAAAATGTCTCAAATTAGTAATACTCTCACAGCTTCCTCTCTATCTCCTGACACTAATAAATGACAGGTGCTCAGAAACCACGTGGTTGCTAGGACTGCATTTCACCAACATGTGCAGTTAAACATGTTTTTGAGAGTCTGACTCTAAATCACTTGCCCTCATCTTTGTGAGCTCTTTAAGCTCCCTCTCCCTGCTCACCTCTTTCCTGCTTCATTCACATCTGCAATTGCCTTTCCCCTATTGAAGAAACCCTCTGCGGACACAAAGGTCCCAACAAACGATCACTCATTTTCTCTCTTTCCCATTATTCAAAAGTATTTGAGCAGGTGGTCCTCGACTAGCGCACTATATACCTTGAGCATAATGACCTTCGAAACCCACTTCAATCTGGCTTCACTCCACCAAGACTGCACTCATGCGTCTCAAACTTTCTCTCTAATGAGCACCACTCCAAACTCTCTTCTATACTCATCCTTTTGGACCTCTCTACTGCTTTTGACACTGTTGACCAAGCTTCATTCATTCTCATTCTCCATGATCTTGGCAAGGCGGCCACGAGATACGTCGGGAAAGCGAAAAGACGGTGAAACTGGTTATCCCCACCAGTCAAAGGAAGAAGACTCTCCGGCGGGAGATCTCCTCTGTCGTTGGGAAAAGTGGTGAGACGGTCCAGCAGGGCTCCACCGGTCGTGGTGTCGTGGCAGGTCGGCTCAGCTTCTCCCTCGTCAGATTCTTAGGTCCTGTGGCGACTTCTGAAGTTCCAGTCCCCAAAGCCCTGCTTTTATGCAGCAAACCCCCATTCACTCAGCCTAGCTGTCACTCAAACATGCTAAGTGGGGAGCCGGCCGGCTCACCACTTGGGCCAATCAGGACGGAGTGCGACTTGAGTTGCCTAGACAACTCAGTCCAGGGTGCCTAAATTCCCCTCCACCCCTCCTAAGTACCCCAGACATAGTGGCACCACTTTGGAGGGCTTCTGTGGAGAAGCCCGCCAAAAAGTGGAACAAAGGGCTCGACTTGGGTTGGAGTCACAGAAGAGAACACAAACGCCATTTTAGAATCAAGTTTTGGCAAAAAATATCAACCGGAGAATTAATATTAATTAAAGATAGTAGCCTTAAACAATGGGAAATCCCATAGGAAAATATTTGCGGTTGAATATAAAAAGTAGTATCCACTGCCACCAGCCAAAACTCGATCAGGGGGGACGGAGACGTGCCCCCTCGACTAACAGACCCTGGGGCAATCGAATTGCCCCAGCCAGTACGTCCACAATATGATGGTTTGTACTGGTTCTGTTCAAAATTTAAGACTAGTAAAGTCAATGGTGACTTTACATGCCCTGGGAGACAGTAGTCAGTCCCATGGTATGGAGTATATATTGGGGGGTCACTATGACACCCCGGTGTTACTGCACGGAGGGTGCTGTGTAACACACACCACAAAAACACATGAAACCCTATGGGGTAAAGACCCCATAACCCATTAAACACATCTAGAATCAAAGAAACACACTCAAATGATGTCCAAGAGTGAGGGTAAAAAAGTCTCACTCTTGGCAGGAGAAAAAAATAAACCCCAAAATCCAGCAAAGCTGCTTGGGGACTCACTAGGTTAGGAAGTTCAGCCTAAATAGAGAATTCTCCCTAACACCCGCCCCCCCCAGACTAAGGGACAGGAGGATTTAATCCACTCCTGGATGAACCTCATACCTCTAGTCGATGACATACATCCTAGAGAGTCCATCAGCATTTTGATGGTGACACCCTGACCTGTGCTCAATGGTGAAATCAAACCCTTGCAGGCAGATTGACCATCTCAATAGTTTTGGATTTTCTCCCTTCATTTGCATTAACCATCTCAAGGGTTGGTGGTCAGTCTGAATGACAAAAGTAGAACCATACAAGTATGGCCTAAACTTTTTCTGTGTCCACACAATAGCAAAGCATTCTCTTTCTATTGTTGCCCACCTTGTCTCAGGATCCTTCAGCTTACGGCTGATGAAGCAAATGGGGTGCTCCCTACCCTTCTCATCCAGTTGGCTGAGGACTTCACCTATACCTACATTGGAAGCATCAGTTTGTACAATGAAAGTTTGGTGGTAGTCAGGAGCTCTCAATACTGGAGCTTGGCAAAGAGCTTTCTTCAGTTTTTCAAAGGCCTGATTGCATTCCTCATTCCATTTGACCTTTTTAGGGAATTCTGGAGAGGAGATGACATTCAGTGGAGAAGCTATGGTCCCATAGTTCTCAATGAAATTCCTGTAGTACCCAGTGAGGCCTAGGAAGGCTCTCATTTGGGTTTGAGTAGTAGGTGTTGTCCAATTTTGCACAGCTTCAATCTTGCTGAGCAAAGGCCTTATTTCTCCACGTCCTACCTCATGTCCAAAGTAGACCACCTTACTTTGACCTATCTGGCATTTACTTGCCTTGATAGTCAAATTGGCCTGTCCAAGAGCCTGCAAAACATGCCCTAGGTGGTTCACATGAAGGAGTGGCTGAAGACTGCAATGTCATCCAAGTATGCCATGCAGAGTCCTCCATCACAGCTAGAACTTGGTTTACCATCCTTTGGAATGTAGCAGGTGCATTTTTTAATACAAAAGGCATGATCTTAAACTGGTACAAGCCAACTGGGGTGGAAAATGCAGTTTTCTCCTTGGCATGGTCTGTCAAGGCTATTTGCCAATAGCCTGACGTAAGGTCAAATGTGCTGAGGTACTTGGCTGCACCAAGTTTATCCACCAACTCATCTGTCCTTGGTAAAGGGTGGGCATCAGTCTTTTTGACTGCATTAAGAGCTCTATAGTCCACACAGAATCTCAAGACTTTGGACCCTGCCTTTGGTACTAACACAACTTGGTTAGACCATGGACTAGTAGAGGGTTCTATTACCCCGAGATCAAGCATCTTCTTGACCTCCCCCTTGATATGGGTTCTCACATTTTCTGACATTCGGTATCCTCTGCTTTTGACTGGCAGACAGTCACCAGTGAGTATCTCGTGCTGTCCCCAAGGGGTCAAGCCTGGTGAGAGTGAGAACAGGGAGGCAAACTGATTTAACATAGATTTGGACTCCTCTTGTTGCTCAGGTGTCAGATCTGAAGAGAGATTGACTCCTTCAATTTTTTCATCCAAAGGTACACCTCTGAGGAGATCAGGGAGAGACTCACTCTCTTCTTCCTCTGCTGCTGACGCTAGAAGCAAGGCTCCTACTTCAGGTCTGGAGATGTACGCCTTCAGTCGGTTGGTGTGGAAGACTCTAGGAGCTTCCCTGGGTCACCCAGATCCACCAGATAGTTGACCTCTGCAAGTTTTCCCACAACTTTGAAGGGCCCCATCCATTTGTCCTGCAACGCCCTCTGCCTTGTGGGGAGCATAACGAGAACTAGTTGGTCTTGAGTGAACTCAACCATGTTAGCCTTTTGATCATGCCAATGCTTGACCAAAGCTTGTCCAGCTTTCCTCGTTATCACTAGCTTCTGCCATGATGTGTGACATTCTCCTTCGGAGACCTATCACATAGTCAGTCACTCTGACTGGCTTGAGGGGGGGAGCGCCTTCCAACCCCTCCTTAATCAGGGCAATGGACCTCTGACTGGATGGCCATAGAGAAGTTCAAAGGGAGAATAACCTACTCCCTCCTGAGGGACTTCTCTATAAGCAAAGAGAAGGCATGGCAGTAGAAGGTCCCACTTTCTTTTCAGGGGTTCCTCTAAAGCACCTATCATGCTCTTCATAGTTCTGTTAAATCTTTCTACCAGCCCATTGGTTTGGGGTGGTAGGTGGTTGAGAACTTGTAAGTAACTCCACAGGTTTTCCACATGGCTTTCATGTAGTGGGACATAAAGTTTGATCCCCTGTCAGAGATTACTTCCTTAGGAAACCCAACCCTGGTAAAAATACCAAGGATGGCCTTGGCCACAGCCGGAGCTGTAACAGTTCTCATAGGTATTGCCTCAGGATATCTAGTAGCATGGTCTACTACAACAAGGATAAACGTGTTGGCTGAGGATGTAGGGGGATCAAGGGGACCAACAATGTCAATCCCTACCCTCTCAAATGGGACTCCCAGAACAGGGAGAGGCACTAAAGGTGCCACATTCTTGGCGCCAACCTTATCAGAAGTTTGGCAGGTATGGCAGCTCTTGCAGAACGTATCTACTTTGGCCCCCATTTTTGGCAAGTAGAAGTAGAGTGAGAGCCTTTCCTTGGTCTTCTTGAAACTCAAGTGACCAGCCAAAGGAATCTCGTGGGCTAAGTGCAAGAACTGTTGTCTGTTTTCTTGAGGTACTACAAGGCGTTTGTAGTCCTCAGGTTCAGACTCAGTTGGTTCACTGTAGAAGAGGCCATCTTCCCAGTACAACCTATACTTCCCAGGCTCCTGCCCATCAGCCTGAGCAGCTGCCTGTTGGCGGAGACCCTCCAGAGTTGGACATTCTCATTGTCCCTTACGGAAAGCTGCCCTGCTGGGCTCACCTTCTGCCAGTAAAGACTGCAGCTCAGGATGGTCCTCAGGGTCTAGATCTCCAATAAGTTCTTGGCCTCCCACTAGCTCTTCTTCAAAGTCTAGTTCAACCATACAGGGTTGTACCTCCCTCTCAGCCTCAGCTGGAGGGGGAGTTACAGGTGTAACTGTTGGAAGCACTGGAGTGCTTGCTGCCTGACTTTTTCCTAGGAGTCTTGGGTTGCCCCTTTGCTCCTGATCTGGTAGTTACTGCAGTGAGTTGCTCCAGTGGCAAAGGAGTGATCTCTGTCATCATCTCCTGAGATAACCCTCTCAGGGCTTTCTCTCTTGCAGGTTTAGTGAGCTCCTGTAACCTCTTACTAGGCGGTCTGGGGGTATGTGACACAACTCCAAGAGCTTTCAGGTCATTACCCAACAGAACCCTACCTGGCACTTCACATTGTACACTGACATGTATTTTTACAGCCATGTCATTACACTGGATGAGAACTGGTAATTGGGGACACATCTGCACAGGCCCTCCAGCTAACTTGGTGAGGTATTTGGGTGCCTGAGCAACATCCTCTGCCTTGAAAAAAGATTCATCCACCACAGTTATGTTGGCCCCAGTGTCTCTAATGGCAGGGGTCTCCTGACTATTTACCTGGACACTGTCCTTATAATACTCTTTAGTATTATCTGGGATAGAATTATATACATCTAAATTATGTTGTTCCCACAACCCCAGAGAGACTAAAGAAACACTGGCTGAGATTCCAATGGGTTCATCAGCCAGCAGTAGAAAGTTTCCACTTGCCATTGGAACTTCCTCTTCTGGAGCAAAGGCTAAGGAGGCAAGTTGGATCCCTGAAGGTTTACCCTTGCATCTGGGATCTCCTTTCACATGGTCAGTAGAGCCACAAACAAAGCATTTACCAAATGCCTTCTGGAATGGAGGCTTGTTCTGACCTCCCTCTGGTTTAGCACCAGAGGAGACACTATTCTGCTGTGGTTTCCCTGGTGGCTTACCCTTCTGGTTTTGTTTGGGGCCCTCTTTGGAATTTGCAGTATTAGAATTCTTTTTGGAGTCCTTTTTAGGCTGTTTTCCCTCACCCTTTTTCTGAGTTACCCCAGAATCCTTGTGAGTGGCCCTGTTGGCAACCCACAACTCAGCAGCCGTAGCTAGTTTTCGGGAATCTAATTCCTTTGAATCAGCCAAGTGCTGTCTGAGCTCAGGAGAGCAGGCATCATAAATTGACTCCAACATAACAAGATTCTTCATACCTTCATAGGTGTTCACTTTGTAACCCTTAATCCATCCCTCTAAGTGCTTCAACCCTTCACTCACCCAGGTAGCCCAAGGGGTACCATCATGCTTTTTGAGGGTTCTAAACCTCTTAAGATACTGGGAAGGGGTCTTCCCAAACCTAGCTATCAAAGCTAGTTTCACACATTCATACTCTTTCCTATCCTCCTCCCCCAACTCCATTACCACATCAGTTGCAACGGGGGAAGCCTAGAGAACAACCAGGTGAGTAAGTCATTTCCTGTGATGTTCTGGAGCCCATGATTATATTCAAACAGAGACAACCAATCCAACACATCCAACTTAGGCTCATACATACCAACCAATTCTTTAGGCATCCGGGGTCTTTTAGGACTGGAACTTCTAGAGGAGCCAGAGAGAGAAGCATTTTCGACAGACAATTTCTTCATTTCTAGCTCATGTTTGAGCTCCATTTCCCTTAGCCTTAGTTCTTGATTAATTTCCTGATGTCTCTGTTCAGCCAGAGTATTCAGTTTCTTGAACTCTAGTTCAAGTTTCATTTTCTCTAATTCAAGATATTGAGGACTTAGTGTGGGACTTGGTAAAGGCCCAGTAGGTACAGCAGGTAGGGCAGACAGAGGCCTAGGGGGGACAGTCACAGCAGCCTCACCCTCCTCTTCTGACTCTTCCTCAAGATTATCAACATTTTGATCAATATCAATGTCTATACTGTTATCTACATTTTCTGGCATGTTAGGTTCCTCAGACCCCTCATCCAGACTTTGGTAGCTAACAACCTTTCTATTAACTCCATTGTCTTGCCTTTAGTCAGGAGGTTCTTATGATTACACAATACTCTTAAACAATCAGCAGTTTTTGTAGCAAGGGACTCTTGACTATAAGTTTCCAAAGTTGACATGTTAGAAAGATTACTTTTTCAGTGCTAAGCTTTGTGGTTAGTTGTACTAAGGAATCCTAAAGTACTCTAAAGTGTATACAAATCCCACCGCTGTACACCAGTGTTAGGCAGAAACCTGTGCAGTTCCCTTGGGGACCACTGCAAAAGATTTAAGACTACAGGTGTTAGCAGTAAACCCACTTGGTAGCAGTCTGTACCACCCAGATTTACCTGGTAGCTGTGGCTGAGCAGTCAGACTTCCCTCAAGAAGCGTTAGGCAGTATGCAAAGTATACTCAATAGGCACTCATATACAATAATACAAGCAAACACTGACCAGAGCTTTGGTATCAATTACACACAGTTGAAACACTCCAGCACTCTTATTGGAAAATATTCTAAACACAGCTACTATTATGATATATACACCCCGTTTTCCCTTATTAGAAAATCACAGTAAGACACCACTTATTTTCATACAGAGGTGAGCGCTTAACTAGATTGCACTCTAATAAGTTTGTGAGAAAGGGAGGGAAAAAGACAGAATATGGAAAGGTAGACCACTCTAAAATTCAGGAACACTGTTAGCAAGGCAGAAGAGCAAAAGTCACTGTTGAGCCAAAGTCCAAAGTCTGGGCCCACTCTTAGAGAGAGCAGAGCACAAATGCACCCAAGATCACACAGTTACATTAGGCTTAGAAAGTCTTGCAGAGGGTTCGGAAAAGAGTTTAGAGAGGTTTAGAAAAGTTTAGCCAGGGTGTCCCAGGCTAGCCCAGGTTCGAAAGCCGGGAGCTAAATCTACCCCGTATAGTCGGTTGCAAGGGAAGCCAGGCGGGACACGGTACCTTAAGTGGGAAGGATCCTCCAGCGGTGGCAGTTGTTCCTGGTAGTGGGTGCAAGTTGCGTCGTCGTCCAGGGGAAGAGAAGAGCTCGACTTGGAGGAAAGATGAAGGTCGTTGCACTACCAGGGAAGAAACCAGCCGTGGAGTTTTCCGGTTAAAGGTGGTACCTTTGTCTTGCGGTCGTGGTAAAACGTGGTATCCCGGTTGCCGGGGTGCTTGGCACGGGCAAGGCGGCCACGAGATACGTCGGGAAAGCGAAAAGACGGTGAAACTGGTTATCCCCACCAGTCAAAGGAAGAAGACTCTCCGGCGGGAGATCTCCTCTGTCGTTGGGAAAAGTGGTGAGATGGTCCAGCAGGGCTCCACCGGTCGTGGTGTTGTGGCAGGTCGGCTCAGCTTCTCCCTCGTCGGATTCTTAGGTCCTGTGGCGACTTCTGAAGTTCCAGTCCCCAAAGCCCTGCTTTTATGCAGCAAACCCCCATTCACTCAGCCTAGCTGTCACTCAAACATGCTAAGTGGGGAGCCGGCCGGCTCACCACTTGGGCCAATCAGGACAGAGTGCGACTTGAGTTGCCTAGACAACTCAATCCAGGGTGCCTAAATTCCCCTCCACCCCTCCTAAGTACCCCAGACATAGTGGCACCGCTTTGGAGGGCTTCTGTGGCTCCGACTTGGGTTGGAGTCACAGAAGAGAACACAAAGGCCATTTTAGAATCAAGTTTTGGCAAAAAATACCAACCGGAGAATTAATATTAATTAAATAAACCGGTGGTATGTTCTAGGCTACCTTAAATAATTAAATAAATATAGTAACCTAAAACAATGGGAAATCCCATAGGAAAATATTTGCGGTTGAATATAAAAAGTAGTATCCACTGCCACCAGCCAAAACTCGATCAGGGGGGACGGAGACGTGCCCCCTCGACTAACAGACCCTGGGGCAATCGAATTGCCCCAGCCAGTACGTCCACAATATGATGGTTTGTACTGGTTCTGTTCAGAATTTAAGACTAGTAAAGTCAATGGTGACTTTACATGCCCTGGGAGACAGTAGTCAGCCCCAGGGTATGGAGTCTATACTGGGGGGTCACTATGACACCCCTGTTTTACTGCACGGAGGGTGCTGTGTAACACACATCACAAAAACACATGAAACCCTATGGGGTAAAAGACCCCATAGCCCATTAAACACATCTAGATTCAAAGAAACACACTCAAATCATGTCCAAGAGTGAGGGTAAAAGAGTCTCACTCTTGGCAGGAGAAAAAAATTAACCCAAAAAATCCAGCAAAGCTGCTGGGGGACTCACTAGGTTAGGAAATTCAGCCTAAACAGAGAATTCTCCCTAACACCAACATGTGCAGTTAAACATGTTTTTGAGAGTCTGACTCTAAATCACTTGCCCTCATCTTTGTGAGCTCTTTAACCTCCCTCTCCCTGCTCAACTCTTTCCTGCTTCCTTCAAATCTGCAATTGCCTTTCCCCTATTGAAGAAACCCTCTGCGGACACAAAGGTCCCAGCAAACGATCACTCAGTTTCTCTCTTTCCCATTATTCAAAAGTATTTGAGCAGGTGGTCCTTGACTAGCGCAGTATATACCTTGAGCATAATGACCTTCGAAACCCACTTCAATCTGGCTTCCATAGTAAACACTCCACCAAGACTGCACTCATGCGTCTCAAACTTTCTCTCTAATGAGCCCCACTCCAAACTCTCTTCTATACTCATCCTTTTGGACCTCTCTACTGCTTTTGACACTGTTGACCAAGCTTCATTCATTCTCATTCTCCATGATCTTGGGGTTTTCAAATCTGCTCATGTCTGGATCACCTCCTACTCGCAAGATACATCCTTTAAAATATCTTTGAACTTTCAAATCTCTGACCCCACTCCTCTCACCATTGGCATCCACCAAGGATCATCCTCTTCACCCTCTATACCTCTGCTGTAGGAAGACTTATCTTATCTTTAGGCTTTCACTATCACCTTTTTGCTGATGATACTTCAATATGTTTCCCATTTCCCTCTTTCACCCCAGCCATCTCAGAATGGCTTGCAAACTATCTCACTGCAATTCATCACTGGATGGGAGTCAGTGCCTCATGCACAGCTCTTCAAAAATGGAAGTCATCTTTCACCCCCTCTTCTATCACCTTGCTTGAACTTCTTGCTCCCTCACCCAAGAGTTGATATGTCGAGGTCCTCTTTTGTAGTGTCCCACAACTGCAACAATTCTTCCCTACCACTGTCTTTACTGCTCGTGTTATCCTCTGCAAAATATTTAAAATGTGTCCTTTTCTTACTTATCAAGTTACCAAGTTACTAAAAACTCTAATCTACACTCTCGTGTTCAGCAAACTTGATAACTGCACCAGCCTACTCCTTGGCTTTCCTATCTACTATTTCCTCACTTAAACCTGAACTCTCTACATCCTACCAAGATCCTCCCCCACCTCTAGCCTACCAACAACATACTGGTTGGCTCTCCATGCACAGCCACTCTCTTTTCAAGTTCTTTCTGCTAGTCTGCAAAGCTATCAATGGCCTTGCACCTCAGTACCTGTCTGATTATATATTAGTTTACCATCACCATCGCATTCCCATCAATCCTCCTCTACGGTCAACCTCACAGTACCATACCCTCCCTGTGCCATCTCTCTCTTCCGCTCTTTCTCCCTCCTCGCCACACTGAGGTGGAACCCACAGCCCATAGCAATCAGTGCCAGCCCAACTGTGTATCTCTTCAAAGCTCGAATTAAAGTTCACTTTCATGTTAAAGAGAGAGCTCCCCTGTCCTCTCCCCATCATCCCTACCTGAACCCTTCAGCCCCTCCAGTGACACTTAATAATTGCATTCTGGATATTTCATGATGGAGCTTTGTAAATTACCTGTTTATAAATATATTCAGTGAAAAAACATTGTTAAAAGGACGTTATGGTTAAGTTGCACTAATAAAAACCAATGAATTTCAGTGAAAACACGTTGTTAAAGGATGATATGGTTTCAAGTAAAATCGAAAAACCCTTGAAATTCGCCAGTTATGGCAAGCTAAGCAACCATAACTCGCACCACCACTGTGCATTCCGAACACTAACATCCAGTACATCAAAGGTGACATCACACGTCATTGATGACATCGCTGATGACATCGCATTTGAAATCAGGGGTTGTGTTTACAATGATGTCTGTATTCTAGAACTTGTAGTCCAAGTTTTCTAATGGGAAAAATGGAACTATAAATCCCAGAATACAAAGAAAAAAACAAGGCTTAACAAGCACCTACAGATTGGAATGTATCATGTTGGCAATTATGCACGTACTACAAGACATATTAAACTTCCACACAGCAAGTGGCATTTAAAATGTTCTACAAATCTTTTCCATCTGCTTTTCATTTCCTTTAGAAAAAAGTTAGACACAGTGCTGCTATAAATACACATATACATTGTTTAACTTTTATGAGAATGCTCCTAAAAAGAAACATTTTTAAACACTCAGCATTTTCCATTTTTCATTCCATATAAATGTCTCAGTTTCCAACCAACAGTTTCCAACCTTTCTCACTGTATTCCTTCACCTCTCTCACTGTATCCCATATACTGCCACCATTCTCCACCTGCTCACACAAAATTGTATACTGCCAAAGTATCTATTTACAACACTTCACCTTACATATAAATTACTGTTCTTTCCCAACCTCTACTATGAGACACCAAACACTGCTGAAACAACAATAATCCACCATTGCATTACCACTATGCCCCTGTTCCCCTATTCTTTAAAAACATTGCAACACATTACAAATAGATTGCACCACAAACACAGCAATTGTTTTGTTAAAATCACCAGCACAAAAATAATCTAGATATGCATCTTTTTTTCACACCCATGTTTGACTTATTCCTTGTAATGCCCCAAATAGCACAATTCATACTCCAGTTCTTCTAACAACCATGCACATCCTGCAAAGTAAGTACATCAACATAACATGTACATCTCTCTAATTGTAATAATGTACTTTAATTATATATTAGCCTAGAATATTATGTTTGAGTTAACAACATTTATTTCACTCTCATTCATTATATTGCAACACTCACACTCTTGCTATACCATCTAAACATTGTTCTTTATTCAATACTCCACCCATACTTCACTGGCTAACAACACATCCATCTCTCATCAACCTCTATACCAAAATGTTACTTCATTACCATTCCATACCTCTATACACATGACCTCCAAATTCCATCCCAACAAGTTTCACACTCACTGCATTCGAAATCACTATAACACATTATCACACATACACACACTTTCTCAACCTTTTTTCATTACAGCAACACAACCCTCATACCAATGCTATAGATCATGCCATTGTAACAAACACTGTTTTCATCAAAACATCATAATGTCCCTACTTATTCAATCACACCACCACTCCCCTACTCACTAACCCAAGCCCATCACACCTGTAAATACTCATTATCTTACAACCTTCCCAACCACACCTATCATCCCACTACACAATCACACAGCACTCTATTTATCTCTACAATTACACCCACACACCCATGCACAATACATGCATATACATTCCATGACGTTCAAACTCCAGCTTTCTTTTTTCCCGACAGACAGAACAGAATGCCTACTAAAACCCAACTCCATAGAAAACAAAGAAAAAATAGAGCAGAAAAGAATAAATCAAGCCATACAGTCATCCACACCTAAAACAATGTATGGACAACAAAACAGTAAGTAACCTCACTCAACAAAACTAAATCAGCCACCACTGAAACAATTAAGGTCCCTCTAGCAAAAACTAAAAATAAAAAAAGATGTACAAACAAATGCAGACCTACTAATAGCACTACATCTACCAATGTTAACATAGCTACAGTAAAGCATTCCACAAAAATATTTTTCCAAAAAAAGTTCCACCGTAGAGTTCTTCGCAAACTTATAAAGACAGCTAAAAGTCACAATCTACCCTTAAAACTAATGCAGAAGACTAAGGGCCTCATTACGATCTTGGCGGTAGCCATGCCGCTATTGGCGGCATGGCTGCCGCCAAAATCGGATCCGGGTCCGGGTTCCCAGAATGGGGAATTACCAGGCCATTCCGAGTTCGGAGGGCCCGGTAATTCCTCCCTCCAGGAACCCGGGCCCGGACCTTCCCCATTCCCATTTCAGCCCCCATATGGGCTCGTAATCGGCCCATTGTTTGCTCGCTCCCCCATAGGGCTGAAAGGGAATGGGGGAGCGAGCAAACAATGGGCCGATTATGAGCGGCCCGTTGTTTGCTCCCTCTTCCCCTCGCGGGACCCGGTAAGCACGCCTGGTTTGACCAGGCGTTACTTACAGGGTCCCGCGAGGGGAGCTTGTAATGAGGTGGAACAGGTTTAACGGGTCCGCCTCCTTTAGGGGGTCCCGTTAACCTGTTCCACCTCACTTGTAATGAGGCCCTAATTCTCAAAGCTCTAATTAACAACACATTTTTACTGAAGAAAAAGTTGATTATATTGATTTTAAACAAAATGAAAGCACTGACTAAATTAATCAATAAATTACAAAAGGTACTTCAAAAAATGTAAAATGTCAATATAGCTACCTTTTCAAACTTCTGTGAAGGTGGAAGGTGAATGCATTCACATGAGCAGCACAAAACCATATTTCAATGAAGAGGCTTATAAACCAGAACAAACAAAAAACAATAGTGATCAACAGTAATGGCAAAGGATATGAAATGGTAAGAGACACCATTATGGCAAAAGAAACCCTTATAAAAAAAACCTCCCCAACAAACTTTCAACCAAATGTTCCTTTCGTCACAGCAAACCATCCAGTGTACAAATGGACGTGCAGCTCAATATTTAACCTACACCAACAATCCCTCAAATATTTGTGACAATTCTTTAACCACTGTGTGAAACTAAAAGACAAAAGTAGAAAGAACACTTTACAAACCATAAACTCCTGCTCAGTGTGCAGTCACACTGGACCGCAAGGATATTCATTAGCAATCTGTAGTCAATTCAATGATAGAATGTTGAAAAAAGGAATGCAAGCCATAGTGCATTTCAGCTCCAGAGACAAACTAGAAGTGCACAACATGACACTCCCAATGTGTCAACAAGCAACAGAATGACTATAGTCTCCAACACAGCTAGATTAGAAATAGTGTTAACTCTGTGTTCAAACTGCAGTCTTTAAAGAAGGTATGAGTTATGTAGCACTAAAACATCTGCGTAACCTTGATAGGCTTTGATGCAAAAAAAGTCAGCGCTGACATTCCTTGCATCTGAGAATACAACAGGCTACAAGCACTATACAAACACATTTTGATATGTACCCTGTACCTCAAAAAATACAACCTTTAAAAAGAAAATTAAAACAAACAGAACCTACAGCAGATCTCTCAACAATACCACTTAAGAACCAAAGGACAACTGCTGCTCCATCAAATAATACAACAAAACTGCCTAGTCAAAATCAACTGCACATCCAAAAGAAGACAAAGAGACACATGTCTCTTCTCAAAAGACAACTGCAGGCCCATCAAAGGATACAGAGGCACAAATATCTGGTCCATGTAAATTCAGCAACACAACTGGAGTAAATTGCTTTGCAAATGTAGCAATCAATATTCTCTTCCAATTGCCACCAATTGTTCACAACATTTACTTAAACGGCTCAGACCAGTTGTGTTTGCAAATGCTTGTCCTTCATAGAAATGCCACAAATAATCCTGACAGCACTTACATTGTCTCAGGAATAAGGCAAGAATTGGTCTACTGGCCAGGAATGGTATAATTCACCATAGACACAAAGGAGGATCCACAAGAATTCCTAATGCACTTACGACAACTACTGGAAACCAAAACCATCCCTATAAATAGAATCTTCCATATTTCATACCCATGGAAACATACAGGCACTCTCAACAACCATTTTTCAAAAGAGCACATCCCTAATGAATGATTTGTGTATGTATCAATGCCAACTTCTGAATCCATTCCATTTCACCAGCTTCTGCAGAATTCCAATCATAGCATATTATGCCCTTTTTGTAATTCAGACAATCATTCTAACATGCAAATAAACTCACATGGTTAATATGTTATAGTAATGCTTCTAGGGTACAATGCAGATGGTACCAAAAACAACTGTAAGCTTATTAGCTTCACACATGGCCACATATCTCTTGGCAAGAAAACATTCACAACAGTGGACATAATTAACCACACGCGCTAGAACCACTTTAGGCCATAATACTGCATATGTCAACTAAATAAGTGGTTAGTTTGAACGTAACAACAACTCTGAGTCTCGAAATCATAGGTTACCAGCAAATCTAACACATGCCTATTTAATGTTCCTTGAACCCAAATGTAGTTAGAAAACTGTAGCACAATAAACAGTTAGAATACGGCAACTGGTACCTAACTACATCTAAAATACTACAATAGTACTTTTAAAACTAAAGAAAGTTAGAATATGCCAGCAGGCATCTAATTACTTTTTTTTAAAAAACCTACATTGCAATACACTTCAAATATGGCATCAAAGTTATTCTTACGGCTTGTAAAGTCCAATATAGTTAGACTACACCAACGTGTATCTAACTACTTCAAACATTCCTTTAATTACAACACACTTCAAACAAACATACTATCACACACTCACATAATTACAGTCGTTTTTTTGTATCTTCTATGGATTTTTTTTCCCAATGACCCAATGATTATTTCATGTCAATGCAACAACAGTGTAGCACACACTAACGTTCTACCAAACATAGTACTTGAAATGTACTATTTATGAGGGTCAGAAAAATAAATCTATATGTAAAATTGTATGCAATTAAAGCATTTGAGCTATCCTGCAAATTAAACGTTTTTTTCCACAAAGAACCAGCGATTCCAGCTTTACCACTATATACAACTAATAAGCAATCATGTCTTGCACCACCACCATACACTGCTAAGACTAACACCCAGGACATCAAAAATGACATCACAAATGACATTGATGACATCATGAATAACATCACATATGAAATACATTTTGATGAAAAGACCCTGCAGGGGGTTGTGTTTATAATGTTGGTACAAGATGTCAGGGGTGATTGAGAGATCATCATGAACTACTTAATGTATTAAAGAATGTACTCATCTAAACAAAGCATTATATTGGAGTGTTGTTGTTTTCTTTTTTTATTAAGAAATTGTTTTAGTTGACAAACATTTTTTTCAATTATAGATACATTATTGTTCTTTATCACATCAGTATAAATAGTTATCTATATAAAATCATCTCATTTAGCATACATTCTAAGATAAAAATATAAGCTATTGTAGATTCATAAAAGACAATCAATAAATCCATAAGAACATTAAAACTGGCTAAAAAACACAGATAAATCTAAGCAATGACTTAGTTATCAACAGGTTATAAGTTAATTTTAGCAATACAATTCACTATGTCAATTATTAATCTGGTATTAGAAGCATTAAACATTTCAATCCACATCTGTTCTTTCAATAAAGAGACAGTGGATCCTTTAGCGTAAGATGCGATTTTAGATTTAGTTGGTAGAAGGTTGAGTTTAAAGCATAGGAATGTATCAGCATACGATCTACCCAGAAAAAGTTTGAATGTAGGTTGGAACCTCATTTAATAACTTCTCAGGAAATGCTCCTAGTTTAAAAGCTTGATAGTTCAAACATATTTCCCTTGTGTCAACCCAATCTTTTCTATATAATTGCAGCTTAGCTTTGTCTGGAAACTCTAAAAGTAGGTCTGTGGATATGGAGGCATCCAGGGGGGTATTTAAGCACCGCTTTTTCCAAATGGTTAAAGAATTTAAAGATGTACTTGTTAGAAGTTTTTTTTTCTTAGATATGTCTGGTGCAAGGAACACTTTTCTATAAAGTGCTAGCATTGACCATTTAACAGCAATTTGTAATGAGATAAGACCCAATTCATGTCGTATGAGAGCTATTGGGATACTCTGGGGGACTGCTAATATTGTTTTCCAAAAAATTCCCTCGAGAATGTCTCATCTTACCTTGTTATTCATTCGTTTTGTCAGCCCACCGTAGGTTATAATAGGAATGGCCTTTTGTAAATAAAACATACGGACTGGCATTAAGGAGAACCTTCCATATTTGCGATGGATATCTTTAGCTTGATTAGCTAACATTCTCATTCTTATAATTAGCTCTTCTTTATATGGTTTCTCTTGTGGATGCGCATTCATGTTAACTCCTAGGTACTTGTAAGAGTTGATTTGAACAAGATTTTTGTTAGCTAATTTCCAATTGAATCTGAATTTAGTCTTTTTATTGCCAAGATTAAATATCAAAATGTTAGACTTTTTGGTGTTTATGCTTAGATCGTTATATTTTGCAAATATAGTCGAAGCTGTTAGTTTTCTTAATAAACCAATTGGTGTCCTGTCAAAAAGGACCAAATCATCTGCATATAGCAGATAAGGAATATGTTGGTTGCCGACCCGTGGTGAAAAGGAGCGGTTATTAGACAGAGCCTTATAGAAATCGGCAATAAATAAATTAAATAAAATAGTGCCGGACGGACAGCCCTCTTTCAAGCCCATATTTGTTTTGATGGATTCCGAAAGACAACCACCAGTGGTTTGATTTTATTTTAATTGTTGTATTAACGTAGGATTGTTGTATTAGATAAAAAATTTACCGAGGGCATTTGGCTTTGGACAATTTGTCCCATGGGGTATTTCTGGATACCAAGTAAAAAGCTTGTTTGATGTCCACCAGAGCAACAAATAATGGGTATTTATTTCTGGTTGCATCGGTTTTAATAGCCGATATGATCAGGAGATTTAATGCAGTTCCAATACCAGAGACAAATCCAGACTGATGTGATCCATTAGATCTTGTTGAATAAGCCATTTGGTGAAATCACGTATTATAAGTCTTGTTATGATCTTGTCAGGGACATCTAAGAGCGTAATAGGTGTATAATTGCATGGATCCGTTCTGTCGCCTTGCTTAAAAATTGGGATTATGGTGGCCAATTACCAAAATAACAGAATGATCTTGGATTGGATTATTTTTTGGAATATTATATTCAGCAAGCTGGCCCATGCCTCTGGATTTGCCTTAAGAATACTATTAGAGAGCATACCCGGGCCCGGTGCTCTAGATGAACTTAGTTTTTTGATTATTATTACAATGTCCATGATCTAAAACTTTAGTTCTGTTAGGTCAGGTGGCTCTACATAAGGATCTGTGGCTGAGATCTCATTGAACAGTAGATTTTGATAATTTGTTCTCCATGTTTCCTCATTAACGCCATTTAGCTGTGTGGATTTGTGGGCATTTCTAGAAGTGGAGTTTATAGTTTGCCATATCTCAGTTGCAGATAGTGCTTTAAACACAGTTTCCGCGTCATTTTGTTTGTGGATAAAAAAAATGTGTTTAATTTGATTTTTATATTTGGTCTTTAAAGTGGTTTTAAGGGCGACGTTAGTGTTTCTAGGTAAGGCCCTTAAGGCTTTTCGTAGATCTCTTTTTAAACTTGCAATTTCTATATTCAGTTTGTGTTTGTAGAAGAGCTTTGGTTTATTATTGTTTCCAGCTCGTTGAGCTATAACCTGTATATGCTCATTATAAAATAACTGAGGGGTCTTTGGGTCAGTATTAGAAACAAATCCAACTTTAGCTTGTAGAAATTCAAGGGATTTTGAGTTCCATTTAATTTGATTCTTTGCCAAGTGTACCTCAATAGCACCTTGGAAGTGAGATTCTACTCCATAGAGATAGGGCATCCAGTGAACCTCGAGTAGATTATGATCACTTGCTTTGGTGGGAATGACTTTGAATTCTTGAACAAATCTGTTTGTGTCGCTTGAAATTAAAATATAGTCAAGAACAGAATGAGAAGTGCCTCTGGACAAAGTCGCTTGTGGGGGCGAATCACGCTTAGAGTTGCCATTTAAAACTGAGAATTTTCTGAGTTCCATCAAGTTCCACCATTTGTCAGATCTAGAGTTGTTGCGTCCATTAGTGGGCTTAACTAGGTTCATATTGAAGTTGCCTGCAATGATGGTCATTGCGTTATTAGTATTTAAGAGTTTGAGTTTGAGTTTGAGTTTATTATTTATAGCGCGCGCCAGACCCGAGGGTAACCGGGCGCGTTGTTCAAGGATACTTTAAACTTTACAGGTTACATATGATTACAAATAGTGATTATACATAGTAGAAATTACATAATGCGGGCCAAGGTGTATACATGTAACATAATATAAACAGGAAATATGCAGTAGGGAGAAAGAGGATATATAATTATGTACATAGTCCATTACCATTGTTCTACAAACGTACTATCGGTCATTTTCTTTGATCCAATTGATACAGTTGGATCTGAAGAGAGCGTAGGATTGGGGGGATCTCAGGCCGGGTGGGAGGGAGTTCCAAAGCTGGGCAGCTTTGACCGGGAAGCTGTTTCCTCCGGCCGTACTTAGTTTGAATGGGGGTATCATTAACTGGTTAGAGTATGCTTCTCTGGTGGGTCTAGTGGAGATTTTTCTGTTGAATCTAGCGGCTAGGTATTTAGGTGCTAGATGGTTGATGCTTTTGAAGGTTAGAGAAGCTGTCTTAAGTTTGATTTTGTCCGCTGTGGAGAGCCAGTTAGATTGTCTTCTAGCTTCTGAGATATGCTCCCTTTTTGGAATTCCTAAGGCAGCCCTAAGGGCATTGTTTTGTAGTGTTTGAATCTTTTGCACCGTGTGTTTGTTGGCTCCTATATATAGAGCGTTACAATAGTCCAATTTCGACAGCACTAATGCTCGGGCAAGGGTTAGGCAGTTGGCAGTGGATAGGTATGGTTTTGCGGCTCTGATCAGCTTGCAGGTATATGCGGTGCTGGATGCCATTGCGCTCACCTGTTTGGTTAGGGAGAGGTGGGAATCAAGGTAGAACCCTAGTGTTTTTACCACTTTTGCCACCTTGATAGTGTTGCCGTCTATGACGAAGGATGAGTATTCTTCTTTTAGTCTTTTGATGTTTTGTGTGTTCCCCAGTATGATGAGTTCAGTTTTGTCATCATTCAGGCATAGCCCGTGGGTGGCCATCCATGCCTGAATGATGAGATAGATCTTGTTCACCAAGGCCAAATCTTGTTCATAATCCCCTGAGAGTGGTATGAGAATCTGAGTGTCATCCGCATAGTTAGTGTAGGTGACACCCAGATTATCTAGATCATCGAACAAGGGCTTCGTGAAGATATTGTACATAGTGGGGGAGACACAAGAACCTTGTGGGACTCCACATGTGATGGATACTGGGTCTGCAGCAGCAGAAGTAGAGAAGACTCTCATAGTTCTACCGGATAGGAAAGATTTGATCCATGCGATGGCATGCGTGGAGAAGTGGGCAGCTGTTTCTAGGTGGGTGCATAGCACATCATGATCCACTAGGTCGAAGGCTGCGGAGAGGTCCAGCAAGAGGAGTAAGGCCATCTTTCCGGAGTCTCTCAGCTCATCGACCTGAGTTTTAAGATCGATAAGTGCGGTTTCAGTTCCATGCTGAGGTCTAAAACCTGATTGTCTTGTGCCTAGAAGGTGGTGCAGCTCCAGGTGTTTTTGGATCTGCAGGTAGGCTACCCTGTCTAGGATTTTTAACAGGAACGGTACCGTTGTGATAGGCCTGTAGTTAGTCGGGATGGATGGGTCCAATGTTTGTTTTTTTAGAAGGGGGAGGACCCAAGATTGCTTGAGGTTATCTGGAATAGTGCCTGAATGCATTTGCGGTTAACAATATGTTGTCCAGAATTTCCTCAATTTTATAAAAAAAGAGTGATTCAGTTGGTTACAGCGGATTCCAGAAGATGTTTATTACTGTTATCATTAGGAAAAATGGGTGATTTTTGTTTTTAGTTCTTATGATAACAGGTTGTATACCATGGTCAGGGGATGGTAAATCTTCCATATATAGTTGTGAATCAAGTCGAGTCGCAATTAGTAGACCGGCAGCAGGTCTTCCCTTAGCTGGTTTGGAAGCAGAAACAACCATGACATGATGATCAGGCCACACTGGGGCCGAAGTCATCCAGGTTTCTTGTAGTAGAACTAAGTCATACTTTATTTAAATAGTTATTTTTTGTGGTCAATTAATGTGAGAACCCTCGTGTGTTCCAAGAAACCATTGTGCATTTGCGCAATTCTGTTGTCACCGGTAGCTAATGATTATTCACTGCTTTAGTGGTAGCGGCTGAAAGCCAAGTCCATTTGGAAATTAATGCTGGCACCCTGGATTCTGGTGTCTGGTTACAGTTACAGCAGGAATTAGGCCCCATTTTGTTATTGTTATCAGTAGTTTTGTCCCAACTTGTCAGAGAATTAGTTGCCTTGGTCAAGGCCGATTGGCTCGGATTAGGATGAGTAACCATTTCTAGAGCAGGGTCCTTTTCACATAAAATGTGTCTCTGTTGCCAGATGTAATTCTTAATTATTAATGAAGATACCTCGATGTCAACAATATCTTGATATGCAGGTTTTGGATAAGAGACTCGCTGGATGTCATTGGAGTTAATGTAACGTAATGCTGGAATGCACTTAAACACAGTTAGTAAAGTGGCTCTCCCTGGAAACGGGTCAGAATGGATTCTATCTATCATTGTTATTCTTAAAATGTCATCTTGTAAGTTCTCGTAGGGCAGATATTCTCACTTGTGGGAGGTTGCAGGTGCTCGAGATCGTGTACAATAGGGGCCAGCAAGACTGGTTGAACAGATGGAGAGCCTTTCCTATCATGCCCGATTGCTGAAGGAGGGGAAAGCAAGACCGGTTGAACAGATGGAGAGCCCTTCCTATCATGATCGATTGCAGACGGAGGGGGAGAACTTGTAAAAAGAGTTATTTTAATTAAATATTTTTGTTTCTGTTCCAGAGTTTTGAAAGAAATACTGTTATGATTTAGGTTCACTTAAAACTTTGTGCTATGTGTTAATTGAATTGGGTTAGGTTCATGCAGGCTTTGATGCACAGCATCAATAGTTACATCATTACTATGTGAGTAAATAGATAACTTCATCATTTCTTCTTGAGAGATCGAATTCTCAATATTAGAGCAGTTAGCTTTTGAACCAATTTCAACAATAGGGAGGGCAACAGGAGCTTCAAGTTTCTTAACTGTGGAGCCAGCTGGCCCAGGCGAGGCAGTAGGGACAACTGCTGCATCGACTTTGGCAGCGTTCTCGATGTCTGAGGGCGAGCAGATTTTGTCTTCGGAGCTCAGGGTTCATACGTTTTCTATGAATGCTTTGGTTTTAGACTTTTTGTTTTTCTTTGGCACTGCCATGTTTTTTCATTTCTTTGGTTTAGTATGATTAGTTGCCATCTTTAATTCATCACTCCACTCAGATGAACGCTTTCGGTTTCGTATTTTCTTTCTGCGCATCTTTTGAGAAGGGCGAAAGAAGACGCTCTACATTGGTTTGAGGGGTGAGTTCAATTCTGATTAGTTGATCATTGGCAGTAGGACTTTTACCATTGATTATCAGTTGGGGACGAGATAGATTGGGTCCCTCAATAGAGGGAGAGATCACTTCCACAACTGGAGCGTCGACAGGGGACACTGGAAATTCCTGTTGTGGGCTGTTACAATAGACAGAAGGGTGCAGATTTTTCGATACATTGGGAAAATTCCACACCAACCAGTCAGGCTTGTTTGTAAGCATTGTCAAATGATTTTCGTGAACGGTGGCTTTAGTTTATAATATTTCAAAAATGTTAGTGAGAGCTTGGATGGAAGTGTTGATGGCGGTTAAAGCCATCTCAAGCGCCAGATTGGGAATGGGGGGGAAACCAAAAGACAGCTGTGGCATGGGTTTAGCAAAGGAAAGGGAGAGATACATTTGAATCAGGTGAAGAAATGCTGTCATTTAGGCAGTCTGTAGGGAAGAGTTCAGGTGATATAGATAGTCTAGGTTTAGATTGCCCAAGGTACGACTCATTACCTGATATAGCAGGAATTGTAATAGCCTTCGTTGAGTGAGCTACAGGTAGAATGCGATCAGGGGGCGATCTCAGCAGTAGTTGAGTCAAAGAGTCTTCAGATTCAACCGCTTTGGCTTGAGCCGTAAGCCCCCTAAGTATATCCGAATAGAGAGAGTGAGGGGTAGGAGAAATCATAGATTGAGAAAGAATAGTGTTGAGTTCATCTAAACAGAAAAATGTACCCTTGCTAATAATTATTTTCATATTATTTCTTTTTTTCTTTTTGTTTCAAATAATGAATTAATATCTCTGAGAGGTTTCCAAATTGTGGAAATCCTAAAGTATGAATCTACCGCTGTTCTTATATAACCACCCAAATAATAAAGTAGCTGTGTGTTTCAAAGGACAAACATTACGGTGGTGCTTCCAGTGTTTGAGAAATAAAATAAAAGGTAACTCATATAATTAAGGAAAAAGTGCAAGACATTCACTTTCTACCTCCGAGGACATCAAAAACATATATTTAAAGAAAACCAGAACACATAATCGGAAGTCAACAAAGTTATAATCTCAACCAAAAAATAGAACAAAATACAAATACATCCACATAATACATTTAGGAAGCAACGTTTTTTTGTAGAAAGAGATTACAATGTGCATAAGTGTTTTGACACAATAAAAAACAAACAAAAAACACAAAAAACACAAAAGTGTTGAGTTCATGCCAGATCCCGTGGTTGTACCTAGTAAGCCTACGTCAGTTTTATCAAACATGGGGATCCGTTCAGTAGCATAGGAATCCATAGTATGGTCAGAGAGAAAATGAACCAGTGGAGCGGAATTAGGTGAGATTGGTAGCTGGATTGGAGCCTCCCCTTCTTCATGAGAATGAATTACTGGCAGAGTAGACACGGGTGGCCTAACAGTGTGCATTCCCATGCTTGAGAGCTGGAAACCAGGACTTATATTTAACGGCATTCCATGGTAATGAAAATGTGGGGGGGCAAGTTTTTTTTTTGTGTAGAGTTAGCTTACTTAATATAGGGCAACTTCAGGATTTTGAGAATAATTAGGAGTTATAACTTAGCTAATCGGTGCTGAGTGCATAGGATTCTACTCACTCTAGTTTGGTGAATAAGATCCTACTCACTGTAGTTTAGTAAACAAGCGACTGATGAATAAATGAAAGTCTCGATGTGTGGCCTCTGAAGGGGACAGAGCCGGCTCGTGGATCTTCTGTAAATCCAGAAATGAATTACCATGAAGTTAGAATGGATGACTAGTGACCCAAGACTGCAGTTATCGTCCGCCGTTGTCGAAGCAGTTGCGAAGTGACAAAAAGAGATTCAGTGAACCACGAGACTGAATGTTCGAAGGGCGTGTTCACCAGTCCATCTTATCACAAGGTGATTTTTGTTGAATGTTGGGGCGAGCGTCTTAGCGCCGGCCGTCGAATTTCGGTTTGCTTACGCACGGGAGCATTGAAAGTGAGGCGCCTGAGACCCCCTTTGAAAGGGCTTTTGGGATGCAAGTAGCTTCGGGTGAATGTAGCACCAGAATTTTAAGTTCAGCGGTGAGACAAATAAGAAGGGGTAGACGGGGCGGGGGGAGCAGGAAGTAGGGAAAGGGGAACAGGGGACAGGGAACGGGAAAGCGGAAAGCGGACATCAGACAGTACTCATCAGGTACTCACTTCTGGTGCGCACGCGCTGATGCGCACAGGCGCTGGGTTTATAGGATGGTCACGGAGGGAGGGGGCGTGGCCAATGATGCTTTTTGAATGAAAAGTGTCCACATCAGAAACGATCCGGGCAGCGTGGCTAGCAGATCAGCAGACAGTACTCATCAGGTACTCGCTTCTGGTGCACATGTGCTGGTGCGCACGGGCAATGGATTTATGGGATGGTGACGGAGGGAGGGGGCATGGCCAATGATGCTTTTTGAATGAAAAGTATCCACATCAGAGACGATCCGGGCAGCGTGGCTAGCAGATCAGCAGAGAGTACTCATCAGTTACTCGCTTCTGGTGCACGCGGGCTGGTGCGCACGGGCACTGGATTTATGGGATGGTCACGGAGGGAGGGGGCGAGGCCAATGATGCTTTTTGAATGAAAAGTGTCCATATCAGAGACGTTCCGGGCAGCAAGGCTAGCAGATCTTCAGACAGTACTCGTCAGGTACTCGCTTCTGGTGCGAGTGTTGTTGTTAATACAGGAATGTAATCATACATACAAGTAGGTAATAGCTGCAGCATGCACTATAGATGTAGAATATTTTTATTCTGGTAATTTTGGATAGTAAAATATGTAATGCTACCATATCAGAATTTTGAGTAATGTTAAACATGTAATAAATAGCTAACAATTCAAGATTTACTGCACACTTGTGTTAGTACAAACAATACATATGAAGACCACCATTGCATACAAATAAGAGGCATATACGGCAACATTAAAGTAAGGAAGAAAGAAACAACATCACCAGAAAATGTCAATAACATTAAACTTTATTTTCATGCATACAAATGAATTATGCTTTTGAGGCCTGCGTATTGCCCCACTATGTTCACCATGAGCTGAGACCAAACCCTAAGAAAAACATGTTAAGGACATACAACAAGGTTAGTGTCTAGATATATAGCAGCTTTTGAATGTTCGTATTGTGACTATATGGGAACAAAAACACATGGCCTATATATGTCAGTGAACAGAAACAAGTGGCCTAGATATGTGATGTAATCAGTGATGTCATCCATGACATTTGTGATGTCATGTTTGATGTCCTGGGTGTTAGTCTTAGCAGTGCACGGTGGTGGCATGAGTTATGGTTGCTAAGCTTACCATAACTGGCACATTTCTGGGGGTTTTCGGTTTTACTTGTAACCATAACATCCCTTTACCAACGTTTTTTCCACTGAATTACAGGGCCTGCTGTAACGGCCCTGTAGTTATGTTTAAGTTGTTCAACCCAGATGAAGAGCACTTTTTGGGTGGCTTATAACTTTGCCCCTCCTGGACAAATCTTCACCAATCTTTGCAAAAATAGTATATGCCACCCACTCCTGCCAAGTTTGGTGAAATTTCGTCCAGGGGGGGTCAAAGTTTTAGGGTGGTCCCAAAATGTGTGGCTTTCCTCATAGACACTATGAAAACAACATTTTGTTCACGCCTACAGGCCAAACCGATGGATATATGATCAGCAAATTTACAGAAGGAGCAGTTGCGATTGGTTTAAATCTGTCCAGTAGTTCATTTTAAAATGACCAAAAGTCGGTAAAAGACAATGATATCTGGATTAGGACCGCAGACTCACTTCCCTATTCGCTCTGCGTACACCCTACTGGACCAACCAGGGTCCGGTGTGATGTCAGTGGACATTGACACACACACTGTTTGGATGGTAAAAAGCATGAGGTGCCTCATATTTTTGGAAATGGCCACCATGTTGGATCTGCAGATAGTGGCCACTATCTGCGGACAGTGCACTGGGGGAAAACTGTGGAAAACACATTTTGGGTTATTTGATGACCAAAGGAGGGCCTGTAAAGGATGGGGGAGTGGAATAGAGGCAATATGGGGCTGCTGATCTAGATGAAAAAGTTGACAGGGGTGTGCCATGAACAAGCAGCTTGGAAAATACATTTGACGTTAGTTAATGGCTGAATGAAGTCATAGAAAGGTAGGGGAAATGAATGAAGATGATGTAGAGCTGTTTTTATAGGTGAAAATAGGATTTGCAGGTGTCGCTGAATCCGCTGTCAATTTCGGTGTCCACGGAGAGCAATTCAATGGCTTGGTGTCCAGAGCAAGTTTTACTATTTGCAGGTGCATTGTATGTACTTTTTGGGGGCACGGTTGTTGGCCATGACCCCAAAACTCTGGCCACTGGCCACAACTATTATAGTAATATTTGTATAGTAATTATCTGTACTGTAGGGGCAGTAGAACGTATGTGGCATTTATGATTGTAGTACAATTGAGGATAGTGGTTAAAGTATATGTATTTGTTTACAGTTGGTATGGTTACTTAGTTGTATAAAGTAGTAAAGCTGGAATCTCTGGTTCGTTTTCTGTGAATTTGTTTGAAATAATTTTTTAAGAAGGATAGTTGAAAAGGTTAAATAGCATACACTTTTCATATACATTTACTTTTTCTGACCCTCATACACGCTACATTCTATGTACTATGTTTAGTTCAACATTAGTGTGTGGAACACTGTTGTTGTATTGACTTCAATTATCATTGGGGCATTGGGAAAAAAATCCATAGAGGATAAAAAAAGTACTACAATTATTTCAGTGTAAGTGTGGTAGTATGTTTGTTTGAAGTGTGTTGTTATCAATGGAATGTTTGAACTAGTTAGTTACCTGTTGGTATATTATAACTACATTAGACTTTAGTAGTTTTTTTAGTAACAAGAATTGTGGTGATGTATTTCAATTGTATTGCAATGAAGGGTATTTTTGAAATAGTCAAGTAGTTGACTTTTAAAATTAGTATTGTTGTATTATGGATGTAGTTAGATACATGTTGACGTATTCTAATTGATTATTGTGCTAAAGTTTAGTGAGTAAATTTGGTTGAAGGAATATTAAGTAGGCATTTGTTCGATTTGCTGGTAACCTATGTTTTTGGAGTAACAGAGGTGTTGTTACATTCAAACCAACCACTTTTTGTTTTGACATATGCAGTATAGTGCCCTAAAGTGGTTGTGGCACCAGGGTTATATATTATACCTACTGTTGTGAAGGTTTTCCTCTCCAAGAGATACTTGGTCGTGTGTGAAGCTAGTAAGCTTCGAGTTATTAAGAAGTCACTAAGAAGCATTAGTATGACTTATTGGCTATGTGAGTTGATTTGCATGTAGGAATGATTGTCTGAAATGCAAAAATTGAATAATATGCCATGATTATCTTTCTGCAGAAGCTTGTGAAATGAAATGGATTCACAATTTGGTATGGATACATATTGAAATCATTCAATAGGGATGTGCACTTGTAAAACATGGTTGCAGGGAGTGCATATATGTTTCCGCGTGTATAAAATCTGAAAGATTTCAATGATATGGATGTTTTTGGTTTCCAGTACTTATGATAAGTACATTAGGAATTCTTGAGGATATTCTTGTGTTTTATGGTATATGTTACCATTCCTGCACAGTAGTCCAATTTTAGCTTTATACCAGAGACACTGTGCTGTCAGGATTATTTGTAACATTTCTATTAAGGGCAAGCATTTGCAAACACAACTGGTCTGAGCTGTTTAAGTAAATGTTGTGAACAATTGGTGACAATTGGAAGAGAAGATTGATTGTTACATTTGCATAGCAATTTACCAGAGTTGTGTGTCTGCATTATTTGATGGGCCTTGAGATATTTTTTGGAGAAGATATATTTGTCTCTTTGTTTTCTGATGGAGGTGAAGTTGAGTTTGTAGTAGACAGTTTTGTGGTTGTATTATTTGATGGAGAAGGGGTTGGTTGTTGTTTCTTTAGCAGTATTGTTGGAAGATCTTTTGTAGATTCTGTTTGCATTACATTTCTTTTTAAAGGTTTTATTTTTTGATATACAGGGCACTTATCTAGATGGGGTGTACATTGCACATAGCCTGTTGTATTTTAGGATGCAAGGAATGTCAGTATTGACTTTGTTTGCATCAAATTAACTAGGAATAGACCATTGAGTGTACGCAGATGTGAAAGTACAATATGACCCATACCTTCCTTAAAGACTGTGCTGCCAGTATCAATCAATATGTGATCTAGGGTTAGACCTTGTGATTTGTGAATAGTGACAGGATATAGAAGAGATAGAGAAAATTGTTCTCTGCTTACGTACATGTCATTAACTTCTGCAAGTGTTTCAAAGTAAAAGTTGACAAACTGAATGTTGTTGTCATGTGGATATGTTTGGAAACCAACAACTGTACCAATTACCCCACTAACTAAACCGTGTTCTACATCTAGGTTACATTTTGGAATTACTCTGCTGTTTAGGTACAAAGTGAATATTTTCTCCAATCCCAATGTGTTGGATATAGAGTTTTCTAAGGTATTTAGTTGTGCTGTTTTTTGTAGACATATAGGGAATGGCATGCCGTGCACTTCTGGTTTATCTGTGGAGCTGATATGCAGTATGGTTTGTGTTTCTTGTTTAACATTGTCTCATTGAATTGACTACAGCTTGCAAGGGTTGGCATTAAGGACTTGCATTTTAGATTTGTTCATTTTTCCATGACATCAGAAGCAGATGTGTTTCACCCGTATAGCTCATGGATTAGTTTTGTATTTAAGATGGATTTTGCACCTTTTGTAAGCATACAGATGTATGTTTTGAGTTAGTTCACTGTACTCAAAATGTTGCCAGAGATTTACATTTCCAATGCTGCCAGGTGTGTTGCAGCATTGTTTGTGTCCTAATGGTTTTAACATAGGTTAACCTTTTGCTGATGTTAACTGAAGGAGGTCTCTGAAAACAATAACATGTTTTCCTCCATACACTTGTTCGTAGTAGGTCTTTAGGACTTCTGACATTCTGAGCTGAACTAAAGCAAACATGAGGTTGGAAAACATGATTACCTCATCTATTAGGAACACTTTCATTTGTTTCAGAATTATGAGTACTTCAGTAGCAGCATCAGCTGATTATTTGAAGTATTTTAATGTATTTATTGTGTTCTACAGGAAGGAGGAGTAGTCAGGAGTAGTCAGTTTAATGTTACACCTCCTATGTTGTAGGCAGCTAAACCTGTGGGGGCTGTTACAATAGCTGAAAGGTTATTGTTTGTTAAGGTTTGTAGAAATATGCTGATTATTTTAATTAAGAATGTTTTACCAGTGCCAGCAGTTTATAGTGACTGTTTCGACAAAGTGTCTACATACAAAGGTTTTGACACAAAAGCATCGAAAACAAAAGTTGTCAATGCATTTTTTGTATATATATTTTTTAATGGGGGGTACCCCCCAACCCCCTGTTTTCCTTTTAAAACAAACCTTTTTTTTCTATATGAAAAAATTTAAACCTGTAACATGAAAGAAAATGCATTTGAAACTTTTTTTTTCTATGTTTTTGTGTCGACACCTTTGCATGTAGAAATGATTTTTTCGAAACTATGACTGGACAGCGTGCCAGCTTCACCACTTACATACAGGAGCAGAATCAGGTCTAAAGCTATAGATTTTAATTTCATGTGTAAAACCATGTTCAATGTTAAACCATGTTCAATTTCTTTAGTGACTTTCAGTTAAATGGTGAGTTCTTCATCATTTAGTTGTGATTTGAGCAGCATTGACAAGTCGTCTTCACATTGTTTACAATGTCACACAGTATTTTCTACTTCATTTAGATTGAGTGGTTCTCCAAGTGGTTCTTGGCTTCCTGTAAGGCAAGGTTGACTGCCCTCAGTAGTCTATCTAGTGGAGCTTCAATTGCTTTCTCTTGTTGGTGGTCATTGTCCAACATTTCTTTGTATTGTTTGAAATTAACATTTGTTATACTGATATCATTTGCTTTGAATGCAGGTTCAAATGAGACATAGGGGGTCATTACAAGTGAGGCGGTAAGGGGTTAACTGTGTTGGTAAAGGTGCCGGATCCATCTACCACTTACCGCCTCATTCCGAGTTCTGCTCGCGGGACCCGCTAAGGCCGCCTGGTTTTACGAGCAGCAGCCCTGCGAGCAGCCCAGCATGCTAACAACGGGCCCGTTATTAACGGGTCCGTTGTTAGCATGCTCCTCATTCCCATTGAGCCCTATGGGGGCTTGAATGGGAATCGGAATGTACCGGGTCCATGTTCCTTGAATAAGGAATTACCAGGCCCTCCAAGGTCGGAATGGCCCAGTATTTCCTCATTCAAGGAGCCCTAATAGCTGTATGGTTACTTCCTACCATGTAATGACCCCCATAGTCACCTAATAATGTGTTTTCTTTTCTCCAAAGTTTATAACCTTGTAATAAGGCCATGTAATGCAGTTCTCGATATTGTGGAGATTAAAATGATAACTGTATATGATTAATTAGGCTGGGTTTGGTAAGTTTTACCAGGCTTCCTTCAAAAGAATCTTCTGCCTTCTCTCTTCTCCTCCCCTGCTGATCTATCTTGCTCTGCCTTTGGGCTCCTGGTCTACTCACGGTATCCAGGCCAGATCTCTGCCCACCTGTCTGCTTATCTGCACTGTCTCCTGGCAACCTTTGCACTGGCTCTGTATCTTCAAACCTACAGTTCCCTTAGTGGCACTTATCTGACACTCATGTCTGCGCTTATATTCACACTTGCCAAATGCACTTTGTTAGTGTTTATTTATTATTGCTATTTATGTTTTTTTAATCTGCTTTCGGCACTTTCCATTCCTCCCCTCTCCTTGTGCTTCCCCTCCTCCCTCTCCCCTGCACATGCGCATTCTCAATGTCACTGGGCCTAGTAAGATTGTTTTTTTTTTTTTTTTTTTTTTACCACCAATGTACCCCTCCCTTGCCCTGTCATGCCCTGAAACACGTATGTATGGGTGCGACATAACTAAACTATCATATCATATCATAAGTTGAGACATAATATCTACCAATTGTCTCAGCTGGTGTGCCATTGTTTTTGTAGGAGTAGTTGTGGGCTATGTTGTACAAGAAAATGTTTTACAAATCTGTACTTTGGGTAGTGTGTGTCAATTAAATTGTTTTTTTTTTTTAGAATGTCCTGGCTGTTGGGATCATTTGTTGCTATTGTTTATAACTCTTGGTAGGATTTTAGTACTCTTTTTTTGTGTTGAAGCTGGACCAAGGTTTAGCCAGACAATGTGCTCAGATTCGCCATATAAGGCTGTACCTGTTATCCGGTCTGCAGCTTCATAGCACCCGCATTCTCTATGGGAGAGCATTTTTATACCGAAGCTGTACAGATTTTGTCACAGTGTTTTGTCAGATGATATGTCATCCCAGACGTCTTTCATCTCTGTTTTCTCAGCTTTGGTTAGATAGACTGTGACATATCTGCAGTGGAATTGTCTGCAATCTATTGTATGTGTATGTTTGCATTTACAAAAGGGAAATGATTGCATTGTAATCATTGATGTACTTGGATGCTTCGTCCCTATTAATGTTGTTTGTGTTGTTAGGTGATGTGTGTTTTACGCTTCCTCTAGCAGAAAACATGAAACTATTTACTTGTCCTGTTTTGGAAACTGGTCTAGGAAAGCAAAATAGACATTTGGTATAGTATTTACCTTTCTTTTTATATCTACGTCAGCAGTATTTGCCACACTTATGTTTTTGGAAGCGTATGATTTGTGTACATAGGTCACTATGTGTAGTTTCTGATGGGATATAGCAGCTTTTATCCACAAAAGCATGTGAATATGTGGTGCTCCTCTGATTTGCACTTCTCCATGCGGAGGGGTATTTTTATTGCAGCAAAAAGTGCTGCAGAGTAATGAAGCGATGGTGAGAGTACCTTTATACATTGACAGGGTGATGAGAACAGATTTCTCCTGTTGTCTTTATATCTATTTCCTCTTTATTTTGGTTTTAGTGCGTAAGATGTCGTACAAGTCATCCCATGCGTACTCTGCACAACTTAAAGGAACATACCATGTGGGTGGGCCTAGGTTCCTTAGCATACAACGTACATCAGTGTGATGTCAGAACCAGTATTCTTTTGTACCACATATGTTTGCCAACAGATTAGTGATATTTGACTGCAAAACATCTTTCTCTTTAATCTTTTGAAGCAGTTGTGAAGCGGACAGGTTTGAAAAATTAGAGTGTGTTTTTAATGTGTGTGAAATGTTGCAAGCCGAATTTTGAACAGGAGGTGAAAAATGTATTCTACATTTTGTCTGAATGTGAGGTCTTGAGAATCTATTTGTAAAGAGCGATATTCTGATGCACTAATTTGTGTGGACCTTTCATCATATCCTCCTTATTTTCCTGTAGGAAAGAGTGAGGAAAAGAACATGCTTCTACACTTTATTCCTATATGCTCATTGGAGATCCTTTGCCTTGATGCATTTGATCTATTTCTAATGCATCATCAATGGTGTCTTTGGAGTGCAGTGGGTGAATTGTATACCAGTCTAAAATGTCGGCTGCAGTAACAGGATCTACATGTTCAAATTAGCCAGTTGATGGTGAATGGAGTTATTCGGGTTATTTCTCTTAAGCTTTCCTCTATAGTTCTAACTGTCAGGTTTCGTGGGATTTGGATGAATGAGGTGAAATGAGGATATGATTAACATAGTATGGTTTGGGCCTTAACTTTCTGTGCAGAGTGTGGAGAGCTTCCCAAGTCAAAATGGAGAATTCCAAAAGGATCAGTGATTGGCCAGAAGTAAAAGAAAGGCATTGTTGGAACATTCTAAACCGCCTTTCATTGTCAGAAGCCCAGCTGGAAGGTCTTATGTTTGAAGCTCTTAAGTTTTTAGAAAACTTTAGTTAGACCTTGTGCCTAATATTAGTTATTTGGACCAGGAAAGTGTTGGAGATTTAAAAAGAAACTTAGAAAACGTTCCGGTGAAAGAAAGAAGCAAGCTAAGTGATTTCATTATCTTTTATGGAATTTTATGATTATCAAGCAGGAGTTAAATATCAAAACTATTAATTAACTTGTTCCTGTTTTTGTTTATATAGTAGTTCTTTTCGTTCTTTCAAGAATTTATTTTTGAACTTCTAAAAATGTATTTTAATTAATTGAACTGCGTACATTTTTTGCACCTGGCAAGTTGGAGTGTGGAGGTCTGTTTATCATGTTAGCGTTGTGTGTTTTTTCGGCCGTATAAAAGTTTATTGAGTATTGTACCTTTTGTTCGGTAACAGTGCTTTTCTTAGCGTCGGACTAGCGTTAGAAATCTTACACTGTCTGCACAAGTGACAGTGTGGTAGCCACGCGACTCCGAGGCGTTATTTTTAATTTACTAACATTCTAACCTGGCGCGTGATCTTCACTGGACTGCCTCTTCAAGGATTAGTGTCCGGAACTGAGGAATTTCTTCTTTCATGTTTTGAACAATTCATATTACGAAGAGTGGAATACTATTCCTTTACGCATGCGCCCATGCCAGTTTCCTTTTTGAACTCAATTCTTTGTTCATGCGCGCTTCCATTTTAGAAAGAGTAAACAATATCTTCACGCATGCGCATGTTCTGGTAAAAGGAACGCTTCTTTTACAAGTGATCTTCTTTGCAAGCAAAAGATCCAATTTATGAACACTTTTACACATTCAGAAAACAAACAATTTTAAATTGAATAGTTAGAGTGTCATTCTTGGAATTTGTGTTGAAGCTAGACACCAATACAAACTACATGTATAATATTTCCAGCGGGTTGTTTGGGCAAAAGACAGTTGAACTGCTTGAAGACAAACTCCTTAAACTGAGAGAGATAGCAGTTTTTTTTTTGCAAAACCGAATTGAAGAAATCAGTAAGAGCATCTAAGACTCTATTTTTATGTTTTCTTCAGTAGAATTCATACACGTCCTCTACGTTATTCACAGAGGATAATCAGGTATGGTGGCGTGTTTATTTACTTAAATTTATAAAGAGAAGTCAGAGCCAAGGAATTCAAAGGTTAGTGACTAAAGTGAATTGTTGTTATTTTCACCAACAGGTTGGCAGATAAAGAAGCTGAGCAAAACCTGAAGTTTATTATTTTGTCCCATTTTCCCCCTTTCCCTTGGGGGTGCTCTCAACTGAACTGTTTGATACCAGTTAAGAGGTTAGCATCCAAAGGGGACTGCGGGGGTTCAGCAGCTTCCGGGGACACCATCAGATTAGAGAAAGCCTGACAGTATGAAAGGCCAGAAAAAATAGTCCTCCTAAGCTGTCATGAACCCCGAGTTCTCAATGGAAGCGTTAAGTGTTTTAGTGAGGGAATTACAGGAGGAATTAAAGGTGGCATATCAAGAGAATAAAAAATTAGGACAACGAGTAGATGAGTTAAGTGAAAAGGTGGCACAGACGCAGGGAATTGGGAGAGAAGAATTTCCCCCTGAATTGGTAAGGGCTGGTGAGGAGAGAGGTGTGGGTAGAGGTGATGGGACAGAGGGAGGTTTTAGGGCATTAGTTATGCCAGTACCTTTGGCAGCTCCAGAGCGTTACTATGGAGATTCAAGTAAATATCAGACATTTGTAACCCAATGTGAGTTGCACTTTCTTAGTAGGCCCGAACTATTTCCTTCTGATGCTTCCAGAGTTACTTTTATGATGTCTTATTTATCTGGAGAGGTTTCTACTTGGGCAGGTTTATTGGTCAGGCAAAAGAGTTCATCTTTAAAAAATGTTTCTCTTTTTATGGAAGAATTTAAGAAAATGTTTGATAAAAGACAAATGTCCTTAGAAGTTGATGGGGAATTATTAGATTTGCGTCAAGGAAACAGAGACTTGGTCACATATATCACACAGTTTAGGTCTCTGGTTTTAGAATCCCACTGGCCAGCAGAGAAGAGGTCTTCTCTTTTTTATAGAGGTCTCAAGGAGGAATTGAAGGATGCCTTGTCCAGTGTAGCCCAACGCCCTTCTTCTTGTGAGGAATTGATTGATTTAGTAGTTCAGTTGGACTATCGTATAAGTGAAAGAAAAGCAGAAACGCATCGTTGTACTCAGGGGGAGGTGAGGCCAGTTACTAGAGGAGATCGTTCAAGGCTTGAGGTGGGTAGTAAAGAAGTGAAACCAAGGTTAAATGATCAACAAAGTAGAATAAAAGGTCCTTTATCAAAGGAGGAAAAGACTAGGAGGCGTGAGAATAATTTGTGTTTATATTGTGGTAGGGGCGGTCATTTTTTAGGAAATTGTCCCTTTACACCCAAAAAATTTTCATCAGCCGGAGGAAAAGGACAGCAAGTTGCAAATACAGTTCAGTCAGCGGTTCCACACATAACTGTAAATGTATCCTTGTATTTGAAGGAGGAAAGGAAAGGGTATGGACCGGTAGTGATTGATTCAGGAGCCACCGGGAACTTTATGGATTGGGGAGTAGCTAAGGCATTGGGAATACCACTTGTGAGGAAGGAAGTTGTGGAACAGGTTCGGGCTGTAGATGGAACTTCTCTTTCATCAGGTCCTATAACTCATGAAACTGGTGTTTTGGTTATGGAATTACTTGGAGGTCATAGAGAAGAAATTTCATTTGATTTAATTGATACACCAATTTTGAAAATAATTTTAGGCATGCCATGGCTAACCTTGCATAATCCTCAAATTGATTGGAGTAGGCGAGTGGTAGAATTACAGTCTAGTTTCTGTTTAGAAAATTGCCTTTTGAAAGGTAATCCTGGGAGGGAAGAAACACAAGGTTTGGTTTCCTTTTTTCTAACTGATGCAGGTATTACAGGACATAATATAGGAGCGGTGTTAGGACATCTTCCGGAGTGTTATCAAGGGTACAAGGAGGTTTTTGATGAAAAGGAGGCAGGAGAACTACCTCCACATAGGAGTTTTGACTGTAAAATTGATTTGGAGCCCGGGGCGGTTTTACCAAGTAGTCGAGTGTATGCATTAACTGAAAAGGAGAATGATTATCTTAAAGAGTACCTTGCAGAAAATTTGGCTAAGGGTTTTATTCGTCATTCTCAATCTCCAGCCGCATCTCCATTATTTTTTGTACCAAAACCAGATGGGTCTCTCAGAACATGCATTGATTATAGAGCAGTGAATAGGATTACGATCAAAAACAAGTATCCTCTCCCTCTAATTTCGGAAATCTTGAATCAGGTCCAGGGAGCCACAAGTTTTTCCAAACTAGATTTACGTGGTGCCTATCATCTGGTGAGAGTCCAGGAGGGTGATGAGTGGAAAACGGCATTCAAAACCCGATTTGGGCTTTATGAGTACTTGGTAATGCCTTTCGGTTTATGTAATGCACCAGCTGCCTTTCAATTCTTTATGGATGAAATTTTAAGAGATTTTTTAGACATATTCGTAGTAGTATATATTGATGATATTTTGATTTATTCTCAGGATTTAGAGTCTCATAAAATTCATGTGGGAAAGGTTCTACAAAGACTCAGAGGGAATCATTTGTTTGCTAAATTAGAAAAATCCCAGTTTCATACAAATTCTGTGGAATTTTTAGGATACATTGTTTCTCCCAGGGGATTGGAGATGAATCCGAACAAAGTTCAAGCCATCACGGATTGGCCAGCACCAACGAAAGTAAAAGAAATTCAAAGCTTTTTAGGTTTTGCAAATTTTTACAGAAGATTTATTGAAGGATTTTCTCGGTTGATTACTCCCATAACAAAACTCTTAAAGAAAGGTGCCAAATTTGTGTGGTCGACAGAGGCAGAGGAGGCATTTCAAGAATTAAAGAAAAGGTTCAGTTCGGCCCCTATTTTAATTCATCCAGATCCATCTCAGCCTTTTTATGTAGAAGCGGATGCATCGAATCTTGCCATGGGGTCTGTTCTTTCTCAGAGACATCGAGAGACAGGACAACTTCATCCAGTGGCTTACTATTCTAAAAAAATTTCTATGGCAGAACAAAATTATACCATCTCAGATCGAGAATTATTGGCAATCAAGTTCGCTTTTGAAGAGTGGAGACATTTTTTAAAGGGAGCAAGACATACTGTGACTGTGTTAACAGACCATAGAAATCTGCTTTTTTTGAAATCAGCTAAGACTCTCACACCAAGGCAGTTAAGATGGTGATTGTTCTTTGCTGATTATGATTTTGTAGTGACATTTAAGCCAGGTAGGCTCAATGGAAAGGCTGATGCTTTATCACGTCAATTTCCTGGAAGTGAGATGGAATCAGAAAAGGAGATGATATCCATTATCGATCCATGCTGTTTTATTTCTGCCGGAATACAGAAAATTGAGGATGTTAAGGAAGAAGTTCGAAAGTCCATGTCAATTGCACAAATGGAGGAATGGGTTCGAAAGGATCCGGTTCGAAAAATTGAAAAAGGATTGCCGTTTTTTGAAAATAAACTTTACTTACCTATTTTGGAATTGCGAGAGAGAGTAATAAGAGACTGTCATGAATCTATGCTGTCCGGACACCCAGGTTTTAGAAAAACGCTGGAATTGGTCAGGAGAAGCTTCTGGTGGGAAAAAATGCATCAGGACATCTTAAATTTTGTAAAAACCTGTGCTATTTGCGCTCAAATGAAGAATCAAACCGGAAAACCAGTCGGGTTGTTGGAGCCGTTGCCTATTCCACCTCGTCCTTGGCATACAATCTCCCTGGACTTCATTACAGATCTTCCTTGTGACAAGGGTTGTACATCTATTCTAGTTGTGGTGGACCTCTTGTCAAAAGAGGCTCACTTTGTTCCAATGGAGGGAGAGGTTACTGCAGACGTTTTGGCCAAAGTCTTTTTGCGAGAAATAGTTAGACTGCATGGTCTTCCTAATCAAATTATCTCAGATAGAGGTCCTCAATTCATTTCTAGATTTTGGAGGGTTTTTTGTAAGGATTTGGGTGTGGAAGTCAGTTTATCATCAGGTTATCATCCCGAGACCAATGGACAAGTAGAAAGGGTAAATCAAGAACTGGAGAAATATCTGAGGTGTTATCTACAGGCAGGGGAAGAATGGGTGGATTTGATTTGGCTTGCCGAATTTGCTTATAATAATTGTGCTAAGGATTCAACTAACATGTCTCCGTTTTACCTTGGAAGAGGTTTTCACCCACGGTTTTTAAGTTTTGAAATTACTGAAGAGTCAGAGAATCCTGGACTTGAGGTTCGATTAAAAACTATGAGAAAGAATTTGGAAAGAGCAAAAAGGGTACTTTTCGATAGTAAACAGAAGTACAAAAGATTTGCAGATCAAAAAAGGAGGTTGGGTCCTAAATATGAGGTTGGTGACTTGGTTTGGCTTTCGACTAGACATTTGAGAATTAAGGGCAAAAACAAATTTACTCCACGTTTTGTAGGTCCATTTAAAGTAGAAAAGGTGATCAATCCAGTGTCAGTACGGTTAAAATTACCTACTTCATTGAAAATTCATCCCACCTTTCACATTAGTCTATTAAAACCTGTTATTCAGGGAACTAGAGTTGTACATCCACCTTCACCAGTTCAGTTAGAGAATTCATCTGAAGAGTTTGTAGTGAAAAGAATTGTAGATTCCAGGAGGTTAAGAGGGAAATTACAATATTTAATAGACTGGGAAGGTTTCGGACCTGAGGAACGTACATGGGAGGATGAGGTGAATGTGCATGCACCACAATTAGTCGCAAAATTTCATAGAAAGTATCCTTCTAAAGTTGGCCCTGGGACAGGGCATTAAGGGGGGGGTACTGTCAGGTTTCGTGGGATTTGGATGAATGAGGTGAAATGAGGATATGATTAACATAGTATGGTTTGGGCCTTAACTTTCTGTGCAGAGTGTGGAGAGCTTCCCAAGTCAAAATGGAGAATTCCAAAAGGATCAGTGATTGGCCAGAAGTAAAAGAAAGGCATTGTTGGAACATTCTAAACCGCCTTTAATTGTCAGAAGCCCAGCTGGAAGGTCTTATGTTTGAAGCTCTTAAGTTTTTAGAAAACTTTAGTTAGACCTTGTGCCTAATATTAGTTATTTGGACCAGGAAAGTGTTGGAGATTTAAAAAGAAACTTAGAAAACGTTCCGGTGAAAGAAAGAAGCAAGCTAAGTGATTTCATTATCTTTTATGGAATTTTATGATTATCAAGCAGGAGTTAAATATCAAAACTATTAATTAACTTGTTCCTGTTTTTGTTTATATAGTAGTTCTTTTGGTTCTTTCAAGAATTTATTTTTGAACTTCTAAAAATGTATTTTAATTAATTGAACTGCGTACATTTTTTGCACCTGGCAAGTTGGAGTGTGGAGGTCTGTTTATCATTTTAGCGTCGTGTATTTTTTCGGCCGTATAAAAGTTTATTGAGTATTGTACCTTTTGTTCGGTAACAGTGCTTTTCTTAGCGTCGGACTAGCGTTAGAAATCTTACACTGTCTGCGCAAGTGACAGTGTGGTAGCCACGCGACTCCGAGGCGTTATTTTTAATTTACTAACATTCTAACCTGGCGCGTGATCTTCACTGGACTGCCTCTTCAAGGATTAGTGTCTGGAACTGAGGAATTTCTTCTTTCATGTTTTGAACAATTCATATTACGAAGAGTGGAATACTATTCCTTTACGCATGCGCCCATGCCAGTTTCCTTTTTGAACTCAATTATTTGTTCATGCGCGCTTCCATTTTAGAAAGAGTAAACAATATCTTCACGCATGCGCATGTAATGGTAAAAGGAACGCTTCTTTTACAAGCGATCTTCTTTGCAAGCAAAAGATCCAATTTATGAACACTTTTACACATTCAGAAAACAAACAATTTTAAATTGAATAGTTAGAGTGTCATTCTTGGAATTTGTGTTGAAGCTAGACACCAATACAAACTACATGTATAATATTTCCAGCGGGTTGTTTGGGCAAAAGACAGTTGAACTGCTTGAAGACAAACTCCTTAAACTGAGAGAGATAGCAGTTTTTTTTTTGCAAAACCGAATTGAAGAAATCAGTAAGAGCATCTAAGACTCTATTTTTATGTTTTCTTCAGTAGAATTCATACACGTCCTCTACGTTATTCACAGAGGATAATCAGGTATGGTGGCGTGTTTATTTACTTAAATTTATAAAGAGAAGTCAGAGCCAAGGAATTCAAAGGTTAGTGACTAAAGTGAATTGTTGGTATTTTCACCAACAGGTTGGCAGATAAAGAAGCTGAGCAAAACCTGAAGTTTATTATTTTGTCCCATTTTCCCCCTTTTCCTTGGGGGTGCTCTCAACTGAACTGTTTGATACCAGTTAAGAGGTTAGCATCCAAAGGGGACTGCGGGGGTTCAGCAGCTTCCGGGGACACCATCAGATTAGAGAAAGCCTGACACTATCTTCGTAATATTCATTGTTTTATTTTAAATATTGTAGGGCTTGTCTAACTTTGTTTAAGTTGACTAGCAGTTGCCAAATTGTTTTGTTTTTTGTTGGTACAGCATTAACTAGTACGATGTAAGAGTGATCTATTGGTTGGTGTGCTCCTAGAGTTTCTACATTTTCTTTAAGATCTAATGGCAAATACACTACTTTGTCACAGATGCTCTTTAGTAACTCAGATGGAGGTAATTTGGCTGATTTTGGTTGATGGCGTATACCTTGAAATGAGTGTACTGTTTGGATTATAATGCTCTCATACACGTTACGTTGTTGGATAGCTTTTGGAAGTGTGAATATCTCTAAATTATTAGTGATAGCACATCATGGCATTTTAATTTGTTGTCAAGTTTTGTGTTGTATTGAGGGGTCCGTTATTTTGTATTTAGTTTCTGCTGTTAGATATACAGTTAATTGGAACCATTGGGATTCTTCATTATCCTTTATTTTGTAGGCTATATCTACCATATTTGTGTTTTCTTTTAATAAAAAGTTCTTCGACAACAGAAAATGACTTGGTCTGGTATTTCAGCAGATAAGTTTTGAAATGTAGCTATTTCTTTTTTGTATGTGTTTCTTAGGAGGTTGTTTTTTGTGAAGTTTCCGGTAATGTTTTCTCAAGTTACTGAATTTTCTAAGTTAACTTCAGTTCCAAAGTATTTACTTTGGATGTGCACTATTTCTTGAAGCAGATCTTCGACTGTTCCATGTAGGCGAATGTTATTTAAATGTTGTAGTTCTAGAGCAGGACCTTTTGCACAGTATAGTCTATGCACAAGATTCCATATAGCAGAATGGTGTGTTGCTAACATATTGATGTGGTGAAAGGTGCTTTTGCAACTAGTTCGTAAAATGAGATTAATGAATGTCGAAGTTCAGTGTGGCTGCGCACTGGACAAGAGTCCTTGGTTTGGAATGCTTCCATTTTACTTTTGTCTGTTAGTTTCACATAGTGATTGAGAAATAGTAGTAAAGATTTAAAGGATTGTTTGTGTACATTACAAATTGAGCTGCATGCCCATTTTTACACTGGACGGTTTGTTTGAGTGAAAGGAGTTTTTGGTTGAATGTTTGTTGGGGACTTTTTTCTATAAGGGTTTCTTTTGCCATTATGGTGTCTCCTTCCATTTCATACCCTTGACCATTCCTGCCTATGGCAATTGTTTTTTGTTGTTCATGTTTATAAGCCTCTTCATTGAAATATAGTTCACAGAAATTTGAAAAGGTATCTATATTGACATTGTGCATGTTTAGAAGTAATTTCTATAATGTATTGATTAATTTAGTTAGTGGTTTCATTCTGTTAAAAATATATCTGAAACATTTTCTCTTTAGTAGAAATGTGCTGTCAATAAGAGCTTCAAGGCTTAGTCTCCAGAAATAGTTTTTAAGGGTAGATCGTGACTTTTCAGCTGTTTTTGTAAGATAGGGAAGAACTCAATGGTGGAAAATGTTTGTAACATTAACTTTTTAGATGTCTTTACCTGATTACGTTAACACTTGCAGATACTGGTAGATACAGTGTTAGGTTCATTTTTCTTTGCACATTTGTTTTACTTTTAAGATTTTGCAAGCGGGGCCTTACCATGTTTAGTTGTGAAGGTTTAGTTTTGTTGAGTGAGTTTACTAGCTCTTTCATTTTAAAGTTTTCTTTACATTGTTATAGAGGTGGATAACTACATGGCTTGCTTGTATTCTTAATTGCTCTATTTTTCCTTTCTTTTCAACATAGTTGCTTTTTAGTAGGCATTTTGTATGTATTGTGAATGGGTGTGTGGATTGATTGGAGAGGTCAATAGAGTGCTGTTTGATTGTGAGGTGTCATACTAGGTGTGGTTAGGAAGGTTGTGAGAGTAAGAGTCTCTAGAGGTGTGATGGCATTGTGTTACTGAGTAAGGGAGGGGTGCTGTGATTGAATCCGTAGGGACATTGTGATGTTTTCAGGAAAGCAGTGGGTGTTGCAATGGTGTGTATGGATGGGAATAGAAAGAGTGTGACTAGTGCAATATAATGAGTTAGAGTAAAATAAATGTTGGTTTGAAAGAGGGTAATGTATAGTGGAACTGTATTATTGCAATTATATACATTTACATGGTAAATGAATGTACTTACTGTGTAGGATGTGAAGGGTATTCTTTTTTCGGTACTTGTCTTAGGCAATGTGCTTCTTTCCTGTCATTGTAAAAGAAAGTTAGTGCGGCTATGTGGTAATGGTGAAGTACTTTTAGTAAGCAAGGTTATTATTTATGAAGGTAGGAGGAGTTGTTGGGAAAAGAGTTAATGGAATTGCTGGTTGTTTACAAATGTTTGTTTTTAGAAGCATAAGTTGAGAAATGCATATGTACAATTTTAGAAGTAATGTGCGCAATTGTTTGTCGAAAAGAAGAAAAGTTGATGGACAAGATTTGTAGTGCAGTTTTAAATGGCACTTGGTGTGTGGACGTTTAATATGTTGGGAGAGTATACATACTTACAAATATGATGCATTCTAATTTGTAGGTGTTTATGTATTCCTAGAAGTTGTTTTCGCATACTGTGACTTGTAGTTCCATCTTTCCTATTATAAAAGTTGGAGTAAAAGTCCCAGATTGTACAGAAAAAAATCAGGACTGGATAAGCGCCTACAGATTGGAATGGGTGAATTTGGGATGTATACAACATATTCAACTGGCACACTAACTGAAATTTAAAAATGGTCTGGGGACATTTAAAAATATGGGCTGAGGCAGGGTTGTATTCTTGCTTCCGCCCTCTTTAATTTCTTTATCAGAGACTTGGTGAAGGACCTCATGCTGCTGTTGACAGATGCGCCAAAACTGGGCCCCCGCTGCATTTCATGCCTATTTTATGCAAATGATCTAGTGCTGATATATAAGACGCTGAAAAGTTCACAGAGGATGCTTCACACCTTGGACACACATGCTTCCAAAAATCTCCTCAATATTAATTTAGAGAAAACTAAAGTGATGATATGCCCAGGAACTAGACAGAAAAAGACCATCATCAGGTTTCTGTAAAACACCTATTGAAAACGTACACCAAAATATCTACTTAGAGGTTAATACAAATGATAATCCCTCTGACCTACCAAACTTTACCACAATTGCAACTAAAATGCATGGCACCACTTCAAAGGGTAAGGTTTTACACGGCAAGTACAGAAAGTTTTCATGCTCACCAATTTTAAAACATTTTAAACAAAAGGTAGCCCCCAAGTACTATACGGTTCAGACACAAAGCACATTGTATCAGAGCAATTCTGGATAAGATTGGAGGGCAGATATTGGAAAGAGCAATATAGTGCCTTCCCAAAGCCACTCCTAGGGCTCTAATTAGATATGAATTAGGGGTGTCTTCCTTGTATTGTTTATATCTGTGGAAATAGTGTTTACTCTACAGGAAGTGTAGGTTGAGTGCAAACAGGAACCCTTTTTTTCTGTCATAGCATTTTCTTTGGCACTTCAAAGCTCAGATTCTGTGTTGAATGGAGAAAAAAATTAACAGAAGCGTTAGAGGCAGCAGACATCACTGACGACATTCTGGTGAACAATCCCACTGTGCTAAATGTAAATTACTGCTATGTGATTGGATAAAGACATGTCATTTATGTTCAAAATACAAAGACTTTCATCAGAACCCATTCACTCCAAAAGCCTTAGGTGTGGCTGAGGGATATATGATCAAATGTCCATCCCTGAAGATCAATAGAACATGGTTGCGACTAAGGTTTAACTTATGGCCCACGAGATACATTTTGGTGTGTCGCAAAATATTGTCCAACCAGTCTACATTGCCATCAAATGGACCAGGAGGGGTCACTAAATCATTTGATAGTTCAGTGTCCCAGCTTGAATGAACAGCACATTTTTCACATTAGACCACTGTTCATATACACGCAAGATTCAGATGCGGATACTTTTTGGCACCTAATTTTTGCAACTGACAAAGTTCGAGCGAAAATAGCCCTAATTAATTTTTTGGAAGCATTGCATTGGAATTAGGAGGAGCTGACAGCCTAGGCTATTCTTTACCTAGCCAGATAGTTTTAGTTAGATATTTTACTGGTTAAAAAAAAATTGGCAGCAAAAAATCTTGTCATAATTGTCTGTTCTAAGTATCCATGGACATGTCAATTGTTGAATTATTATGTGACCTTTTACTTGTATACCTACGTGTACACTTAAATCATTGTAATTTTTCCTATTGAGAACTTATCAGTTAATTTAACTGAGTGGATCCTTAGAATGGGTCCGTCTTTTAAAATCACATTTATGTAAAGTTAGTAATGTAAATTTAGCAAAATAAATTTTATTATCGGAAATAGTCAGCTGCCACCAGATAGTGTTGTAATGTTAGACAACTGAGTCTATGTTTCTTTAGTGTTTGTAAAGTTTTACAAAACAATATTGAAAAGTTGATGAAATTCAGCTAAATCAATAAAAAAATGTCTACAAATCTACTCTATTTGCTTTTCTTTTCTTTTATGAAAAAGGGACACAGTGCTGCTACAAATGCACATATGCATTTTTGTTACTTTTATGAACATGCTTTTAAAAAGAAGCCTTTTAAAAGGCACAGCAGTTTATATGTTTAATTCAGTATACATGTCTCATTTTTGAACCTTCAAGTCCAGTCCTGTTTTTTTTTTATTTGTATTAAGGGACTTGTAGTTTTAGTTTTATAATCAGAGAAGTGGATTTGGAAGTCATAGAATGCAAAGGCAAAACTGAAGACTTGATAAGCACCTGCAGATTGTGATAGGTGATGTCAGATGTATGCATGCGCTGCCAAATTATTAAACTGGCATACACTAAGTGCCACTTAAAAATGGTCTACAAATCAATTTTATCTGCCTTTCCTTTCTTTTATGAAAATGAGGCACACAGCAGTGCTGTAAATGCACACTGGCATTTTTTTTTTACTTTCATGAAATTGTTCTTAAATAGATACACTTTTAAAAGCAGAGCATTGTAATAATTTTCTGCTTTGTGTGAGCAGGTGCTGAATGCTGCAATGCATGGCATTTGCTAGAGTGGTTAAAAAACAGAACATGCTTATTGAGAAGCTCATTACAGGGTAAGTAGCAGGAACCCTTTGTTCAAGGGACGTTATGGTTAAATTGCACTAATAAAAACCTATGAAATTCAGTGAAAACACTTTGGTAAAGGGACATTATGGTTACAACATGGGGAAAAAGCACACCTCAAACACACATTTCATTTGTATACATGAAGATAAACTATAATCGTATTTGCATTTTCTAGTGATACACTTTCTCTCCTTCATACTGGAGTTTCACTGTATGTGCCTCAGATTCCAATGCATTGTGTTTTTTTACATGTATTTGTTGTACTAAAACACGTGTGTAGTAAGTCTTGTATTTAACAGTAGTCAAAATTCTGATAGCCTTGCATTCATTATTTGACTGACCAGTATGACCACATTAAAAATACTGTATTTCTTTTGGTGCACCCATTGTATTTATTAGTACATTGTTTTATTAACATGAACGCACAAATATAAAATTTTCTTTCAATATGTACATTTTTTTATATATTAAATAGTGTATAAGAGGACCCTGATCATCCGTAATATGTTGCTACCAACAATGTAACAACCCCTTCCACCAACTTTTCCTCAGAATTAATTTGATATGTGATGTTATCACTGATGTCATCAATGACGTTTATCATTTCATCTTTGATGTCCTTGGTGTTAGTTTAAAATGTACATGATGGTGGCGCCGGTTATGGTGCAACTTAACCTTAACATCCCTTTAACCAAGTTTTTTGACTGAAATATATATTATGCCTTGCAGTTATGGATAAGTTGCTCAACTCATTGGACAAGCATTTTTTGGGTGGCTTACAACTTTGCACGTCCTAGACAAATTATCATCAAACTTTGCAAACAATATATATGACTCCCACAGAATGATTTTACAAACTCTGGTGTGGTTTTGTCAAGGAGGGGCAAAGTTGTTGGAGGATCCCAAAATGTGTGGCAATCCTCATAGATGCAATGGAAAAAAAGGTTTTGCTTGTGTCTGCAGCCAAAATCACTGGATGGATTTGCACCAAACCCATGCCAGGAGTGGTGGTTTTGTCCCAAAAGTGTGCTTTTGTAAATTTGGTATAAATCTATACAGTGCTGTTTTTTTAAATAGCAGAAAATAAGGTCAATGCAAATTAGTTATATCTAGGTCCAGTCTGCAGACTAATTTCCTGATTCGAAGTCGTCTGACATCTCTGGAGCAGCGTGATGTTTGTGGATATCATACGTGCTCGCTGATTGGTCAATTCAAAATGTGATGTGCGTCAAAACATTTGAAAGGGACGCCATGTTGGATTTGTGAACAGCGCCCATAGTCCGCAGGCATTGCAGTAAAAACACATTAAAAATCAGAGGAGTCCACTTGTCAAACAAATTAAACAATTTCTGGGGAGTTAAGGGGTGATGAGGATGGGATGGCCATTAAAAGCCAAAAATGTGGTGTATTTTCCCATACGAAATCTGCAAACATCTCACATATTGGAAACATCCATGCATATTTCTGCATTACAGGGTCAGTGAAAAGCAGTTTACGGAAGGCTTATAGGTTTTGTACCACTCAATGGGTTACATGTGATTTTATCAACAACAAAAAAACAAAGAATTAATGTTTGAAGAACCCAAAAAATCAAAGAATAAACACATGTTTTACTTTTATTGTTGGGGGGTTGCCCCAAACCCTCTTTTTTATACTTTTCCCCCACCCCCAAAACTACTATCCCATTCCCCATTAGATGTGTACACTTTATAAAAATCTGTTGTTTTGGTTCTTTAAAAAATGATTATTTGTTTTATTTTTCTTTGATAAATGCATACCCACTCAATGATACTGCATGCAATGTTGCAATATGATTAGACGTGACCCTGAATGGTTCTGCAACGTTTGGTGCTGTTTCGCCAAGAGAAGGCGCAATTAGAGGGGGGGTCCCAAAATATGTGAAAGGCTTATAAATGTGTTTGAGGAATCTGCAGCAAAGTTTGCAAAATGATTTCAGACCCAGACTTGAATGTTTTTTGCAAAGTTTGGTGGGATTTTTTCAATAGTGGGTAAAATTAGAGGGGGATTTCAACCATTTTAAATGGCTTATAATGTTATTGCTGTTTGACGAATCTGCACAAAGGTTTTCAGAAAAATTCTAGATCCAACCTTGAATGTTTGTGCATAGTCTGAATGCATTTATTTGAGTGGGGGCTAAGTTATATGACTATTTTGTGTATGTACATTTTGACACTTTTCAAAAAATCAAACATGGATGGATTTGCAGCAAACTTGTCCAAGGAGCATTGGCAAGGACCCGAAAGCATGGTTTTGCAAGTGTGTCAGTGTTTTATTTTTTTAAAAGAGTCATAGTGTAGGTATACAAAATAATAATATATCTTTGGTGACTGAGGTATAGTCTGCGGCAATGGCCAGTAGCCAGATTGTCCGGGTCATGGTGACCCGGATACTTTGGCTATTGGCCTTTACCTCGAGGGACTGGCAATGAGGTTAAAGTGGGCATGGCCACCAGAGTAAAGTTGGTAATGTGGTAAAGTTTTAAAATAGGATAGGTTTGAATCGGAAAACAAATTATGCTTGTGGCAACAGCCGAAGTGCTGGACAGGATTGCAGCAAACATTTGCAAGGGGCATCAGCAAGTAGCTCAAAGCATGGTTTTGCAAATCTGTCCTGTGTTTGATCTTTTCTAAAGTGTCAAAATGTAATTACACACATTTTGATATAACTTTGGTGCCTGGGCAATGGGCCTGGCCCTAAACAAGGACAAATGTGTACTCTGGTGTGCTTATCAGCGCGTACGGCATGACTGAAGCCCTAATTGAATCGGAAACAAATATTGTTCTTGTGAGTACAACTTGAAGTGCTGGACTGGATTACAATAACCCTGTGCAAGGAGCGTCAGCAAGGACCTGAAAGCATGATTTTGCAAATCTTTCCTGTGTTTTATTTTTCCAAAGTGTCAAAATGTAAGTACAAAATAATTGTGATATAGCTATGATGCAAGAACAGTGGGCCTGGCCCTTGGCAGGGCCGAATGCCTACTCTGATTTCATTATTGGGGTATGTGGTATGGCCGAAGGCCTAGGTTTAAATGGGAAAAACAATTCTGCTTGCGGCTGCAGCCCGAAGTGCTCAATGCGATTGCAGCAAACATGCGCAAGGAGCATCAGCAAGGACCTGAAAGCATGCTTTTGCAAATCTGTCCTGTGTTTACTTTTTTCAAAGTGTCAAAATGTAAGTACAAAAAATAGTGATCTAAGTTTGCTGCCTGGGCACTGGGCCTGGCACTCGGCAAGGACAAATGTCTACTCTTATTTGCCTGTTGGATTGTGGAGACTGGCCATGGCTGCAAGCCATGAGCACTGGCCATTGATCACATTATGACGGCATAGTGGACACCGAACTAGGATGCAGGGTAAGTGCAGTGGATAATGGGGGTGATTTGGTGGGACTGGGTCATGGTCGAGCCTCATGCCTTAGGCAATACAACCATGACTTGCATCCCCAGCATGCGCTGCTGATAAAGATACACATCAGTATGCCTTGCAAAAAATATGTTTGTTAAAGGAGGTTTACACTTCTTTCATATATATTAATAGAGGAATTATTAATAACTTATATACAGTAATGTAAAATCCTGAAACATTTTCACTCATAAAAACATATGAAATTCACAGAAAAAACACACATATTCACAGATATTTGTGATGTCATCTTTGATGTCATAGCTGTTATTCTTAGCAGTGCACGGTGGTGGCGCGAGTTATGGTTGCTTACCTTACCACAGCTGGCGAATTTCAGGGGGTTTTTGGTTTTACTTATAACCATAACGTCCCTTTAAAAAGTGTTTTCACTGAATTTCATAGGTTTTTAGTAGGGCAACTTAACCATAATGTCCCTTTAACAAAGTTTTGTCACTGAATTTCATAGGATTTTAGTGGGGCAACTTAACCATAATGTTCCATTAACAATGTTTTTTCACTGAAAATATATATATATATATATATATATATATATATATATATATATATATATATATATATATATATATATATATATATATATATATATATATTACACATCCACGGTAGCAGCTGTGTAGTTATGGTTAAATTGCTAATCCCATAGGAAGAGCAATTTTTGGGTGGCTTATAACTTCGCTCCCCCTGGATGAATCCACACCAAACTTTGCAAAAAAAGTATATGGCCCACTCGGAATGTTTTTGCAAAGATTGCTGAGGTTTGGTCCAGGGGGGGAAATGTTATAAGGGGGGTCCCAAAATTTCTTTTTTTCCCATAGACTGAATGGGGAAAAAACTTTATTCATGCCTAGAGCCCAAACCGCTGGATGGATTTTCACCAAATTTGCGGCAGGAGCAAATTAGCTGCTTGGTCCCGAAAGCGTGCTTTTGTAAATTTGGTGAAAATCCGTCCAGTAGTTTTTTTAAAACGACTAAAAAGCAGGTCACAAAACATTAGTGATATCTATGTCCGCCCCGCGGACACACTTGTCACGCTCACCTTAGCTTTCCAGGTGAATCAGGAACCTCAGCTTGCTGCTCTCTTACTCTCTTGAATAACTGTGTCTAAGGGAAACCAAGAAGACAGATGGTGGTGGGTGAAATGGCCCCGTGGAAGTTGTAGCTCCCTTTTTCCCCTTAGCCTCCCTGTGACCGCCTCCCCCTTATGTGTGTATGTGCTCACCTTGGAAATTAAGAAGAGTAGCTCTCCATCCTGCTTTCCTTCTTAGCAGGGGCACATTAGTTCACTTTCACCAGTTACTTCACTGATGGGTTCAGCCCAGACCCGCTTTGTCTTGGATAATGCTGCACCTTGGAGTGTGCTTTTGATGTAATGTTTGACTTGCTTGCTGACTTGCTAGATATTGTCTCTGCTGGCCAGCTTGTATACCCGTTTCACACTAATCTGGCATGCACTATATAGTTCTTTTGCTTTAAAAGTTCATCCTTGGTATTGTCCATTTTCCCTTTTATTTTGCATGTTCCCAATACAGTCTTTGTGCTGATGTTCGTTTATTCTTTCTTAACTTACTGTCTTTTTCCTCCTTTGCAGGGTTCCGGTGGGGCTGGTTCTTGCAGAGTGCCCGAAATGACGGCTGTGCAGCCGAGGACTTGCAGAGGATCGTGAAGTCGATGGCTGCAACTACGGATGCTTAGCGGAGCGCAGCTGATGAGAGTCCGGCGACGCGGAGTTGTGGAGCACAGCTGACGATGATCCGGGAGGCGCGGGCGTGTTGTAGCAGGACCGCGGCTGTTGAGAGATCACAGATGGAAGCAGCCAGGCCGACACGAGGAAACAGGTAGGCTTCACGGAGCCCAGGAACACAGCGAGTGGACACTCCTCGAGGAAGTCAATGGCTGGATCAATGGACTGAAGTTGCTGGACCACGGTGAGCGTGCCGCTGCCTGTTGGCAGAACAATGCGAAGCGTGGAATCAAGCCTGGGTGTGGCTTATATAGCAGCCACACCCAGGAGGCTAGACTGCAGCCTTCCACAGTGTTTGGTCTGATTTCCCTCCATGGTGGGTGGCCCATCTAAAGATTCATGACATATCTGGTGCCATTTACTCCATGCCTGGGTCCAGCTGGGCTTATTCCAAGTTCTCTTGGTGGTGCAGTGGAGGGGTCTTAATGAATGATGAACCCAAATGGGGTGCTGTGGGGCAAATGTGTGTGTTTGGGCTAAGGAATTGGTGGCGACAAGTGCCGCAGGGTTGGTGGTCGTTACAACACTTCCCTGTTTGTGGCGCGGCCAGGACACCGATTGGGCTATCGGCTTGCGTCATGTCCGCAGACATGTGACATGTTCGTTGATTGGCTAGGATGAAGCATGAGGTGCGTCGGATTGTTTCGATGTGCCCGCCATCTTGGATCCATGTTTGGTGTCCGCAGACATTGTGGAAAAAACAAATTAAAAAACACAACATTGCGCAGTAAAAACAAATTAAAAAACACAACATTGCACTTGTTAAACTTATCAAATAATCTTTGGGGAGGTGTGGGGTGATGAGGATGGGATGGGATATGGCTGCAAGAAGCAAAAAACTTGTGTTTTTTTGTCGTGAAAGTCACACGGTAGATTAGGTGTTGTTCCACAATATGTGCCTAAAGTACAGGGCAAAGAGATGGCCTTTTGGCATTCAAGGGATGGAGATGTATAATCATGGAATTGTGGACTTGTAAACATAGATTGTTGCTTCTGCAGTCTGCTTCTGCAGTCTGCAACCCCAACCTTACCTTGCAGTATTACAGAGTAATACTACATTCCGAATGCCCGTTCCTCTATATTGTTTATATTGGTTGCCCAATATTTATTAATTTTTAAATAGAAGCAATTTCAGGGTATTTTACACTCTTAAAACGCTTGATGTTTATAAATTGATGTGCTGGTGCTACACCTAGAGCGCGGAAAATAAAGGGCTAAGGATGTTTGTGTTAAAATGTAATTAAAATAATAATGGAGTCAGACTGGTGCCCCCTAGAGCCTGGCACCTTAGGCAGCCAGCTGCAGTGCCTGATGGTGGTGGATCAGAATAACGGTTCTCATAGATGCAGTGAGGCAAGTTGTTGGAAAGTAAGAATGTATGTTGATTCTGAGTGAAGGTCACCAGCTTTGAATTTCTGCTTGCGATCTAAGGAAGTCCACGCATCGGACACACAGTATAAGGTTCAATTGTACTTTGACCTTGAGAGAAAGGGAGCAATCCGAAAGGAATTCAATGAAAGGAGGTTTGTAATATTGCAAAATATGATAAGGTTATCCATTCCAAAACTGGGGTAAGGAACATGTAAATTCATTTTATGAAGAATCATTGGTCGAACACAGTGTGCATTACGGTCTGAGTTACGCCAAGAGAATGGAAATTGTGAATACAATGTAAGTTTGATTTTCGAAGATTGTATACCGGAACGAGCATGAACTTATTATTATTATCTGACCATTCTTTGTGGGTTACATTCTATTAGTTTGTTCTGTGTGGTATATTGCAGTGAAACACAAGTATAACCTTTGTGTGTAGTGGACTTTCTAACGTGCATTTGGGGAGTGCAGCATCGAGGTGTATGTAGACCACCATTCGATTCCCCCAGGTTCAAAGCTAATATTTCATTAAAATGTCATGTATGACCATCTCAAATTGTGTACCACTTTCCACGTTGTTTTCTCTCTGTTGAGATTGTTTCATGTCTGTGCTAATCGTTAGTTTAAACTATGTGCAGAATTAATAAGTCGATAGATAAATTGTAATAAAGATCGGCTAGTGAGACACATTTCTGTTATGTTTTCAAAACAGGTACATCCTGCCATTCTGTGATTGTCATAGATTCCAGATGAAAACTGACGGGTTCTTTAACCGGCAGCTGCACATAGTTGTGAACAACTGGATCACAGTGACTATTTTTTGGGACGATCGCCAAGGGCCCTTATGCCCTTACGCTGTACTAGCGATTAGGAGCAATATGACATCCTTTACGGTGGTCTAGCCCCAAGTTGATGCAGAAGCACTGGAATTCACTCTGCGACCCAAGCGCTTCTTTTACCGAAAACAAACACCTTGTGTATGCAAAAACAACAGCATGTGCCTTACGATGAACATTTTGGATCGCGAGCGAAGAAACAAATTTGCAGTTTGATTGAATATGGCAATAGTCTGATGTTCTCGCAGCATTTATTGTGAAATAAAAGTACTTTACAAATTGTACAGTGTTGTTGTTTTCTTTTAAAGTACGGTTTGATATTCTGAATTGTGATGTGCTGTGTTTTGAGTCGATGTGTGTTGATTTTCAGTTTCTGCGTCACGTCACGTAGGTGATTATGGGGGCGTTTGGCTACGCTGATGAAGAACGTCACTGAGAAAGGTGGAGAATATCACTAGGTTTGGTGATGTGAGGCTCAGGGGCGGGGCATATGATTTAGTGACGTCAGGGCAGTTTACCTTAGGCCAATGCAGCAATGGATAAGATTAGCACAAGATGGCCGTGCCCTGCGGCCAGATTTCGCATGTTTACAAAAGAGGAAATCTAAAGTAAGGTGCATTGGAATTGTTTGTGCAATGGATCAACGTATGTATAAAAATACATGCCCGAACCCCCGGGACAATAATATTTTCTGAGCATTGCACATGTGAAACTTATCAAATAATCACTGGGGAGGTGAGGGGTGATGAGGATGGGATGGGATATTTCTGACCTGATTTCAAATGAGGTTACAAAGTTTGGTGGGATTCTGTCATGAGGAGGGGAACATTAGAGAGGGGTCCCAAAATAATGTAATGGCTTATAAATTAGGTGCCATTTGACGAATCTACACTTAATTTTCAAACTGATAATAGATCTAGATATAAATGTTTTTGGGAAGTTTGGTGGGATTTTGTCAAGAGGGAGTAAAATTAGAGGGGTGTCCCAATATATTGTAAAGGCTTATAAATGTGGTGCCATTTGACAAATCTACACAAAGGTTTGCAAAAAGATGATAGATCTAGATATAAATGTTTTTGTAAAGTCTGAATGGATTTTGTGAAGTGGGGGCTGGGTCATATGACGATTGTATGTGCATTCATTTGACGCTTTTGAAAAAATAAAACGTGGGTGGATTTCCAGCAAACATGCGTAAGGCGCATTGGCAAGGATCTACAAGCATGGTTTTGTAAATGTGCCAGTGTTTTATTATTTGACAAGTGTCATAATGTAGTTACAAAAAATAACGGAATACCTTTAGTGACTGAGGGGTAGCCTGTGGACATGGGCAGTGGCCTGATTGTCCTGTTCATGGAATAAGGTCATGATGCGGACAATCTGGCTACTGGTCATGACCACAAGGGACAAAACATAGGATTAAAGTGGCCATGTGCACTTGCAACTGGCTTTGTGGTGAAGTTATTCGTAATTAGGGTAGATCTGAAAGGGAAGAAAAATGTGTTTGTGGTAATATGGTCAAAGGGTTCTCTTTTTGCCTTTTGCAGGCTGCCATGAAAAGTGAAGAGGGCCCTATATGGAACCCTCTCCTTCTCTTTCTATGGTGGCCATGTTGGAAAAGTATTTTCCTTCCTACACCGGGACGCAATAGGTGCCCCCGTGTAGGAAGCAAAATCCCCTTTTTAAGCACCTCGGGTTCCCGTTTAGGGAACCTAGGTTGCTAATGGCCTTCATCCCGCATTTCAGGGGCTGGAATGGGGGGATGCTTGTCCAGAGACCTCGTTAGCCACCCTCATTTCGCTTGGTCTGATAACTTGGGCTGCTGGGCCAGGATCCACCGTTCCAGTCCCTGGAATGGGGGATGAACGCTGCAATATTCCCATTAGCATAATACAAAATGCAAATGGAAATGTTTAAAAATCTTATTGAGTCTATGTACATTACTGAGAAATAAAAAGTAGATGGAGTCTATACATTTTTATTTTAGTTCTATTTTTTAACTGTGAAAGGTGGTTCCTAAAGGAACATTTATTTTGTTTTTGGATGCATTTTTTTTGGCAGGAAAGCTTGGAACGAAATGTGGGTAGGTTTTTGTCTCACTGATCTTGAAGACTCTGGTCAAATGGTCAATAACATCAGGTCATAGGGACTTCTCGGAAGCTGGGTTTGTGACGGGCACAGGCACCACACTGAACATCTTTATTATACATCTGTTGAAGTTCCGAACTGACAGGAACCAATACAAGAAAAATTAACTAGCGTTTATCGATCTAACGCAGGCTTTTGACACTGTCAAATGTGCAAACCTGTGGAAAAAGCTAGACCGGTGGGGCTTCCTGAACCACCTGTTGGCACCAATAAAAGAACTCTACTCAGAGCCAACGGTAAAAGTAAGATTGAACACCTTAGGCCTTCTAACCAAGGACATACATACAAACAATGCATTAAAACAAGGCTGCCCGTTGGCTCCAGAGCTGTTCAAACCTTTTATTTCTGATGTTGAACTAGCCTTTAAGGACACAAGATGTTTTCCACCAAGAATATCGGAGGCAATGGTTGGGAGACTCCTGTACGCTGATGATGTGGGTCTGGTGGACCAGACACCAGTGGGCCTACAGAGACAATTGGAAGCACTGCAAGTTTACATTGAGTCAAACGGTCTTCTAATTAATCCAAAAAAAATCAAGAATTATGCCTCTGGGAGATCATAAGGGACAAAAAAGGAAAAAAAAAACATGGAATGGCACCTACTGGGAGAGGAAATCCCAGTAGTGAAGTATTTTACTTATTTGCGAGTCTGTTTGAACGCCAGTACTACTGACATCCCAAAACTAGAGTCTTTAAGAAGGAAAGCACGGAATTTGGCTGGACAAGCGAGAATGCTCCTTAAAAGATAGTGTGGATTTTCCTTGATCCCCCCGATTTCATTTTACAGGCTGAAAGTGACGCCCATCGTAACATATGGAGCAGAGACTTCATTCACCTTCAAAGCCAAAAATTGGCCAAAAATTAAAGGGATATTTTGGAAGAAAGTACTTTGTCTACCAAAGAGCACTACAATACAGGCGATTCATATGCAATGGGGCTCACCTTATTAAAAGTGATAGTGTTCTGGAAGACTCTTTCTTTAGAAAATATATAGAAGAACAGCCAAAGGTTGGCTTTGTAACTTTAAAAAGGTTCCAAACGAAAGGACAGAGACTACTATGATGGATTGGGAATCGATTTGCAAAGCCATACTATCTAATTTGGGCGAATGTGAGCAAAACCTCCTATCAAACCCGGATAACATAAAAAAAAATGTGTACCTGCAGGATTGAAATCCTTACGCAGGATGAAAGATCTAAGTACAAACTTTATGGGAAACCATTTGAGGAATCAAGAAGTTTAAATACCTTTCCTAAACATCTGCAACTCTTCCCAAACTGCTTCTTTAGAGACCAGTTCCTGAGATTCTGACTGAATCTATTCTCTACCTGGGATATACTAACATCGAGGAAACCTCAAGGGGCACTAGTGACATGTAGACTATGTCAGGAGGGCCTTTCAACTGAAACCTTGAAACATCTGGTAATGACCTGCCCAGCCATCAACGAGCAGAGAATGAGACCTATGACTGAGGTGACCACCAAATATGGCCGTAGATCAGAGGATGAATGGTGGACAATTCCTTTGGGTGGAAAGAAGCTCCCTATAATGCTGGCTTTGTTCAAACTTTTAATCACAATCTTTAAGAGGATTGCAGCCACTAATACGCTTTTAGTGGCTTCACGAGATTGCACCTTTGCTGCTGATGGATGACTTGACCCACCTTTCTTTATTTTACCATTTTATTTGTTTTCTTTTTCTTTTTTCTGTCTTTTCTTTGTGTTCAATTCTTTTTTAACTGAAACTAATTGAATGGCTAAAGATTGTCTATTTTGTATAACCATGTAAAGCCAAAAAAATAAAAAATAAAAAAATAGTTTAGTGACTAAATTTGGGTAGAAGGAATATTAAGTAGGCATTTGTTAAATTTGCTGGTAACCTATGTTTTGGGGTAACAGAGGTATTGTTACATTGAAACCAACAAAACATTTTTCCACATATGCAGTGTAGGGCTCTGCAGTAGTTGCAGCACCAGCGTGGTATATTATACCTACTGTTGAGAAGGTTTTCTTTCCAAGAGATCCTTGGCCTTGTTTGAAGCCTGTAAACTTACAGTTATTTTTGGTACCATTTGCAATATATTAGAAGCATTAGTATGATATATTGGCTATGTGAGTTTATTTAGGTGGAACGATTGTCTGACATGCAAAAAGGGCATAATATGCCATGCATTGCATTGTGCAGAAACTGATGGAATGGAATAGATTCACAATTTGGTATGGCTACATATAGAAATCATTTGTTAGGGATGTGGTCTTGTGAAACATGGTTTCAGAGCATGCATGTATGCTTACACTTGTATGAAATATTTAATTTATAGGGATGTTTTTGGTTTCTAGTACTTGTAGTAAGTACATTAGGAATTCTTGTGGATTTTCTTGTGTGTTTATGGGACATTTAACCATTCCTGCACAGTATTTCAATTGCTGCTTTATTCCTGAGACATTAAGTGCTGTCAGGATAGTTTGTGGCATTTTTATGAAGGATGAGCATTTGCAAACACAACTGGTCTGAGTCGTTTAAGTAAATGTTGTGAACAATTGGTGACCATTGAAAGAGTAGATTCATTGTTAAATTGGCATAACAATTGACTCCATGTGTGGTACTGAATTTAAATGGATCAGAACAATGCAGTACATTTTACAAAGTAGTGCAAAAAAAAAATTGAAATTATTGCTTTCATTCCATTAATTTATGTCTGTATGTACATGGTGGATTCATGGAAGACTGGGATTCTGCGTCTGAAGAGTAATACCTGTTTGTTTAGTTCAGGCCATTATTGATGAATTCCCCAGTGACAGTGGATAGTACTGTACATTGATGCAGCCAGTATGTCAACCGCAGCAGTATAATTTGCAGCATCATTGATATACACTCTACCAAACTAAATATAAATATTAAAAATAATTGAAGGTAAACAGTTGTGAGAAACATTTGTAAGTACACTACACGTACAGTCATATAAGAGTATTGTTACATATTATTGTGCAATAACACATGCATTGGCCTATGGCGCTCACCTCATATACCCCACTGTAGTATCAATGGAAATTGGCACCTGTGATGGTGTGCTCGCAAGGGGGCTGGGTGGATGGGGACACTGAAGATGTGGAACACCATGTGCACCTGAAAGGCATCTTATACACTGTGACTATTGTCCAAATGGCCACCGCAGTCCTGGTGTCTGCAGACTCCCCTTTGAAGACCCCGTTCCTGCAACAAGCATATGTTTGTGTCCCTTGAACATTGTCATGGGACTATTGCACGTGTCCCATCCTCATCGTCCTCCTCTTACTTTTACCTAGAAGCTCAACATCTGTAGAGCAATGGTACTTTGTAGGCTGTACTATTGCACAGCCTCTTCTTTAATCTACCCACTTTCTTTCTTAGACCACTCCAGGTAATTTGACATAAGGCTGCAAGACTTATCATTGGCCTGAAGACCATGGACCGCATATCTCAGCATGGCTCTTCAACCTTTACTTTCACCTGTAGTGCACCTAATGCCTACATTCTTTTCTAACTTTCAGTGTCATTTGGATGACAAGCTTCAAGCTGTGTGCTGCATCCTCTCCTCTCCTCTCTCACTTATTGCTGTATGTGCATGTGCAATTCAGGAATGGTGTGTATCCAACATTGTGTGCCTTAATGCCAGTAAGAATGAGATAATACTTATTAGATGCCTGCTACTGTTTAACCTAGGTTAATCCGGATGTCCTCCTTGGGACCTGTACCTACGCCTTCTGGTGAGAAAAAAAACCTTGGTGTCATCTTTGACTCCACCTTCTCCGTATGTCCTCACATTACGGACGTCTTGAAGAAGTTACACTACCAGCTGCAGCTGCTAAGAGGTATTGTTGCTTTTGTCACTTCCCCCAGAAGCTCACTGCCTCAAGAGCTGTAGTTATGTCTAGGCTGGACTATTGTAATAGCTTCTTTCTAAATCTTCATGCCTCTACTCTTCGACCTCTGCAACTTATCCAGACAGGACTGCAAGATGTGTCCTTGGCCTTAACTGGAGGGATGACATATCTCCAGTCCTGAAATCTCTTCGCTGGCTCCATTTGGTAGCTGCAATGATCAATTTCAAGACCGTCTGGATTGCTTACAAGGCTTTCGAGGGCTAGGGGACCACACTACTTACAAGGTTATCTTCCTAAGCATTTTTGTTCTTCATCCCTTCGATCGTGCACCTTCAACTCTCTGAGGGTTAGACCCTTCTGTAGGTAGAGTGGGCATGGGTAGATTTCTCTCATTGGCTTGTGAATTCCTCTGGAACAGATTCCCTGTCTTTCTCAAACATGAGCAGGAACGCCTCAGGACCTGGAAGTAATTGAAGACTTTCGTTTATGCTTCTGCTTTCTATCTCTCTCTCCCCTGTTGAAGTTCTCTTTCTGTTGTACTAACTGGTTATCTGGCCACCCGGTAAACCTTATGGGGACCAGGTTGCCTTATCATCAGTAACTCCATGCAGTGTCTCAAGGCCCACCACACACTATGGACTGTATCTGCAAGCACATGGTGCCATGCCTATTTGCACTTACTTAGAACTGGCCACCCCAGTGTCACTTACTATAGGTTGCTTATTGCACTCTACCCTTCCATCCCCCTGGGATTTCTCCTCTCGTTTCCTGTTGCACTTGTGTGATATGAATGACACACGGACTAGTAAGATCATTGATTCTGTTTCCCTTTGATGTTCCCTTCCTTGTCAAATTGGGCCTAGAAACACCTGTGTACATGTGTGTTACAAATGACTTATTATATCAAATAATTGTTATTTTGTTCCCTGGCCCCACTATCCTTTTTTGGTCTTGTGCCGATGTGCAAATTGGTTTGGGTGGGTCTTAGGGGCTTCCCAAATAACCAAGAAATACATAAATAAAGTAAAACAAGTGTGGACACGCTGGAAAGTAGATACTATGATAAGTGGCTGCAGATTGCAATAGACAAAAGGTTTATGTGCCACAGTGTTAGCCAACATTGAAGTCACAGGGAATTTTTATTGCCAATGTGCATTATGAACATGCAACTGTGGTCTTTGCACATTTACATCTTACTGCACAGGGAAATGAGAGGTGCGTGCATGAATGCAGAAATGGATATGATTGCGGGAATAGATGTACACAGAAGGAAGCTTGTACTGTACTGTTCGTGTTTTTACACTTTTACATGATCACTGTATTTGTCTTTTCATCACTATTATACCTTCAAGTTTCAGCAATTTTGCGGCCTTGGTGGTTGCTTTAAGGATGAAATTGAATACCTTTGTATTATCCAAAAGGCTCTCTGTGGTGTGGAACCACACTAGGGAAATGCTTTTTATAGCTGAGAGCAGGAGACTCATCACTATCGACGTATAGAGAAATCCATGCCTGTGAGCACCACTCATGAAGTTATTTTTGGAAGGAAATGTAAATGTTTTGGGAACAGGCGCATTGATACCGTTAAAATGGAAGTATATATTGTGGTAAGTGGTGCACTTGAAATATTTGGTTGTTTTTGTAGTACACTCTTTGCCAATTTTTTGTGGCATGTGTTTGCACGCTGTGAACGCTAGATGAAGGGTCTTATTGTTATGTGTCCTTCAATGCACTGCACTAAGAATTTGAAGGAGTAAATGTGTCGACAATGCGCAAAGAAATGATAAAATTCACTGTTTTAAAAGCATACATCGGAAAGTAAAGTTTCTATTTCAGGAAAATTTGTTTTGAAGCCGTTGGTCCTCCGCTAAATCAGAAGAATGGATTTGCAAAATGCAAAGTAAGCAAGATTTTAAATAATAGTTATTGAAGTGTGGAAAGTGTACTGTCTACCGTATGATGAATGCTTAGATGGATGAATGTTCAAATTGACGCAAAGAGTAGACATCGTACGTGTTAATTGTATCTTTCATTTATAGCCAAAATAAGAATGTGCTGTGTATATTTAATTATAAAGTGATTACTGAAATATGTTTTTGCATTCTCGATTTTACATAGTTAAATACTCCAGCTCTGTGCATGTCATGGGTACAGTCTACTGGCTGACAGATTCTTCAACAGTATTTGGACAATAAATATCAACAACGGAACGGATATGTGATAACACTCATTTGGGATGATCGCCAGACAACAATTTGTCCTTTCGCAGTTGCAGTAACAAGGAGTAACATGGGAACATATAGTTTCTAGAAAAGTGCAGATGTGAAAGTGCTGCATGTATTTCAATTTTAAAACAGTAATTTCTCCTCTGTAATGGAGCGCCATGTTCATAGATTATTGATCGGTTATGGAAGATCAATTTTGGTGAAGAATGCAAAGACTTGCATTGCTGGATCGATGATCAGAGTAGAAGATTACTGAAGACAGTTTCACTGAAAATGTGAACGCTGCAAAGTTTGGTAGCTGTTAACTGTGTTAGAAAATGTTAGCAAATTTTTGTGCACTTAATTGAATGTTTTCATTGTTGTGATTAAAAGAAAAGTATTTGTTGCGCTCCTGACTGCTGTTTTCTTCAAAATAAAATGTTTCTATCATTTGTGTAAAAAGACACAAAAGTTTTGTGTTTGTTGTCGATTTCTGTGTTTAAGTTCTTTGTTCTGCATTAGATAATCTCATGATGTTGGTGATGACTGGGTATGTTTGGCTACGCTGCCCACTAATGTCATTGAAATATGTGCAGCTCATTCTCAGCGTATAGTAATGTTAGCGTTAGGGGTGGGCAAATGTAATCAGTGCTGCAAGGGCCTTTGAAGTTTGGCCGATGGAATCTTATTCAGTTGATCTACTTTATTGAGAAATGTAAAGTTGATGAATAATTTTTTTTAGTTCAATTTTTTAACTGCGAAACCTATTTTTTTTTCTTTTCTTTTTTTTGTTGTTGCAGGAAAGGACACAATGTAACATGGGGAGGGAAAAGAGCTAATAGATACCGAGCAGTAATATGGAGGGGCAGGTGGACAGGGAAGATGTTGCATGTGTGTTACATCTAAGGCAGGGAGCACGGTTTCTCATACTGTTTGATTACAGCTTCAAAAGCACTTCGAAATACCTCCGCTCTGCAGAGTAGTGTGTTGCATTATATAGAGAGGACTGTTGTCTTTGAATGATATGGATCAACAGCCTCTTTTATTGCTTTCAAGGTAGCTGGTGGGATTTTGTGTCGCACAGAGGTAGACTGTGTAGTTACGGTACTGGTTGTGCAAGATGAGGTGGAGGAAGATAGCCTACCTCTTGTTAAGAAAGGAACAGCCTTTACAAGAGCTTTGCGGTGTTTGGATTGGGTGTGGAGGCGCATGGATATGGTCGCGTAGGAGTATTGTCAAGGTAATCTGCGACTGAGTACAGTGCATTTCACTTGGGTAGCGTTAGCATTTAGTACATTCCCAACAGTGGTAAAGAACCGCCACACCCATGATTCTCTCTTGGTGTTAGAGGTAGGCACTTCCTCTACCTCACGTTCTTGGTCCACTTCATTGTCTTTTGAAGTACTGTGTGTTTTTTTTGTTGTGTACGTCCTCCAGCTGGTGGTGGCTTTGGGGAGGAGGGATGGCCATAGATGATGCCATTTTTAAGATAAATAGCAATTTTGCTAATATTCTTCCAAGTATGTGCTGTGTGCTAGACAGTTAATGGATAATGAATAAGAATAGGTGTAGGAGCTGTGCAAGGGTACATTTTGAGCTTGAAAGTTCCTAGATCAGTAGAAAGTGCAGTTCCGAACCATTCATGAAGCATCGACCTGATCGTGAAGTGCAGAAGCGTTCGCAGACACATTATCAAGCCACGTGGGAGAGCACATGACACTGTCAGGAAGGTCTGCAATGACGGCAGATGTTCGGGAACGCCGATGAATGCAAAAACATTGGACAAAAACTGCAAAAAGTGTATAGAAGTGTAAAAAATGATGCTAAAAGGTGGGAAATGGCAATGTTTTAAGGTGAAACTTGGAAAATTGGACAAAAACATTGATATATTGGGGTAAGTATAGTATTAGTAAATTAGCATGCACTGGTAAAAACCCGTGAAATTGGTCACATAGGAACCCAAATTGGAATCAAATTGAGTTACCAAACCTTACCTCTAAAGCGCTGGGCTGGGACAGTAACAGCGAACACAATGACCATACCCGTATGAATCCTTAAATTAGGAGGTCATTCACTTGATTCCCTTACCTCTGATTAATAATAATTGAATGGTTTGCCTCTTTCATTCTGTAATTGCCTCTACTATGGTCTGGAAAAAAAGAAATATAATTGTTTTGCGTAGGATACAACATTTCTGTGATTAATTCTAAAGATGATGCTAAGGAATTTTTGGCTATACCTTTTGAGAGCAGCATTTCTACCTCTGCTGATTCTTTGACAGGTACATCCGCACTATGTACTGACTGTAACCCCTAATGTAAATCAACATGACTGGTCTTGGATTAAGATGGGTTTGAAATCATTGATGGGGCTCCATCAAAAACCAACTCAATCCTAAAACTTGCTTGATTAAGGATTTATGATGAAATGTATGTGGATGGTCTAACTTCTATTGGACCTTTTGTACCTCTGCCATCTTGAGGGATTGTACAATAATCATGCTGCAAGAGACCCTGTTGACCAGGCATTGTGATTTGCAGGGGTACCACACGTATTCCAGCTTGGCTGCTTGTGCTGAACGGGGCAGGCCCAGTGGGGGTCTGATTATTGCAATCAATAACTCTCTCCAACTTAGATCAGAGTTGATCTATTTGGATTATTCCACATTGGCAGTTGCCATTTTAACTAGCTGCATTAATGTCAAGCTACTTCAGGTAAATATTTACTGGAACCCTGACAGTCCATGAAGTGTATACATTCAGCCCTAACTTCATTGTTTGCAGGTTGGCTTACTGATGGCCTCACACATTTGATCATAGTGGGGGGTGATTTTAATTCTAATTGTAATGAGGGCAGTACATTTAATTTGACTAACAGTGTGTCTTGTTCCTCGAACATCAGCCACACGAGAGGTAGTGAGTGGGACTCATTTATGACCAAGTGAGAATTGGTTCTGCTTCATTATCAACCCATAGATGAGTCTCCCATCTATACATGGCATAGGGGTTACCAACACTCACAAATCGAGTATATCTATATTCAGTGAAAAAACTTTGTTAAAGGGATGTTATGGTTACAAGTAAAACCGAAAACCCCCAGAAATTTGCCACTTATGGTAAGCTAAGCAACCATACCTCGCGCCACCACCGTGCACTGCTAAGACTAATACCCAGGACATCAAAGATGACACCACAAATGTCATTGATGACATCACTGATGGCATCACATGTCAGGCTCCCTCTTTTTTCCTTTACTGCCTTATCTAGGCCACATGGTTTTGTTCAGTCACAGGAACTAGAAATACAAAAGGTACTATATTTGTAGACGTATCCTTCAAATATGTTCTTACAGTAATTCCCTTAGGGTCCAGTCAAATCATATGAAACATAGTCATAGGGGAAGACACAGGCTTGAAAGACAGCCATCCTTTCCGTGCATGACGATAATCAGTAAGGTTATTAGCATGTTCTGCTGTTTCTTTATCACTGCACTTTCCTGTATATGCCCATATTTGTATACATTGCACTCACACTACTTTCATTAGGGTTCAGTCACATCATGTGATACATATACATAGGGGAAGTAGCAGCTTTGAAACAGAGCAATCATTTCTGTGCATGAAGATAATCAGCAGTACTTTCTGGTAGTACTGCTGTCTTTTTGCTTACTTCACTTTCCCTGTATGTGCTAATATTTGTGTTGTTGTCTCTTTGTGTTTTGTCTATAATAATGCAATTATGCAGTAAGTGGGTTTTATTAGCTACTTATTATATGTTTCACAGTATGCAAAACTCTAATAAGAAAGCATTTATCATTTCACTATTCAACATGGCAAGATTATGAATATTACACCTCCATCATGTATGCTGCACACAATGCCTCTGTTTCTACATGAGTAGCTTAGTATACTGGAAAGAACTTCATAATAGAATGCTATTTATATTGATGCATTGCTTAATGCACTATGTAGCTCATGATATTTATTCCAATGATCCATGACACTCTTTTGTCAACATTATAATAAGAATCCCTTGTACAGACTTTTCATGAAAAGTAAATGAACATGTGATGTCATCAGTGATGTCATCAATGACATTTGTGATGTCATCTTTGATGTCCTGGGTGTTAGTCTTAGCAGTGTACGGTGGTGGTGCGAGTTATGGTTGCTTAATTTCTGTCTTTTTTTGGATTTGCCATAACGTCCCTTTAACAAATTTCATAGGTTTTTAGTAGCTCAACTTAACCATAATGCCCCTTTAACAATGTTTTTTCACTGAATTTCATAGGTTTTTCATAGGTTTTTTCACTGAATATAAATATAGATAGCATGAATTTGATAGGTGTTTAGTAGAATTCCCTTAGTTTATATACATGTAACATACAGAACATACTGAACATACTGAACCCCCTGCCCCATGCCACTGGTTCTGAGGTCCGCGGACGACGCCCATGTCCCCGGATGGATTCGGTCAACATCAACACTTTCCAAAAACTCAGAGGGTATCTTACATTGTTGTATCACGCAATAAAAATACTGAACATGTTCAAAGAGCAACACATAAATAAATTACATTCAATAATAAATAAGAAGTGCAAACTGTATATGTAAGACACCAACAGTCCAATTACATAGCATATGCAACATAACGGAACATACCAAAAGAAAATAACCTCCAGCAGAATTACCTCACAGAAACTGCACAGCAAAAATCAACAGCACACCTACGCAGCAGTAACAGCAAAATTTAAAAAGAAACTGGTAAGTACACTAAATTAATTTAATATATTTATAAACTTTCTATATTAGGGTACACTTAAAAATATATATATTTTTTTTACACAGAAATGTCTAGTACTTTGGAATGGCTAGAAGAAATGTTTCCTTGGGACACAATGAGTGAAAACAGTGATAGTAATGGTAGACACTACACTTCTCTAAATAAACCAATTGATAACCATTATTTATGTGTACTTAACATATATATTTTCTTAACAGACCATACTGACAATAAGACCAATACAGAAACAGACACCTTGGAAAATCATTTGCAGCGTGTAGAGCAAAACATTGATCTATTAATCAAAAATGTCATTCTTTTAAAAAACTTTGTAGAGCACCATATAAAAGAAAAAAATAAATATCACTGTCCCACATGTACCTGTACCCCTTCTCCATGTCCCAGCCATTCATCCCCAAAAACACCCCAGCAAGAAAAACGTTATGATGATACTTCAATCCCTACCTCCCCTACCATCCAACATGTACAAATCCTTAATTCCCCGGTATTTGTATCAATTTCTGCATCTCTCTCTTTCATAATTTTTATTTTTTTATACAATAATAAAATATTATGTCTGCTGTTAATATATTCCTCTGTGTCTTATTTTTTTTTAAAAGGCAGTTAAGGTGTCTGCGGACAGCGCGGGTGTCCGGGATGTCCACAATTAACCAAAATGGGGGTGTTGTAAGGACACTATGCCTTTTCGCACTGTTCACAATCTAAATAGAGGTGTCCTTGGGACACAAAAGATGGCTGCTTGTCGGCAATTAGCCAAAATTGGGGTGTCCTAAGGACACTATGCCTGTTCACATTGTCCACAATCAAAATGGAGGTGTCCACAGGACACTAAAACCGTCCGCATATCCGCAACTATTCACAAAAAGGTGTCCTTTGAACATACCCTCTGTTCGCATTGTCCGCAACCACAATGAATATTTCCATAGAACACATAGCCCGTCCATCTGTCTGCAAAGTTGTGACTCACATTTAATTTGGTCAGGGACCTGAACTCTGTCCGTAGAAAACCTGGAAGCATGCGTTTTACACCCTTGGGTTCTTCAAACATTGCGCCTGTCCGTAACTGTCTGCCGCACGGGTGTCTCACTTTTAATTAGTTCAAGGACACAAACACTATCCGCAGAACACCTGCACACATGCGTACACCCGACCCCATGCATTTGGTGTCCTACAGACACCCGTCCCATTCGCGAACATGTCTGTCTCAGCACCACCCAAACCCCTCCACCACCACCACCTCCCCGAGGGCGTGCAGAGGGGAACAGGCGTGAGGATGCAGAGGAGGATGAAGAGGATGATGAGGATGAGGTAGTGGAAGTCCCTACTACTAGCACTCACCATGAGTCTTGGGTGTGGAGGTTGTTTGCCACTCTTGATGGAGTACCAAAAGCTCAAGGAATCAAGGTGCGCTGCACTCAGTGCCATTTGGTGCTGAGTCGTGGAAAACCAGGTTTGCACAGCTACGGTACTACCTCAATGAAGCGACACCTAAAGTCATTCCATGGTGGGGCTATTCGTAAAGGTTGTACTCTGCAGGGGGGAGACCCTTCGAAGTGCTTTCGAGGCTGCGGTACGGGACCATGAGAAGGACTGCCAACTACCTGAGTAAGGACCATCCTACATCTTCCTCTCTCCACCTGCCCTTTCTTATCACCATGGTTGGTGCCCCTTCCTTGCCCTCCCTTCCCTTCCTTTCCTAATGTGTCATGTGTGAAAATTAAAAAAAATAATAATAAATCCCCCAAAAAAAGCCTCTTTTCAGAGCTGTCTTTCACAGTTCCAAAATAGAAGTGCCAATGAAATGCTGCAGGGCCCTGTGCATTTTTAGAATTCTGCTGACAGTTCGCGGACATTAAGGGGGTAATTCATAGAATTCAGTGCACAAGTGGCATACGCGGCTGGCGCACAGTATGTGCGTGTGGCAGTCTGCGCCAGCCACGTGCGCCAAAATCAATCTCCGCGCAAGCATATTCATGGATTTCAACATCCATGACCAGTCGTGGTGCAGCGTAGCGCAGCGACCCTGCAGCAGCGCCAGTTACGCCCCCAACCCCTCCCCGTGCGCCATGAACAGTGCACAAACCCCGTACACGGCGCACAGGCCAGTGGACCAGCATACAGACCCCAACCATGAAAACATCTGTAAAACTCCCCGCTCACCCCTCTGAATACACGTACCCCGCTGTGTGGGGAAAGTTTCACACGCGATTGGCCCTGTGCGAGCAGGGTACGTGTATTTTGGTGGTGCGCAGGAACTTTCACACGCGATCGGCCCTGTGTGAGCGGGGTACGTGTATTTCTGGGGTACGCGGGAACTTTCACACGTGATTGGCCCTGTGCGAGCAGGGTACGTGTATTTCGGGGGTGCGCAGGAACTTTCACACGCGATTGGCCCTGTGCGAGCAGGGTACGTGTTTTTCTGGGGTACGCGGGAACTTTCACATGCGATTGGCCTTGTGCGAGCAGGGTACGTGTATTTCTGAGGTGTGCGGGAACTTTCACACGCGATTGGCCCTCTGCGAGCAGGGTATGTGTATTTCGAGGGTGCGCGGGAACTTTCACACGCGATTGGCCCTGTGCGAGTGGGGTACGTGTATTTCGGGGGTGCGCGGGAACTTTCACACACGATTGGCCCTGTGCGAGTGGGGTACGTGTATTTCGGGGGTGCGCGGGAACCTTCACACGTGATTGGCCCTGTGTGAGCGGGGTGCATGTATTTCGGGGGTGCGTGGCAACTTTCACATGCGATTGGCCCTGTGCGAGTGGGGTACGTGTATTCCTGGGGTGCGTAGGAACTTTCACACGCGATTTCACTGTCTGAGCGGGGTACGTGTATCCAGTGGGGTGCACGGGGTGTTACACACGTGAATTGCCAGTGTGGGTCCTCCCAGGTGTGCCCTCGACCCCCTCCCCAGCCCGTGCAGGCAGCACACACCACAGGGGACTACCCTGCACCCCTGGTTATGTCCCGCAGGCAGCCCATCCACCATGGGCATGCCCCCAGCCACCCCCATGTCACCTTGCACTAGTGATCACTGACTCTTGTCCCTCAGCACCCCCACCCACCCAGCATTGAGGGGCACCTGCCAGCAGGCCCCGACTCATGTCCTGCAGCACCCCCACCCACCCAGCATTGACGGACACCTGCCAGCAGGCCCCGACTCATGTCCCTCAGCACCCCTACCCACCCAGCATTGACGGGCACCTGCCAGCAGGCCCCGACTCATGTCAACTTGCACCCCCACCCACCCAGCAGTGACAGTCACCTGCCAGCAGGCCCCGACTCATGTCTCCCTGCACCCCCACCCAACCAGCAGTGACAGTCACCTGTCAGCAGGCACCGACTCATGTCCCCCTGCACCCCCACCCACCCAGCATTGACGGCACCTGCCAGCAGGCCCCGACTCATGTCCCTCAGCACACCCACCCACCCAGTATTGACGGGCACCTGCCAGCAGGCCCCGACTCATGTCCCTCAGCACCCCCACCCACCCAGAATTGAGGGGCACCTGCCAGCAGGCCCCGACTCATGTCCCGCAGCACCTCCACCCACCCAGCATTGAAGGGCACCTGCCAGCAGGCACCGATTCATGTTCCCCTGCACCTCCACCCACCCAGCATTGACGGCACCTGCCAGCAGGCCCCGACTCATGTCCCTCAGCACACCCATCCACCCAGTATTGACGGGCACCTGCCAGCAGGCCCCCACTCATGTCCCTCAGCACCCCCCACCCAGCATTGAAGGGCACCTGCCAGCAGGCCCCGACTCATGTCCCCCTGCATCCCCACCCACCCAGCAGTGACAACCACCTGCCAGGAGGCCCCGACTCATGTCCCCCTGCACCCCCACCCACGAAGCAGTGACAGTCACCTGCCAGCAGGACCCGACTCATGTCCCCCTGCACCCCCACCCACCCAGCATTGACGGGCACCTGCCAGCAGGCCCCGACTCATGTCCCTCAGCACCCCTACCCACCCAGCATTGACGGGCACCTGCCAGCAGGCCCCGACTCATGTCACCTTGCACCCCCACCTACCCAGCAGTGACAGTCACCTGCCAGCAGGCCCCGACTCATGTCTCCCTGCACCCCCACCCAACCAGCAGTGACAGTCACCTGCCAGCAGGCACCGACTCATGTCCCCCTGCACCCCCACCCACCCAGCATTGACGGCACCTGCCAGCAGGCCCCGACTCATGTCCCTCAGCACACCCACCCACCCAGTATTGACGGGCACCTGCCAGCAGGCCCCGACTCATGTCCCTCAGCACCCCCCACCCAGTATTGAAGGGCACCTGCCAGCAGGCCCCGACGCATGTCCCCCTGCATCCCCACCCACCCAGCAGTGACAGTCACCTGCCAGGAGGCCCCGACTCATGTCCCCCTGCACCCCCACCCACGAAGCAGTGACAGTCACCTGCCAGCAGGACCCGACTCATGTCCGCCTGCACCCCCACCCACCCAGCATTGACAGGCACCTGCCAGCAGGCACCGACTCATGTCCCTCAGCACCCCCACCCACCCAGCATTAACGGGCACCTGCCAGCAGGCCCCAACTCATGTCCCCCTGCACCCCCACCCACGCAGCAGTGACAGTCACCTGCCAGCAGGCCCCGACTCTTGTCCCTCAGCACCCCCACCCACCCAGAATTGAGGGGCACCTGCCAGCAGGCCCCGACTCATGTCCCGCAGCACCTCCACCCATCCAGCATCGAAGGGCACCTGCCAGCAGGCCCCGACTCATGTCCCTCAGCACCCCTACCCACCCAGCATTGACGGGCACCTGCCAGCAGGCCCCGACTCATGTCACCCTGCACCCCCACCCACCCAGCAGTGACAGTCACCTGCCAGCAGGCCCCGACTCATGTCTCCCTGCACCCCCACCCAACCAGCAGTGACAGTCACCTGCCAGCAGGACCCGACTCATGTCCCCCTGCACCCCCACCCACCCAGCATTGACAGGCACCTGCCAGCAGGCCCCGACTCATGTCCCTCAGCACCCCCACCCACCCAGCATTAACGGGCACCTGCCAGCAGGCCCCAACTCATGTCCCCCTGCACCCCCACCCACGCAGCAGTGACAGTCACCTGCCAGCAGGCCCCGACTCTTGTCCCTCAGCACCCCCACCCACCCCGAATTGAGGGGCACCTGCCAGCAGGCCCCGACTCATGTCCCGCAGCACCTCCACCCACCCAGCATTGAAGGGCACCTGCCAGCAGGCACCGACTCATGTCCCCCTGCACCTCCACCCACCCAGCATTGACGGCACCTGCCAGCAGGCCCCGACTCATGTCCCTCAGCACACCCATCCACCGAGTATTGACGGGCACCTGCCAGCAGGCCCCGACTCATGTCCCTCAGCACCCCCCACCCAGCATTGAAGGGCACCTGCCAGCAGGCTCCGACTCATGTCCCCCTGCATCCCCACCCACCCAGCAGTGACAGTCACCTGCTAGGAGGCCCCGACTCATGTCCCCCTGCACCCCCACCCACGAAGCAGTGACAGTCACCTGCCAGCAGGACCCGACTCATGTCCCCCTGCACCCCCACCCACCCAGCATTGACAGGCACCTGCCAGCAGGCCCCGACTCATGTCCCTCAGCACCCCCACCCACCCAGCATTAACAGGCACCTGCCAGCAGGCCCCGACTCATGTCCCCCTGCACCCCCACCCACGCAGCAGTGACAGTCACCTGCCAGCAGGCCCCGACTCATGTCCCCCTGTACCCCCACCCACCCAGCAGTGACAGTCACCTGCCAGCAGGCCCCTACTCATGTCCCTCAGCACCTCCACCCACCCAGCATTGAATGCACCTGCCAGCAGGCCCCAAGTCATGTCCCTCAGCACCCCCACCCACCCAGCATTGACAAGCACCTGCCAGCAGGCCCCGACTCATGTCCCCCCAACACGTCATAAAGATGCACAATCATGGGCCTCATGTGCACCAAAATTCCACAGCACGCCACCCCAGTCTTGAGAGGCAATCAAGTCCCCAATCCACCCCACACTGAAATGGCTGTTCCATGACACAAAACGAAAGTGAACTATGTACATCAAAACATGTCCCTCACACACACACACTGGGTGCAAGTGATTGTCTAAATCCACTTTTTCACATGCAGTAACCCAATGAGCGAATACCACACATGGAAGTAAGAAACACAAATGTATTATTAACAAAATTAATGATATGAAATGAAAGCATAAAACATATTTCAAACAATGAAATGAAATATATGTCGGAACCAGAATAAAAAAACATATGAGAACCAATCCAAAGTGATGAAGAAAAAACATGTGTCCAATCTCATGGTCCACCAAATGAAATCCAAAGGAAACGTAAATTGAAAAATCCATTGATCCATGGTGATTAATAAAATAAAATCCTCACATGATCCACTGTTCAACTATGTACATCGAGTTCATCCAGGGTCCATGAGCCCAACGAAAGAAATGAAACCTATCCAAAAAACTACCTAACAAAAGAACTATATACAAAAGTGTGGTGCATAGTCCAATCACCCCAAAATAATGGAAACGAAAATGAAACCTAACACTAAAACTATTTACAATGGCGGTGGGCTAGTCCGACGGCTCACTTTCTGATGTCCCGGGCCAGGGCATCATCGAACTCCTGCTCAATGTCCTGGAGGTGGTCCTCTTCCATGGCCCGAGGGTTCGCAGGGATTATGCCATGTTGGACTCCAACTCCCTGCGAATAGCCTCGAGGCACTCGGCCTGCCTAAGTGCCCTCGGCATGGAGTTCTCCGCCCTGACCATTGTGAGCCGCGCCTCTTCTGCCCGCCGCCGCTCCGCACCTATGGCTTGGCCCAACCGCTGCCACACGGAATACACTTCCAATCCTGTGTCCTCCTGCCATGTGGTCGATGCCTGCCCCTCCGATTTTGATGGCCCCGAGCCATCATCACTCCCACCTTGTTGCTGCTGCTGCTGCTGTGCCTGTGCCCTGGCTCTTGCTGCATGCACGTCCTCCTCTGGCTGCGGTGCAGTTATCGTGGTGGCCACCCCTGCTGGACGTCTGACTCCCGACTGTGGCAGGGATGTGTCCTCCACCAGCCTGGCCACTGGGTTTGAGGCAGCTCCACAGGGTACCCAGGTGATACATGGGTGGGAAGATGGCAAAGAGGACGACTGGCGCATAGGGGGTTCAGGTGAGGAGGGGGTCGGAATAAGGTGCAGCATAGAGTGGAATCCAGACCTGGTGACCCATCCCAGTAGGTCAACATGGTCAACGAGGCATCCGAGATGACGTGCAGTGTCTTCACGAAAACACTGCAGGTCACCTTGCATGCCCCGTTGATGCAACGCCATCCTAGCCAGGACAGGCCCAACCCGGTCCCAGATTGCCACATCCGCAGGGAGAGGAAAGCCAGTTGTTGTGCGCTCATCCCCTCCCTGAAAACGAGTCCGGACATAGGCCTCCCTGCTGGTGCAGGATGATGCAGTCACAGGATCGGGGACAGGATTACACACAGGCACCTCCGCGGCGACCTGTGCTGCCTCATGTCCCTGCCCCTGCACTGCACCACTAGCACCAGTGGAATCCCCACCTCCAGACTGTGTGTGTGCCCCTTCCACGGCCTCCCCCTCCACCAAACCCCCCACCAACCTGGATGACTCCATGCCATCTTCCTCCGTCGGACCCTGTGGGGTCTCAGCTGCCCCTCCTGCTGCCGAGGAGTCCACCTCCGACCTCCACCTCTTGGACATATCCTTGGCAGCTGCGGCCTGGGATGCGGCACCAGACTCCTCACTCCCCGACGAGATGACAACATGGGAGGGGAGCTGGGCCTTGCGTCTCCGGCTGGTGGTGTGATCCCTGCCGCTTTGCTCCACAGCACTGTCTCCGCCCTCTTCATCAGTTGGCCCTGCAGACAGGGAGAGATAGAACACAGGCATCAGGGCACTGTACAATGTACTGATACACACATGTCATTTCAACTCAAACACATGAGCACATCAACAGGAATCTTGCACCAGGCAGCACGCACCGTCCATACACAAACAACAGCACGAGCAGCCGAAGGTGAGCCTGATGTCACATGAAACACAGGGAGTGCACAACACATGCACACACACCACCAGACTTACATGCATGTGTACATCTCCACCAACTGTCGCAGTGATGAGATCGCCATCCATGTCACATCTCGCATAAAGCCTTCTACATGTCAGTGTCACATGCATCCATGTTGCATCACAGTTGCACACTTGTCAAATACATCCACATTCACATGTGCATAGTGCAGATACATGCAGCATGAACCATCATCCATGTGTGACACCACAACCATGCAACAGTACATACTCATAATTCATTACATGTGTGCACCCACACATACATTTGCACAGCATGCTTACCAACACATACACCATCGATGTATCTCACACTTGATAGGAATCACATGTGGCAGTTTCACGTCCCTGTACATACGCAGCCATACATGTCCCTACAAAGACATATGTGCAACCTGCACACTCCTGGCACACCACAACACGCACACCGTCCGATCAGTATGAATGTACACTTACCGCTCGACTCCAGACGGGTCTGCCCCTCAAGGACCTGGACGTGGAGCGCTGGGCGTATGCGTTCCAGGACCCTCATCTGGTTGTCGGTCAGGTGGACCCTGCACCCCTTGGCATCCGCTGCCTTCAAGAGGCGCCGAGCCTTGTTGAGGGTCCTGGACCTAAAGTCCTCCCAGAGCTTCCGGACATGTTTGATCTCTCGGACTGCCACCCCCTCCTCGTTCATGGCAGTCACGATGTCCATCCAGATCCTATTCCGTCCTTCTTTGTCGGCATGCAAACTTCCAAAGAGAGCATCATACTGCCCCAGGACTTGCTCCACCAGGACACCAACTTCACTGGCACTGAAGCTGGTGGCCCTCTGCCTCTCTGCCTGGGGGTTGCCAGTGGTGCCAGATGGTGTAGTGTCCGACATGGCAACCCCAGAGGCAGGTGTGGGTGGTCAACTGGGTCCTGGGGCTGGGCTGTGGAGCGATGGTATCCCAGCCGGGAGTCTTCCGTTCCAGCAGGGGTGGTCACAGCAACTGCACCCCTGGCTGACGTGCAGGCACCAAATAGCAGGGCACGTGGGCAGAAGGCAGGCAGGCAGCAGCAGATGGCATGTGGGAGCATGCTCGGGGCTCTGGGGGGCAGGAATATGGCCTTCTGGGCAGGAGCGTGGCCTTCCGTGTGTTGTTGCGTGGCCAGCTTGATACGGAGTGATTTGGCACATGAAAAAATTGCACATCAGCGTGTAATTCGAGGAAAGTCCCTTAGCCTGTAAGCGCGTCTGTGACGTAGCGTGCACAGGCGTTTCCCTCAACACGGGTGCATAGTGGATCTGCACGTGAAAAAACCACACGTCCGTGAGTGAATGCGTGTAATTCGAGGAAAGGGCCTAAGCGCGTAAGTGATGCGACACGCGCGGGTGTTTCCCTCAGCACGGGTTAAAGGTGAGCGGGGCCAGCAATTCGCTGTATGTGTCTTTCATGGAGACCGACGTGTGTGTTGCTACTTCGTGTTGTTTCGCACGCCATCACAACTTAACAGCGGATCAAGGACGAATCTCTTCTTTTGGCGGGGGTATTGGCTACGTGTGTTTTTCATCATCGCACTAGTCTTACGATGAGTCACGCACACTATTTTTCCCACTGCGGGTGCCCCTGTGTATTGCGTGCCTGATTTCGAGGTCATAGTAGCCTGCGTGTCCCACGCGTACACATTTATCGTGTTCCTGGGTACCACCGCGTACTGCGGGAGGTTAATTCCACGCACGTAGGCTGCAGGGGTTGCGTGCACGGTTTTACTGCAGTTTTGGGGTGCCTGAGCGTTGCGTGACCCGTCACTACATCACCGGGGTCACATACAGCCTTGCAGGTGCAGGGGTGCTGGTAACATCTTGCATCTCACCCCCTTCACCCCAATTGCCCAGGACGATTGTGGTGTACACCTCCCATTGGCACTCCTCCATCTGTGCCGGCACTACTCCATATGTGCCATGGTTCGGAGGCCACCAAAGGTGAGGGGCGCCTCAGCTGGGTGTACTCCTCGTGGCGGGCCTGGTCAGGCACATGGCCAGGGTGACCAGAGAGTAGGGGGACTCCAGGGTGTCCAGGGTGGCCGCAAAGGGGGAAGAGGCAGGGGTGTGCCACTTGTGCACAATGTTGTGCCATGTGTCAGTGCAGTTATGCCACCACCCCCTATGGTTCAGGGAGATGCAGCTTCTGCATCTGGCACTTGCACCCGTGTGAACCGGCAGTCCGTTTCATCGACTGCCACGGGCCCAAGGGTAGTGGTAGTTGCAGGTGCAGCTGTGGACACCACCACCCAGGCTCAGGGTCTGCCAGCGCAGGCTGTGTTGGCACTTGAAGAGTCCTTGCTGCTGCCCCGACCAGCCGGGTGTTGGCAATTGCAGAGGCAATACACAGGTCTATGGTCATCCTTTTGATGCCATGGAAGGCATCCCTGCATTTGCACTTGGGGGGAGGGGTGGTTTGCTTGTAGCCATGCTACCCATTGCCTGCACATTGCACGTGATGGCTGAAGTTGACCTTGCACTGCCTTCACATTTTCTGATACACATCATAAAGTACTTGTACATGTGGATAGTGAGTAACGTACAAATGTGCTGCACTGCATTGACCCACTTCAGAGCGATATAACACCCTTCTACATGCCTAATCACAGAAGCAATGTCAAGTTGACCCAGCATGCATGGCAGGTTCTCTTTTGTGTGTGACATGTCTGCTTCATGTGTTTGGTGTCTGTGTGATGTCTATTTGTGTGTGTATTGTTTGCTTCTAACATGTGTAGTGACCTTTTTTCTCTCTACTTTTCAGATGATGACGCAATGGAGCCAGATGATGGTGTTGTCATGCCAGACACAGGGTTGTTGTCACTTCAGCAACCCGGCACTAGTGGGGGTCGTGGGGTGGTAGCCCACGAAAACCCACATGTGCTACAGTCCATCTTGTCTTTGGCTGGCAATGAGTCCAGCCCCGATGACCACTCTGACGTCCATGTCGAGTTGGATGTGCATCAGGTCCATATGTCAGGGGTGAGTGATTCTGATGTGGGCACTCCTCTGTCCGTGACACCAGCACTGAGGGCTCAGACAGTCTTGGAACCTCTGCCTGTGGTGGATCGGGATGCAGGGTCACCCTCCACACCAGTCACTGATGTGCCTGGGCCATCACGTCGATGGGGGCATGTAGTCGTGCAGCCGTGGGCGGTGCCAACACAATGAGGACACCCGGTCCTTGGGTCCCGCAGGTGTCAAGCCCAGCACCGTGGTCGCTGTGCGTAACCGCTGTATACTGAATGGGAGCAAGACATGACTGCCAATTGTGAACACTAGGGAGCAGCAATGGAGAACATCGCTGTGAGAATGGAGCGTGTGGCCCAATCCGTGCTCCCCCCTGCTAGGCAAGTGCTTCTCCAGCAGCAGGTGGCATGGTCCACAGCCCGCTCGCTCAGGCTGGGCATGGCAGCCTCAGACAGGGCACGCCAGGCTGAAATGTTGTCTCTGCGTAAAGCAATTGATGCTCACGCAGAGCCACACATGGAGGCCCTGAGGGAGGAGTATGCTTCCCTCAGATCCTCTCTGGGTGTACTTCTGATGTCCCAGAGGGAGCGGTCAGAGGAGAGGTTTTTGAAGCTTGAGCGTACCATCTCGGCTGAGCTACATGCTTGCAGGGAGGTGCATCAGTTGTCCAGCCAGGCCTTGCAGGAGGAACTCAGTGTTCCACGTGTTACCTTGCAAGAGGAAGCACGCGTATCACGTGAGGTTCTGCATGCAGACCTACGTGTCATCGCCGCACAGAACCAGGCTCACCCGTCCGGCAGACTTGCTGCCGACGAGGGGCAAGCTGCGGCTAGGTGTGGTCAGGCTCTTGTGACACGTCCTCCTTTCCAGGAAGAGCCAGACTCGGACAATGAGGTAACTCCCACATAGGCCTGTGCAGGCGTTGAGCCCATGGAGGTTTTCTTTTCCTCAAAATCATTGCATGTGGGTGTCGAGCAGCACCCTGTACCTCCCCCTCCTGGGTGCCTCCCCCCTGGGTCGTATGTGGCCATTTTTGATTTTTCTTTTAGATTAGTTAGTTAAGTTTCTATTTGATAGTTAGTTTAATTATGTAATGTAGGTTTTTGATAGTTAGTGTAATTAGTTAATATAGTTTAAAATTGCTTGTCTGTTGTGCTTTCATGTGACGGTGTGGTGCTTTGTGGCTTTTGAAAGCATCCACTGTTTGTTACAGCTGGTCCCTTCAAGCTTGTCTCGTGTATGTGTTTGCAGCTTGGGGTCCTGACTCACATATGCCACTCCTGCTTCCCTTATCCATGGGTCGCAAGGATGGTTCAGTGTAACAGCCTATTACACAAGGGCTTAGGACTGTCATATCTGTAGCATGTCTGCTGCTGTACTACTTGTGTTGGCACCCCTAGTGGGGATGATAGGGGTGATTTTGACCGCAGCTCTTCGTATGCTAGATGGGTGGTTTCATGATTCATGTGTGCATTAATTGCTATACATTGTGTATTGTGTTTCTAATCTTTGCTGTACATGTGCTTCATGCAATTCATGCTATAGACAGTGGCTGACACACTTTGGCTGGGAAAGTTGCACTGATGGAGTGATTTCAGATGTACGTCTCTGACATGGTCCACTCATGACATGCCTGAGGAGACACACACAGGGAAATTTCATGCATTAATCATGTGATTTTTGCCCTTTCTGCAGGGGGATGAGCCTCCAGACCACCTTTCCCAGCAGACATGGCCCATTGGATGTCTGGAAGCTGGACGCGTTCGGTGGTGCAGACATGCACATGTGTGCGAAGGCAGAGCCTCAGGGATTGCGCTCATACATCATACAGAAGCTGACGTGTTTCAAGGAACTCCAGGCAAGGTGAGAAGTACAAGGGGACCACACCGCAGCCAACCGTCCACCAGGACAGTTGCACATGCATGCTAAGTAGCACCACTGATGGTGAGCTTGGACAGATGTTGGTGTTGAAGCGCACAGTACAGCTAAGATGCGTTGGTGGAGTAATGGGTAGTTGATGGGAAAGTTGTCAGGGGCACATGCAGGGGCAGTGGCACATATCCTCCGGTCCAACATGGTCCATTGAAGCAGTTGTATTAGCCATGTAGCGTTCTAAAACAGGGAAAGAAGCAGCTCACAGGGACAGACAGCGGGGGACAGATTTGTGTGCAGTGCATTTCATTTACAGGTTTGAATTGCCACATGCACTACCTTCTTTATTTAGGTTATGCTGGAACACAACGTGTACTGAAGTCGTACCTTGCTAAATGCGTCTGGATGCTTACCCAGGGAACATTGGATGCTGTGTGAATCTTGACACATTGGTCTTACATTTGCCACGCACCCACTGGCGCATTACTTACTGCCTTGACTGTGTATGAACCATCACGGGGGGAATCTTACGTATGGGTACGAAGCACCACACCAGATAGTTTGTAGAGTATCTTGTTACTTTGGGGCATGCATGGTGGTGTGTGTGTGTGTTATGGGCACGCACAGATTAGTGACTCTGGCTCTCTTTGCAGCATTGAACTGCTCATGTTACCGACCTGAGAGTGCGCAGGCAGGAGGCCAGCACTCACCCCAGAGATAAGTTTCTCTTTGACTTCAATTTGAGTAATTTGGTTCTATGTGCATGATGTACACGTTTGGTCTGATTGTGTATGTGTTAATGTGATTATTATGTTTTTGTACATTCCCTACTTTCCCTTGTCAATCCTACTCCCCTCTCCTGCCCCTCATTCCGGTTATCCAGTAAACCAATGCCTGTCCCGACTGCATATCCCTAACCCTCCTTCCCCACCAGGGTCTCAGAGGCCTGTGTGAGTTTGACCTTGCAGGCACCCAGACCACGGTGGGGGTGGTTGGTTCGTGCCACTCCTGCGCATGTACACGGGAGCTGTGACAGTACACATCAGTTTGTGGTGCATCATTCGATATTATGGTACACATCCTGTTGTGACATTGTTTTACTGTGCTACCTTGGTTGTTCCATCATTGTGCTAGTACGTGGGCTTTGTGATGTACTGCTACTTCAAGTCATCTACTGGAGGCTCTTCTGGTTTGTTTTGCTGCCTGCAGGCTTTTTGCTTAGCTTATGTGTTGGCCTGCTTTGAGTTCTCTTTGATTTGTTGTTTTTGCAAGTCAAGGTGGCCTCTGAGGGTGCTGGAAACTTTTTACATGCAAGGTGGAAGATGGAGACAAAGGGGAAGGGTGATCCTGTGGCCAGGTGAACTTCAAGGATGAAGGCTACATACCCCATGCGCATTTGTTCAGTGGGTCATGGTGATATGTGAGGGAGGGGGTGTATTTTGTTGTTGGACAGTTGCCTTGCCCCACAGTGTGATGGGCACCATGACATTGTAATTGTGGTATCCTATGTACATGATGTATTGTGCTGATCAATGGCTGTTCATGTGTTGTGTTTACCTTTCAGGTGTGAGGTATAGTTGTGGTTTGACATGCTGGGGTGTACACATGGGCAATGCTCACATGTGATGAGGACACTGATGGTCACTTGATTGCACATGCATGTATTGAGTGCATGTCCCTACTGACACACACACTCGCTATGATCCACAACATGTACAACCACCCTTCCATGTCCACATGTGCACACAGTTAGCCTTCTGGGGACCACTGTGTCCCTGCAGCACATGATCTATGACCATTTGTGGATCCTGTACATGCGTGATTTGTTTTTTTATTTAGTTTGTCATTTTCATGTGATGCTCAGGGTATGCATCACACACAATGACTGGTCACTATGCTGTGTGCTGAGCAGTGTGTTGCAGGAGATGGACACAGCACACATATTATGCAGTGTTTATTTTGCCGTGCACAATGTGCATGTGAACAGGCATTCATTGTTATGTTCAAGCTACAACTGTTGTTATGCATTTGGGTATGACTTGTTTTGTGTGGGAGGTTGTTGGTCAGTCATTTCATCTGATTCCATGTCAGGCATCATTGTCTGATGCCACTTTACATTTTTTACATGTCAATGTGTATATTATTGTTATTGTGTTGGTGCTTTTCTATTGCTTGCCATGTCATGTTGTGGTTTTGGTGGCTTTGTGAGATATACCAGTGATTGTCATGGCCTGTTTTGCAAGTCTATTTGATACACACCTTGCATGTGTACCTTTTGGTCACACAGGATTGGTTAGGTTTGAGTACCTAGGGATGCACACAATGTGGCACTTGCATGGCAACATTCTCAGGGTGGTAAGGTTGTGACAGTTGATTGTCTCTTTGTCATCATCGATTGTCACCTGGTATGTGCCAGGCATGTGTGCACTCCGCATGGGGTGGGAGTTTAGGTGAAAAATGTGGCCACAAGCTGGGTCTGGGCTGCCTCGCCACTTGCCCTATCCCCTCCCATGGGCAGCGCCTGTGCCTGTGGTTGGGGATGTGGGGGCACCACCATGTCCACCGGTACGCCTTGCCGTGTTGCAACATTGGGCAGGACACATGCTGCCACAATGATCCTGCACACTACTGGGGATGCATAGAGAAGCTGGCCGCCAGAGCGGTCAAGGGAGCGGAAGCGTGACTTGAGCACGCCGAATGTGCGCTCCACTATGGCCCTGGTTGCAATATTGGCAGCGTTGTATCTCACCTGGGATGGTGTGGTGGGGTTCCGGATTGGCGTCATCATGTGGTTGCTCAGAGGGTAGGCACTGTCTCCTGGAGAGGTGATAATGGTTGTGATTATTGGGGTTTGTGTATTAGTCTGTGTGTGACATGCATACATGTGCACGGGCATTTGTACTCACCTAGGAACCATGTGTCGCCATGCTGCCCAGCTTCCAAGGCCCGGCTCAGGGAGGACATTCTGTATATGAAACTGTCATGGGTGGAGCCAGGGTAGTTTGCATAGGCAGAGGTGATGATTCCCTTGGCATCACATACCACCTGCACGTTGATGGAATGCCAGTGCTTGCGGTTTTGCTAGATGTGCTCAGTGGCCCTAGGTGGACGTAGGGCCACATGGGTGCAATCTATGGCACCAAGCACTTTGGGGAAGTGTGCCACCCTGTTAAAGTCCTGGACGACGGCCTGCCTTTCTGCGGGTGTTCTGGGCATGTATATGTGCCTGCGGACTGAGGGGTGCGCAGTCATGATTGCCAACACCTGGTGTAGGCAGCGTTTCTGCGTGGCCTGTGAGACCCCCCGCACTATGGCAGTAGTCCGCTGAAATGACCCAGTGGCCAAAAAATGCAGCACATTGAGCACCTTCTCCAGGGGTCTCAATGCTTGGGAGCAGAGGGTGGGTGATGTAAGGTCATCTTCCCACTCCCTGACCAGGTCTAGGATGATACGAGGTGGAAACCTATACCTGCCGTAGAGCTGGTCGTCAGGCATCCCAAAAAGGCTTGTCCGGGGGGAAAACATGCGGCCCCTGGCTATTCTCCTCCTCCTGCAGTGTCCTACCATCAGTGCTGCGACAAATGGGGCATTCATCTTAGCGGTATGTACGTGTTTGTTGTTTGTGCGCGCTTTTATACTGTGCGCGGGGACGCTTACGCCTGCCTTCCTGTGGCGGACGTGTTGACGCCTGTGTGCATCTTTTAGCGTGCGCTTGTTTCCCGTATTCAAATCCATGAATACGAGTTGATTGCGTGCGTGTGGGCGTTCCGTTTATTTCCCTGCAGTACTCCCCCAGTTACGCCTTCTTTTTCACATGCTGTTCCCCATTCCGTGCGTTATGCCCCGTGTCCCGCCCCTTTTTTGGTATGTGCGCGGATGTTGTGCGCTTTCCCTGTGCGCGTCACGCACGGCGTTCGGGATGTTGCAATGACGGGTGCGCCCGTGTGCGTCACACACGGGTTTGGCGCACATCCCGAGAAAAACACACGCAGGGACTTCCATGAATCGCCACTTTTTTCGGCGCACATTTGTTACATGAATCGGCCCCTGACAGTTTTGGGGGCCTGCCCTATCAAAACCATTGCACTCTTCTCCGGGAGGAAGTGGTGGCTCTGAAAAGAGTCTTTTGGTGGTGATTTTTTTGCGTTTCGAAAACTTCCTACTACTGGGAAAAGGATTGCTATAATTCCAAAAAGGGTTGCAATGCATTTTGTATATTACGCAGAAAAATCAGATTGCCAGCATAAGTAAGATGTGCTCCATCTCTGTGAAAAATATGTGTATTACGAAATATAATATTTTCATTGTGAAAATAGGACATGCCAACATCTCTCAAAAGGGCAAAGACCGCTTTGTTGACGTTGTGCCTCGTTTTCTCTGTTTGTGGACCAAATGAAGAAGAACGCAGCCACATGTGTCTCTGCGGAATACGAGAAAAAATTACTCAGGACTTTGTGAACATGTCCATGACTTTCCCAAGTGCTTCTTTCGTTGCAAATTGCAAAGAGATTCCAGAGACATGTCCTAAAATGTTCCCTCCACAATGAATAATAATAATGTCTGGATAAGGCTGTGTCACCAAAGTAGCGCAAATAGGTACCAAATCCAGCCACTTCATTCCACGCACTGCATGCCAGCGCACTTGCACATGAGGGAATCCAAGATGTGCAACCACTCCACAGCGATCTGCAAGCACCTCCAACTTATTTATCCATGAGTCTCCCGAAATCCAGACAATCTTTCTTCTGAAAGACACAGCCATAGCTATCTCCTCTCCTCCCAGGAAGAAGACTTTCTGACAAAGTCTCTCCTTACACATCACACCCAGTAAACCTCATTGACCAATCCCTTGCCCTGCTAAGTCTCATTTGCATGCCTCTCAGCCTCAAAATCCCTGTATGGAATACACGCTATCTGCAGAAAAACCACAGTGTCCACGGACAAATCATAAAATCTGAGAGTGGGGTGTACTGAGAGACCCCCGGCCAGCCCATAGAGTCGGGGTTTGCTCTTCAGCACTTTAAGACGAGATAGCTGCACCTCGAGATGGATGTAGGTGCAGGGTCTCTTACTCCAACACCAATCAATAAGGAAAACTCAATGGTTTGGCAAACGGGAGTCTGTTTAATGACAAGTACAAAAAACGGGGAAACATGGAAATCGGCAGCAGTGCAACGGCCCAGCTTGCTTCAACTCCCTCGAATTTCATACAAAACATAACTTTTATACTCAAAGCACGTCATAATCTGACATGTAACACTCAAAAGTTAACATGCAATTGTATTGGTTGGAAAAAGGTAACTTTAATATAGGTGCTAAATCTGTATATGGTAACGGAGTGAGGGATTGAGTAAATACTGTCAGATGGGCATCTAAGCCCTTCCTTCATAAATGACTACTGTAAATGTCACTAAAAGTACAACCTCTCATTGGTTCTACTAACTATAGGACCCTAGATTATTTGGTCCACTGTGATTGGGTTGGCATCAACCCCATGCATAACTCTCCACTTTGCATAGCAGCACGCAGAATGGTCAACGAGCTGCAGGGTGCCCCCTCAGCTACTCGGCCTTCCTCCAATTAAAGTTACAATCAATCAACACTGCAACAACTATGTGTCAATTATGTTACTGTGGTTGGCCTCAAAACTGCATCTTCTGTCTGGAAAGTTTTGATATCTCTGTCTGAGTGGATGCCAAGCGTAGGTGTGAACTCGAGCCTCCTCTCGCTCGGCTGGTCATATGCTAGTACAACATGGATTTGCCTGGTTTCTCTCCATTTGTGCATTTGATTTACGTTTCACCCTGCCACCTACCTTCGCTTTCTTATCTCGATTCTTCAGGGGCAGGATATGCTGTTCTTTGTTTTAATTAAAGTAGCAACTGTCTACAGCTTCTATCTATGTGACCTTGGCTTCCCTAGCACGAGCTGCCTCTGCCGAGTTTCGATTCAGCCTTTTTCCTCTTGATGCTAGAATATGGAACTTCTTGTGTTTGGCCTGTAATAACCTGAATTAGTTCTGCTTCTTATGCAAAGTGGACCCGCACTTATCATATTTTGCTTCATTTTGAGGTAGATTATATACAATGGCGAATGCCGCTCTATTCCTCTACTTTGCATAGCAAGCTGCACTGTTCTCTTTAGCTTCTTGCGGTTCCAAGCATATGTACAGGCATAAACTGACCGACTGTCTTTATTTTGCTTACAGCTCAACTCTCTTACACTTTGATAGCTTTATATCACTTTAAGCTCACAATCTCCTTTCTCAGGGTGTTTTGTCTCTTTGTGTCATTCTTGGTTCGTCATTTGTTCTATCTGTGAGTCTGTCCGGGCTCTCGTGACGTCACAATTCACCCTCTATTAAGGATTTTCTAGTTGCTTCTCCTGTACAGTACTTAAACATTCTTCATTTTATTTCATTTGCCTGTAGGGTTTTCTCAATGGGTACCTTACTGCCCATGGTTGTCTGGTTATTGGTACTTCAATAGGTATTGTTCTTATAATAGGTACTGGGCAGAGCCCCACTGAGGCTCTCTGCTGGTTTATTGCTCATCATACGTCACATATCTCGGTGTGAACGTTCATGCTACTTCAAAATGGGTGACTGGAGTACAGGCTATATTTGAGAACTCCTCTACACTCCCCCCTCTAGTCGATTCATCGACCACTTCCTCCTTTGGATTCATCTTACTTGATTCTTCTGTATTCATCTTCATTTCATCTTCTGGGCTCATTCCCTGTTCGTCTTCTGGTTCTGTAAATGATGGCTTGAAGAAGTGTCATTTTGGCGTCCATATCTTTATCACTCCTCTTAGATTTCCTGCCGTCTTTACATGTTCATCTTTGTTCCATGTCATCATCTGACATTGTCCATTTGGTTTGCAATAAATCCATCTTCCCAGATAATTTCTGCGCTTCCTGGAATAGAGAAACTTTGTGACTGGGTATGCGGAGGTGCACTCAATGTCAAAAAAATTCCTTATGGTAACAGTTTTTACTTAAGTAGTTCTTGAATTCAAGGTGCTCCCAATTAGTAGAGTGCTACCTCTACTCAACAAATGTGAAAATAAATGGTACAACGACAACCTCATTGGACAAACTGGGGGACAGCATAGGGCAAATCATGTTTGCTTCAAATTCTGCTTGATATTCAAAATACTTACATGAAGTCCCTTGTTCAATTAATAACCTGCACCGCATCTGGATGGGGGTGTGAGGGTTGGCATGATCACACCTGGATGAAGTCCTAAACATTGGCCTGCGCCACGTCTAGATGGGAATGTGAGGGCCAACAGGTGTCACACTCAGACAGAACTATGAATGTTAGCATGGTAAAGGTGAGGTAACCCACTAACCAATATAAGCTCAAACTCTGCATGCTTATCTCACTCAAAAAACTCACACAACCATCTCTCGCACAACAAGCCGCACGCACTTTACAACACTGCAACAACACATAAACCAGAACAACAGCACACGCGGACTAACTCCGATCCGATACTCGCACCAAAGCTCAGCACCCGGTGTATACTGAGTTGAAGCTGCCAACAGAACACCACTCCTCTCACTATCCGACTCCCTTCTTCGCCTTACTAAACCATCCCACTTTTATCGTTTACAGATCCGCCTGAGCGCCTGGGGACCAATTCCGTTGGTGACGGTACAAATACCTTTAACATTTAACATTTAACATCATGAAATATTAGTTAAATAATGGAGACACATTTTTTTTATGTTTTACAGATAATATTGAATTAATCCAATTCTCTATAAACCTGAAGAAGGGCGCCATTAGCCCGAAAGGCATAGTTTAAAGATAGGAAATCACATTGGGAAACCTATCAAGAGTATTGGATTGCATCAAAACAAGTGTTTGAAACATATGGGAATAATATGTGAAAGACATTAGTATTGAAACAACAAACTAGAAAAAGTACAAATACAACTGCAATGAAACAAGTTTTGATTTTTCCTTGATGAAACTATGATTAAATTATGGGAACAAATAAAAGTCTTTCTTGTATAAAAGATGGTTATTACGAACTAAATTTGTATTAATTGAACAAGGGACTTCATGTAAGTATTTTGAACATCAAGCAGAATTTGAAGCAAACCTGATTTGCCCTATGCTGTGCCCCAGTTTGTCCAACGAGGTTGTCGTTGTACCATTTATTTTCACATAGAGAAACTTTGTACCTTCTGGTGCGTGCTTGCTAGCCTTCACAAAGTCTCTTATTTCTTCATCGGTTAGGTCTCTGGGCTTCCATCTTGGTATGACATCAATCAAAATCTTCATCCCTATGGCTTTCTTTGCAGTTTTATGGCATTGTGAGATTATTGTCTTGATAACACAAAATCCTAATAATATCATCACTAGTAGGGCTCCCAGGAACTTGAATGCATCCGCCATCCATTTTGGAACCCAGGTGATCCAAACCAGCTGTCATCATCAACTTCATCGGTTTCATTGATCATCTGGTTCTGCAGGTTTGTCAGCATACCTATAGCTTCCTAAAAAGTTCCATTTTCTTTGTTGTGAGAAGGCATAAATGTGCAACATGATTCTCCTATTTTTGCACAAACTCCTCCATCAATAGCTGTGATCATGTCAAGTACATATCTGTTCTGGAGAGTCATCAGTCGGATGGCTCTTAGCTGTTCCTTGATTGCATTGAATCCTTTTATGGTCGTGTTGATAGTCTGCAGTAACTCCCATCTGGTGATCTGCAACGATTTGGTATTTGCTCCAACTTGAAATCTTGGCATGAAGATTGTCGTGAACACTGATGAGGTAAGGCTGAACAGCCTGTGTTCATATGGGATGCATGAAATGCTTCTTCTGATTCAGCAGAGAAGTAATTCTCTCTCTTCAGTCGAGTTATCAGTTCCACAGATCGCTGCTTCATGAAGTGTGCATCTGCTTTCGGGAAACTATCAATGTTCATGTCACTTTTGGCGATTACTAATGCTGGAACGTGGACATTCACAATCATACATATGCCTCCCCAGTCTCTTGGAAGTCTGATGTATGCTTTGGATCTGCATGCCCAATAATGATCCATAATTACTGCAGTTTCGTGAACCATTCGTGGAGCATAAACATTCATCCACAGTTCTGATTCTCTCCCATCTTTCTTGTGCCATTGTTTTTGAAGCAGAATTGTGGGCTTTCCAGTGGTACTATCTGCAAGGGTCCTCCTCTTTCTTCGACCCATGTCATTAGTTTTGCAAATTTTGGCAATAATGGCTTGCAGCGATTTTGCACAATATCAACATTTTCTTTGTAGAGTCCAGTGATCACCCATGCTCGGAAAATCACCACTCCTTTTTCCCATCCGTCTGGTAAAAGCACTGTTCACCAAATCTGCATCTGAGCTCTGTTCTTCCACCTTTGAGCTTCCTCTGGAGTTTTTCCTTGGACATTTTGTCTTGGATCTACTTCCCATCTTATTCCTGCTCCTTTAACTCCAGGCTTCTCGTACCTGATCACATGATTCCTTGTATGAGCTCTGTTTCTTGTCTTAATGTCTTGGACATAATCATCTTCATCGGGATAGGCTGTTTCAGTTGCCCATATTAGAGAAGCGTCACTTCCCATAAATTGGCTTCTAGTTTTGCACATGGATACGTGTGAAAGACAGTGTGCTGTCTGGACATCAATTTATACAGCTATGAAGATCTTGGACTTTCCCATGCTGTATGGTAGGAGAGCACAAACATAGCATTCCCCTTCGGAATTTCATCTCCCAACTTCCTTCATGTGCTGGTACCAAATGTTACCTAAGTGTGCTGTGCTATCCAGGTATTTGTTCAGTTCATTGTCATCTTCATGCATGCTTCTTTTAATTCTTAGTGTTTTCATGTAGTTTGCTATTACTACATCTCTGAATGCGTCTGTATGGCTTTTTCTTGATGGAGGGTTCGTAGGTATCCTGGTCCAAGGTGCAGGTCTTCTCATCTGTGCCATTTGGGTGGACAGTAGTCTGGCATCTCTTCCTTTTCCTTCATGCATTTTTTCTCTGCTGCGTGCAAATGCCCATGCCAACCAGCCTGACACTAGTCCGGTATATGGCTGTACTGTGGAACTGGTACTTTTCCCTTGTGTTAGAACATATGCGTTTGGTGATGCAGTCTCTGCGATTTTATTTTTCAGTTCCTAATGCAGTTTCCATGCTATGGCTATGTGCGGGAATAGCAAGTCTACTAACATTTGCGTCCTTGCGGAGCGTTTTTCTGAGGCTTCTTCTGTTTTCGTATCGTTTTTTGATATGACTGCTTCTGTTGTTCTTTCTAAGGTTTTTGTGGTAGGCAGTCTCTTTCTTTCTGCTGCTTTAGTTTGTGGTTCTGCAGTCATGGATGCGAGGCCTGATTCATGTACATTCAGTGTTTGTGTGCATGTAGTTGTCAGTAATTTTTCTTCATTTAGTTCGTGCTGACCCTTTTCCGGCTTTCCTGCTCATTCGTTACCACAAGAGTGTGTGTATTATTGCTAGTCACATCCATTTCAAGTTCACTCACTCCACCATCAGTTCTTCTGTGGACTGGAATTACTATGTAGGGTCTGGGTGCCTTTGTGGGTTTCATGCGTATATCATCAGGTGAGTACACTGAATTATGAAAGCTTTGTGCACCAATATATAATGCAGTTCTGATTGTTAATGACAGTAAAATGATGATAAATACAATGCATAAGTACATTATGGTTCGATATGTAAGGCGACAGCATTTCCTTCCAGAGAAGCTGAGGTGCCTCTCTTCTTGTGGGAGGACCAGGTTGGTGCTCTGGGCCCCCATCTCGATCATTAGCCGACTGTCGATGTTATTGTTTCCTTATCTAATATCGTCTTTAAAGTCCTGAGTCTATGGGTGTCTGGTGTTTAAATGTGCTCCCCTTCTCCTTCTTGCAAGTGGCAATTGTCTTTTAATTTAGGATACAGTTCCTTTGCAAGACTATGGAAAAGAAATCAAATTAAGTAATACGTCAGTTTTTTTCTTTTACTGTGCATGTTCAAAGTAGGTGAGTTCCCAATCCTCCCCCCGAATCTGCTTCAGTCCTGAGGACATGCTGGTCACTGACTGGTATGAAGAAATAGGGAAAATAACAACAAATGTAACAAATGGAGTTTTGGACTCTGCTTCTTTGATCTGTCCCTTGGCTGAAGGTTTCACAATCTTCTCCTAAGGACTCGATGGGGATTGGAAGTTTTGATTTGAGCTACAATAGCATGCAAGAGCATGTTTAGCTGGGTACACTTTACTGGATCTCTGAAGAATGTAAGTACGTCAATATTAGTTGGCCTTCCCACTAGCTCCGGAAAGTTCCGAATGAGGTGAAAGAAGACGCTGTATGCAAATCTACTGTCTTCTGGTGACAGGGACATCTGTCCCGATTTTCGTTGAAATTCAGGATCATATGTTTTTTCCTTGATGTAAACAATATCTGCACTGTCCGTTTGTGTGAAGTGCAACCAAAATTCTGGTTGTATCTAGAAGATGGTTTAAATGCTCAGTGTTCGCTGCGTCTCGTAGAAATATACGTGTGTCAGTTGCTCTTCTGCCAATGGTTGGACAGTCTTCATTATACGAAAGAACACCGTGAGGATAAATTAATTTAGTTTTTCCTGTGTTGGGAACATTTGCTTCTTTCTCACTGTACTCAGGAAGTACATTGAATTGTTCTGCAATGACAGTAAGCAGTTATTTTATTTCATTTTAAGGATCTTGGAGAAAGTCTGCGACACTTGTGATCCTTCCTACTAATGACGGTTATGATCTTAGCACTAGGATGAAGTAGGTAACTATGGCCCTCATTACGACCCTGGCGGAAATCGAAAAACGATGGCGGAAATGCAATACCGCCATCGAATAGCGCTCGGTGCGACTATGACCCGTCACCGCAAAGTACGAAGCCATTAGCGACACCGTAGTGAACGCCAACGCTAACTGCACCAAGCACGCGCGCGCGCGCCATGCCAAACCGCAAACACCACCATGGTGCAACGGTACGCCAATTCCGACCCTAGCGGACATGCACCTAACGCCATCAGGCATGGCGTAATGTACCATTCCGCCATGGCGAGAAGTACGGCATCGCGAATCAACCGTAAACGGCCCCACTGAGTGCCTGTACACCGCTCCCTGCCCACAAAGTACAACTCCCCGTAGGTGCAATGAAGCCACAATGCAACCATTGAAATGTACAAGTCACCCATGCATGCCAACGAACAAAAGAAACACAACAGGGGCCAATGGGAGCTGCAGGGCACAGATGGCACGAATACAGAAGCCATCCCAATGGACATGACCACAGTCCCCCACCAAGAAACGCACGCAAACACAGGCACCTGTGACCAGCAATATTCCGAAAATCACATCATTCCACCAGTCCACCTGGCTGACCGGCATCTGTTACACAAAACCCAATCCCCCGCCCCTGAGCATGACAACATTCAAACTGTCATATTGGCAGCCCCCATCCCTGACCTCACTGGGCTTCGTAGGCAAACGCGGCCAGTACAGTACCACGCAACTAAACCCCGAAGCCGGAACCCGATGCAGATCTCCTCACAATACATCGCCCCCCAAATTGGCATATGCCACATCACTTGCAAAGAAAAACGCTACACGGGCCAAATCCGAATAGAAATTTAATGCACATCAAAATCACCAAGCCCATACAGCCATCAGGCCATGAACTCCAAAACACCAATCACCATTGTGGGCTGCTTCCGCAAGAAATGACCAGCCACTACCTGTGTGTCGCCCTGTTCCCCCATGGTACACAGAGCCACAATCACGTACGAAAAGGCAACATGGAAGCGCACAGAACCGCAGGCCCGTCCCAATGGGGAGGCACTAGTCCAGCTGAAAGGCCGAAATGTTGCTCCGAGCCACCAGTACTGCGTAAGGGCATGTGGCCCATTGGCGATCGTCCCATAAGATCATAATGCTGCTCCACTGATTAACACGAAGCAGCAGGTGTCGGGAGTAAAATCCATCTGCAGGAGTGGCATACAGATGGCAGTGGCAAAAGGGGAGGAGATACCTGTCAACCAAAAGAAAAGAAAAAGAACAGAATGGCCATCAGAACTACATTCCAACTACTCACTTCAATGATCACACGAAATCCACAGCCATATGCATGCTAGCCCAACCAAAAGGATCATCACCACCCCAAAACCACTTGCGACTCATAACCATCTATATCGAGGTGCAAACACCATCACAAACGAGTGTACCTGTGCATGCGTCTGTCAAAACAGATTCCATCAGATGGGAATGTTAACGTGCATGGACACAAGTGTCTGAGGGCGCCTCGAGACAGGGAGGGCTCAACAAGGCCAGATGGACGATGGTCCCACAATGGCAGCCCTGCATCACATAGCGTAGGGGAGGCGGATAGATCCCAAGAAGCCCTGTACATGGCAAACTCTGTATCAAATCACCTGCCCATGCATCCATCCATCATTCCCTCATCCCGGGATCAAAATGCCAGAATAATTACTCACATAACATTAGAAACATCCATTGAGTCCGTGCGTTATGCAGCCTGCTAAATCCACAGTGCCCCAGCCCGTAATTCCAGTGTTGTGAAGTAACATGTTTTTGGGAACGGACGGCCTCATCGCCCACGTAGCTATTGCGCATCCCAAACTATTCATATCAATCATTGCTCCCTCGCCATGGGCCCTGTCTCAAGGACATAGAACAATAGAACGTTACATTTGCAGTCAGACCTGTGGGCATCTCCTCGCCGCTAGCTGGAAACCGAAAGCGCCGCCCCTCGAATTCCTCATTTGCAACATCACGTCGAAAAGGCATCTGTGGCCGTTTGAAATCACTAATTATTCCATCGAGTGCGGCTGTGTGTGAAAATGGCAACTGCCTTCACCCACGAATGGGACGCCCCGCCCGTCGTTGAACCTCGGTGCAGTGATGCATGAGGGTCCACCGTTACTCGAGTACTACGTTCCACTGACCCCTCACAAGTCAGTTCGCGACTGCACAGATAGTATGTGAAACAATGGGACCACAGCAGAATGAACATATCAACCAATCTTACACGGCCATCGGGTACAAATACATGATTGCAATAGCAAGATACAATTCCCCGAATTGCAGCGTTGTGCGCGGGACGTGCTCGGCCAAAGGGGAGAGCAGTTTGCACAGGTGGAATGAATCACCACAGGTGGAGGCCATACAGCCTGAAAACACATAAATTGCACAGCCAGTCTCCTCCCACAACCACACCGAAATGCTACCGGCAGGACTCGCGATGTTGGCCCTGGGGGACCTGATAGCACTGCAAGCGCTCCGACTCCAAGAAGAAGACGAACACCAACTACAACCAGCCGCACGGAGGAGACGCAGGAGGAGGAGGAGGCCAAGGCAGGGCCAGCAAGGGCTGCCAGCACAGCCACTACCACCACGCAGGCAGCCCGCAATCCCACGCCTCCGAGCACATCCGTTCAACCTCACTGATGAGCAGATCCACACCCTCTACCGTCTGGACCGGGACACCATAACCGCCATTGTGGACATGACACAGGCTGACCTTGTCAGCATGATAGATAGCCCAACCGCCATCCCACCCCTACTGAAGGTGGTGTCTGTACTCCACTTCCTGGCCACAGGCACCTACCAGCACACAGTCGGACAGTTGCATGGCATTTCTCAGCCACTGTTCTCACGGACACTATTGCAAGTGCTCGATGCCCTCCTGAAGCACGCAGACGACTACATCTCTCTACCACGCTCGGAGCAGGAAATAACCAACACAAAAGTGGGATTCCATGCACTTGCCGGCATACCGGGTTGCATTGGTGCCATCGACTGCACCCATGTTGAATTGGTCGTCCCACATGCCATGGAGGCCCAGTACCGCAACCGAAAACAATTTCATTCCCTGAATGTACAGATGGTGTGTGACTCCAACAGGATCATTACACATTGTTGTGCCCGATTCCCTGGATCAACCCATGATTCGATGGTCTTGAGGAACTCTACAATACCACGCTACATGGAGCGACACGCAGGGAACAGATCCTGGCTACTCGGTGAGTCTCATTACATGCATGATGATGTGGGGTATGTGAATTGGCATTGACCTGCCAGGAAGGGGGGGGGGGGTGTGCGTACGTATCAATGGCATTCCACATCATACGTTTCTCGTCCACATACAGGTGATGCTGGATATCCACTGAAGAGATGGCTCCTCACACCAGTCCGGAACCCACGGGACCAGCATGAGGAGGACTACAACCATGCCCACTCACGTACCCGTGTAGTCATTGAACAGGCATTCGGCCTACTGAAGACCCGTTTCCGCTGCCTCAGCAGGTCTGGCGGGGCACTCCTGTACCACCATGAGAAGGTTGCAAAGATGGTGATGGCATGTGTCATGCTCCACAACATGTGCGTACGTAGAAATGTGCCCATGCCCCCTGACGCAGAACTGCAAGCACCTGATGATGGTCATGATGAGGGTGGGGATGTGGCAGCACCTCATGGAGTCTGCGAGGCACCGGAGGCCCGTGACATTCGTCAGCATCTCATTGATGTATGCTTCTAGCACTCACGCCTGGTGGCTGATACATGGACACGGGACTCGTGGCACTGCGTGTGTCTGGGACATGCACAATATGGACTGTACGCCTATGATGGCCTAGTACACAAAGATCAATGTCCACACTTCTCATTGGTTGATCGTGCACTTTTTATGGCATATGTGATATCATGTTGAACACCCTATCGACCCGCCACCCAAGTGAGCCCAACACACCCCCTCCACCCTCCTACCTCCCCCCGAACACCAGTGTCCAAAGATGCTCATTGTAAGTGGGCTGTCGCTATTGCATGCCCCCTCTGCGGGTATCAGGGGCACCCCTGCCTGTGGAGCGCAGGTTCCTCCCAGATCTACGTTGGGGGCTGCCCTGGACGGAACTTGCAACGGATGATGTGTCTGCCTGCTCACGTCCATGCATGTCCCTAAGGGTTTGCGAGAGCTCAGTGAGCACACGGCGCACTGCGGCAAGTTCGGCACATACGTCTTTGGACGTCGCATGCAGTTCCCCCCTCAGGCTCTCGGTGCTTCTCTCAATTTGTGCCCTTAGCGTCTCTGTACCTCTCTCCATTTCTGCCCTAAGTGTCTCAGTTGATGTTTCTATGTCTGCCTTAGTGCCCCCACATTCATCGGCATGGTCCTTGAGGAGTGTGGCCAGTTGCTGCTGTTGTTCGATCAACTGGTCGAGGGACTGTTGCCTCTGCTGGGCCATGGCCATTTGCGGGGGTGTCACAGAGGGGCTGTTGTCCTCATGTTGCCTTGCCACAGGGCTTGTGGGGGATGGCCAGTCGTCGTCTGGTGGGTGCCCCTGCGTGGTATCCTCATGTTGTACGGGATGGAACAGACAGGGGGATTGGGACAGGTCATGGATGGATCTGACTTCGGCATCCCCGTTTTCTGTGTCCGAGCATGCTGCCATCAATGGGGTGTCACCTATGGTGCTGCTGCCACCAGAGGCAGTGCCTTCTGTGGCATCCATTGGGGGGACCTGTGGTGGTGGTGTTGTGGGCATGCTGGCTGCTGGGGTGCCTGTTGATGTTCCCTCCTCTGTGCTGCCACCTGATTTGTGCTGCTGCCGTGTCTTGATGCGTGCAGCTGAGGTGGAGGGTCTCTGGCCGTTGGTCTTGGCCCTCTTTGCAGGTGTGCTGGTAGGGGTGTCCTGTAGCTCGTCGTTTGGATCGGACCCTGTGGTGGAGTAAAGGAGGGCGAGGGTTATTGATGGGTCTGTGGGAATTGGAATGGCATTGTATCACATGCATTGGGGTGGTACCTGAGGGTGATTTGGGTCGGGGCCTTGGAGGTGCTTTGATTTGTGTGTGGAGTGAGGGTGCAGTTGTCTGGCAGCCTGCAGTTAGGGTGTGCCTGCTGCACGTGTAGTGCGTGTATTAGGGGATTTTAATTATTTATGTATTTATTGTGGGTTTTAACGTGCGCTTGCAGGCCGATGTGTGTGGACGTTCTCCTGGACATGTGTTTCTGTTGCACTATGTGGACGCATGGTACTTCACATGGATGGACTGTGTGGATTTGGCATTGTTTTATCTGGCCCACCTACCTGATTCTTCGGATGTCTGCACTCCTTTCTCCATCCCTCCGACTCCCTCTATGCTCTCCATTCCGATGGTGGAGGCACAGATTTCTTCCCAGGGGGTCAACTTGATGGGTGATTCAGGACCTCCCCCGGTGGCTGTGGCAATGTTGCGGTTGGCAGAGAGTATGCTGCGGACGCGTATCCGCAGGTCGTCCCATCGCTTGCGGCATTGCTGTGGGGTGCGGGGTGCGGTCCCCACCGCACTTACCCGCTGTGCCACCAGAGCCCATATGGCCTTCTTGTTTGCAAGTGCCGTTCTGGTCATTTGCGTGGAGAAGACGACGGCAGCATTCTCCTGGAGGGTCTCTGTTAGCACGGTGAGTTCCTCACGGGAGAAGTGGACCTGCCGCTTGCGGTCGCACGCTTTCTTCGCTACTTTTCCCATTTTTCTTGGTTTCGCTAGGGTGGTTGACGGGTTGGGGTGTGTTTCAGGGTAGTGATTTTAGTGGTTGTGTGGTTTTAGTGTATTTATAGGTGTACGCCGGGATGTTTCCCGTTCCGGGCCCATGTTTTAACTTCCGTTTCCGTATATTTCCGGCCACCGTACTTTCCGGTAGGCGCACACTGCGGTGACCGCTAAGAGGGGTGGCGGTATTGCACCTAGGGCGACGTACGGCGGCGGTGTGGGCCGTTTTGGGGTCATTTCCGCCATCGCGGACTTTGCACTTCCGCCATGCCGTGGTGCTCGTGCCCGATGGGTCGGAATGGGCCGCACTTTGCTCCTTCGTGCAATGGCGGAAACGCTATTTACGCTGTGGCGCTCCGGTCAGTCGCTTTCCGCCAGGGTCGTAATGAGGGCCTATGTCCTTTGTGATGTCCCTACCATGGGACACCATAAGTGACTTTAAATAGGGTTCCGGTGTGGAATGAATTGGGATACTGTATTTGTTTTCAATGTAAATAGCATCAGTCAAAATTTGTCATAGGCCCTCATTACGACCCTGGCGGAAATCGAAAAACGATGGCGGAAATGCAATACCGCCATCGAATAGCGCTCGGTGCGACTATGACCCGTCACCGCAAAGTACGAAGCCATTAGCGACACCGTAGTGAACGCCAACGCTAACTGCACCAAGCACGCGCGCGCGCGCCATGCCAAACCGCAAACACCACCATGGTGCAACGGTACGCCAATTCCGACCCTAGCGGACATGCACCTAACGCCATCAGGCATGGCGTAATGTACCATTCCGCCATGGCGAGAAGTACGGCATCGCGAATCAACCGTAAACGGCCCCACTGAGTGCCTGTACACCGCTCCCTGCCCACAAAGTACAACTCCCCGTAGGTGCAATGAAGCCACAATGCAACCATTGAAATGTACAAGTCACCCATGCATGCCAACGAACAAAAGAAACACAACAGGGGCCAATGGGAGCTGCAGGGCACAGATGGCACGAATACAGAAGCCATCCCAATGGACATGACCACAGTCCCCCACCAAGAAACGCACGCAAACACAGGCACCTGTGACCAGCAATATTCCGAAAATCACATCATTCCACCAGTCCACCTGGCTGACCGGCATCTGTTACACAAAACCCAATCCCCCGCCCCTGAGCATGACAACATTCAAACTGTCATATTGGCAGCCCCCATCCCTGACCTCACTGGGCTTCGTAGGCAAACGCGGCCAGTACAGTACCACGCAACTAAACCCCGAAGCCGGAACCCGATGCAGATCTCCTCACAATACATCGCCCCCCAAATTGGCATATGCCACATCACTTGCAAAGAAAAACGCTACACGGGCCAAATCCGAATAGAAATTTAATGCACATCAAAATCACCAAGCCCATACAGCCATCAGGCCATGAACTCCAAAACACCAATCACCATTGTGGGCTGCTTCCGCAAGAAATGACCAGCCACTACCTGTGTGTCGCCCTGTTCCCCCATGGTACACAGAGCCACAATCACGTACGAAAAGGCAACATGGAAGCGCACAGAACCGCAGGCCCGTCCCAATGGGGAGGCACTAGTCCAGCTGAAAGGCTGAAATGTTGCTCCGAGCCACCAGTACTGCGTAAGGGCATGTGGCCCATTGGCGATCATCCCATAAGATCATAATGCTGCTCCACTGATTAACACGAAGCAGCAGGTGTCGGGAGTAAAATCCATCTGCAGGAGTGGCATACAGATGGCAGTGGCAAAAGGGGAGGAGATACCTGTCAACCAAAAGAAAAGAAAAAGAACAGAATGGCCATCAGAACTACATTCCAACTACTCACTTCAATGATCACACGAAATCCACAGCCATATGCATGCTAGCCCAACCAAAAGGATCATCACCACCCCAAAACCACTTGCGACTCATAACCATCTATATCGAGGTGCAAACACCATCACAAACGAGTGTACCTGTGCATGCGTCTGTCAAAACAGATTCCATCAGATGGGAATGTTAACGTGCATGGACACAAGTGTCTGAGGGCGCCTCGAGACAGGGAGGGCTCAACAAGGCCAGATGGACGATGGTCCCACAATGGCAGCCCTGCATCACATAGCGTAGGGGAGGCGGATAGATCCCAAGAAGCCCTGTACATGGCAAACTCTGTATCAAATCACCTGCCCATGCATCCATCCATCATTCCCTCATCCTGGGATCAAAATGCCAGAATAATTACTCACATAACATTAGAAACATCCATTGAGTCCGTGCGTTATGCAGCCTGCTAAATCCACAGTGCCCCAGCCCGTAATTCCAGTGTTGTGAAGTAACATGTTTTTGGGAACGGACGGCCTCATCGCCCACGTAGCTATTGCGCATCCCAAACTATTCATATCAATCATTGCTCCATCGCCATGGGCCCTGTCTCAAGGACATAGAACAATAGAACGTTACATTTGCAGTCAGACCTGTGGGCATCTCCTCGCCGCTAGCTGGAAACCGAAAGCGCCGCCCCTCGAATTCCTCATTTGCAACATCACGTCGAAAAGGCATCTGTGGCCGTTTGAAATCACTAATTATTCCATCGAGTGCGGCTGTGTGTGAAAATGGCAACTGCCTTCACCCACGAATGGGACGCCCCGCCCGTCGTTGAACCTCGGTGCAGTGATGCATGAGGGTCCACCGTTACTCGAGTACTACGTTCCACTGACCCCTCACAAGTCAGTTCGCGACTGCACAGATAGTATGTGAAACAATGGGACCACAGCAGAATGAACATATCAACCAATCTTACACGGCCATCGGGTACAAATACATGATTGCAATAGCAAGATACAATTCCCCGAATTGCAGCGTTGTGCGCGGGACGTGCTCGGCCAAAGGGGAGAGCAGTTTGCACAGGTGGAATGAATCACCACAGGTGGAGGCCATACAGCCTGAAAACACATAAATTGCACAGCCAGTCTCCTCCCACAACCACACCGAAATGCTACCGGCAGGACTCGCGATGTTGGCCCTGGGGGACCTGATAGCACTGCAAGCGCTCCGACTCCAAGAAGAAGACGAACACCAACTACAACCAGCCGCACGGAGGAGACGCAGGAGGAGGAGGAGGCCAAGGCAGGGCCAGCAAGGGCTGCCAGCACAGCCACTACCACCACGCAGGCAGCCCGCAATCCCACGCCTCCGAGCACATCCGTTCAACCTCACTGATGAGCAGATCCACACCCTCTACCGTCTGGACCGGGACACCATAACCGCCATTGTGGACATGACACAGGCTGACCTTGTCAGCATGATAGATAGCCCAACCGCCATCCCACCCCTACTGAAGGTGGTGTCTGTACTCCACTTCCTGGCCACAGGCACCTACCAGCACACAGTCGGACAGTTGCATGGCATTTCTCAGCCACTGTTCTCACGGACACTATTGCAAGTGCTCGATGCCCTCCTGAAGCACGCAGACGACTACATCTCTCTACCACGCTCGGAGCAGGAAATAACCAACACAAAAGTGGGATTCCATGCACTTGCCGGCATACCGGGTTGCATTGGTGCCATCGACTGCACCCATGTTGAATTGGTCATCCCACATGCCATGGAGGCCCAGTACCGCAACCGAAAACAATTTCATTCCCTGAATGTACAGATGGTGTGTGACTCCAACAGGATCATTACACATTGTTGTGCCCGATTCCCTGGATCAACCCATGATTCGATGGTCTTGAGGAACTCTACAATACCACGCTACATGGAGCGACACGCAGGGAACAGATCCTGGCTACTCAGTGAGTCTCATTACATGCATGATGATGTGGGGTATGTGAATTGGCATTGACCTGCCAGGAAGGGGGGGGGGGGGTGTGCGTACGTATCAATGGCATTCCACATCATACGTTTCTCGTCCACATACAGGTGATGCTGGATATCCACTGAAGAGATGGCTCCTCACACCAGTCCGGAACCCACGGGACCAGCATGAGGAGGACTACAACCATGCCCACTCACGTACCCGTGTAGTCATTGAACAGGCATTCGGCCTACTGAAGACCCGTTTCCGCTGCCTCAGCAGGTCTGGCGGGGCACTCCTGTACCGCCATGAGAAGGTTGCAAAGATGGTGATGGCATGTGTCATGCTCCACAACATGTGCGTACGTAGAAATGTGCCCATGCCCCCTGACGCAGAACTGCAAGCACCTGATGATGGTCATGATGAGGGTGGGGATGTGGCAGCACCTCATGGAGTCTGCGAGGCACCGGAGGCCCGTGACATTCGTCAGCATCTCATTGATGTATGCTTCTAGCACTCACGCCTGGTGGCTGATACATGGACACGGGACTCGTGGCACTGCGTGTGTCTGGGACATGCACAATATGGACTGTACGCCTATGATGGCCTAGTACACAAAGATCAATGTCCACACTTCTCATTGGTTGATCGTGCACTTTTTATGGCATATGTGATATCATGTTGAACACCCTATCGACCCGCCACCCAAGTGAGCCCAACACACCCCCTCCACCCTCCTACCTCCCCCCCGAACACCAGTGTCCAAAGATGCTCATTGTAAGTGGGCTGTCGCTATTGCATGCCCCCTCTGCGGGTATCAGGGGCACCCCTGCCTGTGGAGCGCAGGTTCCTCCCAGATCTACGTTGGGGGCTGCCCTGGACGGAACTTGCAACGGATGATGTGTCTGCCTGCTCACGTCCATGCATGTCCCTAAGGGTTTGCGAGAGCTCAGTGAGCACACGGCGCACTGCGGCAAGTTCGGCACATACGTCTTTGGACGTCGCATGCAGTTCCCCCCTCAGGCTCTCGGTGCTTCTCTCAATTTGTGCCCTTAGCGTCTCTGTACCTCTCTCCATTTCTGCCCTAAGTGTCTCAGTTGATTTTTCTATGTCTGCCTTAGTGCCCCCACATTCATCGGCATGGTCCTTGAGGAGTGTGGCCAGTTGCTGCTGTTGTTCGATCAACTGGTCGAGGGACTGTTGCCTCTGCTGGGCCATGGCCATTTGCGGGGGTGTCACAGAGGGGCTGTTGTCCTCATGTTGCCTTGCCACAGGGCTTGTGGGGGATGGCCAGTCGTCGTCTGGTGGGTGCCCCTGCGTGGTATCCTCATGTTGTACGGGATGGAACAGACAGGGGGATTGGGACAGGTCATGGATGGATCTGACTTCGGCATCCCCGTTTTCTGTGTCCGAGCATGCTGCCATCAATGGGGTGTCACCTATGGTGCTGCTGCCACCAGAGGCAGTGCCTTCTGTGGCATCCATTGGGGGGACCTGTGGTGGTGGTGTTGTGGGCATGCTGGCTGCTGGGGTGCCTGTTGATGTTCCCTCCTCTGTGCTGCCACCTGATTTGTGCTGCTGCCGTGTCTTGATGCGTGCAGCTGAGGTGGAGGGTCTCTGGCCGTTGGTCTTGGCCCTCTTTGCAGGTGTGCTGGTAGGGGTGTCCTGTAGCTCGTCGTTTGGATCGGACCCTGTGGTGGAGTAAAGGAGGGCGAGGGTTATTGATGGGTCTGTGGGAATTGGAATGGCATTGTATCACATGCATTGGGGTGGTACCTGAGGGTGATTTGGGTCGGGGCCTTGGAGGTGCTTTGATTTGTGTGTGGAGTGAGGGTGCAGTTGTCTGGCAGCCTGCAGTTAGGGTGTGCCTGCTGCACGTGTAGTGCGTGTATTAGGGGATTTTAATTATTTATGTATTTATTGTGGGTTTTAACATGCGCTTGCAGGCCGATGTGTGTGGACGTTCTCCTGGACATGTGTTTCTGTTGCACTATGTGGACGCATGGTACTTCACATGGATGGACTGTGTGGATTTGGCATTGTTTTATATGGCCCACCTACCTGATTCTTCGGATGTCTGCACTCCTTTCTCCATCCCTCCGACTCCCTCTATGCTCTCCATTCCGATGGTGGAGGCACAGATTTCTTCCCAGGGGGTCAACTTGATGGGTGATTCAGGACCTCCCCCGGTGGCTGTGGCAATGTTGCGGTTGGCAGAGAGTATGCTGCGGACGCGTATCCGCAGGTCGTCCCATCGCTTGCGGCATTGCTGTGGGGTGCGGGGTGCGGTCCCCACCGCACTTACCCGCTGTGCCACCAGAGCCCATATGGCCTTCTTGTTTGCAAGTGCCGTTCTGGTCATTTGCATGGAGAAGACGACGGCAGCATTCTCCTGGAGGGTCTCTGTTAGCACGGTGAGTTCCTCACGGGAGAAGTGGACCTGCCGCTTGCGGTCGCACGCTTTCTTCGCTACTTTTCCCATTTTTCTTGGTTTCGCTAGGGTGGTTGACGGGTTGGGGTGTGTTTCAGGGTAGTGATTTTAGTGGTTGTGTGGTTTTAGTGTATTTATAGGTGTACGCCGGGATGTTTCCCGTTCCGGGCCCATGTTTTAACTTCCGTTTCCGTATATTTCCGGCCACCGTACTTTCCGGTAGGCGCACACTGCGGTGACCGCTAAGAGGGGTGGCGGTATTGCACCTAGGGCGACATACGGCGGCGGTGTGGGCCGTTTTGGGGTCATTTCCGCCATCGCGGACTTTGCACTTCCGCCATGCCGTGGTGCTCGTGCCCGATGGGTCGGAATGGGCCGCACTTTGCTCCTTCGTGCAATGGCGGAAACGCTATTTACGCTGTGGCGCTCCGGTCAGTCGCTTTCCGCCAGGGTCGTAATGAGGGCCATAGTCTTTTTCTCATCAAGGCTTAAATATGCCACACTTCCAAGTTCAAATGAACAGAGTATGTTGTGGCTTATATGCACAATTTTCTTCTTCACCCTGAAACTAGGATGCACAGAGTGTCCGTTTTTATGTCCTTATCCCCTTTTTTGCTTAGAGGAATGTCCAAAATGAAGCCACAACTTGTAAAAAGTTCTTTGTCTTTACTTTGATGGTCATGCGTCCTTCTTCCTCGTCATGGATCTCGTCGGCACATGCTGTGGTTCTTCCCCGTTGCTCGTCGATTCTTCTCGTTGTTGTGCAGGCAGGGGGCTTTCTCCGATGTAAGGTTTAATGTCACAGAGAAAAATCCAAGCTCTTCTGCCCTGTAGCTTCACAGCGGACGGAGTGCAGTCTTCTATGATAAAAGGACCATTGAATCTTGGTTCTTCCCACTTTTTCCTTGCATGATTCCTCACCAAGACGGTGTCACCAGGGAAGACGAGTGGAACATCTAGACCTTGAACTGATTCTGATGCAGTGTCTCCTTCTGTGTTCTGTGCTGCGCTGCACCCTGTTCGTTGTCGCTGCAGCTGGTCTGAAATTACAGTAAGGCAAGATGTCATACAGTTCAGATAGTTTCGCATTTCTGATCCTAAAACCTCTCCTGTTGACTGGGCATCACATCTAGCTCTGTCTCGGGGTTTGAGGGGAGTTCTCATTCTTCTTCCTGTGGCTATCTAATGTGGCGTAAAATGATGGTCGGAGCCCGGTTGGTTCCGAAGAGCATACAATGCCAGTGGAAGGCAGTGCAACCATCCCTTCTTTAGAGTAAGCTTCAACTTGGCTATCATTTCCTTTAACAAGCTGTTAAGCCTCTCACATATCCCATTACCTTCTGGATGATACGCCGACAAGAACTTGTGCTTTATACCAAGCAGCAAGCTTATCTGCTCAAACACTGTATTGACAAAGTGAGCCCAATTATCTGATCTCATGACTTCACACACCCTCCACCTGGGGAACACTTGCCTCACTAGAAATTTGGCCGCACAGGTAGAGTTTGGGTGTGTACATGGACATGCTTCTATCCGTCTACAGAATGGACACAACACAACAATTAAGTATCTGTACCCGTTGCATACTTGAATCATGTCGACGTAATCAACATGCAAGTGCTGAAAAGGCCCATTTTGAATTGGGATGACTCCTCTCATTACTTTTAATGTGTGCCCAGCGGTGAATTGCTGACAGATTATGCAGTTCAACATAAAAAATGCAACGTGCTCTGCTAAATTCAGTATGAACAAGTCTTCTGCAAGCGTTGCTAGATTCTCTTTTGTCATGTGCGCTGGGTAATGCAACTGCTCCAGCGCTATTTTTAATAGGGCTACAGGCATTACTGGTTTACCAGTGCTGTCCTGTTGCCACAAGCTGCCAGAGGGGTTTAAAGAACACCCTCAACATTTCCACAAGTTCTTTTCTTCCTGTGGTGCCTCCCCTTGGAGCTCCATCAATTGTGTTTGCCCAAGATCGTTATAGGCTTCAGATGTCACCCGTGCAACCATCATCCTTTCATTGGTGCACGCCACTTCCATAATCGTCTCACTTTTGGATGACATACATTTGGCTTCTGTGTCCGCTGCTTGGTTCCCGCGTGAGACAAAGTCTGTCCCCTTGGTGCGGGCGGTGCATTTCATGACCGCTATGCCCACTGGGAGCTGTAGTTCCTTAATCAGCCTGTCCAATAAGGCTGTGTGCTGCACTGGCATGCCGTCTGCTCAGAAGTATCCCCTCCTTTTCCAGCGCACTAAGCCTGCGTGCACTGTTGACATCAAATAGGCGGAGTCACTGTACACCATTACTTCCTGGTCAGTGTGATTCTCAATGGCGAGTATCAACGCCAATAATTATGCAGCCTGTGCTGAATAGTGAGATGGTATTCGTGCACTAAGAAGAACTTGAATTTCTCCATTTGCTGTGTGCTTTATCACAGCAACGCCTGTGTATCTCTGCCCATCACTTTGTTCAATTCTTGATGACTCATCAATAAAGACAATCTCTCCTCCTGCCAAGGCATTTTCTTTTACCCTGGGAATTTCATCATAGAATTCTACATAGTTCGCGCAGTCATGTATCGGTTCTGCCTTAGTGACTAGTTCTGCGATGAACATGGCTGGTTTTACCATCTTACATCGGACTATATTAATCACTGAGTTTGATATGATCACTTCATAAGCAGAATCTCTATGAGATGTCAATGTGCCCTTTGGTTTCTCTAGAATTGTAAATATTGAGTGCTCGACATACAGCGTCATGGAGCATCCCATCACAATGGTTGTAGCTTTCTCTATGGCGAACGCTGCGGCAGCTAAACTTTGTTTGCATGGGAAATGGCCTCTCATTACTGGGTCCAGATTCCCACTGTAGTATGCTAGGGGTTTGTACCCCAAGGAGGTTCTTTAAGCGAGTACTGCCGGCATAACGCTGCCATTTGTGTGTGAAAACAAGTAAAATTCCTCAGCATGATTGGGAATTCAGAGAACTGGAGCTGTACAAATTGCTCTCTCGAGTTAAGTAAACCCTTCTTCTATGGCTCCAGACCATTCAATCCTTTCTTTTGTCACTTGGGCTTTCTTTAGGGCCTGAAGTAAAGGCTTAGTATAAGAGCTGTAATCGAAAACCCATGCTTTAATATAATTGCATAGGCCTAGAAAGCTCTGCATTTGCTTTATAGTGTGTGGCTTAGCCATGTTCATTATTGCTTCAGCCCTTTTTGGGGTGACTTTCTTCCCTTCATGTGAGATCAGCTGGCGTATGTACAGCACTTCTTGTTGACAATATTGTAACTTTTCCTTGTCAACTTTATATCCTTTCTCAGCCAATAAAGTTAATAGCTGAACAGAATCGTGCCTGCATTGTTGTTCTGTGGTGCTGCAAATCAGGATGTCATCCACATATTGTAAGACAACACTTTCTAGTGCAATGTTGCTTAAATCCATTTGCAGGACTCTGTTAAAAATAGACGGAGACTCACAGTACCCCTTTGGCAGCCTTGTGCTTTTCAGACTCATTTATCTGAATGTGAATGACGTCAGATCTTGTGAGTCACGGTGCAACAGGATTGAGAAAAATGCATTTTTCAAGTCAATCACCGTGAAATATTTTGCCTCAACGGGTATATTACATAGAATTGTAGACAGGTTAGGAACTAAAGGGAACTTGGCATCAACAATATCATTTATCGGTCTAAGATCTTGAATTAGCCTCCAAAACCCCCCCTTTGATTTCTTGACAGGATAAACTGACGTATTACATGGTGACTCTGACGTAAGTAAGGTGCCCTGGTCCATCATGGCAGAGATTGTCTTAGAAATCCCCTCATCTGCCTCTCTGGACATGGGATATTGTCGGGCTCTTGGTAGGATCGCTTCTGGTTTCAATTTAATTCTTACTTCTCCCACCCTTTTCAGGAGACCCACGTCATGGGGTCCGGTAGTCCACACGGAGATAGGCACTTTAGCTATATCATCATCAAAATATTCAGGATGTTTTAGTGCTAACATCATTTTCTGAGGTACTTCTCTTTTAATCATCTTTACCCAAAAGGTGAGACTCACTTCCACTATTGTCTCTCCCATATCCAGTTGTTCTTCAAACAGATCATCAACGGTGACGTCAGTCACTCGATATACTTCTTTGATGGCGATAATCGCGCACCATTGTCTGCCCTCCTCATCGTAACTGTCAACCAAAACCACTTTCACTCACACTGCAGCTGCGTGTATCATCAAGGGAAATACTTGTCCCTCCTCCTCATGCATAGGTATTCATGGTCTGAATAAAAACTCATCAGGGGTTCTCATGATTGTGTCTGCAAGGCCTGCTAATCCTGCCATAAGCACAAGCATGCCATATGTGAACATTTCTAGCTCCAATGGTATGGCCCTCATGGCTAAGTGTCCTGAGTATGCTCTAATCATTTCACATGTATTTGAATAGTGCATTCCTGGAGTGGAGCATACTATGTCCTCCTCCATGAACAAAATTGTCATTTTCAATTTTGTCATTAGGTCTCGACCCAAAATGTTTACTGGGGTCTGATGTTAATACAATAAAGGTACATTCATTTCGCACTCTCCTATGGAGACTGGGAGTGCGTCTGTAAAGGGAACTCGACTGTGAGCTCCTGTAAAACTCTGAGTATCTATGGCCTCACCGGACAAGGAAAACTTGCCTTCAAGTATGCACAAGCGTGTTGCACCCGTGTCCACTAGGAAGGAATAATCCTTGCCCCCTATAACGACATCCACCCTAGGTTCCCTATGAGGGTCTGGTGTCACTGATAGGATAGAGCACATCAGGGTTCCCAGTGAGCTGTCCTAGTTCATATACAATTTTGGCCCACCGTGCACTTGTATATTTTCCCCATTCCCATTGTTGCTTCCCCTTCCAGGGTTCTGGGTCTGCCTCATTGCCTGTGACACTTGCAATGGTGCCTGTTGGATTTGTCCTTGCGGAAAACTGCGCATGCTCTGAGGTTGCACTCTGTGCTGCGCTCCTGGCACTTGTTGTTGCACCGTGTGATTCTTTGCAATGCCCTGTTGTACACCTGCAGGTGGATTCGCCATGCCTGCTCCCATCCCTTGGCCGTTCAGCATCATGCCTTGATTTCTGCATGTGCGCACCAAATGCCCTTTCATTCCACACAGCCAACATACTGGTGGTGGTCGGATTATTTACCCATTTGACATATCTGGGTTTCTATTTTCACATTTTGAAAGCCTCCCTGATTATTTTGGAAGCCTCCTGCCATCCTCTTCCCCTAAATCCTCTCCCCCGTGGGTAAAATACTATGTTACCCTGATTATTCTGTTGTGGACTTGCCACCTGCTGCATGCTTTGTTCAACTGCTTTAGTTAGCTTGGCTCCTTCAAGAGCGTACTTTGATAGTTTTGTTCTGCACCAGTTTCATCCTTCATTTTTCGAGTCATTATAGCTCCCATATCGGAAGTGTCTGGGTAAAGTACTCGTAGCGCTTTGCATACTGCTGCTCTACAATTGTTAAATGGTGCTCCATCATGTGCGGTATTGATTGTGGTTACACCAGGGTACCCTGCCCGTGCCCACATATCATCTGCTCTCACACCAAGTCTGGTGATTAGGAGACCCTTAATGTCCCCTATGGCTCATTTTTTCTAACTCATGTATCCATTTTCCAGCTCCCGATGTCAGCATTGGAAGCTTGTTTTTAAAGTTTTCCTGATCCATGTGTGGCCATGGAATATATTGTGGTCTTACTCCCCCCTTCTCTAGTAGCGGAAATTGGAATGTGTAGCCCTCTTTATCTTCTCTCATTGTTCTCCTGTCTATCGCAGGGGTAATATTCCCGCATTGCCGTCTACCTGACAATGTCCTTAGTCTGTCCACATAGGGCGGTGAAGACACCCCCCTCTGACCATGAGACACTACTTCTTGTCGATCAGACTGTGTGGTTGACTCTGATGCCCTCGGTGCAGACTCGCTAGCATCTGACCATTGTATCCCTTTTTCTCTTGGGAGACGTCCTTCTTTCTGTCTCCCTCCTTCTCTGCCCTCACGCTCCTCTCCTTCGGAGTCCTCCTCCTCCTTCAGACATTGTTTGTTCCCAATTTATGCAACTTCTTGTATCTTCTTTATTCCTACTTATTTCTAGTCTATCCAGGGATAGGTTTTTATTCCCGCTACTCCGGGTGACGTCCTCAGTGTCATACAGTTGAGTGCTCTCCAGGCGCTCATCTTCCCCCTCTGCTTGGGGTATTTGTTCTAACAGCATTTCATCATATATTCTATCGATCGTTTCTCCGATGCTTCTGGTGTCGAAGTCATCGTCATTATTCACCCTAGACGTGTCTGGTGCCGAATCATATGCAGGAAAAAATTCTTCAATGTCTTCCCAGTCTCCAAATGGATCAGGTTTTTAACTTCTATTCCCAAATATTCAAGATCGGGTGCTCTCTGTCTTCGCTTACGTTCAATATCGTCATTAAATTCATTGTGCTTCCTCGCCTCTTCTCTGACCCCATCTTCTTCCTTTCTCTTTTAATTTCTACGTTTATCTGCCCTTTGTATTTCCTCATCTCTTCGTCTTTTTATTCTTTTCTCACATATTCTTTTCTCTTCTAACCTTTGCTGTTCCTGTCTGTCTCAATCGTAGGCTGCTCTTGGGTTGCGATCGAGCTGTTTTTCTTACTCGTCGCGATATAGCTGTTCTCGCCTTTGTCTGTCTTTCCTTCTTATCCTTTCGTCTCTTAATTCCTTTTCTTCCCCCTTTCTCTCTGTTTCATCTAACCTCTCCTTTTGTTTTGCATCATCATCCTGGGAGGATAGCTCAGCGGCAACGTGCTCACCTTGGAAGCAAGACGACATGAAGCAACACAGGTTCAATCCATGGGTACGCGCTTAGAAACCTCTGGGTGTTTAAGTGCGGTATAAATATGCAACTAAGACACAAAAAAAACAATTACGCATCTAAAAAACAAACAATTCATGTAACAGCACCTCGATGCCTGCGGGCGGTGTGAGCACCTTAAAAATGCAAAAAAAAAAATAATAATAATAATAAATCAATTCTTTAACATCGAATTTCAATAAAATGTGTCCTCCCATCCATTCGTCCTTTGCGAATGCTATCTCATCAGTTCTGTCGTCACTCCCTTTCCATTTCTTCCCTTCTCTCTCCTTGTCGAGCGATGCACTTGTCTGTGACTGTTCTTTCCTTTCATCATCGCACCTCCCCGTCTCCCTTGGGACTGTGGAGGTGATATTCTTGTCCTTATCCTTCCCGGATTTTTCGTCACTACTATGTGTAGGTGTCTCATATGCAGGGTTGCTGTACCCCGTGGCTGCTTTAAGTTCGCTCAACGGGTACAATCCCTCAATCTCTCTTCCTTCATCTTTTGTTTAGGTTGGGCAAGTGGCTCGGTAGGCGTCTGACCCCCCTCAGTGCATATATTAAGTATCCAATCTGTTGTCGGCTCTTCCTCCTTTACCTGTTCGTACATTTTCCACAATTCAAGAATAGCAAGGTGTTTTTCTAACTTCTTGCCTGTATATGTGGCAGGCAAATATGTCGTCATATGTTGTAAAATGGCTTTAGATAAAGGCCCATTTTGTGGCCATGGCATAAACATTTTATGGGCAGTACCTTTGACCCACTCAGTGCTATACCCCTTTAGCTTGGGTGCATGTTTTGGCAATTGTTTGCATAAGTGTGCTAATGGAGTTATGTCTTCCATGTTTAAATCTGTTCCCTTTCCTCTTATATAACACTTGCCAATGCTTTTGTGTGGCTTAAACAACTTGTGAGAATATGAGCAAGCACCAAACACTGCAAGCTCCAATACAAATTTTCACAAGCATTTTTTATATAACCAATTTGCTCAAAAACCATCAATTCATATACGATTCTGTCTCAGCTATTGAATCGCGCAAACATTTTTTAATCAGTTCTCTTAAAAAATTTCACATGTGATGTCAGCGAACAAATTACTCATGTTCTTTTGGAAGAGTTATTCTTTATTTGTGATGTCACGACAGAAAACATGTAAGACAGACTCTTAACAGACTAAACAGACACCAGCTGGACACAGATATCTCTGCCTCTAATCATTACCCCTTAATGGAGTGTAAACAAACCCCTTTCATGGCGTCTTTAAACATTGTGGTAGTCTACTTGTTCCCCATTTTGTGGGACTCTGGGTACACGTTTCTTCTAGCCGCTATATTTAAGCGCAGGAATAAGGCAAATACTCTCACTTCTCAGTTGTCCGCCCTGGTAACCTCTCTCTTCTCGGGTGTCCACCCCGGTAACCTTTATTTATTTAATCATTCAAGAGTCATTATCCCCATATATATATATATATATATATATATATATATATATATATATATATATATATATATATATATATATACAGTCTTCTCAATTTCTACTTATATTTTGTTTTTTCCCTCCTCCCTCCGTTACCTTTTTCCCTTTACTTGTTCTAAGGCATGCAATGTTTGCCAAAGCACAACATTTTTGTTTCACTCACCGTTCGCATTGTTCGTCTCTGGATTCTCGGGATCACCGCCTTTGTTACCGCCTTCTTCAGCTTTTCGCCCAATCAGCTGCCCCTAGGAATGGGAATGGATGTGTTGGGAAAACAGGTCCCTTCAGGCCCTGACTGCAGTTTTCTTGCTTATTCTACCATTGTCTACAGGGAACTTCACGGTCTATTCAGCCGAATGGCAAAGGACTTGTGATATTGCCGAAGACCTAGAGTTACTTCATGTCGACGGTCAATAGGTGTCTTACTTCAATCAATAATCGATAGTCGATAAACCATCCGATCTTTCCTACCAAGTGTACTGAGAGACCCCCGGCCGGCCCACAGAGTCAGGATTTGCTCTTCAGCAGTTTAAGACAAGATAGCTGCACCTCGAGATGGATGGGGGTGCAGGGTCTCTTGCTCCAACACCAATAAATAAGGACAACTCAATGGTTTGGCAAAGGGGAGTCAGTTTCATGACAAGTACAAAAAACAGGGAAACATGGAATTCAACAGCAGTGAGACAGCCCGTCTCACTTCAACTCCCTCGAATTTCATAAAAAACATAACTTTTATACTCCAAACGCGTCATAATCTGACGTATAACACTCAAAAGTTAAAATGCAATTCTATTGGTTGGAAAAAAGGTAACTTTAATATAATTGCTATATCTGTATATGGTAACGGAGTGAGGGGGTTGAGTAAATACTGTCAGGTGGGCCTCTAAGCCCTTCCTTCATAAATGACTACTGTAAATGTCACTAAAAGTATGATGTCTCATTGGTTCTACAAACTATAGGAGCCTAGATTATTTGGTCCAATGTAACTGGGTTGGCATCAACCCCATGCATAACTCTCCATTTTGCCTAGCAGCATGCAGAATGGTCAACCAGGTGCAGGGTGCCCCCTCAGCTACCTGGCCTTCCTCCAATTAAAGTTACAATCAATCATCACTTCAACAACTATGTGTCAAATATGTTACTGTGGTTGGCCTCGAAACTGCATCTTCTGTCTGGAAGGTTTTGATATCTCTGCCTGGGTGGATGCCAAGCAGAGGTGTGAACTTGTGCCTCCTCTCGCTCAGCTGGTCACATGCTAGTACACCATGGATTTGCTGTGCTTCTCTCCATTTGTGCATTTGATTTTCGTTTTACCCTGCCACCTGCCTTTGCTTTCTTATCTAGATTCTTCAGAGGCAGGATATTCTGTTATTTGCTTTAATTAAAGTAGCAACTGTCTACAGATTCTATCTATGTGACCTTGGCTTCCCTGGCATGAGCTGCCTCTGCCGAGGTTCGATTCAGCCTTTTTCCTCTTGATGCTAGAATATGGAACTTCTTGTGTTTGGCCTGTAATAACCTGAGTTGGTTCTGCTTCTTATGCAAAGTGGACCCGCACTTATAATATTGTGCTTCATTTTGAGGTAGATTATATAAAATGGCGCTTGCCACTCTTTTCTTCTACTTAGCATAGCAAGCCGCACTGTTCTCTTTAGCTTCTTCCAAGCATGTGTACAGGTGTAAACTGATCGACTGTCTTTATTTTGCTAACAGCTCAACTCTTTTACGCTTTGATAGCTTTCTATCACTTTAAGCTCACAATCTCTTTTCTCAGGGCATTTTGTCTCTTTGTGCCATTCTTGGTTCGTCATGTGTTCTATCTGTGAGTCTGTCCAGGTTCTCGTGGCAACAACATTCACCCTCCATTAAGGATTTTCTGGTTTCTTCTTGTACAGTACTTAAACACTCTTCATTTTGGTTCATTTGCTGGTAGGATTTTCTCAATGGGTACCTTACTGCCCATGGTTGTCTGGTTATTGGTACTTCACTAGGTATTGTTCTTCTAATACGTACTGGGCAGAGCCCCACTGCGGCTCTCTGCTGGTTTATTTGCTCATCATACGTCACATATCTCTGTAGTTATGTGGTGACTCTGTAAAATGGGTGACTGGAGTGCAGGCTATATTTAGGACCTCTTATACAGGGGAATGAACATTTTAATTGTGTGCCCCATTTCCCTTTTGAGATTAGCTCGGAAAAGAGCCTTTTTTTAAGATGGTTCAGAAACACCTTTTATTTTGTAAATTGTTTTGTTGTTTTTTCCTTATTTTCCTCCAAATATCTTCACATTAGCTTCTCCACAGCAATCCTTACGTTCCAAAACAGCATGGCACTTCCCATAAAAGATAAAGACATGCCATCTTCTTTGAAGTAAACAACATTACGGGAATCAATGTTGCCATTATTGCAAAAGAACATGCCACCTCTAATCATAAAAGCAAACATGCCTTGGTTAATTAAACACCTAGAAACATTTTGCTGAGGACAAAAAACAGAACTTTTGTCCCATACTGCCCTAGGTACCGAAGCAGAAAAAATAACCTTGGCCTTTGGAAGTATTTTCATGACTGCCTGAACCAAGTTTTTCAGATCTTGCAACAAAGTAGGGGCACTGACATAGCCCAAAAGCAAAGCACCACAGTGCAGGACAACTGCATGTGGACTATTAAACCTAGCCATATCTTGACAAACTTCTAGCATTGCCTGCAAATTAAAACCAGGCACAGTGCACTATACCAGCTCCACTCCTTTTATGTCAAAATTGTTAGCCACATTCCTAAATTTAGCATACTGCTCCAAACCATTCACAAACATATTTCCAACCAGCAACACCCTGACTTGCTCCACCTCTGCCATCTTCTCTACACACAGCCTCTCTCAATACAAATCAGAACCTCAACACCTGATTGCCTAATCCCCAAAATATACTCCCATTTCATGCTCAGATGTGGCACGCCCCGTCCGCGAATAGCCGTGGTGTCCGCAGAGCCCATAAGTAACACTGGGCAGTCCTTCTACCCTTTCCACTTCACTCTCTGCACCATTCCCTCATTGGCTATTGTTAAGCAGTCACACAACCATCCACCAATCACATCCAAGAATTCTACATCTAACTCCATCATCACAGTTTAGCACTTTAGATGTACTGTTGATCACTCTGAATACAATTGGGCTGTGATTGCAAAGCACGTACAGCAACAACTACTGTAAAACTCTCCAAGATGTCTGCTTGCTGAGTCATCCACATCCACATGAATGAATACAAACTACAGGTATGAATATTTACTGCACAACACATGTACAGCCCTTGTATAAATGCATATAAATGAGGTAACTGCCACTTATCCTGTATAACCTGTAAAAAAAAACATACTGTCATTCCTCCCATCTGCTATGATCAATTGTCGCTTGCAAAGCTGTCTGCTCTCCACATTTTTATTTACTCATATTACTAACTTTAATGTGCAAACTGTTATTCTCTTCGTTCATTCTGTCATTTGTGTAACCACTGCGACCTATGTATCCACATTTCAACTATAATAGCATTTAATGCATTATAGTACACAGGATGTACATACAGTTTCCTTTCTATACAATCTGGATATTTTACACAATCTATCATTTGAACTTTCTTTTTGAAATAATTATAAAAGTAAACAGGGACAACACACACAGCTGTCTAATTAAGTGTAATTTCATGTTAAAAGATGTCAGAAATAACAGCATAATTGTGGGATAAGGCGTTGTAGTGTGTTATAAAATGACACACAGCCAGGATGAGTACATGTGTCTTTATTCATGCACACAGATATCCAATATCATTTGAAAGGCTCCCACCTGAAATGAACACTACTGCCTCTACAACTGTTCTTCCAATCTAGACAGCTCTCTCATTCCAGCTGGTTGCCCATTCCGTTCTAGAATTTACCACAGCATTCAACTATTCACAGGTGCAGTCATGTCTATCACATCATGTACAACTATGTACAAACAGTGTAGTAAACCCACACATGCAATATCTCCCCAATTCCCTTCAGTCTGCAACGCAAGCACCGCACCCTTCATTGCAACCCTTACTTTATTTCAGACTCTCCCATCTTCAAGCACCACAGGATCACCCGGTAGTTTACTATTCACCTGCAGTCTGGTAAACTTGCTTTGTCGCATTGCCACTTTTCCAGATTTTCTTATTTGAACCTTCTCCCGTACAACTATCCTGGAGAGTAATAAGCTGCTGAACCCATCAAATCCTTCTACTTTATTTCCCACACCTTCACAAATGGATACATTGCATGCTTTCCACTCTTTTCCTGCCATTTACCCTGTGTAAATATCAAGAAAAGCATAGTTATTTCTCCTATCTCCTAACATCCAATAGCACCACCTTAAAAAACAAGTGTGCTCTATGTGCTTACTACTGTAATTATTTCTAAAGCATGTTCAACTGACAGATTGTAAGTAAAATATATGGAATGCACATAGACAAAGGAAAGTGCATTTGCATGCCATGCACAGTTATCAGAAAGCACTGCTACTGCAAAAAAATAATGTCTACATTAACAACAGAGCAATTAACACACATATTTACTAACTTCTTTCTTTCACAATTGCAGTGAAGACCACTCTCCAGAAAACCAACAGCATCTGAAGTATGAACCAGAACTCAGAAGCAACCTACTCTTTCATCCCAAAAAGTAAATGAAATACTGCCATAATGTTCTAACTGTTACTCAAATACTGTAGAATTCTAATATTGTAGAACAAACAATTGTATTAACCCTGCAGCATTAGATTCAGTATTATGGCTTGCCCCTCAGCAGCGGCATACTTTGTATTGTCATCTGAACACCAGTGTAGTAACACACAAATACAAGAATATCCTTCCATACGTGAAGTAACAGCCCATTGCACAATCACACACCTCTACATACATGCTTACATCATACTCAGACACTGATGCACAAAGCACACATACACTGCACAACATCCCCACACACTTTCTTTTTTTCTCCAACAGACCCCAAAGAATGCCTACCAAAAAGAAACTCTGTAGAAAGCAACGCAGAAGTAGACACAATCAAAATACAAGGGTCCAAAATAAGCATCCGCTTCTAGCAGAATGTATACAAAAAGTTCCAATATAAAGAGCTAATACAGTCACTAAGCGAAATCAAAATAGCTTCCAGTAAAGAAACTTAGCTTCCTCTTTCAAAATGTAAAATTAAACAGAAATTGATTAACAAGACTGCAGCTACCACTAGTGCTAACCCTGCACCTACAAATCTCGATGTAGCCACAAGTAAGCATACCAAAAAAATATTTTGCAAAAAATGTTCTGCCACAGAGTCCCTCAGAACCTTATAAAAACAGAAGAGAAATCACTCAAAAACCTTAAAACCTAAAGTAGAAAATGAATCATAGAAGCTCTAATAGACACTGCAATCCTTCTCAAAAGGAAATGATTTATTTTAGTTTTAAACAGAATGAAACCACAAACAAAACTAAGTACTAAACTACAAAAAAGACTTCTCAATAAACAGAATATCAACAAACATAACTTCGCAAACATATGTGGAGGTGAATGGACTCACATTACCAACACAGAACCATATTTCATTGAAGATGGATTCAAAGAAAAGCAAATAATCCCAATTGCCATACATAGCAGTGGACGAGGGTATGAAAAATGTAAGAATACCGTTATGGAACAAGAAACGCTGCGAACAAAAATATCCCCAGAAAACTTAGTATCAACTCTCCATTCCACTGAACCCCAATGCGTCCAGTCTACAAATGGCCGTGCTCATCAATGTGTAACATAGCCAAAAAATCTTTCAGATGTTTACGCCGGTTCCTCAATCAGTATGGGAAAGGCAAAGATAAATTGAAAATAAAACTATAGCAAAGTATGGACTCCTGCCCAGTATGCAAATACACTAGACTACAAGGACATTCATTGTCTTGTATTTCTGGGCCTATTTGCAAAATCACTTTCCACCATATCAAAATGATATCAACACACCATTCAACTATAAGAAATTTGGTTCATAAACTGTACTATGCCAAAAGTCCTGCTTTAGCACTAACCAATATAAATAACAATCTTCTACATGGTACATCCAAAGAACTACTCGAAGAAATAGAGCATATCCAGAGAAAATATTTTGGAAGTGACAGCCACTTACAAAATGCAATTGCTTTACAACAGACTAGAAATAACTTTACAGATGGCAACCTTCTATTACACACATATAACAAAGAAATACTCAGGTTTAAAAGTGCATCTGCTGAAGTAGCAAACCATGTGTGTTTGTGTGTGTGTTGCCACATGACTTTTTATAGAATAGCACAAAAACTGTAGACATAATGTACAAAATAGAAGACAATAAAGATTTCAAGTGGTTCCAGCTCACTATTTTATAGCAGAAAACAAATTAGAAATTACTGACTCCTTAATACTTTGCAGTTACTGCACTGAAAAACTTGACAACAACCAAACACCTTCATGTGCTATCACAAATAACTTGGAATTATTCCCACTACCAAAACCCCTGCAACAACTTGTATGAGAGCATCATAATTCAAACAGTGCACCTATTTCAAGCAATAATATGCCTTCACCCAAAAATAGCAAAACTACCTCCCTTTGAATTACTCAAAGGCATTTGTGGCAAAGTAGTTTATTTCCCATTAGATCTCAAAGAAAATGTACACACTCTGGGAGTGCAAAATCCAATAGATCAATATTTAATAATCTTAGTAAATGGTATACCTAGAAAAGAAAAAAAAATGGCAACAACTCGTGGATTTACATAAAGTTAGACAAGCCTTGCAATAGCTTTAAGACAAAAATGAATACTACAAAGAAATAAATATTGAAGAAAACCGGAGGGAAACCACTGAAATAATTCAAGACCCATCAGACACTGGTAAATTTCAATTTCTAGATCCTGCTACAGAATCCAATATTTTATACCATTATACAATTCACCCATTACACTCTGAAGACACCATAGATGTTTCACTGGAAACGTACCAAATGCGATAAGCCAAAGGATCTCCAATCAGCATATGGGAAAAACGTATAGAAGCACGTGCCTTTCCTCTACTCTTTCCTACTGGAAAAGGAGTAAGGTACGATGATAGACCCCAGATTCAGACAAAATGTGGAATAGATATTCCACCTTCTCTTTGAAAGTCAAATAGCAACTCTACAGAATTGCACACACATTGAAATCACACAATTTTCAAAATATGTCAGCTGCACAATTACTAGTGCAAGAACAAGATGAGGTTTTACAGTCAAGCATTAGAAATCTTTTAGCAAACATGCGTGGTACAAAAAAATACTGGTTCCGATGTCACAGAGATGTACGCTGTATGATAAGAAACCTTGGCCCACCCACTTTGTTTGTGACATTAATTTGTGCAGAATATGCATGGAAAGATGTACACAATTTCCTATGCATAGCAAGCAAAAACAAAACAAATATAGATATAAAAACACCAGGAGAACTATGCTCTCTATATCCTGTAAATGTATCAAGAGATTTCCATCATTGCTTCATTGCTATGCTACACTTCATTTGTAATAAAACTGTTCCTCTCCTCGGAGAAGTGCAACACTTTTTTTGGAGAAGATAATACCAAGCCAGAGGAGCACCCCACATCCACATGCTTTTGTGGATAAAAGATGCTCCTAAATTTGGTCAGGACAGTGATGCCACTGGTTTGAAGTAAATCCAAAAATGTGTCACTTGTGAAATCCCTTCACAAACGACACATAGGGCCTAATTACGAGTTTAAAGGCACGGCTGCCGCCAGTAATGACATTTTACCGCATCCATGGAATGGGCAATTATCGGGTCATGCCGACCTTGGTGGACGTGGTAATTGCCCATTCCATGGATCCGGTAAAAATCTATCCCCATTCCCATTTGAGCCCCATAGGGCTCGATTGGAATGGGAAGGGAGCTAACAATGAGCCCGTTAATAAACGGCCCGTTGTTAGCTCCCTGGTGCCGTCGCGTGACCTGGAAAGGACGTCTGGTCTGACCAGATGTCCTTTCCGGGTCCCGCAAGGGAACCTCGTAATAGGGCAGAGTGGGTTTAATGGCACCGGCACCATTACCGGTGCCGTTAAACCCATTCCACCCACCTTGTAATGAGGCGCATAGAAACCATAGCCACAAATGATCCCAACAGCCAAGACATTTTACTAGACACATACTACCCAAACAGGAGTACCACTTTGCAACCATGTGTCTATACCACATAGCCCAAAACTTCACATACAAAAATAATATTAAACCAATTGAGAAGAAAGGTAGATACAAAGTGGAAAATTGTGAAGGCAGCTTAGTGAAACTTAACAAACAAAGCTTAATTAATCATCAAATTGTCATTAAAAACTCCTCAACATAAAGAACTGTATTAAAAGTCCCTGCTACAACTTTTTAAACCATGGAGAAAAGAACAAGATTTACTAGATACCTATGACTCCTATGAAGACTCTTTCAAATCAAATGAAAGGACTATAACAGACGTAAACTTTACACAGTACAAAACAATGTTGCACAAGGAACAGCAACAAGAAGAAGAATTCAAGGTGTAACTAGATGTGGACACTCCTGACAGTAGTCAACCTTCTGTAACAGGAAGCCAACAACCACTTGGACAGCCACTAATAGCAAATGAGGCAGAATTAGCAATGCTTGAAGTGGATAACACCATGGCCCTCATTACAACACCGGTGGTAACCAATAGCGCTATTAGCACCATGGTTGCTGCTGGTATTGTAACAAGTCCGCCATGGTGCAATGGGGAATTACCACCCCATTCCAAGGTTGGCGGGGCAGTAATTCCCCATGCACCATTGCCCTTCCCCATTCCCATTTTTGCCCCATAGGGCTCAATGGGAATGGGGAAGGCGGTAATTACGGTACCGCAAATTGCGGTACCGTAATTACCTTCAACGTCCCTTTGCGGGTCCCTACTTTAACGGCTGGTCCAGACCACCCGTTAAGGTCAGGAGCCGCAAAGGGGCCTCGTAATTAGGCACTAAGTGGTTAACGGTGCCGCAGCCTTTTACGGCACCATTAACCCCTTAGTGCCAGGGTCGTAATGACCCATGTGTCAGTATGAGCAGTCTACAGAAGACTTTGCTCTACTGAAATCACAACTAAACAATGAGCAGCATAGCAGTTTCCAAGAAATAACAAAACAAATTGAACATGTTGTGCAGCATAAAAGTACAAATTGTACCTGCCAAGACTACAAACCTATACTTCAATACGTGAGTGGTCAAGCTGGTTCAGTAAAAACGTTCTTAATCAAAATCATCAGCAAATTCCTCCAACAATTGATAAACATCAAACTGTCAGCTGTTGTAACTGGAACCACAGGTTTAGCACCTACAACATAGGCGGTGTCACTTAACACCGATTACTATTCCTTCCAGTAGAAAACCAAAACAAATTAGACTATTACAAACTTTCTCCAGAACCTGCAATGGTAATTACGCAGATTTTTCAAACAAATGAAAATGCTGCTTATAGATGAGGTAAGCATGGTTTTCAATCTAATCTTTGCAGGAAAACACATTATAGTTTTCAGAGATCTTCTTCATTTAACACCAGTTAAAGGTGAACCTATTTTTAAAACCTTAGGGCACAAACTATGCCGTAAAACTCTTGGCACCATAGGAAATGTCAACATTTCCAATATAGAGAATTAACTGAAAACATGCGTCAGTCTGCAGACCTCACACACACCAACATTTTGAAAAGTATTAAAGTTGTTGTACTATCTCGATAAGCACAATCTACATTGAAAACCAGGTACATCCATGCAGTCTATGGCCATTACTCATGTGCTACTGATGTAATAGAACAATTAGCAGACAAAAATGTTAGTCCTTCATAGAAATACAACCAACAATCCTGACAACACTTACAGTGTTTCTGGAATAAGGCAAGAATTGGACTACTGTTCTGGAATGGTCAAATTCACTATAAACACACAAGAAGATCCACAAGAATGTGTAATGTACTTACTACAAGTACTGGAAAACAAAAACATACCTATAAATGAAATCTTCCAGATTTAATAATTGCAGACACATACATGCACTCTCTGCAGCCATGTGGCACAGGAAGAAGTCCCTAATGAATGTCTTGTGTATGTATCCATACTTAACTGTGAATCCATTGCATTTCAGCAACGTGTACAAAATGCAAACCATGGCAGATTATGTACTTCCTGCAATTCAGATAATCAAAGTATATAGGTAATAGCAATGCTTTTACGTTACAATGCAAATGGTACCAAAAACAACTGTAAATTGACTGGATTCACACATGGTCAAGTATCACTTGGTAAGAAATCCTTCACAACAATAGGTATAATCTATAACGCAGTAGCCACAACCAATGCAGGTCACTACATTGCATATATAAAATAAATAATGGATGGTTCGAACGTAATGATAGTACCATCACTCTGAAGCAGAGATTACCAGCAAATCTTGTAAACACTTACTTAATATTCTTAGAACCAAAATTTAATACGTAATCTGTGTATGAACATAAGCAAAGATTCAGCTTCAAAACTATGCACAATTAGAATACGCCAACATATATCTAACTGCCCCAAGATTCTGCAACAAGCAAAAAGATAAATAAATACCACTAAAATGTAACAAGAAATAAACAGTATACGCCAACAGGTATCTAACTGCCTCAAGATTCTGCAACAAGCAAACAGATAAATAAATACCACTAAAATCAAACAATAAATGTACAGTTAGAATACGCCAACAGGTATCTAACAGCCCCCAAAAATCTGCAACAACCCAACAGATAGATGAATAGCATAAACGTAGAAATAAACAATTAGAATACGCCAAAAGGTATCTAACTGTCCCAAAAATCTGCAACAAGCCAACAGATAGATGATTAGCAAGAAACAAGAAATAAACAGTAAAACAATGAAAGAAATATATTGTACCACAACATAGAAGGTTTTTTTTAATCCAGCATGTTTTTTTTCCCACAGAGCCAATGATTTAGAAAAACACAGAAACTGAACAAATTGCGCAGTACACTGGTTTGAACTATAGTACTTGTAAAGTACTAAATATGAAGGTAAAAAAATACAGAAATGTCTATCATGCAATGCAATAACTCATTATGAACTACCTAAACTAACATATGATCTTTTCTTTAATCACAGAGATCGAAAAAGGATGTCTAGTCCATTTACCCATGTCATGAAAAAACTGCATACAACCACAAATAACTCAACCTGTAAGTATACAATAAATGGACTCACAAACACTGCTGCATAACACACCCATTCAAGCAAACATCTAACCATACACCAAAAAACAAAAATGTTTACTTCCATGGGTATCTTATGCCGCAGTCCTTGTTACAAACTCTACAATCTTAACAACAATCTTAACGGCATAACCTAGCCAAAACTGCACATACAAATTCTCCAAAATGAAATAGTACACACACTTTTGGATTGTGGATATTTGATAGATATTGATATTTGATGGATGTTTGATGGGTGTTTGATTCTATGGGTGTGTTATGCCTTACGGCCTTCAGCCATGCACCCAAGACTCTAGGCCCTGGCCACAACCACTGCAGCATAACACACCTATGCTACCAAACATTTTGACTGTGGTATGTGGGCTGCTTATAGGGGATATTAATTACAATCAATGCTCTACTAACAACCCAAAACCAATATCATACTAACGTAAAATAGCTAGTAGTGCATTTATTATGTCCACGTACAGCTGGGATGACCGCAGACATGGCGAACACATCAGGAGCACTTGCCACCTAAACAAATATGGTATTTGACCCATCTTTTGCTCCCCCACCCTCCCCAAGCGCTCCTACACACCAACACACTCCCCAGATCTGTCCACAGATCCAAGATGGTGGACACATCGAAACAATGTGACATACCTCACACCTCACTTTAGCCAATCAGCGAACATGTTGCGTGTCTGCGGACATGACGCAAAGCGATTAACCAATCAGTTTCCTGTTCACGGAACAAACAGGGAAATGCGTCCACGGAGCGGACATAGAGATCACACATTTTTTTGCCTTATGTTTTGGTCATTTAAAAAAAAAGACTGGCCGGATTTACACCAAATTAACAAAAGCACACTTTTGGGACCTAGCCGCCGCTCCTGCTACAAATTTGTTAGAAATCCATCCAGCGGTTTGAGCTGTAGGCGTGAGTAAAGTGATTTCCCATTATGTCTATGGAAAAAAAGAAATTTTGGACAACCCCTATAACTTTTTCCCCCCTGGACCAAACCTCAAAATTCAGAGTGGCCATTTACATTTTTTGCAAAGTTTGGTGAGGATTCGTCCAGGGGGAGCAAAGTTATAAGCAGCCCAAAAAGTGCTCTTCCTACGAGAAGAGCAACTTAACCATAACTACACGGCCACTACCATGGGCCGTGTAATATATATATATGTATATATATATATATATATATATATATATATATATATATATATATATATATATATATATATAACAATAGGTTATTATATTTTGATGAAGAGAAAGTCATTAAAGTATTACAGTAACTTTGCACAATAACTGCACTCAATATATCTTATAATAGAACTTTACGATTGCTTAAAATGCAGGAGTGATTAATCACAGCAACACCTGGGGGTGTACCCACGGTTGCCACAAAGTACAGCCGTGGCCATTATAAAAGATAATCAAATGTGATTTGTTTTAACACACGCTGTATCAAAAAGACCAATTAAACATTATTGGTCCATTTATACAGTCTGTGATTTTTATTGTCTACTTTTATAACTGAAAACCTGTCCATGAAAAGGGCTGTTTTGCGGCAGAGGAATAAAGGACGGTGGAAATGGGTAGGAAAGAACGTTAGGGTTTGATGAGTATAACAAAAAGGATTTTATTTCTTTTTGTTTTTTTTTTAACTTTAATTTGTTCACATAAAGGGGGTAAATTGCTACATAAAACAAGATGCCTATATGTGTCAGTGAGCCTGGTGTTTACAAATGATTCTTATGGAAGAGAAATGGCAGTCACAACTGTTTAACACAGTCCTTAAATCTCTGTATCTTCAATCAAGTGATTAGTGTTGATTTCCAGGAGTTGACTGATTCAAATAATCCAAGGACACCTGGATCCAAAAGAATACGCACAAAAAAAGCTGTGTTGGAACCACACAGCTAACCAGCCACTCTCACAACGTTCCCTAAATGGAGTTACAGAAAAAGTTGTTGTTTTGTAAGTATTGAAGTTAAATGGTCTTCTTATACATAATTACGCAAAAAGAATAAATATAACACTTTCAGAGTGTATCTTGAAACAATGATGCTGGAACTCTTAATCATGCTAAAACAATACATTTTAATGTCCAACAGTGGAGGAGGCCACTTGCCACCTCATATATAGTAGAGCTCTAATGCCAATGCATTTTGCGCACTTTTCTCCTTCATCAAGGCAGAGCCCTACATACAATTGCGTGTAAAAAATGCATTAGTGGATGTATACATTCATAAACAAGCATATGTCATATAAGCAAATCAATATAATACATACCAGAGTAGCATACGGTAGGTACAGAAGGAGGGAGGGGGGACAAAAGAAAAATGCAACAACACAATATATTGTCAATGCACAGTAAATATGCATGAGCCGATATATAAATGTGAGTAAAATGCACACTACCTAACTAGTGGGACAAACAAATTAAATTCCAATTAATTCCCAATCAGAAAGATGTGTAGGTTCTCGTTTTTTAAATCTACAAATGAAAGAAAATGAAAGAAAAAGCGTAAAACACATGTCTGTCCTAAAAGAACGGTTTAACTCGGCATCCTAAATAGCCACCTACCTGTGTCAAGCGCTGCTGCACATGGAGATAATCTATCTTCGTATACTCTCACAAAGAGTTATTTTGCTGTACCAGCTGTAACATCAAACAGAATCTTGCTGTAATTTCACGGCTGGATGCATGAATGTGAAAAGACGGCGTGTTAAACAGCCTCTTACTTTTCTTGATTGCTACTGTAGATGTTCATGGAGACGCGCAGAAGCGTGCGTCTGTAAGCTCAAATTTGGTTGTCATGGAGATGGTCAGCATGCCGCCGCAGGGCCTCACAGAGGAGGCCATGCCCACAGCGCCTTGCATCCCGATCCCTCCAAGAAGGAGAGATTGGGGCGCATCCACCTCACAAAGTGCTCCAGTGCTCTCTATGTGTGCAAATACAAATTATTAACGTCATTTTAAAGAAAAAAATAGAGTAGGTAGATGTAATGCATAAAAATAAAAGAAAGACTAATTCACTCACACCGTAGCATTATCTGGTCTGCCCGATGAAGCCAGAGGCAAGCTGCATTCAGCTAACATCACCTATGAGCTTGCAGGGGGGGGGGTTGTCACCAATTATAGCAGCTACATTTCCGAAGATCTAATGACAGAGAAATTATATATTATTTGTCATATGTACATTCACAAATCGGTGTACCTCTACTGAAAATATTGGCTATTCCCATACATTGTGTTATATATACTTACAGTGATGCCTTTACAAATGAGTCGTGTGAAAACAACAAAAAGGTATCTTCCAACACAAACATCTATGAATTGATACATATAGTCCTCTATCTGAGGTCTTAATATTATTGCAGGACATATAAAAGGTGTCAGTTCTCAATGTACACAGAAATCAAAATAACTGGGTATGAAAAGGTTCATACATCCATAAAATGGTTCTTATGAGCATCAATGTTCTCAGACTATTTTCGAATGTCAATGTCATGTCAATGTGAACCATTGTGGGAATCCTCTATCCTTGGAATACATGTAATAGATGAAATGCTTTGAGACGCCAATCATACGGTATCAGTAAAAAGGGTCTAAAACCTCTTATACCTCACACAAAACATAATGGCAGATCAAATATAACATAATAAGTACATTTCCTTGTTCATTCTGTTTGATGCAAGAGAGCTGAAACGGTCTATCCAAAATGTCTCCCTTGTGTCCAATTTACTGTCTATGTCCTCATGAGGGTTCAATTTCTTAACCACTTCAACAATTCGAAACCTGATTTGTGGGAGATTGTGTCTTTTCTCTTGCCAATGTCTGGCAACCGTTGGATACAGGTTACAATTTCTTATGCATGATCTATGCTCATTCCATCTTGATTTGGCAGTCTGTTTAGATTTTTCTATGTAATACAAGCCGCATGGGCATTTGATGGAATAGATGATATGTTGCTGTTGCATATGGCATAGCTTCTCAATTCAATTTTCTCACCTGTACGTGGATGGTTAATAGGATTCCCTGTAATGATAAAGCCACAGTTAGAACAATTGAGAAAAGGTAAAGTGCCTAACTTTTTAGACACTGGTTCTTGTCCTCGTGATTTGGTAGAAACTAGTTTGTCCCTCAAGTTTCTACTCCTTTGATAGGCAAATACAGGCAGTGTTCTAAACATATGTTGTACTCTTATCTTGCATGTGAGGATCTCCCCATTTTTATAACATTCTTGATATGATTACTGTGTATTGAGAATGTGGACACATATACTAGCAACAATGTGCTATTGTCTTCCGTCTTTTGTGCGAGAAAACTGTTGCGGTTAATTTATTGATTATTTATTGTGATATAGTTTAGTTTATAAACTTTACACAAAATACAAATGTAAATATCTTATAAGCATAAAAGTGCAAATAAAAATCACATTAAGCATAATTTTTAAAAAACAGCAAACAGCAAATATATACCACATAATTACCTATGCAGCCAATCCTATCTACAAATGATTCCATTGAAAACTATTACTTAAAATGTTATGTCCAGTCTGCCTTCAATCCTCAGCCAGATGGTATACAGAGCGATCAGCAGGCGCTTACTGTTAGTATTAACACAGTGATTCCAGAACAGATCGTCCTTAATGTAGTTCCTAGAATGGACAAAGCCATCCAGCAGAGGGATAAAAGTGCTAGCCATCTCAGGGCATTCAGTCAAAAGATGCTTTGCTGTCTCCAGCTTATCTTGAGCTTTACATAATCGGCATGTTCGCAAATTGGCAGCCAACTTAATTTGTCTTCCTGTGACCATCCTTGTGGGGAGTTGTTCCAGACTAAGTAGCAAAATAAACCGTCTTAGTCTGGGTGATGGACAAATGTTCAGATATTTCTGAGGTTTCTTAAAGTCATAAAGTCTATATTGTACAAACCTATAACTACGCAATCTCCTCAGGTGTTCGAAATTCTCAGTCCAATCCCATAGGTCTATGCGTTTACAAAGAGCCCTTTGTACTTTATCCGAGTACTCCCCCTCCCTCTCTTGCCACCCTATATCTGAATATGATTTAGTCATCTGCTCAATGGTTGACATACCCAGATTCTCCCTAGCCAGTTCTTGATAGACAGCCGATAGTAGACCATTCCTAGTATCATGAGTCATTTTTAGATATAATACAGCGCGCTTCTTCAATACTAGCGCCTTGAGAGAGATCAGGCCCAATTCTAATCTTATAATGGCCATTGGTATACAAGGCGGTAAACCAAGAATACTACGCCAGAATTTTCCCTCAATTACCTGTAGCCAGCCTAAATCTATATCCAGTAGTGCTTCTAGTCCATATGTAATGGCCGGGGAAAATGCCTGTATGTATAGCTGCCGAATGCCCCACAGCATATAACCACACTGCTTCACCATAAACCTGTGGAACAAGGCAGTCATTTGTGCTGCTCTAGTTGTACGCAGTTGTTTACAGGCCCCATAATCATACGTCACTTCAAAATCTATACCAAGATATCGATATTGGGAGACATAACTGATGTTCAATAAGCTACCTGAAATGAAACACGGGATACTCTCTTTTTAGTATATCTCATGATTTTGGTTTTACCCAAGTTAATACTAAGGCCATTAACCTCTGCATACTGCCAGAGCGCTGTTGCAGATCGACGTATTCCACTAATAGTATAGTCGAAGATCGCCAAATCATCAGCATATGCTAAGACAGAGCAGCGAACATCACCGATTTTGGGGGGACAGTTATTTACAGCAGCTATTACCTCAGGAATATCATACACATATAAGTTGTAGATTAAAGGGGCTGTGACACAACCTTGCTTCACACCCCTGTTTTGTAAGATATTAGCCGTGGTATTACCCACTTGATCTAATCTCAGTTTCACTGAGTTATTATGATGCAATAGTCTTAAGTAATATATAAGACCTTTCGGACAACCCATTAGTTCTAATTTCCACCACAACCGACTACGGGGAATTGAATCAAAAGCTGCCGAAAAGTCTATATATAGGTCATATAACGGAGGAGCCCCTGCTCTCAGCGCTCTGGCTCGCAATAGGTCCATGACCATAATATTGTGGGAAGTAGAGTACCCCTGTCTAAAACCACTCTGGAATTTAGACAAAACGCCAGATCCCTCAGCCCATGCTTGCAGTTCTTTTAATAGTAAAGAAGCAAAGATTTTTCCAGTCGCATCAAGCATTGATAGTAACCTATAGTTACTCGGGTCAGATCTAATCCCTTTTTTAAAAACTGGGATCAATATTGCCATTTGCCAGCAGCGAGGTATGTTTCCAGATTTTATGATTTTCTCAAATAGTATTCTCAGTAAACTGGCGCCAAAACACAGGATGTGATTTAATAACAATGTTGGATAATCCATTAGGTCCCGGTGCACAAGACGATTTTATCTCTTAAATTTTATTTAAGATAGCTTCGTATGAAATATCAAACGGAGCCACCACCGGAGGACAATCCAAAACTGTTAATAAGTTATCCGTTGTATTCCGATTTTCCAGAAAATTTTCCCAGGCTCTAGCTTCAATGGGATTAATCAATGTCCCTTTTTGCGAGCAATGTGCCTCAGCCAGCAGGGACCAAATATTCCGCGTATTTCCTTCACATACCATCTTCACCATTTTTTGCCATCCCAGTATGCTCTCTGCTCTTTTCTTAGCTTTAATAGCTGCTCTGTATCTGTTTTTGATCCCTCTAACTGTTGAGAAATATCTATCTCCCCGGGCCATGTATTTTTTGGCACTACGGAGCTCAGCTCTAAGCAATCTTTTCATATCTCTAATGGCTTTATTGTAGGGCAATTTTTCCCCACCGTACTTGTCATAACTCCCACTGGTGATGCTGCATGTCTTTGAGCAAAAGCCTGCACCAATCCTCAATATCGTCCATTGATAGCTCATTAAAGTTAGGGAGCTCACTATAGTCTGCCACCCCCAAGGCTTCAATTGCCAACGAAATATTTTTATCCGACCAGATAATTCTAGTACCGGATCTGTTGGTTTTGACCATACCTATATTATTGGGCAGGATCTGTTCACTAAAAATATTGATCTTACATTTTAGTGCAGCATGGTCGCTCCATTCATTGGCAATCACCGTCATATCTATCACCATTTGCTGAATCCCAGGACATACAAATATATAATCCAGAACACTACACGAGCTCCCGTTTGACCACGTGCAGTGTCCAGGACAGTCGCCGGTTGTTCTACCATTGAGCATTACCATGTCCCAGGAATCAAATAGATATTCCCACACTCCACCTTCATGGTTCCTCTTACTGTGGTGCATGACTCCTCTTTTTTTTAGTCTAGGGTTCTGCGTATTACTCTCTTGCCCTAGCATATGGCAATTAAAGTCACCCACGACAATTACTCCTAAACTACAGGATCGAAATAGCCACTTGGCCAATAGATCCTGGAGGGAGTCCCGCAATTGCTCACTCAGCCTTGCCCCAGGTGGATTATATAGATTCACTAACAAAAAGGAGCCCCTGAGGTCCTTGGGGTTCGGAATTACTTCAACAGCTAACATGTTGCTCTCAAAATTACAAACAATCTGTTTGGAGCCTATTGCATTAGTCACACCTATAGTCAGGCCACCATAGGGCCTACCTTTTTCTCCCCTTTTTGCTGGCGAGTGGTATGTCGAAAAACCATCCAATATTAAAGGGTCAATTGCCCAAGTTTCTTGAAGACAAAAACAACTGCAATTATCCAGAAGCTTAGTAGAACCCTCCGGGGATAGAAGGTGGGCAAAGCCTCTGCAATTCCAAGATAATATAGTTAGTTCTTATTGGTTAGATATAATCTCCGGGAGTGCTTCTGCTATCCATTTTAGCATTTGTTGAACTTCCGATGCAGCGATCTTCTTATCCTTTACAAGGCTTGGGCAATCTGCCATGGCCGGGGCAGGATCTACATCTTCTGTAGAGCTAGTCAGATCAATATTGTTAAGATCGGCGTCCACCTCCACATCAACTGCCTTTAATTCCTCTTTGTAGGTCCTTAGGAGATCGGCTGTTGCCAAGAACTTGCAGTGCAATGCAGACACTCTAGGGTTGGGGCCTTTCAGGGGCTCAACAAATACAAAATCGTCCGATTTGAGCACTCGCAGTTGTGGAACAGAATCGAGTCGTATCAGAAGTTCAGATCGTGATAGCCATTTACTACCCTTGCTATGATATAGATTCTTAATCAAGCATATCCTGCTTCCTTTCTTCTCTTCATGATTTTCCAATGCTGCTGCTACTGTGATTTCTGAGCAGTCTACGTCCGTGGGCAGATTGATTGCTCCATCTATATTGGCCGCTCTTTCATAAATCTCATCCAACTCCACATTCTTTGTCTCTACTTCTGAATCATTGTCCAACCCTTGTGCGGGTATTAGCCAGCTCGTAAGAAATCCTTCTCTGGCAGCCTTACTTTTCTTCGCTCTGGCCATTCTTTTCCTACTCTTCTTGGTGGGTAATTGCAACTTGTCCTGCTCCGACATAGAACATGCGGCAATGCTGGTCCTTTTACCCTTACCAGCCCTTTTTGCTTTCTGCACGTCTTGTTCTTTTTCCAGAGCTTCTTGCTCTTCCATTTCGTTAACAATGAGGATGGCTTCTGACATGTCGGCTTCAACTTCTTCTACTGCTAATCCTCTTCCTTTATTTTCCATGGCAAGGGCCTCTGTGTTAGCTAGTATTCGTCCAGACATTTTAAGCAAAATCTTAAGTGCAAATTGTAACGATGCAACTGACGCTTGGATTTCAGCTATTTCTAGCTCCCCCGGGAAGGGCATTTCCTGGGGCTCAACTTCCTCAACAGGTGCATCCTCAGTAGAAACCATTGCAAGGTTAGGGGAAATGGAGAGCCTATCCAAACCCGACCCAGCCATTATTCCCAGAGGTGTAATCGTGCTTCTGTCAGTTTGCTTATCACTGTTGCTAGATCTTCTTTCCAGATGTGGTGTCATGCTTCTTTGAATGTTTAAGCACAAGTCTAATAGTGAATTATTATCTATGTCTTCAAATTCTATTGATGTTATAGTCTCAGTGTCACTATGTGCTGGTGGATCATCTTCAATCGCAGTGGAATTTATTTCGCGGGCTGTATTCAATGGAAAAAATTCAGTAATCACCCCTTGATTTAAAGGAGGATTTTTCAATACTTTCTTCTTTGTCCTGATTTTTTCCATGTCAACTTCTCTATTGGCAAGGGTCGAGTTAATGGTCTTCACCTTGGGTTTACGTAGATTATATGTGGACTGATTCCGTTCAGTTCCTGTTTGCATCTAGCCAACAGGTTACTTGTCCCTTTGTATTTTGATCCACTGCGCTTCCACACTATTCCAGTTCAGAGACAAATGGTCCCTGAAAATAATGTAACCAGGCTTCTACTTAGTCGTCAGGATGGGTTAATTTTCCAAGAAGATCAAAAAAAGATTAAGAGAAGGAACCCTATAGTCCTCACGTAGTATACACAGACAGACAACTACGCCTTATGTATCCCTACAAAATCGGGTCGTCAAGCCGCACTATCAATAGCCGCTTCTGACAGCCCGAAACCAATCGTCCTTTTATGTCCGAAGTGTAAAACTTAAGGACAACTCCCCACGCTTCACTGTAATACTGAAGCTGTATTCAAACCGGAACCCGCAAGAGCCAGCGGTCCGGCGAACAGAATAAAGGAGACAAGAAAAATAAGGGGCCAGATAGAGGACAGTAATGCAGCCCGTTCCACCACTTTTCAGCAAATTCTTCAGCAGATTCTAGCAGGAACTGTTCTCTGGGCTTCCCCTCACCTCAAGGGTGGAAAGAGTGGGATTTAAGGGTTCACAGTCCGGCAAAATAATGGTGACATTTATAGCTCTGAGAGCCCGGTAAAACTCACAGTGCAGAGCAGCTCACCAGCACTCACCAGACCTTTTTAATTGCCGCAGCTCCACTCCGGAAGCCACCCCCTCTGCTAGGCTCGGTGCTCCGTGCACCGAGAGAGTCTCAACTCGCGGCTCCTCGCCCACGTCCTCTTCCGCTCTCGACAGTCTCGAGACCGAGGGGGCACTGTTTCCCCCGTGGCTTCCCCGAACTTTGGAGGGGGCGGGATAGACGGAATCCACTTCTCGGTCTATGCGGCACTGGAAAATGCGGACCCTGCGCTATTCGAGGCTCTTGAGGCTCTCGCGGGCTCGCACGCTCACAGAGTCACAGACTCAAGCCGCACCTCCTACGCTCTACGCTCGTACGCAACGTAATAGAGGCCGCCTCCGAGTCTGATTACAATTTGCTCTTCTTAATAGAATCAACCCTAGTGGTGGCTGCTTCTATGTCCATTTCTGCGTATATCAAAGAACATGCAGGGATGGGAAAACAATTCTTGGGCACAAATGATTCTTACCCATCCAGGTAGGGTGGCACCTCCCGCCACAATTACATTAAATACACGCAACACATAACTTTGTACTGCATCAGATTGTGGGCTAGCAGTAGTAGATGGGGTTCATTTGTCATCCTTGGCATACCAGCTGAGGATGCACTTGATTCTGATGGTGATGTTGCCAGAAACACAGAAGATGATGTAGCAACAGAGGAGGACATGTTTCTTAGATACTTCTGTATTGACTGGGGCCTGTGTGCCTTCAGTTTATGTTTAAAATGAGCTAGCCAATATGGCTCATTGACATCATCCCAGTAAACTCTCACAAGTTAGAGCCAAAGTCCCCAGACTTTGAGACAGTGCTGACACTAGACCCCTCTGGGGTGTTTTTGTTTTCAAACTGCACATGACATCATCTACCTCCTTCCAGCCATGATGGTATTGCACCATAAAATATTTCCACCTGTCCGCTGTTGTATTCATCCCACATTGCTTCTTGCTGGGATGTAGAGCAGTAGAGACCCAAACCTCCTTCTCACGACTGTTGTGTTCAGACAACGTGTCGAACAGGGAGGAAAATTAGATAATAAAAAAAAAGACACCACGAAAACACTTTGACAATTTAAATGAAAACACTTTTAAAAAAAGAAAATTATAAAATAAATGGATACCCATAGACAAATGAAAGGTGTTTAAAAGTAAGGGAGGGCAAAAAGGGGTTGTACAGTCAAAGTCTGCAGTTTCGACAGTTCTTGGAGAAGTATACAGATGTGTCAGAAACCAAGATCCAAAACGCAATGAGTAAAAGTAAAGGGGCTTCCATTAACAAATACACGGTATCCACGGCTATGTGCACAAACCAACAACAGTGCACATTTTGTAGCCAAGCTTATGACAAAATTGTGCCCGCAGCATTGTCCAATCAGAATGTGTGCTGCTGCTGCGCGGGTACACATGACATATACCTGCATCAATAAATCAGGCAATGACAGTGAAAGATGAATTAACACTGCTACTAGATATGACGAAATCTGCGTGTACAAAATTGTGCAATCAGAATGCACACTGCGCCTGCTCTGCAACACACAACATATATCTGTCTGAGCAAATCAGCCAAGGACAGGGCAGGATGCATAGACTAAGCTACGCATGAAAAAATCCACATGTGCTAAATTGTCCAATCATAACATGTAGCGTGGCTTCGTGGGAACACATGGCATTTATCTTCACCAACAAATCAGCCAATGACCTTGTGGGATGTGCTCACGTGACTATGCCCATGCCGTATGATGAAATCCATGTGTGCAAAAGTGACCAATCAGAATCCGTACCGCAGCTGCATGGGAACACATGATATATATCTATATCAAGAAATCAGCCACTAATAGCGTGGGATGCCTATATGCGGCTACGCCCATCCTGTATGACAAAATCTGCCTGTGCAAAATTGTTCAATCTGAACACATGGCAGGGCTGCGTGGTTACAGATGGCATGTCCACATCAACAAATCAGCCAATGACAGCATTGGATGCATTGACACAGCTACGCCCATGTCGTATGATGAAATCTGTGCATGCAAAATTGTCCAACAACAACGCACATTGTTGCTGCACGGGTACGCATGATATATATCTGCGTCAACAAACCAGCCAATGACAGCGCAGGATCTGAAGACATGGTTACGCCCACGCCATGTGACAAAACCGCACGTGCAAAATTGACCAATCAGAACTCGCAAGATTCTGTAACTGTGGATATTCGGTTCTATGTCATTTTTTCGATTTTTGTAGGTCACCTAACAAAAAGACAGATATTTTTGGTTGATTTTAGACAGCCTATGAACATGGAAAAAAGGATGCGTCTTTGCCCCCCAAACCCACACCCTCTCTTGTGGCATTTGCTTGAAATCAGGGAGTTTTACCCCAGAACCCCACTCCCTCAGACCAAGCCGCCTCCCTCCCCGCCCAAGACGCCCCCCACCTTAAGACACACAAGCACACACACATATACTTAACAGTTCTACGTCGAGGCTGCTTTTGGGTCTTTGCGTGCCTGTCAGCCCCCGGGCAGAAATGTGTGCATTTTAGTGGCTGACAGTTCGATTTAGAAAGACAGATTTGTCTGGTCACAGAGCGGTCTTTCTAAACCATTTTTTTTTATAATTGTTTTAAAACATTTTTTTTACTTAGGACCAGATATTCACCACACCCACAGCAAATCACTTAATGTTTGTCATTGCTTTCAGTCCTTGCTAGTGAACAGGTCTCCAAAGTAACTTCAAGAACATTCTTTGTGTTATTTAATCTGTTTGACTATTCTTTTTTTTTTTACCTTTCAGATTTCATGTGGCATTGTCGTTTTTGAGTTGTCATTTTTGTTGTTTTATATGTTTCTCCCCTGTCAGACTTTTAACAGCATGTCTGACCCAATTGGCAGCATGAAGAAGATGGAGTCTGGGTTATGAATCCACCCCACCACAATGAAACTTGTGCCAGAAGATGCTACAATGGGGCCCTTCAAATTCTCCATCACAGAGTTGTGTTACATCAATGCTTATGAACCATCTACTACGGATCCACTAGGAAGATGTTGATGATGCATACAGGAAGGTTCATCAGCATATCAAGATCTGGATTCATGGATCTCCTTCATTACGTCAGTGAGTAACTACACCTCCTCCATCACCACCTGTGTCCACCATCGCAACACCTCGAATCATTGTCGAAGCCACAGCTTCACCTCCTGATACCTCAAATCAACCTGTTGCCATTCTACCGGCACACAACATATCTTTCATGAAAATCATGTGCAAGATATGCCACAAAGGCGTGGCAACGGGAGGTGTCACAGTAGAGGATTGTCAAAAGAGCGCATCTGAACAGCAGATTCATTGCCATCCCTAGTTTCTTTTTTTTAAAAGTGGCAATTAATTTCCCCTTTTTTACAAAGTAAAAAAATAAGAAAACATAAAACAAATACCCCAAAAATATATGTTACTTTTTCTTTTAATTCCCTTTGTTACATGTTTCATCCTAATAGTTTTTCTTTCGCTGTGCCACCCCCCTTCTCAGTGTCCCCCTAAAGGGCACTATTAAGAGCAACCAACTAAGAATAGATGAGATTAAACACAGACTTCAAAAATAGATCACACAGTCTTAAGTAATCTATTTTATGTGAATGATAGTAATTTATTTTTCAAAAGGTTTCTTTGTAGCGGTGGCTACAAACACATAGGGCTGAGAATAGCCATGCATAGAAGTGCCCTGTGAATATAGCTGCAACTGGATTTGGCGTGCAGTGATTGACTCTCCTATAGCCACGGTTATGACTTAAAGTCATTGCTGCTATTATGTGTGCCTCCAAAGCATGGCATCTCTTTGCCTGATGCGGTAGCCATGGTTATAAAATGATATCTTTTTTTTACTTATGTGTTTTATAGGGTGGCGGTCGCCGCCCTCTAGTTAAGGTGAGTTGGAGACACATAGGAACCCCTCAAAATTCTATTGTTAATAACTTTTCATTTGAGTAACAGATTTGGAGGAAATGTCAAAATAGATTAAAAGTCTGCGCCCCCCCTGAGTTGTAAAGATTTGTTAAAATATACAAAAGTTATTAATCATCCCCAAATATTGTTTGCCAAAAATGCACCTACTTCCCATTCATTTTCCCATAGACAGAAAAGGTCAATTTTTTCCAAAGCGCACAGACTTAACTGCTGGTTGGAAATGGACCAGGCTGAAAAAACTTGGGCACGAAATGTTGACATCTTTTATAAGTTGTGCTATCCATGCCTGGTTTGGGCTTATTCCGTGCCATAATTGTTTTAAAATTTGACAGAGAAGAAGGTGCCCCTTCCCCAAAAATTATAGTTATATCTCCCTTGGTGCATCGCAGGATCATGGTTTTCAGAAATGAAACATCTGCCATTTTGTTTTTCTCTCGATGTGACAGATATTTGCAGCTATAGCCGTGGTTATGGGAAAATGAAACAAGGGAAAAAACCATTTGCAGGTCAAAAAACATACACGTGCCATCAGGGTACAGGTGGGGGATGGCTAGAAAGCACTGAGTGACATTTGGGAGTTGGAGGGGGTCCAGGGACTGAGTTTGCAACACAAAGCTTTCTGTAGCCTCGGCTATAGCCACAAATAGCTGACATCTGAAAGCAAACTACATCACAGAAGCAGTGTGTGCTCTGGGATGAAAGGGAGAGGGCAGGGGAGGTGAGTGGGCACAGATGAGGGGGGAACTTGGCAGGGATGTTTTGTCGATATTCACTGCTATATCTGACGTTACAAAGGAACCGTGGGTATGTTTGATTTTTAAATGTTTTTTGAAAGAAAGAACATTTTAGAACTATAGTGACGTCAGTATGAAAAATCACTGATTATGGCTGAAGGCCATGGCCATGATCAACAATTCAATTGCCAAACAGGTCTCCCATTCATGCAGTACCCAGGACAGACTCTGCTTATCTTCAAAGAGAAGAAGGGGCCAGCCTCCTCAGGGCATGTTGCCTGATAAATTAGCCAAACTTACAAGACCACTTATAGGAATCTGCCTGCCATTTTCTTGCTTTGAAGCTAATCAGGGTCAACCCCGCTTTGAAGCTAAGCAGGGTCAGTCCCGGTTCCTGCATGGATGGCTGAACAAATGGGCCTCTAAATAATTTACTTTTTTTTAAACCGTGCTACTGTCATTCCTTGAAGGTTTTGCACTCAGTAGCAATATTTTGCCTTTTGCTAAATTGCATTCTGGTATTCGTAGTCTCCCAGTCAATAATAACAAATATAAAATAGTTATTTTTACAGCAACAGTGGTTTTCCCATGACTGCAGCAACTAGGACAAACCCTACTAAGCTTTAACGTGAGGAAGGGGTCAGCCCACTAAGGCCATGTTGCCCTAATATATGGGACTCCCCTTAGATGAACACTTGGAGAAACAAGGCCCTAGGCGGCTGGATCCTTCCTCATTTTGAAACTAAGCAGGGTAGGTCCTGGTTACTACATGGATGGCAGTCCACGGTCCTGAATACCATGTGTTTTCTCAGTTTTAAATATCTCATAAAACACTTTATCTGCATTTTTATAAAACAGAAAAAATTGATTTAACAAAATCACATTTATACTGAACATTGGTATCAGAGAACCCTGGCCTTAAGGAGTTTGGGACGCACCACTTAACCATTATGCTACAATGATATACTTGTTTAGTTTTGCACATGTTTCATACCTAGCCTTTAATCATTGAACCTATTACATTATAGGCTAAGTATGAAATGTATGTCCCAAGAAACACCCAGCCGTTGTGGCTTAGTGGCTAGATGTTGTACCTTAAATTCTGGCAGACCAGTGTTCAAGGCTGTATTTATTTAATGAATGTAATTAAATGAAAAGAAAAGCAATGTAATTGGGAGGTGGTGAGGTTTGTTACAGTGCAGTCCTGTGATCCTATTTAGCATGAGGGCATTTAGACATGGCTGCAATGTCAGCCATGTCCAAACATCCTTTGTGCCCAAATAACAGTGCCGGAATTGGCTTTCGCGCTGGAAAAAGTGTGCTGAAAAGGGCACTGGAGTGGGTATGCCTGTGCCATATCAGCCCGCGTTAAAATGGTGGCACCTAAAAGGGGTGTACCGCTTAGAGAACGCTACTTATCTAAAGTGTGTGCTTCATGGCAAATCATTTAATCTCACTGTGCATTACTTACAAACATTGTGAGTACTCAATTTTTTAAATATCTCATAACAGATGGCATCTGCATTCTTTTTTTTAAAACAGATCTACTGTCAGTCCTTAAATGTTTTGCACTCGGAGAAAAAAGTTTTGCCTTTTGCTGAATTGCAGTCTGGTATGTGTAGTCTTACAGTCAAGATGGTGGGAATAATGCAACAATTGTACACTTTTGCCTAACTTATTTCTTTACGGATTTATATATTTGAGTGACACTATGGTATGTGTATGTTTAAAATTAGCTTTATAAAACAGAGTATTATTGAAAGACAGACATGGGGTGAGGAGGGGAAATGATGAGAGGGCAAGTCAGTCATGAGTATTTGCCCATGATGTGGCAAAAGAGTTTGCAATCCTGGACACTTATGCAGTTATTTTCCCCTGGTTGTGGTTGTTTTTCAGGGCACCAGTAAAGGACACATGTGGGTGGACAGCATAACATTTTATTTTCAGAGGGCGGTTGCAACCCTTGTTTTTTTTGAGGTTGGTAAGCTTGCTCAAGTATTTGAATACCAGGATTTTAGTCAGGTTTTCATGTTTCCAGTGCACACGCTTACCCACAAAACCACAAGCACTTGTTTCCTATTGGGATTTTGTTTACCAATTAATATTTCACTACAGATTGCTTGGTTTAAGATTTCCTCTCTCAAGTTATTTTTCTGGTGTTCATTACTTTCATAAACCTCCAATGCAATTTTGTCTTATGCACTTTCTCCTAAAGTGAAGGACTATTGAACTACATTTGGATATTTCACTTTAAGAAATTGCTAAGAAAAAAGCATCACTAACCAGTACTACTCCATCTATAATCTCCCCTGAACCACTCAATATCAGCACAGACCCACTCCGCTTTAAGTTCTCTAAAGTCACTATATCCGAAACTGAAACCTTCTAATTGTTTGTTTGTTTGTTTGTTTTATTTATTTGTAGAGCGCTCCGGACCCGTGGGTAGAAGGGCGCTTAAGAAGGCGGTTACAGGCATAATATATACATTATATTTACAAAGTACAATAATTTACAAAGCAAGGGTTTACATACAACAATTTACATATAATACAAGTATGGTTGCGGTTGCTAGCTTATTAGAGGTGGGGGTAAATGCTACTCATTGTTCAATAACCAGCCAATAACAAGTTTCCTAAAGATCGGGAAGGATTCCGTGGTTTTAATTATGAGTGGTATGGTGTTCCAAAGTTGGGAGGCTAGCACAGTGAAGCTAGTGCCTCCTGCTCTTTTTAAGGCAAATCTGGGCACTAACAGGCATAAGGAGTTGGAAGATCTAGTGGTTCTAGATGTAGGTTTTAAGGTGAATTTGTTGTTGAGGTACGGTGGGGCTAAATTGTTTAAGGCCTTGTACGTGAGGCAGATAGTTTTGAGGTCAATTTTTTGCTGTATGGAGAGCCATTTGCACGCTTTCCTGGTTGTGGAGATATGCTCACGCCTTGGGATGTTGAGTGCTGCGCGTAGAGCATTGTTCTGGAGAACCTGGAGTTTGTTAGTTACGGTTTGGTTGGCTCCAAGGTACAAGCTGTTGCAATAGTCTAGTTTGGATTGAATGAGTGCTCTGGCCAGACTGAGGCAGCTGTCGGGGGATAGGAAGGGTCTGCTAGCCCTGATTAGCTTACCCGTATAGGCAGTGGCCGAGGCGGTTGAGTTGATTTGTTTGACGAGGTTGGTGTTGGCATCAAGGTGGAAGCCTAAGGTTTTCACACTTTTAGCAATCGGGATGGTGTTACCGTCTATGATAATGTTCTTGTAGCTGGGACTGAGTTTGGACAAGTTATTGGGAGAGCCGACCAGAAGTAGCTCCGTCTTCTCATCATTCAGGCAGAGGCCGTGGGTGGCCATCCATGCCTGAATGATGGAGAAGATTTCGTTGATCCGGATGACGTCCACATTGTAGTTGCCTGAGATGGTGAGGAGAATCTAGGTGTCATCTGCATAGTTGGTGTAGGTGACACCCAGATGGTCCAATATGTCGAATAGAGGCTTTGTAAATATATTATACAGGGTGGGGGAGACACAGGAGCCTTGTGGGACTCCGCAGGTGATGGGGATCGGGTCAGCAGCAGCTGTGGTCGAGAAAACTCGCATGGTTCTATTTGCTAGGAAGGATTGTCAGGGTGACCAATGTCCAGCACAACTTATAAAAGATGCCACCAGAGACTTGGCCCCATTCATCACAAAACTTATTAATGCCTCATTCTCATCAGGCAATATCCCATCTAATCTCAAGGAATCATGGGTGCTCCCATTATTGAAAAAACAGACCCTCAACCCTTTGATTAAATTCTAGACAAAATGGCCTATTCACAAATTCTAAAATATATGGAATCTAACCTTCTGCTGGATGCACGGCCATCCGATTTTCAGCCACAGTATGGGAACGAAACAGCTCTAATCGATTTGAAAGCCCAGATTGACAAACTCAGAGATAAAGGGAAATCAGCCCTTCTTCTGCTCTTGGACTTATCGGCTGCATTCGACCTTGTGGATCACGAGGTCCTATGTAGCCATTTGGACTCCGCAGCACACTTCTCAGCAGAAGCTATAGCGTGGATACAATACTTTCTAAGCAATCATTCTATGAGTGTCTTTTCACCTACTGCAGCCACAGACCCTATCCCCATCACTTGCCTCAAGGATCTTGCGCTTCACCTACCCTATTTAATATTTTCAAGAAGCCCATTTTTGATGATCTGGATGATCTTGGTATCACCTACACCAACTATGCAGATGATACTCAGATCCTCCTACCACTTACTGGGGATTATAACAAGGATTTGACTTTGGTGAACAGGTTATATCTCATCATCCAGGCATGGATGGCCACCCGTGGACTATGCCTGAATGATGACAAGACTGAGATCATCATCCTGGGCACTACCTCAACCATTAATACATTGAGCCCCAATTACTCTGCTTTCAATATTGATAGCAATATTGTCACTGTCGCCAAAGAGGTGAAAACGTTTCTACTTGGACTGTACCCTATCTTTCAACAAGCAGCTCAATGCCATGGCTTCGGCTACAGCCCTTCTTGTCTAACAAAAGCTGTATTACCCTTGCCAGGGAGCTCTTTATGTCAAAGCTTGACTACTGTAACACACTGTACAAAGGGGCGAACAAACAAATTACTAAGAAGATTCAACTCCATCAAAATAATGCCCTTAGGGCAGCTTTGGGAATCTCTAGGAGAGAACATATCTCTGAGATCAGAAGAGTGAATAACTGGCTTTCAACATATGACAAAATCAAGTTAAATGTCACCTCACTTACATACAAATGTTTGAACAATGCAGCACCGTGCTACCTGATAGACAGATTCACCATGACATCTTCTACAAGAACCAGCAGACTATCTAATACCAATTGCCTCTTAGTCCCTAGATTTAAGCTATCTAGTGTAGGGGGGAGTAGCTTCCCGGTCAAGGCAGCCCAATTATGGAACTCTTTACCTACCCCACTTAGGGCAGATCAATCTTACCTAAACGTCTGTCAGAGTATAATAAGATGGTTCAAAGAGTCTGACATCTAGGCTTACCCGCACACCTGCATATCTACGACCAACTTGCTCTGCCTCTCCTGTAAAAATTATTGTTCAGCTACAAGCCTTATTTGGACTGTTCTCTATTTCTGCTGTATCTGTCCTCTCTAGGACTGTGCCATATTGTATTTGTATCTGTCCTCTCTTAGGACTATGTCACTTCATTGTTTTCATTTGCTTTCTATCTCCATGCTCATTTTCCTTACTCTGTATATTTCATATGTATTATATTATCCATATATTGTATTGCATTATCCTGATGTGTAACCAAGCTGAAAATTGTTTTATGCATTCTGCCCTGATACCTTCGGGTCTGGTGCGCAATACAAATAATAAAACAAACAAACAAACAAGATATGTGGCCACTTATTTTGCGTACACTCATGGGTGCCAGCTTTTTATTTTCATTATGATTACAGAAAGTACCTGGGTATATATTATTCTTGCAGCCAGTCATTTTTTTCCTGTTTCCATGCAGCTTAAATGTGGTTATTTGATGTTGTGTGACGTATCACAGCAGTCACCAAGAGACTAGCCATGAAAAAAGGGGCTTGAAGCTTGGGACAGGACATTTCGGCATGGCCAGTTAGGTGCAGGCCGTTATAGCATGATCTTTTCGCAGCAGGTTCTGTTAGGCGCACCAGTTATACATATCCAGTTGGGGCAGGGACCTCTCGGCTCAAGGATGTTTTGGTGTGAGCAGGCGCAATTGGCGCGTCATGAACCTGCAGACACTTTGCAATTTGTACCTCTCGGCGCAAGGATGTTTTGGCACGAGAGGTCGCAATGTGCATGAACCTGCAGGCACTTTGTATTTAGTAATATGTATTCAATGTGAAAAAATGTATTTACTGCAACATTATAAAACAGGATGGGACATGTATTACAGTGTTGTTGCACAAACATATTTATTTACTGCAACATTATAAACGACATGCGCAAGGCCAGTCTTAGACCAGATTGCACCCCAGGCAGGAAAGCATGGTTGGCGCCCCCTCACACTCCCCAAATGTTGGCAGAGGTGCTAACTTCAGAGACGATGTGGAGGGGCACACTTACTTGTGTGGGGGCATCTAACTTCTTTACACATTCTAATGAGACTATTCTAGTGCAGCTTCAATGTTACAATCAGTCAACTCGCTCCTTCACATCTGAAACTAGAGAAATCCCACACTTAAGCAAAGCTGTGAGAATTAACAGTCTCCTGCCCCTACCCTTCCAATCACTCCCCTGACATGCAAGTATGAACACACCTCCTCTTTCATTTGCCGAAAAATGTATGCTTATGAATGCATGTGCTAACAATGACATGTTTTACATTAGTCATTGCTGGGCATTTGTTCACTGTGCAGCCGCCAGCATGATTTATTGTCTGTGTCCTGCTCTGTACTTCTACTGCTCTGTTTGTCTTCCCATACATGATGAACAGAAGAGGGGGGATCGCTGAAGTCTGAAATGTCTTACTAAGATAAGGGGAGGGGTCATGGGGTTCGATGTGTTTTGCTTAAGATTCCAGGTGTCAGATCTGTATCACTGAAGCTAATTAGGGGTATTTGCCTGGGCTCTGCTTGATTCACTAAAGGTGGTCGGTTGGGGAGGGGGATATGGGTGGGTGGTCTAATCAGTGCCTGTGCCCCCACCCCAATATCCCCTCCCTCTCATTTGTGTCTGATTTGGTGCTTCTCCAGTGCATCTGTGTGCCTCAGTGTGTGGCCGGGTGCAAGATGATGGGTGCAGCTTTCAGTCTGTGTGTGCCCTGTGCAGTCTGTTAGCAAACACCAGAATTATGGGGAAGCCTGGCTGGGCGGCACCTTTCAGACAAATTGCAGAGTGCTTGGGAAGCGAGGAGGACCCGCGAAATATATAGGCATATGTAGATTCTGTCTTACTTCTCTGCACTGACCATTTAGCCTGCAGACAGTCACACATTTTCAAGTTGATTGCATTGTCTCAGTGACACCATGGATGGGGAGGCAGAAACATACATGGCGCACTTCTAATATCTATAGATTCATGCTTCTGTAGTCCGCAATCCCAACCTTCCTTTGTGGTATTACAGTGTAATACTACATTCCGAATGCTCGTTCCTCCCATAGTGTTTATATTGGTTGAACAATATTCATATTAAAAAGAAGCAATTTTAGGTTATTTTACACTCGTAATTTTGCAAATTAAATACTTGATGTATATAAATTGCTGTGCTTGTGCTACACCCAGAGCACAGCAAAGAAAGAGCTATTCGTGTCTGTGTTAAAGTGGTGAGCATCATTTTAAAAGTAGGGTATTTTGGTATTGCTTAGTGTGTGAGTAAAATGTGCATTAAAGGCGGTTATCTTTTAATAAAGGGGCTTTGTAGTGCTCCATTACAGTGATACATGAATGCCTTTTCATTCCTGAATTGCAGTAATAATACATACAACCTATCATATGAGCGACTCGAATATTATTGTGTTACGCTTGTACTGCATGGCCATTGCACCACTGCCCCACATCCACCTGCACAGCACTGGACTCACATAGCAAGATACAGAGCTACAATAATACAAACACAGGCACATCACCTATTTGCATCCAGACCATGTGTCCCAAGCTGGCACAAAGAGATGCATGTACCCGAGATACTAACCACTCAAGCACAACTTTGCAAGTGCAGTCTGCATTCTACCAGCCCAATCAATCAATCAGCCCCAACTCTGTACAGCACATGCGCTGAGGAGGAGGCACGGGTGATCACCTGAGCCTCAGCCTGGGAACTGATAAGCAACACAAGTTGCTTTTAAGGCCTGGCCGCAAGGGCTTGTAAAAACCCCAGAGGGGCCTGGCTCTGAACGCACCGATGCTGACTACAGGAATTGGAGAGTCTGATGATTTAAAAAGTTTCACTTTGTTTTTTGTGTACCGTATCTACTTTTTTAAAACAATTAAAATGATGGCAATGGTGTTGTTGAAGTCAGAATGGTGGCCCACAGAGCCTGGCACCTCAGGCAGCCGCCTGCACTGCCTGATGGAAAGACCGGCCCTGTGCATGCAACTATCCCTCACAAACAAATTCACACCATCTACATACACACACACGCTCACATCAAACACACACACATTGCATGCACTCCCTCTCAGATGATATGAACACTCTCACACTACAAATTCCCCCTTACACTGCACATATATTAAAAAAGAGGACTATACCATGTCTGGGCAACATTATATAACAGAAACAATGAAATTAAAAAAGTCACATTTATGCTGAACGCTGCTATCAGAGAACCCTGCGCAATGGGCATGGCAAATCGCCCCGCGCCAAAATGATTGTGCCGAAAATGGGTGTACCACTTGGAGAACGCTGGTTTACCAAAGTGTGTGCTTCATGGGAAATAATTTAATCTCACTTCGCATTGCCTAAAATATTGTGAGTTCTAAAATCCTGCAATCCGAAGGCCATGGCTAGTGGTCTGGTAGCATTTTAGATATATATATATATACATTTATATTCAGTGAAAAAAACTTTGTTAAAGGGCCGTTATGGTTAAGTTGCGCTACTAAAAACTTATGAAATTCAGTGAAAAAACTTTGTTAAAGGGACGTTATGGTTCCAATTAAAACCGAAAAACCCTTGAAATTCGCCAGTTATGGTAAGCTAAGCAACCATAACTCGCGCCACCACCGTGCACTGCTAAGACTAACATCCAGGACATCAAAGATGACATCACAAATGTCATTGATGACATCACATGTCTGGCTCACTATTTTTTCTTTTGCTGACATATCTATGCCACATGGTTTTCTTCAGTAACAGTCAGAAACTAAGAATTTTATTTTATTTGTAGACATATCCTTCTAGTAGGTTCTTACAGTAATTCCCTTAGAGTACAGTCACATCATATGAAACATATACATATGGGAAAACACAAGCTTGAAAGACAGCAATCCTTTTTGTGCATAAAGATAGTCACTAGACTTATGAACACTTTCTGATAGTTCTGTTGTTTTTTTTATGGCTGTACTTTCCCTGTATATGGTCATATGTGTATACATTGTACTCACACTACTTTCCTTAGGGGCCAATCACATCAAGTAATACATATACATAGGGTAAATAGCAGCTTTGAAACAGAGCAATCATTTTTTTGCATGAAACTAATCAGTTAAGTTATGAATTGTTTCTGCTACTACTTGTGCTTTTTTGCTAACTTCACTTTCCCTGTATATACCCATATTGGTATGTGTTCTTGTGTCTTTGTGTTTTGTCTATAGAAATGCAATTATGTAATACATGGGTTTTATTAGCTACTTATTACATATTTCACAGTACACAAAAATCTATTAAGAAAACAATTATCATTTCATTATTCAACATATTAACATTACGAATATCATACCTTCATCTTGTACGCTGCACACAATGTTATTTTTCTGTATGAGTAGCTTAGTATACTAGATAGAACCCCATAATAGGATGCTATTTATATCAATGCATCGTTCAATGCACTTATTAGGGTATATTTCTTGCAATGATTCTTGACACTTTTTTCGCAACATAATAAGAATCCCTTCTACACATATTTCATGAGAAGTACATACACATGTGATGTCATCAGTGATGTCATCAATGCCATTAGTGATGTCATCTTTGATGTCCTGGGTGTTAGTCTTAGCAGTGCACGGTGGTGGCGCGAGTTATGGTTGCTTAGCTTACCATAACTGGCGAATTTGAAGGGTTTTTCGGTTTTACTTGGAACCATAACGTCCCTTTAACAAAGTTTTTTCACTGAATTTAATAGGTTTTTAGTAGCGCAACTTAACCATAACGTCCCGTTAACAACGTTTTTTTCACTGAATTTCATAGGTTTTTAGTAGCGCAACTTAACCATAACGTCTCTTTAACAAAGTTTTTTCACTGAATTTCATAGTTTTTTAGTAGCACAACTTAACAATAATGACTTTGACTTTATATACATGTCATTTGGAACTGACTAGATCTCTTCTTATGAACTTGATGTCCGCAAACTTATTTAATGTTCGCGGACATGTTTGGAGAACAGTACCACTGCCTAAAAACTGTGGGGGGGGGTGGGGGGGTATGTTTGCTTTGATTGGTACATCATAATATAGGAACATTTAACAAATTCAAAAAGCAGCACACAAACACATTATATATAGTAATACATAAGAAATGTAACCCATATATGTAACACACTAACCATTCATTTAAATACAATATGTTCTGAAATGGAATATACCACAAGAACATAAATTGGCTTCCAACATAATTACCTCACAGACACAACAGAACTGAGAACAAGACCAGACCCACTGAATACATAGGACTTATATTACCAGAAATAGTAAGTGTACTTCATTTTAGTCATATATTTATAAACTTTCTGTATTAGATTAAAAAATATATTATCTTTTTTTTTTTTCTCACAGAAATGTCTAGTACTCTGGAATGGCTAGAGGACAATTTCCCACATGAGGAAATGTCACAAGATAGTGAAACTAATGGTAAACACTTTATAATATAAACCATTTAAATATTTTTATTTTGTATACATTTAATGTATATATATTTTTTTTGTACAGAGCATAACAAAATAGAAACTACCTCTGAAGAAGCTGTTATGGAAAACACGCTTGACAACATAAAAGAAAAAATTGATTTACTGTTGACCAATTTTAATAATTTGAAAACTTTTGTTGAAGATAATTTTAAAACAAAAACGTCATACCATTGCCCCACATGTACTTGTCCCTCCTCACCATATCCCAGTCAATTATCCCCAAACCCTCTCCATAATCCAAAATGTTTTGATGAGATTTCCATCCCTTCTTCACCTAATACCAATCATGTTGAAACCCCAAATTCTCCTGTTTTTGTTTCTGTTTCTGCCTCACCTTCTCTGTCATAAATTATTAATATATGTTAAATAAAGTTTAATTTTTATATTGTATTGTGAATAGTTTCCGTTTTTTTAAAAAAAAAATCAATAAAAGTGTCCTTGGACAGTGCGAGTGTTCTGAAATGTTAGTACATAAACGAAAATGGAGGTGTCCTGAAGAACACCACACCTGTTCGTACTGCTCGCTAGCAAGTTGAAACTGTTCTAAGAACACACGTCGTGTCCTGAAATGTTAGTAAAGAAACAAAAATTAAAGTGTTCTAAAGAACACTATATCTGTCCGTAATGTTCGCTATCAACTTAAAACTGTCCTAAGAACACAATTGGTGTCCTGAAATGTTCGGAAATAAACGAAAATGATGTGTCCTGAACAACAGTACAACTGTTCGTAGTGTTCGCTACCCAATTGAAACTGTTCTAAGAACACAATTGGTGTCCTGAAATGTTCGTACATAAACTAAATTACACGTGTCCTGAAGAACACTATATCTGTCCTTACTGTTCGCTACCAAGTTTAAACTGTTCTAAGAACACACGCGGTGTCCTGAAATGTTCATTTCACGTGTGACGCACTTTTAATTACTTCAGAACCCGAACAGTGTCCGTAGGACATCAATGCGTATGCGCTAACCAATCTCCGTGCACTTGGTGTCCTGCGGACAGGCGCTTCCTTCGCAGACTAGTTCGCAAACAGATCATATGACCGCGCCCACGCTCATCGTGTGTCCTGAAATGCGGACACTGTTCGTGTCCCCGAACAATTTAAAAGTACATTTTCAGTTAATCCATAATATTTTTCAATAAAATCTCACCATGCCACAAGTCCCACATAGCAATCTTGAGTTTCTATATACCTTTTGAAACTTTCCGATCCTTTTTTTGTGTTCGATCTGTCCGCGCACAGTGCGCATGTCCGCGGACCGGACACAAGCACCCCTTTAAAAGACCACGCCCAAGAGCTTATTCCCATTGTGTTTCGGGCTATTCTTCAGAACACAGTGATTTTTGCTGCCACCTGCAGACTACACCATCATCGAGATGGCATCCTTGGCTGCTGAACTGCCACTTGGTGCTGCACCTGCTTCAGCACCACCACCACCCCCTCCACCACCACCACCTCCCCAAGGGCCTGAAGAGGGGAACAGGACTGAGGATGCAGAGGAGGAAGAAGAGGATGATGAGAATGTGGTAGAGGAAATCCCTACTACCCGCACTAGGCGTGAGTCTTGGGTGTGGCGGTTATTTACCATTCATGGGAATGGTCCTAAGTCTCGTGCGAACCATGTTACCTGCAATGAGTGCAAAATGATACTCAGTCGCGGGAAGCACGGTAACTACAGCTTTGGGATCACTACTATGAAGCGACACCTGAGGTCATTTCACTCTGGGGCTATTCGCAGGGTTGTACCTTGCGAAGAACATAGCAGGTTGATTTCCTCTACTTCATCCTCTGTTTCTGATCCTGTCACCACAAGGACCACCTCTGTGGGACAGCGTCTTTCTCAACCTGCCTCACAGGCCATACAGAATGCTGATGACCCTTACCTTTCGAGGGTCACAGTTGTATGTATGTACTGTGACACAGTACTCTTCAGGGGGGAGCGACTTCGGAGTGCTTTTGAGACTATCGTCTCAGAGCACGAGAAGACCTGCTCACTACCCAAATAAAACCCACTCTACATCTTCCTCTCTCAGCTCGCCCTTTCTTATCCCTGTGGTTGGTGTCCCCCCCTTTACCCTCCTTTACCCTCCTCTCCTAGTGTGTCGTGTCTGAAAAACCAAAAAAAATACAAAATTACAAAAATCAAAAAAAAATAAGGCTCTTTTCAGAGCCGCCTTTCCCAGTTAAAAAATAGAAGTGAAAATAAATGAAGCAGGGCTCTTTGTATTTTTTAGAAGTCCGCGGACAGTTCGCGAACATAAAAAAAAATTGGGTTGCTACTCCATCACAAACATTGTAATTTTCTCTGGAAAGAAGTGGTGGCTCTGAAAAGAGCCTTTGGGTGGTGTTTGTAACTCAAAAATTGTAAATGCTTAACATCTACTTCAAAATCGTTGTTGTAATTCCAAAAAAGGTCGCAATGCATTTTGTACATTTCTCAGAAAAATCTGATTGCCAGCATAAGTAAGATGGACTCCATCTCTGCGAAAAATGTATGTACTACAAAACATAATATTTTCATTGTGAAAAGAAGACATGGCAAAATCTATTAGAAAGCCACAAACAGCCTTATTAACATTGCGCCTTGCTTTTTCCATTTGTGGACCAAATGAAGAAGAACGAAGACACATTTGTCTCTGCGCAATCCGTGAAAATATCACTTGAGAATTAGGAAACATGTCCATAACCTTCCTCAGTCCTTCTTTCATAGCAAATTGCAAAACAATTCCAGTCACATGTCCTAAACTGTTCCCTCCACAATGAATTACAATTATGTCTGGATGTTGCTCTGTCTCCAGAGTAGCACAGAGAGGTAGCAAGTCCAACCACTTCATTCCACGTACTCCATGCCAGTGTACTTCAACATGTGGGAATCCAAGATCTACAGCTACTCCACAGCTTTCTGCATGCACCTTCAACCAATGTATCCATGAATCTCCAAAAATCCAAAGAATCTGTTTTCTGAAACACACAGCCATAGCTATCTTTTGTTCTCTCAGCAAAAAGAGTATCTGAGAAAATCTCTCCTGGCACAACACACCCACCAAACTTTCCTGACCAATCCCTTTCAGTGCTTATTCTCATTTGCATGACTTCTGAATCCAAAAATCCCTGGATGTAACTTCCGATGTCCGCGAACTACCGCCATGTCCGCGGACATATCGTAAGATGAACAGCCCTTCTACCATTTCCACTACACTCTCTCTGCCATTCCCTCATTGGATGTACCTCAATAATCACATGACCATGCACCAATCACATTCAAGACCGCTACATCTAACTGCATCATCATAGATCAGCACTGCAAATGTACTCTGAATCTCTCTGAGTACAAGTGTCATATCATTGGCAAGCAGCATCTACCAGAAATACTGTACAAGTCTTCAAGATTTCTACTTGCAGCTCCATGCATATCCATATGCATGAACACAAAATTCAGGTATGCATTTTTTCTGTATAGTAGATGACATAGCTCTCAACCATTTTTGTCTTACAGGCAGGTGAAATCACCCGATTTTGTTTTTGGCGGGTGAGACGCCCATTGGAATGAATGGGCGTGCAGGAGGCTTGGCGGGTGAGTCTGCCCTTTACAAGGCGTGTGACACCCGCCAAAAGCGTGTGAGTTGAGAGCTATGGTAGATGAACATATTTTCAAACAGACTTTTACCTTGTAAAATCTGTAAAATGAATTTACTGTACTTTTTTTCAATTTCCTAAAATCAACTATCACTTATAAACCTTTATACTTTTTACTTTCTTTATACACACACACTCAAATCATGTTAAACTAACATTTTTTAAATGAAATATATAGACTACATATATTCAAACAAAATTGCATGCAAACACAATCTATGTTTAAACCTTTATAAAAATACTTATACAATTTCATATTTTTTGTTTTTATTTATTTATTTACTTAATTACTTTAAATTAGACATGACATTGAGGCGCTATTACCTAGAACAGTTTACTTACAGAAATAGTGGTATTCACTAATATATTATAAATTTCACAAGACATAGTAAAGATATATATTTTTTGCTACAGTTAGTCATTCAATACAATTTGTTCATTAAGAACATATCATATGTACTGAACTGAGGCAATGTATCTTATGTAAATAAATTAGTTTAATGGTTTTACAGAAGGCACTGAGGATTTCAATTAAAAAAATCAATATCTAAATTAAAAACAGTGCTATATACAAACAAAGTTACTAATTTGAAGCTTTTACAATTGCAGTGAAGACCAGTTTCCTGAAAAGAAGCAGCCGAATTCGAAGAAGAAAGAAAAACTAAGAAGTTACCTGTTAATTTAAAAAAAAGTAAGTAAAATATCACCATAATATTTATATTATTAATCAAATATACTATAAAATTAATACGAGCTATTTTGGTTTCTTAAAATAGAGATTTTGTACCAGTTTGTCCAAAAATGTCCATGTCTTAAACAGCGATTTACAGCCAGAATGGCCCACAAATTTCTATTTTTGGACACACAAATTAGCCAACTGAACCACTACAATTTTCATATTATAGAACAAACAACTGTTTTATTTGTATACATTAGATTTACTATTTGTACTTTTCCACACCACTAGCTTACTTTTTTTTGTCATCTGAACCCCAGTTTAGTAACACATCAATTCAAGAATACCTATCCCTACTAGTTTTAGTTCCCAATGCACAATCACACACCATTACATACATCTTTATCATCTTACTCAAACACTCATGCACACAGCACACATACATTCCAGAACACCCCAACCCATATCTTCTTTATTTTTTCAACAGACCCTAAAGAATGCCTACCAAAAGACAACTCCATAGAAAGCAACGCAAAATTAGAGCAAATGAAAATAAAGGTGTCCAACATAAGCATCCATCTCTAGCAGAATTTGTAAAAAAAGTTGAAACAAAACTGCTAATACAATCATTTAGTGAAACACAAGAAGTTTCAAGTACAACAACTTCGCTTCCTCTATCAAAATGTAAAACAAACCAAAAAACAATTAAAAGAAAATCAGCTATCAGTACAGAAAAAACTACTTCTTCAAATTTTAATATAGTGCAAAGTAAGCATACCAAGAAAAGTATTTTAGCCAAAATATACCGTCACAAAGTCCTTCAAAATCTTATAAAAACTGGAGAGAAATCAGGTTCAAAGCTTAAAACCTATCGTAGGAAATTAATGTTAGAAGCATTGATGGACAGTGCAATTCTTCTCAAAAGAAATGTATTTGTTTTACTGTTAAACAAAATGAAACCACTAACAAAACTAATAACTAAATTACAAAAAAGACTTCTCAATAAGCGAAATGTCAACAGAAAGAACTTCTTAAGTATCTGCGGAGGTGAATGGAATCACACTACGATCACAGAACCATATTTTAATGAAGAAGCGTACAAACAAAAGCAAACGAATACAATTGCCATACATAGCAGTGGTCGAGGTTATGAAAAAGTGAATAATACCATAATGGAACAAGTAGTACTCCTTCCAAAAATATGCCCCCTCCATTCAACTGAATCAGAACGTCTAGTGTACAAATGGCCATGCACGTCAATGTGTAACATTCCCAAACAATGTTTCAAATCTTTACACCAATTCCTCAATAAATATGTAAAAAGCAAAGACAAAATCAAAATTAAATGACTGCAAATATAGATACCTGTCCAGTGCGCAAGTACACAGGACTACAAGGACATTCATTGGCCTGCATTACAGGACCTACTTGTAAAACCACTTTCCATGATATCAACACATCATTCAACTATAAGAAATCTAGTCTATAAACTGTACTATGCTAGAAGTCCTGCTTTAGCACTAGCAAAGTTAAATAACATCCTTCTACATGGTACAGCAAAAGACCTACTTGAAGAAATTCACTATATCCAGAAAAAATATTTTGGAAGTGAAAGCCATTTACAGAATGAAATAGCTTTAAACCAATTAAGCAACAATTCTACACATGGCAACCTTTTGCTAAACACATACAAAAAAGAAGTACTAAAATTTAAAAGTACATCAGCTGAAATACCAAACCATGTATGTGTATGTTGCCGTAGAATCTTTTATAAAAGTAACACAAAAACTGTGTACCTATCATACAAAATAGAAGACAATGAAGATTCTAAATGGTTTGAATTAGCTCTCTACCTTGTAGCAGAAAACAAATATGAAATAACTGAGCCCTTAATACTTTTCAGTTATTGCACTACAAAACTTGGCAACAACCAAACTCCTTCACGTTCTATCACAAATAATTTGGACTTATACCCAGTACCAAAACCTCTACAATAACTTAATTTATATGAGAGCATCATAATTCAAACAGTACACCCATTTCAAGCAATAATACGCCTTCAACCAAAAACAGCAAAATTACCTCCCTCTGAATTGGTAAAAGGCATTCGTGGAAAAGTAGTTTATTTACCATTAAATCTAAAAGAAAATGTGCATACTCTAGGAGTGCAACGTCCAATGCAGCAATCTTTAATTATATTAGTAAATGGAGTACCTACAAAAGACAAAAAAATATGGCAACAGCTGGTAGATTTATATAAAGTTAGACAAGCCTTCCAATATCTTAAAGAGAATAATGAATATTACAAAGAAATTAATATTGAAGAAAACTTGAAAGATACAACTGAAATAATTCAAGAAACACAAGAAGCTGGTCAATTTGAGCTACTAGATCCTGCTACAATATCAAATACTTTAGACCATTATGCAATTCATCCTTTGCACTGTAATGACAAAGTACAAGATGTACTGGAAACTTACCAAATGCGTCAAACAAAAGGATCGCCAATCAGTATATGGGAAAAAAGTATAGAAGCACGTGCTTTTCCTCTACTCTTTCCTACTGGCAAAGGAGGAAGGTATGATGATAGACCTATTCAAATATCAACTTCAGAATACCGCTCATTACGGATGTATTCTGAAGATCCCAGATTTAGACAAAATGTGGAATACATATTCCACCTACTCTTTGAAAGTGAACTAGCAACTTTATGTTACGGAGTTGCACACATATTAAAATCAGGATCACACTTTCAAAATATGACAGCTACACAATTATTATAGAAAGTGCAACAAAAGGATGAGGTTTTACAATCAAATATTACAAATCTATTAGCAAATATGCGTGGTACTAAAGAGTACTGGTTTCGACGTCATGGAGATGTACGTTGTATGATCAGAAACCTTGGCCCACCCACTTGGTTTGTTACATTAAGTTGTGCAGAATATGCATGGGAAGATTTACATGATTTCCTACGCATATCAAATAAAAACAAAACAAACATAGATATTCTAACACCTGGAGAACTTTGTCCTTTGGATCCTGTTAATGTTTCAAGATATTTTCACCATCGCTTCATTGCTATGCTACATTTTATTTGTAATAAAACTGTTCCTCCCCTTGGAGAAGTGCAACACTTCTTTTGGAGAAAAGAATACCAAGCCAGAGGAGCACCACATATCCACATGCTTTTATGGATTAAAGATGCTCCTAAATTTGGTCAAGACAGTGATGCCACTGTTTTACAGTTTATTGAAAAATATGTCACTTGTTAAATTCCATCAGAAGCCACAAATAGTGATCTTCGTGCACAAATTTTACAATTTCAAAGACACAAATGTGGAAAATATTGTCGTCGCAAATACAAAAACAAAGGCAAATACTACACCAAATGCCGATTTGGTTTCCCTAGACCAGTTACAAATACAGCTCAAGTAAACAACCTCATGTCTTCAGTTAGACATAGTGTTAAAGGTAAGTCACCTAAAAATACATATTACATAAAAAGAAAAGAAGAAGAAAAATATATCAATGATTATAATGCAATCATTGCCCACTTATGGAATGCAAACATATATGTGCAGTACATTGCAGACAATTGTACTGCAGTTGCACGATATGTCACAGCATACTTAACTAAAGCAGAAAAGACAGAGCTCCAAGACCTCTGGAATGACCTGTCATCAGATAAAACAGTATCTCAGAACTTATACAGCTTGGGCATAAAAATGCTCACCCATAGAGAATGTGGATCTTATGAAGCAGCTGATCGTTTAACTGGTACTTCATTGTATGGTAAATCTGAAAATATAGTATGGCTAAGTCTTGGTCCAGCTAAATCTAGAAAAAGAGTTCTAAAATCAAATGAAGATATAGAAACAATAGCCAAACATGATCCCAACAGCTAAGACATTTTAAAAAACAATCTATTGGACACATACTACCCAAACAGAAGTAATACTTTGGAAAACATGTGTCTATACCAAATAGCCCAAAACTACACATACAAAAATAATATGAAACCTGATGAAAAAAAAGGTAAATATACAGTGACGGACTGTGAAGGCAGCTTAGTTAAACTCACTAAACCAAATTTAATTAATCATATCAAATTGTCATTGAAGACTCCTCAACATAAGGAAGTATATTACATGTCCCTGCTACAACTCTTCAAACCATGGAGAAAAGAAGAACAATTACTAGATAACTATGACTCATATCAGGATGCTTTCAAAGCAAATGAAAGCACTATAACTGATGTAAACTTTACACAGTACAAAACAAAGTTGCACAATGAACAGCAACATGAAGAAGAACTCCAAGCCCAACTAGATAAGGATACTCCTGACAGTAGTCAACCTTCTGTAACAGGAAGCCAAGAACCACTGGGAGAACCACTAATAACAAATGAGGCAGAATTAGCTATGATAGAAGTAGAAAACACCATGTGTCAGTATGAAGATAAGGAAGACTTAACTATACTACAATCAAAACTAAACAATGAGCAAAGTAGCATTTTTCAAGAAGTAACAAAACAAATTGCACATGGTGTAAAACATGAAAATAAAGAATGTTCCTGCCATAATTATAAACCTATACTACTGTACGTCAGTGGTGAAGCTGGTTCTGGCAAAACATTCCTAATCAAAATCATTAGTAAGTTCCTTCAACAATTGACAAACAACAAACTGTCAGCTGTTGTCACTGCCCCCACAGGTTTAGCTGCCTACAACATAGGTGGTGTTACATTACACCCATTACTACTATTACCAGTAGAACACCAGAACAAATTAGACTATTACAAACTTTCTGCAGAAGCTGCAATGGAATTACGCAGAGTATTGAAACACATGAAAATGCTACTAATAGATGAAGTGAGCATGGTCTCCAACCTGATGTTAGCTTTGATTCACCTCAGATTACAAGAAGTACTCAAAACAGACTATGAAGAGCTCTTTGCAGGAAAACACATTATTGTTTTTGGAGATCTGCTTCAATTAACACCAGTAAAAGGTGAACCTATTTTTAAAACATTAAGGCACAAACTCTGCGTAAAACTGTTGGCAGCATTGGAAATGTCAACCTTTGGCAACATTTCCAATACAGAGAATTAACAGAAAACATGCGCCAATCTGCAGATCTAACTTATGCCAACATTTTAAAAAGTTTGAGAGTTGGTATACTTTCTAAAGAAGCAGAAGGAACATTGAAAACCCGGCAAATTAATGCACTTTATGGCGATAATGCATGTGCTACAGATGTTATGGAACAATTAGCCCACAAAAATGTCAATTGTATGGCCTTAATGCCAACTCTTGCAAGCTGTTTCAAATTCAATGAAATCATGCTAAGTAAAGAAATGCAACCAATAATGGAAATTAGCGCCACAGACAAACTAGATGTACATGGTATGACACTACCCATGTGTGACCAAGCCACAACAAGACTAAATAATTTAGAAAAATCAATCTCAAACACAGCAGGCTTAGAAAAGATGTTAAAATTATCCTTAAATTGCAGAGTAATGCTTAAACGTAACCTTGACGTGGACCAAGGACTAGTTAATGGAGCACTGGGTACAGTTGTTAGCTTTCGAACATACCCACGTGACAACAAAATTCAGTTTGTCAATATACTCTTTGACAAACTTTCAGAAGTAAAACGGATAGGACGCTCAACAGCTAGATTCCTTCTCTTCAAAGATATGTATGTACGCAGAGAACAATTTTCTCTAACTCTTGCATACGCAGTCACGATTCATAAATCACAAGGTCTTACCCTAGACAAAGCAATGATAGATATTGGTAACACAGTCTTTAAAGAAGGCAGGAGCTACGTAGCACTATCACGCTTACGTACACTTGGCGGTCTATTTCTAATCAACTTTGATGCAAGTAAAGTAAACACTGATATTCCTTGCATTTTAGAATATAATAGACTTCGCTCACTATACACTCCCCATCTGAACACATATTCTGTTCCACAAAAACTAAAACATTGTAAAAGAAAACTAAATCAAACAGAAATGCAACAGGACGTCACTGCAAATCCTCCAAAGAGAGTAAAAGAAACTAATACTTCATCAAGTACCACAAACAAAAAAGAATCAATTAGAGAAAGTAAACCAGGTACTTCTTTAAAGAAGGAAGACAAACTCCAAAAAAAGCAGTTAGATACAGAACTACCTGGACCATTTAAATTCTCAAATATAGTTGGTGTAAGTTGCTATGCAAATGTAGCAATGAATATTCTATTTCAATTACCACCAATTGTTGACAACATTTACTTACACAGTACAGGCCCATTGTGTTTGCAAATGTTAGAACTTCACAGAAATGCAGCAAACAATCCTGACAACACAAACAGTGTTTTTGGAATAAGACGACAATTGGACTACTGTGCTGGAATGGTGAAATTCACTATAAACTCACAGGAAGATCCACAAGAATTTCTAATGTACTTACTACAAGTACTGGAAAACAAAATCATACCTATAAATGAAATCTTTCAGATTTCAAAATGTGGAAACATACATGCACTCTCTGCAACAATGTGACACAAGAAGAAATCCCCAATGAACGCTTCATATATATATCAATACCAAATTGTGAATCCATTCCATTTCAGCAACTTGTACAAAATGCAAACCATGTAACATTATGCTCTACCTGCAATTCAGATAATCGCTCCACGTTAGTAATACAAACACATAGTAAATACGTAATACTAATGTTTCTACGTACGTTACAATGCAGATGGTACCAAAAACAACTGCAAGCTGACTGGATTCACACATGGTCAAATATCACTTGGTAAGAAAACCTTCACAACAATAGGTATAATCTACCACGCAGGAGCCACAACCAATTCAGGGCACTACACTGCATATATAAAAAAGAAATGTGGATGGTTTGAATGTAATGATAGTACCATTACTCTAAAGCAGAGATTACCAGCAAATCTTACAAACGCTTATTTGATGTTCTTAAAACCAAAATTTGATAAATAAACTGTATTTAAACCTTTAAATAAATGTGTGTTAAAAAAAATATAAACTGTTAGAATACTCCAAAACTAACAACTAATCAGATAAATGAATACCACTAAATTAGACCAAAGAATACACAGTTAGAATACACTAATTGGTATCTAACTGTCCCAAAATTATAAATTTGTGTTAAAATAATATAAACTGTTAGAATACTCCAAAAGCTATCTAACAGCTCAAATATTCTACAACAACTAATCAGATAAATGAATACCACTAAATTAGGCCAACAAATACACAGTTAGAATACGCCAATTGGTATCTAACTGTCCCAAAATTTAACAATATCCAAATAGATAAATCAAAACCACTAAAATATATTTAAAAAATAGACAGTTAGAATACGCCAATTGGTATCTAACTGCTCCAAAATTTTATAATATCAAAACAAATGAAGAATCTGTTACTGCTCCAAAAAAAATACAACAAAGCAAAGTATAAAGCATTAGCCAGAAACAACAAGTGAACACTGAAAACAAACAAACCAATAAACTGTAGCATAACAGAAAAAGGTTTTTTTTTTAATCCAACATGGATTTTCTTTTCTCCCACAGACCCAATGATTTTAGCAACAAATACAGAAACTGAGCAAATTGCACAGTACTCTGATTTGTACTCTACTAAATATGAGGGTCGAAAACAAATAAAAGTATATTGCTTATACAATGTAATAAGTCATTACAAAATACTAATACTAACATGCTATTTTCTTTTATCACAGAAATGAAGAAGAAAAACATGGACTCCCATTACTAGACCAAACAGTAAGTATACAATAATAAGGACAACCATAGCAGCATATCACATCCATAGTATCTAATACCTTTGTTCCTTATCCATTTGTTTTTCACCCAAAGTTATAAGCAAATATGAATGTGATATGCTGCGGTGGTTGTTGCCAGGGCATACAATCTTGGCCAAATGGCCATGCACCCAAGACTCTATGCCCTGGCAACAACCACCGCAGCATATCACATCCATAGAGTCAAACATTTCAACTATGATCTATGGGAAACTTTTAATGTCCGCGAACAATGTGAGTGTTTTTAGAACACTTTGAACTTGCCAGCGAACTATACGGACACTGTTTTCAGGACACCCCCTACGAACATTTCAGAACAACGCGATAATTCTTAGAACACTTTCAACTTAACAACGAACAATACGGACAGCGTCCTAAGGACACCCCCTACGAACATTCCAGGACACCAGGAGTGTTCTTAGAAGCGTCTTCAGAACACCACCATCTTGTTTATTTGCGAACATTTCAGGACACCGCGAGTGTTCTTAGGACACATTCAACTTGACAAAGAACGATACGGACAGCGTCCTCAGGACACCCCCTACGAACACTCCCCGGACACTGCGAGTGTTCTAGGAAGCGTCTTCAGAACACCCCCATTTTGTTTATTTTCGAACATTTCAGGACACCGCGAGTGTTCTTAGGACACATTCAACTTGACAGAGAACAATACGGACAGCGTCCTCAGGACACCCCCTACGAACACTCCCCGGACACCGCGAGTGTTCTTAGAAGCGTCTTCAGAACACCACCATCTTGTTTATTTGCGAACATTTCAGTACACCGCGAGTGTTCTTAGGACATATTCAACTTGACAGAGAACAATATGGACAGCGTCCTCAGGACACCCCCTTCGAACACTCCCCGGACACCGCGAGTGTTCTTAAAAGCGTCTTCAGAACACCACCATTTTGTTTATTTGCAAACATTTCAGGACACCGCGAGTGTTCTTAGGACACATTCAACTTGACAGAGAACAATAAGGACAGCGTCCTCAGGACACTCCCTACCAACACTCCCCGGACACCGCGAGTGTTCTTAGAAGCGTCTCCAGAACACCCCCATTTTGTTTATTTGCGAACATTTCAGGACACCGCGAGTGTTCTTAGAACACATTCAACTTGACAGAGAACAATACGGACAGCGTCCTCAGAACACCCCCTACAAACATTTCAGGACACCGGGAGTGTTCTCAAAAACGTCTTCAGAACACCCCCATTTTGTTTATTTGCAAACATTTCAGGACACCGCGCGTGTTCTTAGAACACATTCAATTTGACAGAGAATAATACGGACAGCGTCCTCAGGACACCCCCTACGAACACTCCCCGGACACCGCGAGTGTTCGTAGAACAGTTTTACTTTGCTTGCGAATGAAACGGACACATATTGACTCCTTAGAACACCCCCTAGTCAGTTTATTTAGAACATTTCAGAACACCCGTGATGGCTGCAAACAAATCGAACACAAAAAGAACGCCTAACACATAAAAAACACAACTTTCATCCTATCTCATACACTCCCACCCTCCCCAAACACTCCTACACACCAACACACTCTACAAAATACACATTTTGAACAAAGTTTCACCGCGCTGTCCGGGGACGTCCGTGAATCCAAGATGGGGGGCGCTACCGAAAAATCTGACGCGCTTCACGCTCTGCGCCGTCCAATCAGCGAACACTTTGCATGTCCGTGAACATCACGCAAGACGATTGGCCAATCAGGACACTTTCCGCGGAGCGAACAGGTAAGTGTGTCCGCAAATCGAACACAGATATCACACATTTTTTTTGACCTACTTTTTGGTCATTTTAAAAAAAAACTACTGGACGGATTTTCACCAAATTTGCAAAAGCATGCTTTCGGGACCAAGCCGCTGCTCCTGGTCCAAATTTGGTGGAAATCCGTCCAGCGGTTTGGGCTGTAGGCACAAGCAAAATTTTTTCCCATTCACTCTATGGAGAGTGAGTATTATGTATACAAATATGAGCATATAGAGGGAAGGTAGAGTAATAAAAATAAAACTATGAGAAAGTGCTGATAACCATAATGATTATCTTCATGCACAGAAAGGATTGCTCTCTTTCAAGCCTGTATCTTCCACTATGTATATGTTTCATATGATGTGACTGGACCCTAAGTCTACAAATATAGTACCTTTTCAATTTTTACTTCCTGACTATTACTGAAGAAAACTATGTGGCTTCGATATGTCAGTAAAGGATAAAAAGGAGAGCCAGCCATGTGATGTCATCAGTGATGTCATCAATGACATTTGTGATGTCATCTTTGATGTCCTGGGTGTTAGTGTTAGCAGTGCACGGTGGCGCGAGTTATGGTTGCTTATGTTACCATAACTGCTGAATTTCAGGGGTTTTTCGGTTTTACTTTGAGCCATAACGTCCCTTTAGCAAAGTTTTTTCACTGAATTTCATAGGTTTTTAGTAGTGCAACTTAACCATAACGTCCCTTTAACAAAGTTGTTTCACTGAATTTCATAGGTTTTTAGTAGCACAACTTAACCATAATATCCCTGGCTTCATATACATGTAACATAGAACATACTAACCCCCTCGTAGTGATTTTCATGTCCGCGGACTACCGCCATTTCCGCGGACACATCGAAAATCTGAGCGTGGTGAATGTAAATTTAAATAGTGTTCCCCATTTCCCCTTTGAAGTTGGCTCTGAAAAGAGCCGTGTTTTTTTTTTTTTTTTTTTTACAGATGCTTGACAGACACCTGTTATTTTGTATTTTTTTTCTTGTTTTTTTTTCTTACTTTACTCCTAAAATCTTCACATAACCTTCTCCAAAGCAACCCTTACATTCCAAAATAGAAAGTCATTTCCCGTAAAAGATAAAGAAATGCCATCTTCTTTAAAATTAACAGCATTACTGGCATCAATATTCTCATTGTTATAGAAGAACATACCAGCTCTAAGCATGAAGGCACACATGCCTCGGTTGATGACACACCTAGCAATATTTTGCTGAGGACAAAAAACTGAACTATTGTCCCATATTGCCCTAGGTAGTAATCCAGAAAAAAATACTTTTGCATTTGGAAGGATCTTCATTACTGCTTGAACCAAGCGTTCCAAATCAGCCAACAAAGTAGGGCCACTGACGTTGCCCAAATGGAAAGCACCATAGTGCAAAACTACCACATGCGGACTGTTCATCGTGGCCATATCCTCACAAACTTGTACAATTCCCTGTACATTGCAATAAGGCACACTGCTCCACACCACCTCCACTCCTTTCACATCAAAGTTCTTTGCAACATGCCTGCATTCAGCATACTGCTGTAAATCATGCACAAACATATCTCCGAGCACCAACATCCTGACTTTCTCCACTTCTGCCATCTTCACCACACACAGTCTCTTTCAACACAAATCCACAACCTCGACATCTGATTGGCTGATCCGTACAGTCTTCTTTCCGGACACTCCCACACCAATCCACACGAAGAACATACTCAGTGCTATGACGTAGGCGACAGACATACCCACGGACGTGCATCTTTATTATTTTCCACATAGGCTCTCAAAATGCAGAAACGCAAGACGCATAATGAACTTATCTAAAAAGGCTTGCTCACGCTTCTTCTAAGAACCATGTACCATAATGAAGAATATAACGGAGACACGATACTGAGGATAGAGCAATATGATACCGTAACCTAAAGCGCTCTGCATCAAACGGTTCCACCTATGCACCAGGCCCAAGTAGGCCGCAAGCAAAAGCTTCCATGAACATTGAATGAGCAAGAGCTCGGTTGCTGACCCTGCAGAATGAGCCCGGCGAAAGCACACAGCCAAGGGCACGATGTTGCAATCTCGCACGCCGCAAGCCGACGCCAAGGTCGCACCTGCAAGATAAACCAGGCACACAGTGGGAAAAACAATATTAATTGTGCTTAATTTTGCCTCAAACACGGTCCCACCTCACGTGACAAAGCCAAACCTGACAGGATGCCAAGCCCAGGAGGAAGGAGACGCCTGAATCCCACGTTTCAAGACACAGGCAGATACAATTAAAAGACTCATTGGACATCTGCAGCAGTGGGAGTAGTCGACCTCCCAACATATGAATAAATCCTCACATTGTTTACACCTACCCATAGTAAAACATTGTTGCAAATGACAGGTGCACCGCGAGCTGGGAACAGCGATAGTCCCAGACTGGAAGGCTCGCGAGCGGACCAATCAGAACATGGGGCTCTTATCACTGACGCCATTAACATTGACCAATCCTCAGAGGTCTTCATGTAACAATTTTCATGTATCAAATTGAAGGGACAGCCCAAGTATATCACCTGACTAACCCTCAACCACTAACACCGTTCTCTATATGTATGCTATACTAACCCTACCACTCGAGTAACCAATCCGAGTGGAAATAGGTTTTTTGCTAAACTTTCTAAGGTGACGCAAGTAGCGCGTCATACTAAGGTAAAAAGGGCCTGCGAGCCCCACGATTGTGTGTGTGTCAGGACGGACGCGTACGATCCTTGACCCATCCCTGCCGTTTTGTCTAATAAACAGCAGAGTCACCTTGCTTCTTGCGTGTGTCTCATACTCTATCTCTTTTGGGATATACGGGAGGAGTTGGGGCCTCCCTGCCCGGAGGTTTACGGACGGCCCAGCCGACCCTGGCAGAATTTCCCCCCGACAAGTTAGAGGCACTGCTGAGATCTGTTTAAGATCTGCTTTTTTATTTTTATTTTTCCAGGTACTCCCGTTGCGAGGAGGCCCGGCGGCGCGGCCCCCTCTACCGTTGCCCCTTCTGAGGACTACAGGACCATCGCGGAACTGCGAGAAGACCGGACAGCGCAATCCGGATATTGGCCTTCGGGAGCCGGTTGAGAAGTATCCCGCCCGCGGTTGGCGAGTGTCCAGACCTGGTCCAGACGAGGGGAGGTGGCGAGCCGCTTGGAGGGGTGCACGCAGTCGAGCGGCCCCGCATCAAGAGAACTTGGTGAGCATGCCACGCACAACAAGCAATGTGAAATTGTGAGGGAGGGGGGAGGAATTAAATACGGGAGGTGGGAGGTGTTGCACAGATGCGCGGCGAAGGTTTGACAATTTAGTGTTGGCAATGAAATGAATGGTAGCCGAACGAGTGCGAGAGCAGTCGGCTACGTTACGCGAGAGAGGGAGGTGGAGCACGAAAACATCACGTGCGGCCGCTCGTAGACACTGATTGGCCTAGGTCGCGACTACGTGTAAGGGTGTGTGTGTGTGGTTTCCTACGATTTGGCATTTATTGATCAATGTGTAGATGATGATCCCTATTGTTCGAGCAAGAAACTCGATAGGTAGATGACGTTTCCCTGTAGGCGGTAGCTAGTTAGTTGCCCAATACGGAAGATAATTGGCTGGTTAAGCCCTCCTGTCGAGGGGCGTATCACACGCGAGGCGACGCAGTGTGCGCAGTCCGATTATATTATTGATTACCTTGTTCCAGGAGTGACAGGAAGACAGCTGTGAGGTTAACGGGGGTAGATTGCAAGTGTATTTTGGACTTAAAGAATATATGAAGAATTTACCAGTAGCTTGAAGAGATCGGTGACGTCACCAGTAGGGCTTTCATAGGATATCCCGAGCACAAGGCATCTTTCTTTCTGAGAGTGGTGGGGAAGAGAACTGTGGTAAGGGAGTGGAAACGGAGATAAACGGTAATGAGTTGATCGGGGAAAGGCGAAACGGGGGACATGGCTGCGCACGGAGAACGCCAGCCACGGCAAGTGTAGAAGAAGGAGGAGGAGCAAATGAAAATAGGACGACTGTATAAGAACGTCACAAGGGGTACGTAGCCGCAGGGGGCTACGTGCGCCTCGGCCGCAGGGGGCCGTAAGGGTGTTGTGTAAAGGAAGAAAGAAAGAAGAAAATATACAAATGTAAATACTATATTTTAATAATTTTCCTTAGCGGACTATCGCAAGTCCCCAAATTTACGGGGCCAGGTAAAGGTATAAGGCTGTGTATTGTAAGTGTTAGTAAGATAATAGCTACCAAATAGGGGAAGGATAAGCGCTACTATGTCATACGGGACAGGATCGGGAGGGTGGGGGAACACCCTCACTACCCCACTACAACACATATGTACAACACTGTCACCCCATAGGGAGAAACTGATCAAGTATAGCATAGAATGGACACAGGGGACGGACAACAAAATGATAACAACATGGCCGCCTAACGGTAGCTTCGATCCATATACCCAACATTCACTATTAAACCATCTGCATAATACATACAAAGGGAAGAAGTTGACACACCACGTGGAGGTGTTTAACTTATGGAGGATGTTCCAAGGGTCCCGACCAGGACCAAATGGAATGTTCACTGTGGGGGAAATACCGGAAGAAAAAGAGATTAAGGAGGAAGGAGAGAATGGGAAAAAGGGGAGTGAAGACCCAAAGAACACGGGGAACGGACAAGAGGGAGGAGAAAAGAATAATAACTCAAAAGAAAATGAAATAAAAAAGGAACAGAGCAACGATATACCCCTAGCAAAGGTAGTGAAAACAGAGGGAGGGGGGTTGTACCCTTTAAGAGAATTAGGAGAAATAGAAAGAGGACAGTTAAGGGCGGCTGAGGGGTACTCGAACCCGGCATACAGCCTGCCACCATATGTGGCTCATAGGAAGATGCCAGCAGGGGAGGGGAGGACTGGAGAAGAACAAACTGTGGAAATAGGACATGATGAGTGGGTAGCTGCGCAGATACTATTAAAATTACGAGGTTCATTAACAGGAGAAGAGAAGGAGGGAGTAAGGAAAATAGACGAGGATAATACCAGGGAGAGTGGAATGAGAGGGGAAGAGCTGTTACGACAAAAGGAAGAGATTTTGGAGGAACGACTAGCAGAGTTAAGGGATGAGCAGAATGAACTGATCAAACAGCTCGAGAGGGAGGAAAGAGAGAGAGTGAGGGGAAGGAAAGAAGGTAAGAACGAATTGGAAAAAATAAGGGAACGAACTGAGGAGCAAAGGAGAGAAGCTGAAAGGGTAAAAGCAGCAGCAGAAAGGGTATCAAGAGCAGTGCTACGAGAGAGGAAAAGGGAAGAAGAAGAGAAAGAAAAAGAAATGGCAATGTGGAAGAAGAGATTACTATCAGAAACGACTAAGAAATACGAAGAAGGGAGGGTGATAGAGAGTATATTAGAAAGGGAGAGGGTGAGATGGGAAAGGAAGAAAGAGGATGAAAGGATATTGGAAAAGGTGAGTAGTGAAGTAATGGAGGAATTAAAAAGGAAAAGGGAGGAAATTGGTAGAGAGATGGAGGAGAGAAATGAAGGGGAAAGAGAAGATAGGAGAAGGGAGAGTGAAGTAAGGGGGTATGTGTATAGAGACACAGAAGTAGCAACAACATCAGCGCAAAGGGGAGCGGTTGGTAAAGGAGAAAAGGGAGAACCGGACCTAATAGACTTAAAAACAGTAACAATCAAGGGGAAAAAGACAGAGTGGGGGCTGCCGTTTGTGAATGACTTTTGTAGTGAGGAAGAAGAAGGAATGGAGAAGGAAGGAAGAAACAGTGAAAGGGAAAGTCTAGATAAACTATACACCACCCGGACCAATACAGACTCACCATGGATCTGTAGGAGAAAGGGTGAACTGGAGAGAAGTGAGGAGGAAGAGCAAGGAATAGCGGAAAGACAGACACATGAAACCACACCGTCACCATCACACCCTCTCCCATCCCACCCTACATGCTCAACCACCTCACGCTCATTACGTACAATCAAACTTGCGCCCTTCACAAACGAACTGACACCCTATGCAGGTCGGCTTAGAGACCTCCCTAGACGCAGGCAGGAAGGACGAATACACACGCCCACATTAAATACAGGAAATGATGGAAGAAGGGGAAAATATGGAGAAGAAAGAGTTACGAGCAGGGGAAATACGGACGAAATTGACGATGTAGGAGAGAGGGAAGAAGAGGAGGGGTGTGAGGACTCGATTTTATGGAACCCAAGGGGTAAAACGAGACACAACTTAATGCCACTTCTGGAGAGGGGAGGGGTTAGACCACAGTATGTCCCTTGGAAGCATACAGACAAAGAAAATATAAAGTGCAGGCTCCCATCATTAAGTGGAGGTGCGGGTAAATGGATATATGAAATGGAAAAACACACCGCAGGACAGAAACTGGCAGTGGGAGATGTAAAGGGCCTTCTAATATTGATACTAGGGGATGCAGCGGATGACATTTGGAAGAGAGCGGGATTCCCTGGGGTAACAATAGCAAACACATCGCACGATGGGGCACCATTCGCAAACTGCAGACATGCACTATGGCAGGCACTGAGGGTACAGTACCCAGACACATCAGACATAGGAGCAATTACCTCACGCAAGATGCGTGAGAGCGAAGATCCTGTTGATTATATCCAGGAAATCCAAGAGAAGTGGCGCATGGAAACTAGAGAACAATGGGACAAAACACCAGCAATATTTTATCATATACTAGTACAAGGGCTCCCAGAAGGAGTTCAGAAACAACTGAAGAAAGTAGTGGGAATGGAAGCAAAAGCATGGCCAGAAATACAACTGACAATAGTGCATCATTGCAGGACATGGCAAGGAAAAATGAAACAAAAGGAAGAGGACAGGAAAACGGAAGAGGCTAAACTAGTACAGAAAAAACTTACTAAATACACAATGGAAGGGGCACTAATAACTACACCTACAACAATGACCCAAAGCCCCACACAAGTAGTGGCTGCACAAGATCCCTCCCAAATACCACCCTCAGAGACTATAACACAACAGGTGCCGCCACTCCAACCATACACGACCAAAATGGGAGGAGGATACTCAATGCCAGGAGCTGGGTATTATAATTACAACAGGGGAAGAGGAGGAATTATGAGAGGGAGAGGATACGGATATAACACACAACAGCAGGTGGGAGGACTTAGAAATTCCTACCCCACCGGGCAACCAGTATACCAGGACAACACAGGAAGCTTTCCATGGCAGAGTAGGGAACCACCGGTGTGTTGGAGTTGTGGATTAGTAGGGCACATGTCACGCACGTGTAGAGTAAGACCAGGAACACCATCATGGAGCGAACAGGGACAACCAAGGCCCACACAGGAACAGCAGGGCATACAGCAACAGCAGACGTTGCAACAGGGAAATGAACAGCAACAACTAATAACACAACAACAGCCACAGGCATATTCACTGCCACAACAACAGGTAGCGATAACACGACAACCCCAAGCACAACAAACACAACTGGGTAGGGTGACGGTCCTGGGACACAACCCTTACACAGGAAATGGTCAATCATTGTACCCTCAATAGGACAGCCCACAGACGGCCTTGGTGTGTCCCATCCTGTCGGTAACACCTAATAGTGCGGAGGAACCACGCATAGAGGTAACGATAGGTGACAAAAAATTATCATTCCTTGTTGACACCGGGGCGACCCGGTCTTGCATAAGGGAAGGTAAATTTAAGATGTCGGGCGAAGCCATGAACACCCAAGGATTCTCTGGGGCTAGAGGGTTGGTTCCTTTTACTGATAACATTCCCTTATCTATAGGAGATTATGACATGTCAGTCCCACTTTTATATTATAGTGCCTCACCAGTAAATATACTGGGGAGAGACATCATGAACAGGTTCAATATGACGATCTCCTTTACGGAGGACGGCATAATTTGCTCTACTCCAGGAATTAACATGCTCACAGCACGACAGATTATGCAAGCATACTGCGGACAGACAGCGATTAGGGCTGAGCCAGTAGATGGCGAACTCTTCCAGTACGGGACAGACATGGCATTTGCATGGATGCCAGGGATAGAGGGAAAGATCTGGAGGAGGCCAGCAGCCCATTTGTTCAGACCAGAAACACCAGTCAATGAACCAGAAGGAAAGGTGGTTCCAGTGGACATTGAGAGCATTATAGCAACAGCTGATTACAGTGCGGTACATGCCCAAGACAGAGAAGGAAGAGCATGGAGGGCAGTGATAGCACTAGCAGAAGGATGTAGACTCACCCAGGTGTCAGATGAGGAGCTGTTCTCAGAAGAAAAGGAGGAAGGTGAAATGGTGTTTATGATGAGTGTGGAAATATGGCTAAGAGTGGCGTACAAACAAGTGGCACAGAAAACTGCAATGGCACTTGAGGCACCCACATCCACCCCAGTTCCCTTCTTTGAGGAGGATATGACAAAAGTACCCACATCATTATGGACTACTAGCCCCTATGACGTGGGGTGCATAAAAAGTATAGGGGGAGTAAGGATAAAATTGAAAAAAGGTGCAATACTCCCCAGAGTGAAACAGTACCCACTATCAAAAGAGGCAGATGAGGGCATATATGAAACCATAACGGCCCTTATAGATAATGGCATATTGGTCCCCTCAGAATCACCAAGTAACACGGCTGTATACCCAGTGCGCAAGGCTAGAGGGGGGTCTTGGCGCTTCATACAGGATCTCAGGCCCTTGAACAACATAGTAGAAGCAGAATACCCCATAGCCGCAAACCCGGCCACAATATTGTGTGGCATTCCAGCAGAAGCATCACGATTTACAGTGATCGACCTTAAAAATACTTTTTTCTCAATACCATTGCACCCAGACTCACAATATCTGACAAGCTTCACTTACAGAAACACAAAGTGGAAACACACCAGATTGCCACAAGGGTACTGCGAATCACCCTCAATCTTCAACAGAGTAATACAGATGGATTTGGGTAACATTGAAGTGGAAAGCACAGTGTTGCAGTATGTCGACGACATAATAATGTGCAGCACAAACGAAAGAACATGCAGAGAGGACTCATTAAAGATGCTGACAATATTGGCTGAAAAAGGTTACAAGGTAGACATGGAAAAGTTGCAGTACTGTCAAGAACAGGTACTTTACATTGGTCAGCTCATATCCCAACATGGAAGAAAGATTGCACCACAAAGAGCACAGGCCATTTCAAAAATGCCAGTGCCACAAACAGTGAGGGAACTGCAGCAGTTCCTGGGTCTGTGCAACTACTGTAGAGTATGGGTATTTGATTACAGCTCATACACAGGACCCCTGCTTGAGGCGTTAAAGGAAGCTAATAAAGGGGAGAAAAAGTTGGGGTGGACAATGGAAATGAAAGAGGCTTTTGATGAACTGAAAGATGCGATATCAACTGCTCCGGTACTGGCAACCCCAGACTATGAGCGACAATTCTTTATATTTTCACATTGCGACTCAGCAGTAATGAAAGCAGTGTTGGCTCAAAAAACAAGCATGGGCTACAAACCAGTAGCATTTTACAGCGGCCACTTAGATCCTGTGATGTTAGGTCATTTCCCTTGCGAACAAGGTCTCGCCGCAGCTGCTTTTGCGGTAGAGAAAGCATCAGCAATCACCATGGGGTGCCCAACTACACTGTTTGTGGAACATGCACTATTTGCAATATTGAATAAACCTAAGTCCACCCTAACCACGCAAAGGGCATCAGGTTATGAGATCATCTTATCCAGAGCTGAACTATCAATTGTTAGATGTAGCACGGTCAACCCTGCAAGGTTCCTAGCAGAAGTAATTGAGGAAGGAGATTATGCCCACGATTGTACGCAAATAACTGAAATGTACTCATGTACTAGAAAGATTGAAGAGAACGCACTAGAGGGAGGTGAGCTCCTGTTCATTAATGGGTCATCAACTATCGACCAAAGGGATGGTATAAGAAGGACTGGGGCAGCAGTGGTAAAAATGATGGAGGTACCGGTGTGTGTGGCAATGAAATGTGTACAACTACCACAGCATTATTCCGCTCAAGCAGCAGAATTAATTGCACTAATCTTGGCGTTGAAGGAAAGCTTTGACAAACGAGTGACCATATATTCCGACAGCGCATATGTTACGTCCACTGTCCACTCAGGGCTGTCGAAATGGAGAAAAAGAGGGTTTAGGAGAGCTGATGGAACTCCAGTGCAACATGCCCTCCTATTGGCTGAACTAATTGAAGCAATAAATGACCCCCAAGAATTAGCTTTGGTTAAATGCACCGCACACACCAATTGGGAAGACCACATTTCAAAAGGGAATGCAGCAGCAGACGCACATGCGAAGTATGCTGCATATTTTGGTGAGATGTGGAACCCCCCAGAGTCAAAGAGAGGGAGAGGGAGGGGAATGGCTAAGGAGATGTTGATAAGAGAAGGGTACACCCATCTCCCAGCCACACAGATAATGGAGCTACAAGCGGCTGCACCAATGGCAGAAAAGAAATATGGGTAAAAAGAGGATGCACAATGTCACCAACTGACGCACTATGGCGCCAGGGTGACACTGGAAAGATTGTAATACCACTGGCACTATTGAACACCGCCCTGAGCCAACTACACCACCCAGCCCACACAGGCAAGGAAGTAATTGCAGCACGAATTAGGGAAGACTGGTTCTGCCCCGAGTTAAATTCTCATGTGTCAAATTTTATCAGCAATTGTCTCACATGTCAACAGTTTACGGCCGGTCACACCCTGAAGGTGATAAGAGGTACTATACCCCGGCCAGAGGGACCCTTCCGACATCTTCATATTGACTATGTTGATATGATCAACGTATGTCAAGGAAATAGGTATATGATTGTAGTAGTATGCCCATTCTCGAGGTGGATTGAAGCAGGGCCCTGTTCACACCCAGATGCATTCAGAGCAGCTAAATTCCTAGTAAGGGAGGTCTTCCCCAGGTGGGGAGTGTGCGAGGTACTGCGGTCAGATAATGGCCCACATTTCGCAAACAAAATGTTCCAGCACATCACATCCTTACTGAACATCAAGCATAAATTTGCATGTGCATACCACCCACAGGCCAATGGTGTATGTGAACGCCTGAATGGCCTATTAAAGGAGGCAATTGCAAAAATACAGCAAACAACAAAGAAGAGTTGGTTGTATTGCCTTCCACTAGCCCTATTTGAGCTAAGGAATAGACCAGGTTCCGACCACCACCTCACCCCTCACGAGGTGGTTACCGGACGTCAAATGCGCCTTCCCCTAACGCCAACATCAAGAGCATTTACCGATCACGAGAGTACTGCAAATGTCCTTGGTGATGAAATGTACCAATATGTGTCTTCTTTGATTACTAGTGTAGTGTTCGTGTCTCAACAGCTCGAGCGCACGCGGGGCGGGTCTAACAGCGATCAAAAAGAAGACGCGGATAAAGAATTGGAAAAGGAAAGACTGTGCAAAGTTGCTAAAGGTGACCACGTACTACTTCGCAATTTCAACAGAAAGTGGAACAGCCCACGCTTCACTGGCCCCCATCTGGTAGAGGAGGTATCAACGAGAGCAGTAAAGCTACAGGACAAACGTGCCTGGAACCACCTACACGACGTAAAGATCTACAAACTCCAGACCCGCCCCAGCTCCACCGACAGGGCCACTGGAAGAACAACAACAGCGTCACCAATGGAGGAAGAGACTTCTACCACAACTAACGGCCTAAGTGTCCCCATACCCTGCCACCCCTCAGATTCCCCAGAGACACCTACTAGAAAAGAAAGGGGTGATCCCCATACCGCCCACCCCATGGCTACACGATTAAAGAGTAAAGAGACTACCGCCAGTTGAGCCCCAAACCCTCTGCCCATTGACCCCCTACCCACTGCAGTAATAACTGAACTGAAGGACATTGTCTTGCACATATACACATGTAAACACCTGAATGTTCTCTTTTTTTTCTCTCGCACATGCAGGTACAGCGTATTATTGTACTACTAAGAAAGTAGATAACTAACCAATTCACTGCCCAGGAGTAGATGGTACCCTCAGACGATAATTACCTGGAAGAATTGTCACACCAATTTGTATATGAAATAAAAAGGCCAACGTACCTGAAAAGAAGGAGGGTACGTGTCTACTACACAGCATTCCTCTTGGCCATAGAACATTCAATGCCCCACCTCCAACCATACTTGCCTGCCCTAAGAGATAGATCGCTTAGATTGGCGTGGGAACAGCTCTTCGCCTGGGCACTGAATGACTACTTGATAGGGAGAGCTTAAAAACGACAACTAACACTAATAACAAGCATATTAAGAATTTTCAGGCGGGCAACTGTAACGTCGCAAGAATAAGCTGCCGGACTGCAGCAAGGTAAGAGCAAAATGCCGGTGAAATTAGCATCTGTAATAAAATTGATAGGGATTTTAATGATCACCGGATTCTTGGCTGCCTCTGTATGGCAGTACAGCTATGCTATCAATATTATTGCTGTACCCAAACCTAATACACCCCCACCCCCAGCTGCAACAGGTGTTACGTCAGGTGGTACTAGTAAAATCCCACACAAGGAAAATAGAGTTAAACGCAGCACATACTCAGATAATAAAGGTATTGACAACTACATACAAGATTCAGCACACATCTCAAACAACATATGGTACCAACACATGACCCACATAGGTAAGCAGACAACAGAAGACAGCTGCTACGTTTGCTCATTAATCCCATACGCCATGAGCGCTTCTCGAACATTTGTTGCCACGGAGATAGATGAAAAAATAGCACGATGTATAATATACCTGGCACTGTTCCAGACGAAAGGAAGATTTCAAGGGACAGTGGTGCAACTGGTGTGGAAAACACGAGATATATATCCATATGAAAACAACTTCCTCAAGACTTATTTGAGTTACCACAAGAGCAGTTTACATGCTGAAGGATTCAGATACATAACAAGTGGTCCTGAAAAAGGAGAAACAAAGAAAGTAACACTACAGTACCTACCATGTGATTGGTACGCCGCTGAAGTCCCTGGTAAAAACGGATGTTGGGAAAGACCACTGGTGATAATAACAGGGAAGGTGTACATGAACAACAAATGGGACATAGGAGTGGTTGGCAGCAACATGGTAACAAGAGAAAATATTTCAACTATTGATGGACACAACCATAGATGTTGGACGACTTGGGTCAAGTACGTACCCATGCTCACGTGGATGGAGAAGGATGAAGACCCAATAACAATACTGCCGCTAACTGCGCCTAAGGTATGCTACCAACATAAAGGGGAGGTGGATGTAGGATACAACACCAACTGTGAAAGCGTGATGGAGTTACCTGAGGGGGGAGCAGGAACAGCAGTAGTAATGGACCATTACTGGGCCTGTGGAAAAAAGGCATACCACACACCGCCCCCTCTGTGGAATGGTATATGCACAATGGTGCACGTTAATGTACCATCACTAGTGGTACCCCAGAAACATGTCAATGTGGCGAACTTCCCCAAAATGGATGAAGGGAACAAGAGGAAGAAGAGATCTGTACAACCTCAGAAGGGGCCAGAGAGCAAAACCGACGGCAATAATACTGTCCTGAATAGAAAGAAAAGACAAGGAGAACCTCTGACAGGAAATTACCTATGGGGAAGGTCGGAAACAGCACTCACTTCAATTCCACCAGAACACAGACTATTCAGCAGAGCAGCAATGTTCTTCTCCTCAATAATACATCCATGACTACAGGCTTACGCAAACGCAAAATGGCTCCAGATAACTCAATGGGAACTAATGATGACTATTAATTCTACGGTAAATGGATTCAACGCAATAAAAGAGGAACTGCGAGCTGTGAGGATGGTAGCACTTCAGAACAGATATGTACTGGACCTCCTCACATCAATGTAAGGAGGAGTTTGCGCTAAGATAGGACAATCATGCTGCACATTCTTCCCTGCCAACGATGCTGACAATGGTACACTGACAGAAGCAGTTTTACAATTGGCCCAGATGCACTCAAAAATGATGGATGAAAGTAAAGGTGTGAAAAAGGATGAGAGCTGGTTTTCAATATTATGGTCATGGATGCCATATTGGCTGTCAGATGGACTGAAGATTATAGTTGGATGTACTATTTTGGCTGGAGCTACACTGATCATAATAAGATTTTGGAAGGCCCGGAAGGCACGCACCACAGACGAGATGATCGAAATGGTTGGCATGCACCTCTTGATGCCAACAGATGACGGCCAACACACAGGCACAATCATAAAAGAGAGAGAGAAGTTGCGCAACCAGATCATCACCAACCACCTGGACATAACCATCTGTGAAGCTCGAAAACCCAAGAAACCAAAGGAGCTACATAGGGAAATGGGTATACTGCACTCCTGGAGGAACCTGTGCATATATGTATTGGTCATTTGAAGACCATGTTAACCACTATGCACATTTGGGAGGAATAACTAAAATATGGAGAGTAAGAGGAGATAAAGAAAAGGATATGTTTGTGGTCGACAAGTCGACCAGAGGAGGGACTGAAGTGGGAGAATGGAAGAACAGGCTCCCGCCCTTCCCCTCTCGCGCTTGGCCTAGAGGATCACGGCCTAGACACCCGCCACGAGAGGAGTTTGCCTATCTACCAGACGACCAAATACCCTGGTACAGGAACATACGGATGTGCCCACCTACCTGCCCAGCAGCCCGCCCTGCCCATGCCGACACCTGCGGCATGGATCAACTCGACTAAACCTACACGTCGTTAGAGATGCCATGACGACCTAGCCAACGGTCAGCACACCTGTGCAAACATGCACACCGGACACTCCCACACCAATCCACATGAAGAACATACTCAGTGCTATGACGTAGGCGACAGACATACCCACGGACGTGCATCTTTATTATTTTCCACATAGGCTCTCAAAATGCAGTAACGCAAGACGCATAATGAACTTATCTAAAAAGGCTTGCTCAAGCTTCTTCTAAGAACCATGTACCATAATGAAGAATATAACAGAGACACGATACTGAGGATAGAGCAATATGGTACCGTAACCTAAAGCGCTCTGCATCAAACGGTTCCACCTATGCACCAGGCCCAAGTAAGCCGCAAGCAAAAGCTTCCATGAACATTGAATGAGCAAGAGCTCGGTGGCTGACCCTGCAGAATGAGCCCGGCGAAAGCACACAGCCAAGGGCACGATGTTGCAATCTCGCACGCCGCAAGCCGACGCCAAGGTCGCACCTGCAAGATAAACCAGGCACACAGTGGGAAAAACAATATTAATTGTGCTGAATTTTGCCTCAAACACGGTCCCACCTCACGTGACAAAGCCAAACCTGACAGGATGCCAAGCCCAGGAGGAAGGAGACGCCTGAATCCCACGTTTCAAGACACAGGCAGATACAATTAAAAGACTCATTGGACATCTGCAGCAGTGGGAGTAGTCGACCTCCCAACATATGAATAAATCCTCACATTGTTTACACCTACCCATAGTAAAACATTGTTGCAAATGACAGGTGCACCGCGAGCTGGGAACAGCGATAGTCCCAGACTGGGAGGCTCGCGAGCGGACCAATCAGAACATGGGGCTCTTATCACTGACGCCATTAACATTGACTAATCCTCAGAGGTCTTCATGTAACAATTTTCATGTATCAAATTGAAGGGACAGCCCAAGTATATCACCTGACTAACCCTCAACCACTAACACCGTTCTCTATATGTATGCTATACTAACCCTACCACTCGAGTAACCAATCCAGAGTGGAAATAGGTTTTTTGCTAAACTTTCTAAGGTGACGCATATAGCGCGTCATACTAAGGTAAAAAGGGCCTGCGAGCCCCACGATTGTGTGTGTGTCAGGACGGACGCGTACGATCCTTGACCCATCCCTGCCGTTTTGTCTAATAAACAGCAGAGTCACCTTGCTTCTTGCGTGTGTCTCATACTCTATCTCTTTTGGGATATACGGGAGGAGTTGGGGCCTCCCTGCCCAGAGGTCTACGGACAGCACGGCCGACCCCGGCAGAATTTCCCCCCGACAAGGGGATATCCAGGGTCGACCAACATAGTTTTGGGGTAAAAAGGAGGCTACACTTGATTATTTCTGTGGTAATGGCCCACTGCTGGAAAGGGTGGTTAGCCTAAATATCATAAAAAGGGAGGTGAGTGACCACACAGAGTTAAGTCTTGTCTGGAATAATGTGAAATCCATTGCAGAAAAGGTTGGACAGGTGGGTCTAAGAACTAATCATAGTAAACATTGAGTGGTTTGGTCTGAAAAGAACTTTACCAAAGCCTGTAGTCTTATGCGGGAACAGGTCAAAAGTAATCACCACTTATTATCTGACCTTACACCTGATGAATGTGAGGAATGGCTGACCTCCCTGGTGAAAGATTCTGGTACAATAAGAGAGTCAATCATTACTACAAATGAAAAGAAAATCAAATGTGTTTGATCTAGAAATATTGAAGGACAAGCATCTCTATCTCAAAGAACTCAGGGATTTAAAAAAGAAATCTATTTCGCAAATTATTTATATAAAGGAGGCCATATGTCTAAAAAAATCAGTACAACAAATGGCGAAAGAGGAAACACCATCAGGGATTATCTTTAAACTTGCAGAAGATGCTGGAGGAAGTTACTTGTGGGGATCACAGGCAAATGTGGAGATCGTTATCTGGGGTAAGAAGCCCAGTAGAGCGGGACATCCTAAACCCCATTACTGAGGAAACTTGGGTCAATTTTATGGAGGAGAGGATGTTGATTGAATTCCAAGATTGAAAATAGGGTCAAGGAACAATTTAGTTATGGATGGCACTTGCACTTTCCCATGGAAAATGTGGTGCAACATATAACAAAATTGAATTGTTTTAGGGCCCCTGGGCCTAATGGGTTGGCAGCTTCTGTACTAAAAGGAGATGTCCCTTCATGGTGAATTGTGTTGTGTAGCTTATTTGAAAGTGTATATACAGAACATATGATCCCGGGATCAAGGGAGAAATCGATGTTAGTACCAGTATTTAGGACAGGTGATCGTTTGGTACCAGGACACTATTGATTTCTTTCTATGTTGGATATCACGTGTAAGTTCTTCTCCACATTTGTCCTAGAACAGCTGCAAACATGGGTCACCTCAAACAAGATTCTCTGCACCAATTCCAAACTGGTTTTCGTGCAGGCTTGAGTACCATCCACAACATACGGGTACTCAAAACAATAATCACACTGGTTACCAAGGATGATGCCCCTTACGTATATATAACTTTTGTGGACTTCAGGTATGCTTTCAACCAAGTAAACCGCTCTATTCTTTGGGAAAAAAATGAAATAATTTGAATGTCTAGGCTGGTTGTTAGAGATTGTGGTTGCTTTACATACTGACACTACAGCGCAGATTCGTTTTGACAATGGTTGGAATCTGTCGAGATTGCTGCAAATTAACAGGGTGTAAAGCATGGTTGTTTGCTGGTCGTCCTGTTATTTAACATCTATATAGCCCGACTGGCTAAAGTTGTTAAATGCCCTCGCAAGATAGGTGACATCTCGGTTCATGCAATGCTGTATGCAGACGAGTTGGTGGTATTTGACCATCTGCTAAGTGGAATGCACGCTGTATTGAATGAACTTGGTCAGTACACTCTGGAGCACAATTTATCTGTGAATCCGGGTAAAACAAAAGAAATGTTGGTATCAAGGAAAAGGATCAACCGACATAAATTGAACACTGATTTGGCGACTATTGAGTACACCTTTACGTACAAATATCTAGGCCTGGAATAATCCTTCAAGGGTGATTGTAATGCCAACATTGAGTCTAAACTTAGAAGAGCTAAGCAAATCACCCATTTAACTTGTGAAAAAATGTAAATGACCATGCAGGTTTCTCTTTGAGGGGTGCGCTTAATGTTTATAGACAATGGTTTTGTCCATCTATTTTGTATGGCCTTGAGGCACTGATCCATAGTGACCCTAAATGGCTAGATTTAGTGGAAGGATATGTTTGGCATTATGTTCTGGGCCTACCCTGGAACACTCCAGTCAGTTGAATATATGCAACTTGAGTTGGGGTTGACATCATTAAGAGCCCTATTGCTTAAACATAAAGCCAAATTATTAATCCGGGCTTCAATGTCACCCTCTTGCCCGCTACTGAGGATACTGTGTGAAAAACAGGCTAAAATCATGAACAAATTCAAGACCGACCCATTCGTGGAAAAGGTGAATAACTTATTTTCACTGTTCCAAATTTGAGGTTGTAAAAGATGGATTGGGGCTGGCTAAATAACTATAATCACCTATCACAGTTACACTTGTACCCCATGGTGGCTCAGGTTGCCCATGAATATCTGCGACCCCAGCAAAATGTGTTACTCTGCTCTGACCCAGCTGTTCGCAGATTTCATTTAAGGATGCACACAAACCAGTTACCGGTGCATGCAACTACAGTGGGAGGTGGAATCTAGCCCCGGAAGACCTATTCTGTCGTATTTGTACTATCCCAACAAATGTGGAGAAACACATACTGACGGAATGTCCACAGTTGGGACCTCTTTATATGACTATGTTGGGCACATGTTTTCAAAATGTATACACAATTAAGTCTGATGAATTCTTGGTGATTTCTCTGAATTCAGACCAGGTTGCATTGCACTTTACAGAGTTTGGATTGGGGGCTTAAAATACCTCCAGGCTGTCAAATAACAAATGATGCTATAATGGGGCTGTCACAAGAAATTTCACCTTAGGTCTGGCTTAAGAAAATATTGGGAATGTTTTAAACGTTTTAATGTTTTAGACTGTCTTAAACATGTGAATATAATTATATGTTCTATGTTCTTTGTATATGCATTTTACTTTGAATACCTATTTACTGTGTTTGATTGATGAAATGTATTTATTTTCTTTTTTTTTTTTTACATTTGTATAGCGCGCTACAGCCCAAAGGCATTGAGGTGCTTCTTACAAGAAGGTGTACGTAAACAAGATTGCATAGGAGGCAGTAGTTACTTAGTTACAGCATATTGGCAAGTTACAGACAAGTAGCAGTTTAGACAAATAGCGTTGTTTTGATAGCTTTGCGAAACGCTAAGTGGGAGTCAATACCTCTGTTGTGCGATGGTAGGGCATTCCAATGGGTAGCTGCAATAGCAGGGAAGCTGGAGCCGCCTGCGTGTACTCTGCGTGTTATGGGTTTGGTGATCATGTTGGTATAGGCAAGTCTGGATGGCCTTGCGGAGGTGGGCATGGTAACCCGCTGAGCCAAGTAAGGGGGGGCCAAATCATGGAGGCATTTGTGTGTGAGGGAAAGGATTTTGAAGATGATTCTTTGTTTTAAGGGAAGCCAGTGGACTTGTCTCCTCAGGTCTGAAATGTGATCCCTTCTGGGGAATCCTGTAGATGCCCTAAGGGCATTGTTCTGGACAAGTTGTAGTTTAGAAATGTAAACAATTTTGTTTTTGGTTAAATTAGATATGTTGTGAATTAATAATGATATGAATATGAATTTGTAAATGTGAGATCTATACATCAATATAAATGTGTTGATTGTACATTTCTTGATAGAACTACATACAATAAATAAATACAATAGGTATAAAATAAAATAATTACTTAGACAACATACTTTCTGGAATGCAAATAGTTGATGGTTTTTAGCAGTATTTTATGCAAAGGTAAAAAATGCATACGTGAATTAAGAGCCCCACCATTTCTACCTTAGAAGTAAGAAAAAAGCAATTTCAAAACATTTCAACAATACTGGTAAGTTGAACTTGATGAGAGCAGGTGTACTATATTGGTATTACATGTAATCTGTTAGTAGTGCTTTTAAAATAGTGTAGCTTTAAATATAGAGAAACATATTACATTTTTTAGATAGATATTTATAAGGGCATCCGAATATAATACTGCCAATAAATGCTAGCAGATCAGGAATAACTATTTCAAAAAACCTCAGTAAAACACTGATAATATGTTAATTCCCCAAACCTATGTGTATACTTTTTTAATAACATGTACAAATTGTTAAATAGTAAGATGCATAGTAAAAGAGAAAAGGTTGAATATGAATGCTGTTCTTTTAAAAAATATATTTGTAGCAGCATTTTAGTGAGGTAAAACAAAAATGCATAGGTGAATTAGGAGCCTCACCATGTGAACCTTATTTATAGGTAAGGAAAAAGCAATTGAAAACATTTCTACAATACTGGTAAGTGGAGCTTGCTAACACCAGGTGTACTTGACACTACATGTATTCTGATAGCAGTGCTTATAAAACAGTGTAGCTTTCTAAATAAGGAAATGTGCTACCTTTAAGGGAAAGCTATTTATAAGAGCATCAGAAAGTAACATTTCTCCAGCATTGGATCTTTCATGGATCCACATGCTGTGACTATTCCCAGTTGTCAGGCTGGAAAACCCCAGTAACATTAATATAGTATTTGTACCATGGAAAAAACGTTGACACCTTGAGTTGCCTATCACCGTTGTTGTGGGTGCTTTAGGCACCATCAATGGGATGTTGAGTGTATTGCTCTGCCCCCACAGCTTTCCCTGAGTTTTCCTCACACTTCTCTCCTGAGAGAATTTCTGCAGAAAACATTTTTTCTTCAGTATTTGTTTTTCCAGTCATTCGCCGCTGAAAACGCTCAGCTCCAGCTTCATTATGAAATCTTCAGGAACGAAAAAGTCCTTGGTCAGGGCATGTGAGACCTGCAGCCTGAAGAACATTTTTGAAGAAGACAGGGACTCGGAGTGTCTCTACTACCTGTACTCAAATTATTCATTGATGGACGCAACATCTGCCAAGGGTTCTCGCAAAAGACCCTTAGAGACAGAAAGAGACGTCTTATTTGTTGGCTCAATGAAGGAGCCTACCCGGCGTCAGAGGTCGGCTCATCACATAGCAGGAGGGCAGCCACTCCCTCAGACAAGAGATCACTGTCACATCAGAGAACAAAATCTGAGGAACTGGTGACGAAAAAGCAGAGGACAGGTAAGGCTTGATCGTCTTTAGGCCATGATAAGGCCAAGCATTGCCTCCTAAAAAACCTCTTTCTAGTGGTGAAAAATCCCACATAGTCCCTAAGCACTCTTCTCAGGATACTACATCTAAGTCGCGGTCGGAAGGGCTGAGAGAAAAGGGCTCCCACCGGTCTTTGAAATCCTCAGACTCGCTCTGCAAGTCTCCGTCATCAACAGAGAACTATAAATCGAGGACAACATCCTCAACCTCGTCAGCCAAAAAGTCTTCTTTGATGAGCACCAAGAAACACCACTTGTCATAGGGATTGCACAGATATTCTTCTGGCCACAAGTCTTTCCCAAATCATCACAAGACATCCAAACCATTGTCGAAACCATTGTCTAGTTCACCAACAACGGCGTCAACCAAGTCTTGGCTTCATCGACTTCTCGACCCCCATCAATGACTTCCTCGATGATGGCTACCTCATCGACTACATCATTGACTACCAACTCGATAATGACCATTCCTTCGATGAACATCTCGTGGACGATGAAGAAAAAATCCCTGGCGAAAAAGAAGACATGTACATCGTCTACTGGGCTGGAGTTTTCAGAAATGGAGACAGAAGTATTGTCCCCCAGAGGTATATTAAAAACCCATCTGGGCCCATCGAACTCGACCAACCTCCTTTGGAGAGGTCTCCAACTGTATTACCTGAAGAAATCTGCAGCATGAAATCACATCAGATTTGGAGGCCCCTCCTTACGAATGTCTGGTGGTTTTCGAATCAGATCCTGAGGAAGGAGGTTCACAAGCACTCATTCCAGATCCTTCTGTGTTGGGCTACAGCAAAGACTTCAAACACCTGCTTTACCGTCAACATCAGCAGACATAGTAGGTATTCCATCACAGTATCCTCTCTTAAACCCTCATTCCTTACTATCCATACAAGTCCTGTCCACTCTTCAGTCTCTACTAGGTCAGCTGGATGCTCTGCCTCAGGCTCCAACAATTCAACCACATGGAGACCCACAGGTTACACGTCGACAGAAGGAGACTTCGGATTATGTTCAAGACCCGGGCACTTGCCCTAGAAGTCAATCCCCTTCCAGGCCTCCTCCACCACCTCTTAGGACATTTAGTCCACGGCAGAGAGAACAGGAAGAAGGTGAATTGGTAGACAATGACCCGGACAATGCTCCACAGGACACGCTTTCCACCGTCTCCTTTTCTCTGAGGAGAGCAGACACATGGGACACGGATCCAGAACTGGATGTGCCAAGTAGTCCGACTCAGCCATCACCCTCGGACAACATAGGAGCATTTCACTCCATGATGGCGAAGGCCTGCGAAGAGTTTTGCCTAATTCCAGAAGAAGAAAAGAAAGATTACTTTCTCTTTGATCATATGGGAAAGAGGAGAAAGGTGTTTATTTCCATTCTAATTCTTTATCAATTGTGGCAGGAAGGCCTCCGCACCATAAAGCATCCCTTTACTGAACCGGCAGTGAAAGGACGATTAAAAAATAAATATAAGGCTCCAAATTCCACTCCTACATGCCTTACATCGCAACCAACGCCAGACTCTGTTGTATCAGCAACAGCTAGCCAGAAAGCACGCACACAAAATAAGTGTGCCACTCCCCCAGACAATGACAATCACAAATTGGATGCATTTGGAAAGAAGGTACTTACCACTGGAGCAACAACTGTGAAAGCTGAAAACTCTTAAGCCATTGTTGCACGATAAGAACCAGAAATGTGGCATTGTTTAGCCCTGCTAATAGACCACCAGCCAGAACAGCAAAGAAAGGAGGCTATGCAGCTACTGTGAGAGGGGTAAGAGACATCAAATCACAGCAGAAATATAGCTGTAGACCTGATCAAAACTGGTTTTAAACAAATCATCAATGGAGTGGTTCTCAGATGCCAAGCGTGGTTTCACTGTACAGATTTTGCCAAGACGTGCAGCACAAGTTGGTAGATATGCTGTGTGAACGCAAAAATCTTTTTGGTGAAAAAATAGTCGAAGCTCTGAAGGCCATGAAAGCTGACTCAAACACACCTGAATAACACACAACTCTGCAAAGCAGAAGGTCTTTTCGCCCCTTTTGTTCTTTTCGTGGAGATTCTCTAACTCTAGGGGCAACAAAGGCTATAATAGATCTGCATATTATTCACAAGGTTACAAGCGCAGCTTGCAATCTACACAGCGCAACAGAGAGTACCAGGGACAAAGGAAGCATGGATATTCCTCCTCCCAGAGAGGCTGTCAAAATAAAATACATCAATGACTGCGACAAGGACAGTCAAATAGGAGGAAATGTGGCGTTTCACCAGAACGAGTGTCGTTCTATAACTACAGACAGAGGGGTACTAGATGCTATCCACTGAGGCCACTTGTAGGAGTTCAAACGTCCACAATTTCCAATCCCACCCTTAAATTCAATAACACCTTCACATCTTGCTGCGCGAGGTACGTCACATGATAACAAAAGGGCCATCGCAAAAGTACCTCTCTCAGCAAAGGGAAAGGGCATGTACTCAAGGTTTGTGTGGTAAAAAAAAAAAGATGGTAAATTGCTCCTGATTTTAGACCTTCCGGTGCTAAACAAAAACATAGGAAAACAAAAATTCAGGATGGTAACGCTGCAAGAGGTGATAAGCGCAGTGTAGGAACAAGAATTCTTGGTATCCCTAGACCTCAAGGATGCATTTTTCCATGTACCAATTCATCCAAAACACCGTAAATACCTCAGGTTTGTAGTGGGTGAGAAATTCCTCGCTACCAGATGGTCCCAAATTCAGGGCTCCTGGTCGGACAGGGTAATCATCTCCCAGCCTCTGGCAGATGCTCTGAAATGGTGCACTCACCCCTTCAAAATCACACGGGGCATGCCATTGGTGGAGCCAAACTTCCAAAACATCATTGTGACCGATGCCTCCAAATAGTATGGGGTGCTCATTTAGACGAGCACCAAGTCAAGGGCCTCTGATCACCCACGGAAACATTACAGCATATCAATGTCCTAGAATTGTGGGCACTACTCTGGGCTCTCAAATCCTTTCTCCCCCTCATCATGTCCTCACCGAACACACAACAACAATGCTCTACCTCCAGAAGCAGAGGGGGACGCGATCAGAAGTCTTATTCCTGGAAGCACAAACCATCTAGCACTGTGCCATCCAGCACAACATTCAAATTCAAGCCTTGCACCTACAAGGGATACAGAACAAAGAGGCAGATACCCTCAGCAGGGACTCCTCCCAGACACACGAGTGGAAGCTGAACAGTACCCAGGTTGAAAAGATCTTTGCGAAATGGGGCTTTCCCAATGTGGACAATTTCACCAGCCATGAAAACATGCAATGCCAGTACTTAGCCAGCAGGATCCCACCTCCAAACTCCTGGGAAGACACATTCTCCTTCCCTTGGAACAGGATGTTTGCCTAAGTCTTTCCTCTCCTAAGAAAAAACATGTAAATGATTTGCAAGGCTCTCTGCAAGATCATCCTGGTGACCCCGTTCTGTCCTAGGCAGACCTGGTTTTCTGACCTGCTTCATCTGGCAGTGGATGACCGGATTCACTAAGGATCCCAGCCGAATCTCTTGTCCCAGAACAAATGGATGATATTACATCACAATCCAGACTCCTCAAATTGCCGGCATGGCTCCAGACCACTCCGAATTTTGAAATCTGAATATCCCACAAGACTGTCTTCGCATTTTGGTGGCTGCAAGAGCACAATCCAGCAACATCTGATATGGCCGAAAGTGGACGAGAATGTGTGCTTGGTGTACACAACAGCCTAGTCTACAGCATTTAGACATAACACCTCAATAACTCCTTCTTTATCTTTTGTTGTTAGCAAAAGAAGGTCTAGCGGTGGCTTCCATCAGGGTACACATGTCGGCGATATCAGGTCAAAGAACATCTACCCCACTGTACAGTGACAGATTAATGAAGCATTTCTTCAAGGGCATCTTTCGGACCCTCCTCCCAAGGAAAAGGTTTCCTCCCATATGGAGACTTAACCTAGTTATAGCAACCCTTATGAAACCTAATTTCAAGCCCATGTCATCAGTAAAAATTAAGTTTGTCACCTAACACCGGTGTCGGAACTCCAAGCCTTGGTCATTGATCCACCATAACTGTGGTTCATGAGGGGCAAAGTGGTTCTCTCTACGAACCTGCACTTAATTCCTAAGATGCCATCGGAATTTCATAAAAATGCAACACTCACTCTTCCAATCTTTTTTTTTCCAAATGCCTCATCTTCAGCTGAAAAGATTCTGCATTCTCAAAAAGTCAAGAGAACATTGAAATATTACTTGGATCACACGAGATTGTTTAGAACCTCTAATCAGCTCTTGGTGGCCTTTGGACCTTCCAATAAAGGGAGGTCAGTTTGGAAACAGGGTATCTCACGATTGGTGGCATCTACAATTTCCTTCTGCCATGCAAAGGCCAACAGGCCATTACAATCAGCTCCCAGAGCCCATTCCACGAGGCCCACGACAGCCTCAGCAGCTCTATGGTCGGGAGTACCCATCAGGGACAATTGCCAGGCAGCAACATGGGAAGTGCCCCACACTTTCCCCAGGCACAACTGCTTACATCAGCAAAATGCCAAAGATGCGCAAATGGGACGGGCAGTCCTACAACGACTGTTCCAGAAAAGTAAGCCCACAGCATTCGGGGTTTGCTCCTGTATTTTATGTTAAGGTTCGATCCTTTGCTTAATGTTCATGTCCAATTAAGGTTTACCTCCTGAGTGCCTGATTTACACCTCCAAGCATTTCTACTGCTACAAAATCTATTTGGAGAGGTTAAAATCTGAGGGAAAGCTGTGGGGGCAGAGCTATACACTCGACCTCCCATTGGTGCTGCCAAATGCACCCACAATGACGTTGATAGGACCCTGAAGTTGTCAACGTTTTTTCCGTAGAAAAACTACTATATTAAAGTTACCAGGGTTTCCCAGCCTGATGACGGGCAATATTCATATCATGGGAATCCATGGCATATACCAACGCTGGAGAAATGGAGTTACAGGTAATAAACTATTCCCTGCTAATGCATAGGTATATGAACAGGGTTGGCTACATTTAATAGCAACTCACTAAAACAATGACAATGTACAGGTGTATGAGCAGCACTAACATGTTTCAAATTCTGCAAATTTAGGAAGTTAAGAAAGTTAAGAAGAATGCACTTTCTAAACACATGTATGCTACCATTAACTGATACTTGATATGAACAGGTGGGACATATATGCCATCCAATAACACTGGGTAATATAGTTGACAAATAAAACACCGCAAATATACCTTTTAATATGTAAATATTTACTGACACTTACTTTCACACCAGCCACACACTCAGCATGTACTTCCTGTGAGTTCTGCAATTAAAATGAGAAAAGTGGACAAACAGGTGGCTTTTATACTTTCCAAAATCAAAAGTACGAAAAAGAGGAGTATATAGTAAGCAAAGTACTAAATGGCATAGACATTTTCACTGCAACCTATCACAGGCAAGTACACAATTACAATGGTAACACCACTCATTGCAAACACCAAAACACATACAAAACCTTTTTTTTCAACCATGCCTTTATAGCCATTGCTATTCAAACCACGGCTATAAACAGCTCTTGTAGTCGCGGATATATGCACATATTTTGCAAACTAGAAAATAGACATTGCCAACCTTTAAAAGTTCAAATGAGACAAGGGTACATGTGAGGACATTGAATCAGAAATACATGTAAAATTGTGTGGTGTAACATCAACTGAATAATATGATTATTGCACAGAAATGTTCTTGATAGCCGCATATAGGCCAGCAACCAATCAATTGACAAGATACGTTAACACGTCTATGTACAACTGCCCAAATGCTTTACAAATGCTGGCATAGAAACACTCTATGAAGCTGTCTTGATTTTTAGCCGTGGCTAGTCAGAAAAACAACGAAAAAGAATGTTATCCGACTCTCTGAACCCCTCACCAAGTGACCTCAACATCAATGCAACCTCTACCCACTCCCCTAAAGTCCTCATCATCTACCCTGCTCTCACCCATTCCCCCTATAAGACTTGTTTCTGAGATGCAGTTTAGATCAAAATGTTGGCTAGGCGCGGCTATGCAGTCTGGGAACATGCACGATGTACCATTGGCCTATATATAGCTGTGATAATAAGGGGGACCCCAGGATAGCATGCTGTACCGTCAGAGGTGCTCCTGTTGCTGAGAATGCACACTCTAGTCATTGCTGGGATTAGCCACGCCTCACACCTCACAACCCCGTAGGCTACTGTCATAGCTGTGGTTATTTATATTTTTAATATATATAGCGGAGTGAGGTTGCACGTCGGAGGACGGACAACAGAACGAAGCAGGGTGAGTACTGGTGCTAAACAGCAACTGTATACCATTGTCAGAGAGGTTTCGGATATAACCGTCACCACATTAAATCACGACCTCTTCACCAGCCCATTACCCACACAGATATACAAATACTGTGTTTTATGTGTTTCATATCCCAAACATTGTGCTGCTTAAGTGGATAGAATTTCGTAAGCAGTGACACTGAAAGTGCCGGACTTCAGATAGATTTTATCTGTCATCCTTGCAAGAAGAATGGCCAACTCCCAAAGTAATAGAGAGGCAATCAGAAAGGCACAAGCCGCCACACTGTTTAATGAGACTTTGCAAACTAGCAACACCAGCAAACCAGCCGCAACGGCACCAAAGAGTGATAGCGAATTGGGTCTTTTGAAGGAACTGGAAAAACTGCGACGCAGGGAGTTGAGCAAATGGTGGGAGGAGCACTCACTTCAGAATTACATCGAAGTAGGCAGAATCCCACGCGGTTTAAGGATTCTAACTATCCCTTCCTTTGAAGAATTAGACCCTATGATGCTACAAGAATGGAGCGCAGCAACGAACGGGTGTTCTAGAACATTTTTGCAGTTGCTGGTTAAGTATGCTGGTGCGGACCGTATTAAGACATTGGAAAAGATTACAGAAATAGAAAAACAACTAAAAAAGGTACCTGAGACCGAAGAAGGCAAGAGACTGGGGAGGAACATGGAGAAAAGTCTCAGTGAGTATGAAGAAGAAATAAAGCAAAGGAAACAGAGAAAGTTTCTAAGGGACAAAGAAGACTATGAGAGAGGGAGAGTCTACACATTTGCGAAAAGATTTGACCAAATGAGACTGGCATCCCTATCCAGGCCAGCAAGCTCAACTGAACCAAACGAAGAGGAACTCAGCGATAATGTACCAACCTCAGAATCAGATCTGACAGGTAGTGAAACTGATGAACCGCATGTACGCATGAATTTTTTAGACGAAATGCGTTTACTACGCCAAGACGGCAGAAAGAACAAACCACAGAGAGGTGGAAATCGAAGTCAAGGAAGAGGCAGAGGCGGCCGAAAACCACGAGGAGGGGGAAGAGGGGCAGGCAATGCAACGAACAGTACCCCGGCCAGATCGCTGCGCTCTGGAAAATAACGGAACAAACTAATGGGGAAGATACTAAACTAAAAATCATTAACCTATCAGACCGCATACTTACCCCCAACCAGACAAAAGTACTCAATCTAGGTTTAAACTTTTGCCCGAAGGCAAAAAATGATTATGTACAGACAAGAATTGACTTTGATAAATACAGACGCAAAATTCGTTTGAAGAAATTCTTCGCCACAAATCAGTATAAAAAACACCCTAGAGAAAAACAAATGGGACATACTGAGGTTCAAATCAAGGAGTTAACCGTTTTGACAGACCTGGTTGACCTGGAGAGAGGCATATCCGTGGGGGATCAAGGTGAACCCTTAGCTCTGCAAGAACTAAACATCAGAACAGATTGAACACCCAAAAGCCAATTGAAACCTATGTCCAAATGCAATCCCGTGGCTAACCTGGGCAATAACATAGAGGCATTTCAGAGTTTAGTGATTGAAGATCTGAAAAAACTTAGAAGAAAGGAACAGAAAAACATCCGCAATGACAATTTATCATTCACAGACAGACAGGCATTGAAAGAGCTGCATGAACTCAAAAATTGTATCATCAAACCGTCTGATAAGGGACGCAATATAGTCCTGCAGAACAGGGAGGACTATCTACGTGAAGCCTACAAACAGCTCAATGACAATCAATGTTATATGAAAATTGCTCACAATCCGATCAAGGAACTTGAAAGCAAAATCAAGGCGTTACTCACAGAATGGGGAGCGAAAGGCCTACTGTCTGAAGAAAGTTGCAAATTTCTTACAACAACTAATTCCATCACACCAACTATTTACTTCCTCCCCAAGATACATAAGAACATAAAAAAGCCACCGGGAAGACCGATTGTCTGTTCGATAGGATCTGCTCTGGAAAATATGTCTAAGTACATAGATGAGGTCCTGTTTCCATTTGTCTTGACATTACCATCATATCTCAGAGACACTACCGATTTTCTAGCTAAAATTGAGGACATTCCCTGGGAGCAAGATTATTTGTTAACAAGCATGGACGTGGTCTCACTATACACCTCGATTGGCCACGAATATGGTAAACAGGCATGTAAACACTTTTTACAAACTCGATCTCTCAACTATTTGGAGCATACACAAATGGTACTATCAATGATAGATTTATGTCTTACCAATAACATCTTCTTATTCAACAATGAATTTTTCAAACAGCTACAAGGTACCGCCATGGGCACTACTTTTGCGCCGTCCTATGCCAATCTGACTATGGGCGCCTGGGAAGAACGAGAGGTGTGGACGGAGAAGAACCAAAAATACACAGACAACATTGTCCTCTGGTTGAGATATATTGACGATCTCTTCATAATATGGAAAGGGACCGAACAAGGATGGATGGAGTTTTTTAAATATCTAAACATCAATGAAAACAATCTCCGGTTCACGGAAACACACAGTCGTACTCTGATTACATTTCTCGACGTGAATGTGAGAATAGTAGACAACAAACTCACCAGTGAACTACACAGAAAAATCACAGGGACCAATTCACCACTCCATGCACAAAGTGGACATCCAAAAAATCTGATATGGAGTGTTCCCTATGGAGAATTCATCCGGCTACGAAGAAACAACAGTACCCTAAAATCCTATGATATGGAGAGCAGAATCACCGCGCAAGGCTTTTCCAAACAACAATATCCGAGGAGAGTTGTGGAGAGGGCTTACCTTAAAGCAAGAGCTAAGGACCGCTCGAAGCTCATAGCAGGAACCGAACATAATGAAAAGAAAACTATAGAGAAAGACAGTACGCGACTAATTCTAACTTTTGATACTCAAGCACCCAAGATTAGACGGACTCTCAACAATCATTGGAGAATCCTCATGGCGGATCAGGATAAAAACAAGTCGATAAGAGACATCTTGGTTCAAAGCTACATGACCCAGGAAGAAAACAGCAGAGAGAGGAGGTGGCTAGCAGACCACAAGAAAGAGGGCTTTTTTAAATGTACCCGTTGCAACATTTGTAAGTATGCCATAATACAAGGCTCTTTCAAACATCCGATCACTGGGCATTCGGTTCCTATATTAGGAAAAATTACCTGTGAGATGGAATACGTCGTTTATGTGCTGACCTGCGCGTGCAACAAGTGGTATATAGGAAGCACTAAATGCAAACTCAAAACACGTATCCAACAACATGTAAGAGCAATCACGAACAACGACGCAAACTACCCAATGGCCAAACATTTCGCAGAATATCATGAAAAGGACATGAGCAGCTTTGGGTTTTTTGGCATTCATAAAATCGAGACGGGACCAAGAGGAGGAGACAAAGAAAAGATTCTGAGACAGAAAGAGACTCGTTGTATATTGGATTTTGAAAGCAAATTTCCGCAAGGACACAACATAGATGAGGAACTTTATACATTTTTGGGACAATAATAATAATTATTAACTGTTGGAAATTGGTCTCCAGTTTCTCTCCTTTCTGTCCCCCATATGGTTCAATGTCATGTGGTTTTCTGGGTTTTTTCCAATTTACAATCTTCCAGCAAACATTGAGAATTGAGATACACAACAAATTGCTGGAATTACACAGTCCGATGAAACTGAGAGACGCTTAAATGTTTGCATTTTAACATGATTTTAACTTGTTTGTCACCACATATACATATATAGATTTTTAATGGTATAGTTGATTGTCTGTACACCACTATGTTTACACTGATCATGATTTCATACACTTTTTTACATACACTTATGCACATTAGAGTTTGTTTTAACAGGATATGCAGTGTTTGAGGAATTTCTTGCCGTGTTAGAGGGATGATAAGTGGATAAGATAACATCCTGTCCTAATGTACACAGTCCCCTCTTGCCGCACTCCCATACACTATGTATTGGACAACAATGAATTCAATTTGAGTATTACTTAGCTGCACTATGCATCAGATTAATGAGTGGGGCATGCCATCTTGAGTAACACATTTGATCAAAAGTGTGTAGTTTCGATTTGTAGATCTACACGCCGTGCACTATACAGAAATGTGGACATTCCACCATTTAATGATCATGCACTAGGCGTTTTATAATGTTGCATTCTCTCAACTGACGATCATGGGGTCAATCAATATTGCTGACCACTTTCTCCGTTTCACCAATAGTAGTACATGAGATGGGCAACCAACAGTTATAAGAAGTTGAAGCTCACACATGGCATAGAGGGTCTCCTATGATCGGCACCCACCTTTAAGGGCAAGTTATGAGAAGTCCACTGTGGGGAACTCACATATGTCTAGTTGGTGTATATTCCTTATAGACAATATCCCCATATGTATTATCTATGGGGGTTAAAATATTAATTCCAATCTAACTGTGTTTTAGTCAATACAGTTTTTTATGTCAAACATGTCAGCCTCTGACTTGCTCTGGATGGGTGTACTTTTCATCAGAGTCCCTTTTCCATTTCGGCGGTAATGAGCGCCGTCTCACTCTGCATCACTGGTTTTAAACTCTATGGTTCTGAGGGAACGAATTGTTGTGACCAAGCGGCAGGGAAAGCCGCGAAACGCGTTAACGTTCCCAACGCGCACTTCTTTTTTGCACTTTGGGGGAGCCTTATATTAATGGCTTTTTAATATGTTTGTGCCGTCCTGCAAGGCACTAATAAAGATGACTTTTTAATTGTGAAATTGGATGTCCGGATTAACTTTTTGGGCTAAATGAAGAGTGCTGCTCAGTTTTACCTGATTCCATCAGTGTGAAGAAAAAAAGAGATATATATTTATATATATATATATATATATATATATATATATATATATATATATATATATATATATATATATATATATTCAGTGAAAAAAAACTTTGTTAAATGGAAGTTATGCTTAAGTTGCGACTAAAAACCTATGAAATTCAGTGAAAAAAACTTGGTTAAAGGGACGTTATGGTTCCAAAAAACCCTTGAAATTCACCAGTTATGGTAAGCTAAGCAACCATAACTCGTGCCACCACCGTGCACTGCTAAGACTAACACCCAGGACATCAAAGATGACATCACAAATGGGTGGACGCGGTCACCATCAGCACTATCCAAAAACTCAGAGGGTATCTTACATTATTGTATCTTACAATAAAAACACCAAACATATTCAAAAAGCACTACATAAATACATTACATGTAATAATAAATAAGAAGTGGAAACTGTATATGTAAGACACCAACCATCCACTGAAGTAGCATTTCCAATATAATGGAATATACCAGAACAAAATAAATATGCCTCCAACTGAATTACCTCACAGAAACTGCACAGCAAGAAGCAAGAGCATACTTACACAGCAGTAACAGCAATTTTTTGTATAAAAGTAGTAAGTACACTACATTTATTTCATATACTCATACATTTTCTGTATTATGTACACTAAAACTAATATATTGCAGTAGCGTCCATGTAGTTATGGTTAAGTTGGTGTTTCCATAGGAAGAGCACTTTTTGGGTGGCTTATAACTTCGCTCGCTCTGGACGAATCCTCACCAAACTATGCAAGAAAAGTATATGGCCCACTCAGAATTTATCTGCAAAGTTTGGAGAGGTTTGGTCCAGGGGGGGCAAAGTTATAGGGGGGTCCCAAAACGTTTGTTTTTTCCTATAGACATAATGGGAAAAAACGTTGCGCACGGCTACAGCCCGAACCGCTGGATGGATTTACACCAAATTTGCGGCAGGAGAGGCGGCTTGGTCCAGAAAGCGTGCTTTTGCAAATTTGGTGTAAATCCGTCCAGTAGTTTTTTTTAAAAAATGACCAAAATGTAAGGCAAACAAATTAGTGATATCTGTGTTCGCTTCGCGGACGGACTTCCCTGTTCGCTCCGCGGACAGCACCCCGATTGGGCCATGGGCTTGCGTCATGTCCGCGGACATGCGATGTGTTCGCTGATTGGGCGGCGCGGGGCATGATGCGCATCAGATTTTCTGTCGCGCCCGCCATCTTGTATTCGCCGTCGACCGCGTACAGCGTGGTGAAACTTGGATTAAAAATTGTATTTAGTGGAGTATGTTGGTGTGTAAGAGTGTTTGGGGAGGGTGGGGGAGTATGAGGTAGGTTCAATGTTTTTTTTTTATGTGCTATACACTTTTGTTGTGTTCGATTTGTCCGCGGAGAACATGGCTGTTCTGACATTTTGTAAATAAACTAAATGGTGGGGTGTTCAGAGGACAGAGTGTGTCCTTTTTGTTCGCAAGGAAGGTAAAATTGAGCTAAAAAGATTAACAGTGTTTTTAAATGTTCGTAAATACACAAACTGGGGGTGTTCTGAGGACGCTGTCCGTATTGTAATCTGTCAAGTTGAATGTGTTCTATGAACACTCGCGGTGGCCCGAAATGGTTGCAATTACACAAAAAGTGTTCTGAGAATGTTGTTGTTTGTATTGTTCGTTGTCAGGTTGAAAGTGTTCTACGAAGCCTCCCTTTGTCCGCTGATAGTACAATTTCCTATGGGCTTCACCCGACTTTTTGTCCACTAAAGAAACAATAAATCAGGCTGGTGTGCGCCGACATTATGTGATAATCCTATGACTGGTGCTATTGACCTGGCTGACTTGCTTTTGCGACACTAAATCATATCTCCCGCCCCTAAACCTGACATTATGAAAGCATTCATATTCCTCGTCTCTCTCCGTGACGTTACAGGGTGCGTCATCAAACGTGCCCAGTCGTCTCCAGTCCTACGCGACTTTACACAGAACCCAGAAGACAACACACATTATGTCACAACACAGCGCGCCACAATTCGGAATATGAAACTGTGATTTAAAAGCAAACAGCAATATTGTAAATTTTGTAAAGTACATTTATTTGACATCAAATGTTTAGAGAATATTCAGCAATTTGCATTTGTCTTTGTTGTCGATCCGCAAAAGTTCATGTTGAGCCACGCGATGTTCCTTTGCAGTACAGAGGGTGTTAGATCAGCTTAGAACACAGTGAACCACAATTCGGAATATGAAACTTTGGTTTAAAAGTAAACAGCAGGATTGTACATTTGGTAAAATACATTTATTTCACATGAAATGTTTAGTGAATATTCAGCAATTTGCAATTGTCTCTGCTGTCGATCAGCAAAAGTTTATTTTGAGCCAAGCGCTGTTCCTTTGCGGTAGATAGGCTGTTGGTTTATGATAAAAGCAGTAAATGGTCACACTGATATTCGGAAGGTTGCTCCAAAAATGAGGCATTAGACCACCATAATGGTTGGTATGTTGCTTCTAACCGCTAGTACTGCGTAAGGGCATATTGGTCCTTGGCGATTGTCCCATGGTGAGGGTCATGAAGTTGCTTACATGGAGCTGCACCTGGCAGTTGAAAAATCCATCCGCTGGAGTCTGGAAATCGTGACATTGGCAAAATGGGGCAACAAACCTGTTTTAAAAAACATAAATTAGTTCACCAGCTGATCCTTATTAAAAATATTCATTTTATTTATTAGGGCGTGAAACTATTTGCTAGCGAAGATAGTGCAATGGAGTATGTTAATAATAAAATAATAATATTTTCGCATTCATATTGCGCTAAGAACCGTCAGGTATCTCAGCGCTGCTTATTATTACCCACGGTGTGTGGTGCTCATTTATCGACCACGGAAGGATGAAAGGCTGAGTTTGGCCGTGCCGGGATTTGAACCTGCGTTAGCAAGCTGTGCACGGATGTCAAAGAGTGCGCTCTACTCGCTGTGCCACTTGACCAGCTACAGTGAAGTGGCACAGCGAGCAGAGCACTTGACCGGCTACAGACTGGTTAAATTATTTCTATTAACCCACCCTGTGTCGTCTGCCTTTTTCAGAGCCCTCTAAATGACAGGAGATCAATTCGGCGGTGATAGTGCGCGGTAGAAAACAATATGCCACATTGAACGAACAAGTACAACTTGACCGGGCTTTCATGCCACACTATTGTTATTATATTCCGGTATAAAATAATCTAAAGGGTTACTTACATTATAATTGCATTTTCCATTGTCCAAGTGTAGTGCAGTCCCATAATACGACTCCGCGTGTGCCAACGATCTTTCTCAAAGTGGTATAATATACAAAAGTGGTTTCGTTTCAGAAATGTCATCTTTATCGTGTCTTACGTTTTTGCTACACTTCTTCAAAAGAAGTCTTTCAGCATAATCTCTGTCTGTCAAGGCAAAAAAAAAATAGAACCTCATACTGGGAGTCGTGGGCCTCTCCGGGCCGCGAGAAAAAAATGGAAGCAGCTGACCTTCACTGTGAATGAGCATAAATGCTTACTTTGCAACATTCTGTTTAAAGCCATCTGTGAGAACTTGCTGTTTACACTACATCTTTGAATATTGTTTGCATGCTAATAAAAAAAGTTTGTTTAAGGGACGTTATGGTTCCAAGTAAAGCCGAAAAACCCTGAAATTCGCCAGTTATGGTAAGCTAAGCAACCATAACTCGCGCCACCACCGTGCACTGCTAAGACTAACACCCAGGACATCAAAGATGACATTGCAAATGTCATTGATGACATCACTGATGACATCACATGTGCATTTACTTTTCATGAAGTTTGTGTACTAGGGATTTTTATTATAATGTTGCGAAAAAAGTGTCAAGGATCATTGCAATAAATATCATACCGTAATTAGTGCTTTGAACGATACATTGATATAAATAGCATTGTATTATGGGGTTCTATCTAGTATACTGAGCTACTAATGGAGAAACATAGCATTGCGTGCAGCGTACAAGATGAAAGTATAATATTTGTAATGTTAATATGTTGAATAATGAAATGATAATTGTCCTGAAATGTTCGAAAATAAACAAAATGGGGGGGTTCTGAGGACGTTCTTCGTATTGGGCGACTGCTTAGCTGTATGCAAAGAGGGAATGGCACAGAGAGTAAAGTGGAAATGGTAGAAGGGGTGTCAAAGAGTTACGTGGTCCGCTGACACCGCGGCTGTCCGTGGACAGGGCGTGCTACATCCGGGGTTTTCCAGCAAATCCAACATGGAAAGAAGACTGTACGGATTAGGCAATCAGATGTCGATGTTGTGGATTTGTGTTGAAAGAGACTGTGTGTGGTGAAGATGGCAGAAGTGGAGAAAGTCAGGGTGTTGGTGCTTGGAGATATGTTTGTACATGGTTTACAACAGTACGCTTGATGCAAGCATGTTGAAAAGAACTTTGATGTGAAAGGAATGGAGGTGGTGTGGAGCACTGTGCCTGATTGCAATGTACAGGGAATTGTACAAGTGTATGAGGATATGGCCACGATGAACAGTCCGCATGTGGTAGTTTTGCATTATGGTGCTTTCCATTTGGGCAACGTCAGTGCCCCTACTTTGTTGGCTGATTTGGAACGCTTGATTCAAGCCGTGATGAAGATCCTTCCAAATGCGAAAGTAATTTTTTCTGGATTACTACCTAGGGCAATATGGGACAATAGTTCAGTTTTTTGTCCTCAACAAAACATTGCTAGGTGTGCCATCAACCGAGGCATGTGTGCCTTCATGCTTAGAGCTGGTATGTTCTTCTGTAATAATGAGAATATTGATGCCAGTAATACTGTTAATTTTAAAGAAGATGGCATCTCTTTATCTTTTACGGGAAATGCCTTCCTATTTTGGAATGTAAGGGTTGCTTTGGAGAAGGTTATCTGAAGATTTTAGGAGTAAAGTAAGAAAAAAAACGAGAAAAAAAAATACAAAATAACAGGTGTCTGTCAAGCATCTGTAAAAAAACCCCAAAAAAACGGCTCTTTTCAGAGCCAACTTCAAAGGGGAAATGGGGCACACTATTTAAATTTACATTCACCACGCTCAGATTCTCGATATGTCTGCAAAATGGCGGTAGTCTGCGGACATCAAAATCACTACGTGGGGGTTCAGTATGTTCTATGTTACATGTATATGAAGTCAGGGATATTATGGTTAAGTTGTGCTACTAAAAACATATGAAATTCAGTGAAAAAACTTTGTTAAAGGGACGTTATGGTTAAGTTGTGCTACGAAAAACCTATGAAATTCAGTGAAAAAACGTTGTTAAAGGGACGTTATGGTTAAGTTGCGCTTCTAAAAACCTATAAAATTCAGTGAAAAAAACTTTGTTAAAGGGACGTTATGGTTAAGTTGCACTACGAAAAACCTATGAAATTCAGTAAAAAAATGTTGTTAAAGGGACGTTATGGTTCAAAGTAAAACCGAAAAACCCCTGAAATTCGGCAATTATGGTAAGATAAGCAACCATAACTCGCGCCACCGTGCACTGCTAACACTAACACCCAGGACATCAAAGATGACATCACAAATGTCATTGATGACATCACTGATGACATCACATGTCTGGCTCTCCTTTTTTTCCCTTTACTGACATATCTAGGCCACATAGTTTTCTTCAGTAACAGTCAGGAAGTAAAAATTGAAAAGGTACTATATTTGTAGACTTAGGGTCAAGTCACATCATATGAAACATATACATAGCGGAAGACACAGGCTTGCAAGAGAGCAATCCTTTCTGTGCATGAAGATAATCATTAGGGTTATCAGCACTTTCTCATAGTTTTATTTTTATTACTCTACCTTCCCTGTATATGCTCATATCTGTATACATTGTACTCACTCTCCTTTCCTTTGGTGCAGTCACATCATATGATACACATACATATGGTAAGTAGCAGCTTTGAAACAGAGCAAACGTTTCTCTGCATAAAGACAATCAGTTAGGTTATGAACTCTTTCTGCTACTACTTCTGCTTTTTTGTTTACTTCACTGTCCCTGTATATACTCATATTTGTATGTGTTGTTGTCTCTTTGTGTTTTGTCTGTAATAATTATGTATTAAGTGGGTTTTATTATCTACTTATTACATGTTTCACAGTACGCAAAACTCTAATAAGAAAGCAGTTACCATTTCACTATTCAACATGACAAGATTATGAATATTGCACCTTCATCATGTATGCTGCACACACTGCCTATATTTCTGCATGAGTAGCTTAGTATACTGTATAGAACTTCATAACAGAATGCTATTTATATCAATGGATTGCTTAATGCACTAATTAGCTCATGATATTTATCCCAATGATCCTTGACAGTTTTTGTTCAGCATCATAAGAATCCCTTGTACAGAGTTTTCATGAAAAGTAAATGCACATGTGATGTCATCGGTGATGTCATCAATGACATTTGTGATGTCATCTTTGATGTCCTGGGTGTTAGTGTTAGCAGTGCACGGTGACACGAGTTATGGTTGCTTATCTTACCATAACTGCTGAATTTCAGGGGTTTTTCGGTTTTACTTTGAACCATAACGTCCCTATAACAATGTTTTTTTACTGAATTTCATAGGTTTTTTGTAGTGCAACTTAACCATAACGTCCCTTTAACAACGTTTTTTCACTGAATTTTATAGGTTTTTAGTAGCGCAACTTAACCATAACGTCCCTTTAACAACGTTTTTCACTGAATTTCATAGGTTTTTAGCAGCGCAACTTAACCATAACATCCCTTTAACAAAGTTTTTTCACTGAATATATATATATATATATATATATATATATATATATATATATATATATATATATATATATATGTATATTTGTCTTTTTTTTAACACAGAAATGTCCAGTCTTTGGAATGGCTGGAAGAACATTTCCCATGAGTGGAAAGCAGTCAGGGTGTCCTCAATTAACCAACATGGGGGTGTCCTAAGGACACCTGTTCGTACTGTCCGTAATTAAAATGGAGGTGTCCTTAGAACCCACAAGATGTCCGCCTGTCAGTAATGAACCAAAATGGGGGTGTCCTGAGGACAATATACCTGTTCGTACTGTCCGTAATTAAAATGGAGGTGTCCTTAGAACACACAAGATGTCCACCTCTCACAATCACCCAAAATGGGGGTGTTCTAATAACACCCCTGCTGTTTGTAATGTCCGCAACCAGAATGAATATATCTGTAGAACACATATCCAGGCCGCCTGTCCGCAAAGTTTTGACGCACATTTATTTTATTCGGGGACTTCAACATTGTTTGTAGAACACCTGTGCACATGCGCATCACATACTTGGGTCCTACGAACATCAGGCCTCTCTGCAACTGTCCACCGCACGTGTGTCACATTTTTAATTAGTTTGGGGACCCGAACACTGTCCATAGAACACCCGCCCACATATTCAGAAACGTCACTGCACATTTGGTGTCCTGCGGACAGCCGTCCCATTTACGAACGTGTCCGTGACGTCATCATGTGACCGCACCCATACTGAGCGCGTGTCCTCATTTGTGGACGCTGTCCGGGCCCCCGCATATTTAAAAACTGCTTTTTTGAGCAATCAGGTATGTTACAGTAAAATTTCACCATTGTACATGTCCAAGACTATGTCCCTGCCGATCTACACACTTTTTGGAACTTATTGAGCACGTTCTTGGTGTTCACCCCCGCCAAACGAAGAATTGTATGCTGTCTGAGGAGACAGGACAAAAGAAGAGGTGAACGCTGTTTGAGGAAACAGGCCCAAAACAAATAAAGAACGCTGTCAGAGGTAATAGGGAGTACGAACTTGAAACGCTGTGAAGTAATCGCGTGTGAACCGACAAGAAGTACAGAATTCACCCACTCGCTCTCTGCGAAAAGCACGTACAAGGGAATGGTGTCCTACATGTACCTTTCAAAGCGGCTCACACGTACAGCATCACTCACGCGTGTACGCGCTAAGGCCCTTTCCTCCAATTACACGAGCGGACACTCGGACGTGCAGTTTTTGGACATGTACGATGAACATGCACCCGTGTTGATGGAAACGCCCACGCGCGTCACGTCACTTACGCACGCAGGCCCTTTCCTCGGATTACATGCATTCACACACGGACGTGCAGTTTTTTCACATGTGCCGAACCACTATGCCCACGTCACGAGGGAAACACCCGCGCAAGTCATGTCACAGAAGCGCATATGCGCTAAGGGCCTTTGGTCCAATGAAACCGCATACATGAGCTGATGCGCTTACGCGCGAAGGGCCTTTCCTCGAATTACACGCTGACGTGCAAGATTTTCACGTGCCAAATCACTCCATATCAAGCTGGCCATGCAACAACACACGGAAGACCATGCTCCTGCCCAGAAGGCCGAATTACTGCCCCCCAGAGCCCAGAGCATGCTCCCACTTGCCATCTGCTGCTGCCTGACTGCCTGCTGCCTACGTGCCCTGCTATTTGCTGCATGCACATCAGCCAGGGGTGCAGTTGCTGTGTCCACCCCTGCTGGAACCGAAGACTCCCGATTGGGATACCATCGCTCCACAGCCCAGCCCCAGGACCCAGTTGCCCACCCACTCCTGCCTCTGGGGTTGCCATGTCGGGCACAACACCATCTGGCGCCACTTGCAACCCCCAGCCATAGAGGCAGAGGGCCACCAGCTTCAGTGCCAGTGAAGTTGGTGTCCTGGTGGAGCAAGTCCTGGGGCAGTATGATGCCCTCTTTGGAAGTTTGTGTGCCGACAATGAAGGATGGACCAGGATCTGGATGGACATAGTGACTGCCATCAAGACGGAGGGGGTGGCAGTCCACGACTTATAACATGTCAAGAAGCGCTGGGAGGACTTCAAGTCCAGGACCCTCAACAAGGCCCGGCACCTCTTGAAGGCAGCGGATGCCAAGGGGTGCCGGGGCCACCTGTCCGACCACCAAATGAGGGTCCTGGAACACATATGCCCAGCGCTCCACGTCCAGGTCCTTGAGAGGCAGACCCGTCTGGAGTCGAGCGGTAAGTGTACATGCATACTGATTGGATGCTGTGCGTGTGGTGGTGTGCCAGTAGTGTGCAGGTTGCACATGTGTTTTCGTAGGACCATGTAGGGATGTGTATGAACAGGGGAGTGAGGCTGCCACATTTGAGTCCTCTTAGGTGTGAGACACATCGATGGTGTATGTGTTGGTAAGCATGCTGTGTAAATGCAGGTGAATAAAATACAGAAAGTGCAGAAAATACATTTTCTGTGTATGTACGTTGGCATGGTTGTGGTGTCACACATGGATGGTGGTTCCTGCTGCATGTATCTGCACTGTGTACATGTGCATGTGTGTGTATTTGACAAGTGTGCAACTGTGATGCAACATGGTGGCACGTGACACTGATATGTAGAAGGCTGAATGCCAGATGTGACATGTATGGCGATCGCATCACTGCGACAGTTGGAGGAGATGTAGACATGCATGTAAGTGTGGTGGCATGTGTGCATGTCTAGTGCACTCCCTGTGTTTCATGTGATGTCAGGCTCACCTTCGGCTGTTCATGCTGTTGTATGTGTATGTATGGTGCTGCCTGGTGCAATTTTGCTGTGGAAATGCTCATGTGTGTGAGTTGAAATGACATGTGTGTCGTGGAGTGTGATGCCATGTCTGAAGTTTGACACTGCCACTCATGTGCAACTGTCATGTGTGTATCAGTCCATTGTACAGTGCCCTGATGTCTGTCTTTTATTTCTCCCTGTCTGCAGCGTCAACTGATGAAGAGGGCGGAGAGGGTGCTGTGGAGCACAGCGGCAGGGATCGCACCACCAGCCAGAGACGCAAGGCCTGGCTCCCCTTCCAGATTGTCATCTCGTCGGGGAGTGAGGAGTCTGGTGCCGCGTCCCAGGCCGCAGCTGCCGAGGGTAGGTCCAAGGGCAGAGGTCGGAGGTGGACTCCTTGGCAGCAGAAGGGGCAGCTGAGACCCCACAGGGTCCAACGGAGGAAGATGGCACGGAGTCATCCAGGTTGGTGGGGGGTTTTGTGGAGGATGAGGCCGTGGAGGGGACACACACAGGGTCTGGAGGTGAGGATTCCACTGGTGCTAGTGGTGCAGTGCAGGGGCAGGGACAGGAGGCAGCACAGGCTGCCGCGGAGCTGCCTGTGTGCAATCCTGTCCCTGATCCTGTCACTGCATCATCTGGCACCAGCAGGGATGCCTACTTCTAGACCTGTTTTCAGGGAGGGGATGAGCACACAACAACTGGCCTTCCTCTCCCTGCAGACGTGGCTATTCGGGACCATGTTGAGCCTGTCCTGGCCGGGATAGCGTTGCGTCAACGGGGCATGCGAGGTGACCTGCGGTCTTTTCGTGAAGAGACTGCACGTCATCTCGGATGCCTCTTTGACCACGTTGACCTGCTGGGACGGGTAACCAGTGCTGGATTTCTCTGTGTGCTGGACCTTCTTGCAACCCCCTCCTCACCTGAACCCCCTACACACCAGTCGTCCTCCATGCCATCTTCCCACCCATGTATCACCTGGGTACCCTGTGGAGCTGCCTCTGACCCAGTGGCCAGGCTGGTGGAGGACACATCCCTACCACAGTCGGGAGTCAGACATCCAGCAGGGGTGGCCACCACGACAACTGCACCCCAGCCGGAGGAGGACGTGCAGGCAGCAAGAGCCAGGGAGTAGGCACAGGCACAGCAGCAGCAGCAACATGGTGGGAGCAATGATGGCTCGGGGCCTTCAACATCGGAGGGGCAGGCATTGGCCAGAGGGCAGGAGGACCCAGGATTTCAAGTGTCTTCCATGTGGCAGCGGTTGGGCCACGCCATAGATGCAGAGCGGCAGCGGGCGAAGAGGCACGGCTCACAATGGTCAGGGCGGAGAACTCAATGCGGAGGGCAATGAGGTGGGCCGAGTGCCTTGAGGCAATTCGCAGGGAGTCGGAGGTGAACATGTCGTCGTCCCTGCGAACCCTCAGGGCCATGGAAGAGGACCGCCTCCAGGACATTGAGCGGGAGTTCGATGATGCCCTGGCCAGGGACATCAAAATGTGAGCCGTCGGACTAGCCCGCTGCCATTGTAAATAGTTTTTAGAGTTAGGTTTCCTTTTCCTTTTTTTTTGATTTGTGGTGAATGGACTATGCCACACACATTTGTATATAGTTTTTTTATTATGTAGTTTATTAGGTAGGTTTCATTTCTTTCATTGGACCCTTGACAATGGATTGTACATAGTTGGACAATGGATTATTTTGACCTTTTTCATTTGATTTCACCATGGATCAATGGATTTTTCTTTTTACGTTTCCTTTGGATTCGCGTTGTTGGAGGGAGAGTTTGGACTATTTTTCTTTTGGATTTGTTTGGATTGGTTATACTTTTCATTTACTCATCTTTTGCACATGCTTTTCATGTCATGTTTGCTGTTTTCTTATGCTTTCATATCATTTATTTTTTTTGTACATAATACATTTTCATATTTTAGTTCCATGTGTGGGATTCGCTCATTGGGTTGATGCATGTGAAAATGGGGGTTTACACAATCAATGCCAACTAGTGTGTGGGTGTGACGGACATGTGTTGATGTACATAGTTGACTATTGGTTTGTGTCTTGAGATAGGCATGTCAGTGTGGGGTGGATTGGGAAATCATTGCATCTCAAGAATGGGGTGACGTGCTGTGGTATTTTGGTGTAGAAGTCGGACATGATTGTGCATATGTATTTCATGTAGGGGGGACATGAGTGGGGGCCTGCTGGTGGGTTCCCCTGACTGCTGGGGGGTGGGGGTGCTGGGGACATGAGTGGGACATGAGTGGGGGCCTGCTGGGGGGCATGCCCATGGTGGATGGACTGGCTGTGGCACATGACCAGGGGTGCAGGGTAGTCTCCTGTGGTGTGGGCTGCCTGCAGGGGCCGTGGAAACTTCCCGTGCACCCCCGTAATACACGTACCCCGCTCGCACTGGGCCAATCACGTGTGAAACTTCCCGCGCACCCCCGTAATACACGTACCCCGCTCGCACTGGTTCAATCGCGTGTGAAACTTCCCACGCACCCCAGTAATACACGTACCCCACTCGTACAGGGCCTATCGCATGTGAAACTTCCCTCGGACCCCCAAAATACACGTGCCCTGCTCCAATCGCGTGTGAAAGTTCCCACGCACCCTAGTAATACACGTACCCCACTCGCACACAGACTATTGCGTGTGAAACTTCCCGCGAACCCCAGTAATACATGTACCCTGCTCCAATCGCGTTTGAAACTTCCTGCAAACCCCAGTTATACACGTACCCTGCTCCAATCGCGTGTGAAACTTCCAGCACACCCACGAAATACACGTAGCCCGCTCCAATCGCGTGTCAAACTTCCCGCAAACCCCCGAAATACACGTACCCCACTGGCACAGGGCCTATCGCGTGTGAAAGTTCCTGCGCACCCCAGTAATGCATGTACCTCACTCGCAAAGGGCCTATCGCGTGTAAAACTTCCCACACACCCCGAAATACACGTACCCTGCTCCAATCATGTGTGAAACTTCCCGCGAACCCCAGTTATACACGTACCCTGCTCCAATGGTGTGTGAGACTCCCCGTGCAGCGTGGTACGTGTATTCAGAGGGGTGCGCAAGGAGTTTTACAGGCGTTTTTCGTGGTTGGGGCCCTGTGCGCCATGTACGGGATTTGTGTGCTGTGCACGGCGCACGGGGAGGGGTTGGGGGCGTAACTGCCACTGCTGCAGGGTCGCTGCGCCACTCTGCGCCATGGCTGGTTTTGGAAGCTAAAATCCATGAATACGCTGTGCACGGAAATGGATTTTAGCGCACGCGGCTGGCGCAGAAAGTCACACGCGCACACTGTGCGCCAGCCGCGTGCGCCACTTGTGCACTGAATTCTATGAATTACCCTGACTATGTTTCTATACCTTACTCTTCTTTTATGAACTTACAATACTTTCCTTAGAATTCACTTGCATTATAAAGCACATACATATAAAGGAATAAGCCGTTTTGAGATACAGCAATCATGTCTGTGCCTGAACTTAAATAGGAAGGTTATGAACAATTTCTGGTAATGCTGCTGTATTTTGCTTACTTTACTTTCCTTGTATATCCTAATATTTCCATGCATTGTGGTATTTATGTGTACTACTACAATTATGCAGTAAATAAGTCATTGTTAAGTACTTAGTATATCTGTCACACTGCACAGAATTCTAAATAAAAGGATTCATCATTTTACTATCCAACATAATAAGGTATAAGGTATTGAATATTGCAGCTTTATGGCTGCAGAGAATGCCTACATTTCTATACAAGTTCATTCATGTACTGGAAAGAAGTCAGTAACACAATGATGTTTATAGCAATGCATGACCTAATGAACTATTTGGCAAATGATAGTTCTTCCAATTCTTTTTTTACTTTTTTATGCCAACATTATAAAAACAATCCCATGTAGAGATTGCGCATAAAAACTAAATGGGTATGCAATGTCATTTGTGATGTCATCTTTGATGTCATGGGGTATTAGTCTTAGCAGTGCATGGTGGTGGTGCAAGTTATGGTTGCTTAGCTTACTGGTGAATTTTCTAGAGCTTTTCGGTTTTACTTAAAACCATAACATCCATTTAACAACGCATTGGTTTTTAGTAGCGCAGTTTAACCATAACGTCCTTTAAACAACGTTTTTTCACTGAATTTCATAGTTTTTTTGTAGCGCAACCTAACCATAACAACCTCTTAAAAAAGATTGATTTTTTCACTGAATGTACATATAAATATCATGAGAAACAAAGATACAAGTGAATGGGTCGGTGGCACTGGTGTAACCCCTTACTGTTCAATCATCATTACAGCACAAAAGAATTAAGTACTGCACCTGGATGTATCAAATACTGGATTTTATATGTAACAGCATCTATTTTTCTGTTGCTTTCAGTACAGTATTAAACATCACGGGTTTCAAAGTAAAGTGATACAGTTATATATAAGAAAACAAAACATCAATTCAAACATTACTTAAACAGTGAACAGAGTGCAGTTCTCTACAGTCGATGTATAGCGACAGGGTCAAAAATAGATGATTGAGACAAATGTACAGAATGGATTTCTATATCAAACAGTGTGGAAACATTGAAAACACTGTGGTTGGAAAGTTCATCTACACCAAGGTGTTTTGGCCGTCTATAGGGGCTGGATGCGCCTCATTTGTGACACGGCCTTCATCAGGACGGGGGACTGTATGGTTGGGATGTTCAGGAGAAGCTGTGGGGACGAAATGGCCATAGATCTAGTAATGGGATAAATCTCATCAATTCAAGGTCGCAGTGGACTCCTGGGCGTAGGTGGCTGTGGACTATATCCTGCAATGTATGCGTGGTGGTAATGGATCCTCGGACAACGTGTCCTCTGGTGATCCTTGTCTCAAAATAGGCAAGGGGGCGATTAGTGCGTCAGGATCCTATAGCTATTCACAGTCTAAAGAGCGATCGTGATAGCGGGCTTCTTCTTTCATGATGGACCCAGCACTGTGCAAAAACCAGTATTTGATACATCCAGGTGCAGTACTTAATTCTTTTGTGCTGTAATGGTGATTGACCAGTAAGGGGGGACACCAATGCCACTGACCCATTCACTTGTATCTTTGTTTCTCATAAAGCCCTCCTGGGCAGAATAGGGTTTTTCCAGGAGCCCTGATTTATTAATCATACAGATATCAGGAATTTGATAGCTTTTTAGTAGGATTCCCTTAGTTTCTATACATAGACCATACAACATACTGAACTCCCTGTCCTATGGTAGTAGTTGTGATGTCTGTGGACCATTGCATGTTTGCGACGGACTTGGTCAACATCCAAAAACTCAAGGGGTATCTTACATTGTTCTATCATGCAATAAAAACATTGAATATGTTCAAAGAGCAGCATATACATCAATTACATTCAAAAATAAATAAGAAGTGCAAACTGTATATGTAAGACGCCAACAGTCCTTACATAGCATACGAAACATAATGGAACATACCAAAAAAAAATAACATATGCCTCCAGCAGAATTACCTCACAGAAACTTCACAGCACATATCAACAGCACACCTACAATGCAGTAAAAGGAAAACTAAAAAACAAACTTTTAAGTACACTACATTAATTCCTACATTTATAAAATGTCTTTGTAGTTGGATATACTGAAAAGTTATTATTTTATTTTTTACACAGAAATGTCTCGTATTTTGGAATGGCTAGAAGAACATTTTCCTCAGGATGAAATGAGTGAGAACAGTGATACTAATGGTAGACACTGTACTTTTCTAAATAAGCCAATTAATAAACATAATTCTATGTGTACTTAACACATTTTTTTTTAACAGAACATACAGACAATAAGAATAATACTTAAACAGACACTTTGGAAAATCATCTACTGTCTTTAGGGCAAAAAAAAAGATCAATTAATGAGCAATTTCATTATTTTGAAAAACGTTGTAGAGGACCATATCACAGAAAAAAATAAATATCACTGTCCGACATGTACATGTACCCCTTCTGCATGTCGCAGCCAACCTCCCCAAAAAATCCCCAGCACGAAAAATGTTATTATGAGACTTCAATCCCTTCCTCCTCTACCATCCAACATGTAGAAACCCCTCATTCCCCTGTATTTGAATCAATTTCTGCTTCTCCCACTCTTTCATAATTTCTATATTTTTATACAATAATACGATTTTATGTATGCTCTTACTATATTCTCTGTGTTTTTTTTTAAAAGGCTTTTAGGGTTTCCACGGACAGCACGGGTATCCGGGATGTCTGCAATTAACCAAAATGGGGGTGTCCTAAGGACACCATACCTGTCCAAACTGTTTACAATCAAAATGGAGGTGTCCGCAGTACACAAAATCTGTCTGCCTGGCCACTATTATTCAAAATAAGGTGTCCTAAGAATATCCCCCATGTTCGCATTGTCCGCAATCAGAATGAATATGCTGTAGAACACATAGCCCGTCTGCCGGTCCGCAAAGTTGTGACACACATTTAATTAGTTTGGGGACACAAACACAGTTTGTAGAACACCCGCATGAATGCATACACCCGACCACGTGGATTTTGTGTCCTACGGACACACATCCCATTTGCGAACTTGTCCGCAACGGCATCATGTGACCGCACCCATGGTAAGCTAAGCATGGGTCCTTGCTCGCAAACACAGTCTGGGGCCCCAGACCCCAAAAAAAGTGCTTTTTTGAGCAATCCAAGGTATTTTCCTGTGAAACTTCACCCTTGCACATTTCCCAGACCATGTTCCTTGCAATCTGCATACTTTTTGGAACTGTTGGAACCATTTTTGGTGCTCGAAGTGTTCATGGACAGAGCGGGTGTCCGCAAAGCGCTCCCCAGCAGCCCTATAAAAGGCCACACCCCAGAGCAGCTTCTCATTCTGCTGAATTTTATATTCTGCAAATAGCTGCCTTTGCTGTGCCTCCTGACACCATTGAATATGACAACCATGGTTGCTGCTGCTCCTGCTGGTGCTACTTCTGCCTAAGCACCACCCCCAACCACTCCACCACCACCACCTGCCCAAGGGCCTGGAGAGGGGCACAGGCGTGAGGATGCAGAGGAGGATGAAGAGGATGACGAGGATGAGGTAGTGGAAGTCCCTACTACTCGCACTCACCGTGCATCTTGGGTGTGGAGGTTGTTTGCTACTCTTGATAAAGTACCGAAAGCATGTGCAAAAAAGGTGCGTTGTAGGTATTCGTCTGCAGCATCCTCTGTTTCTGCTCCTGCCACAACAAGACCACTCCTGTGGGGCAGCACATCCCTCCAGCTTCAACAAAATCCCCAATAAAAGGCTCTTTTCAGAGCCGCCTTTCACAGTTAAAAAATAGAAGTTCCAATGAAATGCTGCAGGGCCCTCTGCATTTTTAAAGGTTTTGGAGTGCTGCCCTATCAAAACCATTGGACTCTTCTTCGGAAGGAAGTGGTGGCTCTGAAAAGAGCCTTTTTTGGTGTTTTTTTGTGTTTCAAAAACATAAAGTGGTCAACAGCTACTGGAAAAAGGATTGGTATAATTCCAAAAAGGATCGCAATAAATTTTGTATATTTCACAGAAAAAATCTGATTCCAGCAAAAAGTAAGATGTACTCCATATCTGAGAAATATAATATTTCCATTGTGAAAAGAAGACATGCCAACATCTCTCAAAAAGGCACAGCCTTGTTGACATTGCACCTCACTTTCTCCATTTGTGGACCAAATGAAAAAGACCGCAGCCACATTTGTCTCTGTGCAATACGAGAAAAAATTACTCGGGAGTTTGGAAACATGCCACGTCCTTCTTTAATTGCAAATTGCAAAGATATTCCAGAGACATGTCCTAAACTGTTCCCTCTACAATGAATAATAATAATGTCTTTATGACGCTGTGTCACCAAAGTAGCACAAAGAGGTACCAAATCCAATCACTTCATTCCACGCACTCAATGCCAGTGCACTTCCACATGAGTGAATCCAATATGTGCAGCTACTCTACAGCAATCTGCATGCACCTCCAACCAATTTATCCACAAGTCTCCCAAAATCCAGACAATCTGCCTTTTGAGCAACACAGCCAGAGCTATCTGCTCTCCTCTTAAGAAAAAGACTTTCTGACAAAGTCTCTCCTTACACATCACACCCAATAAACTTATTGTCCAATCCCTTGCCCTGCTAAGTCTCATTTGCATGACTCTCAGCCTCAAAATCCCTCTATGTAATACGCACTGTCCGCAGACAAATCGTAAAATCTGAGAGTGGGGAGTGCAAAATTAAATAGTGTGCCCCACTTCCCCCTTGAGGTTTTTTTGTTTGTTACAGATGCTTCAGAAACACCTTTTATTTTATATATTTTTTTTCTTATTATTTTCCTCCAAATATCTTCACATTAGCTTCTCCAAAGCAATCCAAAACAGCATGGCATTCCCAAGAAAGATAAAAACATGCCATCTGCTTTAAAGTAAACAACATTACCAGATTCAATGTTGTCATTATTGCAAAAGAACACCCCAGCTCTAATCATAAAAGCCAACATGCCTTGGATAACTATACACCTAGCACCATTTTTCTGAGGACAACAAACGTAACTATTGTCCCATACTGCCCTAGGTAACAAAGCAGAAAAAATAACTGTGGCATTTGGAAGGACTTTCATGACTGCCTGAACCAAGTTTTGCAGATCTTGCAACAACGTAGGGGTACTGACATAACCCAAATGCACAGCACCGCAGGACAACTGCATCTGGACTACTGAACCTAGCCATATCCTGACAAACTTCCAGCACCCCCTGCAAATAAAAACCAGGCAGTGCACCACACCACCTCCACTCCTTTTATATCAAAATTGTTAGCCACATTCCTAGATTTAGCATACTTCTCCAAACCATTCACAAACATAACTATTGTCCCACACTGCCCTAGATAACAAAGCAGAACAAATAACCTTGCCATTTGGAAGGACTTTCATGACTGCCTGAACCAAGTTTTGCAGATCTTGCAACAAAGTAGGGGTACTGACATATTCCAAATGCACAGCACCGCAGGAAAACTGCATCTGGACTATTGAACCTAGCCATATCCTGACAAACTTCCAGCACCCCCTGCAAATTAAAACCAGGAACAGTGTACCACACCACCTCCACTCCTTTTATATCATAATTGTTAGCCACATTCCTCGATTTAGCATACTTCTCCAAACCATTCACAAATATATCTCCAACCACCAACACCCTGACTTTCTCCACCTCTGCCATCTTCACTACACACAGCCTCTCTCAATACAAAGCAGAACCTCAACACCTGATTGGCTAATCCCAAAAATACACTACCATTTCATGCTTAGAACCCCCGGATGGGACACGCCCTGTCCGCGAACAGCCACGGTGTCCATGGATCGCGTAACACTGGGACAGCCCTTCTTCCCTTTCCACTACACTCACTGCACCATTCCCTCAATGGATACTGTTAAGCAGTCACACAACCATCCGCCAATCACATCCAAGAACTCTACGTCTAACTCCATCTTCACAGTTCAGCACTTAAGATATACTGTTGATCACTCTGAGTACAATTCTACTGTGATTGCAAAGCACTTAAAGCAACAACTACTATAAAACTCTCCAAGATTTCTGCTTGTAGATTCATGCACATCCACATGCTTTAACACAAACTACAGATATGAATCATTTCTGCACAGTAAATGTAAAGCTCTTGCATACATGCATATAAACAGGATAACTGCCACTTACTCTATAACCTGTAAAAAAAGCTTACTGTCATTTCTCCCCTCTGCTATGATCAAATGTCATTTGCAAAGCTGTGTGCTCTCCAAATTTGTATTTACCCACTATTACTAACTGTAATGTGCAAACTGTTATTCTCTTCATTCATTCCGTCATTTGTGTAACAACTGCCACCTATTTATCCACAACTCAACCATAATAGCATTTCATAGTATGTACACACAATTTCCTTTCAATAAATTCTGGATATTTTACATACAATCTATCATTTGAACTTCCTTTAGGATTGATTATAATAGTGATCAGACACTACACACACACAGCTGTCTAACAAATTGTCATTTCATTTTAAAAGATGGGAGAAATAACATTATGATTGTGGGAAAAGGCTTTGTGAGGTGTTATAAGGTGAGACGCAGCCAGGATGAGTACATGCATCTTTATTTGTGCATACAGATAAGCAGTATCATTGGAAAGCCTCCCAGCTAAAACAACACCACTGCCTCTACAGCTGTTCTTCCAATCTAGACAGCTCTCCCATTCCAGCTGGTTGCCCATTCCGTTCTAGAATTTACAACAGCATTCAACTATACTCAGGTCCAGTGATGTCTATCACATCATGTACAACTATGTACACCAAGTGTAGTAAACCAACACATATAACATCTCCCCCCTTCCCTTCGGTTGGCAACACAAGCACCACACCCTTCATTGCAACCCTTACTTTCTTTCAGACTCTCCCATCTCCAAGCACCACAGGATCGCCCAGTGGTTTGCTAATCACCTGCAGTCTGGTAAACTTGCTTTGTCCCTTCGGCACTTTTCCAGGTTGTCTTATTTGAACCTTCTCCCCTACAACTATCCTGGCAAGTAATCAGCTGCTGAGCCCATCAAATGTTTCTGCTTTATTTTCCACACCGTCACAAATAAATACATTGCATGCTTTTCACCACATTTCCTGCCATTTACCCTATATAAATAGCAAGAAAAGCATACAGTTATTTCTCCTATCTCCTAACATCAAATAACACTGCCTTAAAAAGCTGAGTGTGCTCTTTGTGCTTACTATTGTAATCATTTCTAAGGCAAGTTCAAATGACAGATTCTAAGTAAAATATACAGAATGCACATAGACAAAGGAAACTGCATCTACATGCTATGCACAGGTATCAGAAAGCACTACTACTGCAAAAACAAACAAATACATGTCTACATTAACAGCAGTGCTATTAACATACATATTTATTAACTTCTTTCTTTCACAATTGCAGTCCTGAAAACCAGCAGCATCTGAAGTACGAACAAGAACTCAGAAGAAACCTACTCTTTGCATCTGAAAAAGTAAGTGCAATACTGCCATAATGTTCTGTTACTCAAACACCGTTGAATTCTAGTATTGTAGAACAAACAATTGTATTAACCCTGCAGCATTAGATTTAGTATTACTAATTGCCCTTCAGCATATACACACTTTGTATAGTCATCTGAACACCAGTATAGTAACACACAAATATGAGAATAGCCTTCTCACCCTGAAGTAACAGCCCATTGCCCAATCGCACACCTCTACAAACATACCTACCATCATACTCAGACACTCGTGCACAATGCACACATACATTTCACAACGTCCCAACCCACACTTTATTTATTTCTCCAACAGACACAAAGGGCCTCATTACGACCCAGGTGGTAAGTTACCGCCTGGGTCGTACCTTTACCACCATGGCGTAAACTACTTTTACGCCATGGTGGTTGGTGGACTTACCGCCCCATTCCGAGGTGAGTGGGGCGGTAAGTCCCCATTAACCCATTTACCCTTCCCCATTCCCATTTTTGCCCCATAGGGCATAATGTGAGTGGGGAAGGCGTTAATTACGCCACCGTAAATTACGGTGGCGTAATTAACAACAAGGTCCCTTAGCGCCATGGATTTTAACACCTGCTAAAAGCAGTTGGTAAAACCTCCATGGCGCTAAGGGACCTCGGAATCAGGCGGTAAGGGTCGGCGCTGTTTACGCCGCCGTAAATCCCTTACCGCCTGGGTCCTAATGAGGCCCAAAGAATGGCTACCAAAAAGAAACTCAGTTGAAAGCAACACAGAAGTAGAGAAAATCAAAATAAAAGTGTCCAAAATAACCATCCACCTCTAGCAGAATGTATACAAAAAGTTCAAACAAAACAGCAAATACAGTCACTAAGCGAAACAAAAGCAGCTTCCGGTAAAAAAATGTTGCCTCCTCTTTCAAAATGAAAACTAAACAAAGTTATTGAAAAGACTGCAGCTACCACTAGTGCTAACACTGCACCTATACATCTTGATGTAGACACAAGTAAGCATACCTAAACAATTATTAAGACTTCTCAATAAATGCAATATGTCAACAAAGATAGCTTTGCAAACATTTGTGAAGGTGAGTGGGCTCACACCACCAGCACAGAACCATATTTCAATGACGAAGCATACACACAATAGCAAATAAACCCAATTGCCATACATAGCAGTGGATGAGGGTATGAAGAATTTAATACCATTATGGAACAAGAAACTCTACTCACAAAAATATCCCCAGAAAAGTTAGTATCAACTCTCCATTCCACTGAGGGAATGCGTCCAGTCTACAAATGGCCGTGCACATCAATGTGTAACATAAGAAAAACATCTTTCACATCTTTATACCAGTTTCTCAATCAGTATGTGAAAGACAAATTAAAAATAAAACTATTAAAAAATATGGACTCCTGTCCAGTGCGAAAATACACAGGACTACACGGACATTCATTAACCTGCATTTCTGGACCTATTTGCATAAACACCTTCCACTATATCAAAATGATATCAACACACCATTCAACTATAAGAAATCTGGCTCATAAACTCTACTATGCCAAAAGTCCTGCTTTAGCACTAGCCAATTGAAATAACAATCTTCTACATGGTACATCCAAAGAAGAACTGCAAGAAATAGAGCATATCCAGAGAAAATATTTTGGAAGTGAAAGCCACTTACAAAATCCAATAGCTTTACAACAGACTAGCAACAACTTTACAGATGGCAAACTTCTGATACACACATACAAAAAAAATACTAAAGTTTAAAAGCACATCTGTTGAAGTACCAAACCATGTGTGTGTGTGTTGCCACAGGACTTCTTTAAATAAAAATAGCACAAAGACTTTAGACATAGGGCCTCATTACGAGTATGGAGGTAGCCATGGCCTTAATAAGGGCGTGGCTGCCTCCATACCGGGTTCCAGTACCGGGTTCCTCCAATGAGGACTTACCGGGCTATTCCAACCTAGGAGGACCCGGTAAGTCCTCATTGGAAAAACCCATCCCCATTCCCATTGAGCCCTTATAGGGCTCAATGGGAATGGGGAGGGAGCTAATAACGGGTCCGTTAATAACGGGCCCGTTATTAGCTCTCTGGACCCTCGCGGGACCCGCTAAGAATGCCTGGTTTTGCCAGGTGTCCTTACCAGGTCCCGCAAAGGGAACCTCGTAATAGGGCGTCCCATAATGAAGGGTGCCAGTCCCGTACCTGCACCCTTCATTACGGGAGCGCCTGCTTTGTAATGAGGCCCATAATTTACAAAATAGAAGACAATTAACATTCCAAATGTTTCCAATGAGTTCTCTATCTTATAGCAGAAAACAAATACGAAATTACTAACCCCTTAATACTTTGCAGTTACTGCACTCCAAAGCTTGACAACAAGCAAATACCTCCACGTGCTATCACAAATAACTTGGAATTATTCCAACTACCAAAACCCCTGCAACAACTTAACTTGTATGAGAGCATCATAATTCAAACAGTGCACCCATTTCAAGCAATAACAAGCCTTCAACCAAAAACAGCAAAACTACCTCCCTCTGAATTACTGAAAGTCATTTGTGGCAAAGTAGTTTATTTGCCATTAGATCTCAAAGAAAATGTACACACTCTGTGAGTGCAACGTCCAATAGATCAATCTTTGATTATCTTGGTAAATGGCGTACCTACAAAGACAAAAATAAAATTGGCAGCAACTCATGGACTTACATAAAGTTAGAGACGCCCTGCAATATCTAAAAGACAACAATGAATATAACAAATAAATAAATATTGAAGAAAACCTGATGGAAACCACGCAAATAATTCAAGACTCATCAGGAAGTGGTCAATTTCAACTTCTAGATCCTACTACAGAATCCAATATTTTAGACCATTATACAATTCACCCATTAGACTGCAAAGACACCATAGATGATGCATTGCAAACTTACCAAATGCGACAAGCCGAAGGATCTCTATTCAGCATATGGGAAAAAAGTATAGAAGCATGAGCTTTTCCTCTACTATTTCCTACTGGAAAAGGAGGAATTACGATGAAAGTCCCACACAAATAACAGCATCAGAATACCGCTCTCTAAGAATGTATTCTGAAGACCCCAGATTCAGACAAAATGTGGAATGCATATTCCACGTTCTCTTTGAAAGTGAACTAGCAACTCTTTGTTATGGAGTTGCACACACATTAAAATCAGGTATCAATTTTCTAAATATATCAGCTACGCAATTACTACAAAAAGTGCAAGAAAAAGTTTTACAATCAAGCGTTACAAATCTTTTAGCAAACATGAGTGGTACAAAAGAATACTGGTTATGACGCCATGCAGATGTACGCTATTCCCCATTTTAACTTCTCACATTAAAATTAATGTTATGTATTTGTTTTGTTCCTGGAAAATATAAATAAAGATTATAAAAACAAAATCACATACAGAACTATTTTGTTAGTACATGACCCCCTGAACTATTCAAATAAGATATGTGTTGCCAGCGGAAAATACATTATAATTTCTTGCATCCACATATTTACAGACTCAGTCAGGCCAACAGTTTTCAAGCTTTCACAAAGTTCCTTGTGAAGCACTTTATACAAACTGCTGCCAGAGGAACTTGTACTTGCTAATTATGTCAAGATTGTTATGGCTGTGACCCAAACTTCGAAAATGCATCAGAAAACGAGTACAACTCATCCAACTTTAAATAGTATGCACATACAGGTATTCGAGCGCTTTCATGTATCAATGTGTCATGTCGAGCTCTCAATAGAAAATAAATTATCCTGTTTTCCACCAACAATAATTTAAAAAAGGATGGATATAAATAAATATCACCAATGGGAAGACTTACAATGGGTAAAACATGTTTTTTGTACTAAGGGTTCATCTCTGCATCAGAATTTGAAGGCAATCTTCTTTACAATGACCAGACATTTTCTTAATGAAATTGCAAAAAAGATAAATAGGAAAAAAGAAGTTTTTCCCTAACAGGATACCGGGTCGGTACAATTGATTGCAACCATATATGATATGATATGGCATTTATAACGCTTCTACACACACGTGTTTCAAGGCGCGACGAGGCAAGGGAGGGGAAACAGAGGGACGATATAGACAACGACCCTACTAGGCCAGGTGACATTGAGATTGCGCAAGTGCAGGAGAGGGGGAAGGGCAAAAGAGCAGGTCGGAAAGAGGAGAGCAGTACATAGGATACCAGTAAAATAAATAAAGACAATAAATACGATTGCGGTCAGCTGGTAGCAAGTGCAAGGGTAAGTGCCGACATCAGGTGATACTAGGGGCTGTAGGGATACATAAACAGTCCCCGAATGCAAGGGCTGCCAGTGGGGCAGTTGCAGGTGTGCAAATGGTGGGGAGGGGACCTGGGCCAGAGATCAGAGGGTATCCAGGTAACCAGTGCACTTTCAGATTGTGCCAGGAGATCAGCAGGGGAGACGAGGAGAGAAGGCAGAAGTAAAGAGGGAGGTCTTAAGGTGCTTCCGGAACAGGAGATGGTTCTCCTCAATTTTCAGATAGGCAGGGAGGCTGTTCCAGAGGGAGGCCCCAGCAGAAGAAAGAGATCTACCCACAACTCACTGCTTTCAGAAGTGACTGACCCTGAGGGAGTTGGAGGTGGAAAAGCGAAGATCTCTAGAAGGAAGATACTTAGGAACAAAGAGTTGAAGGTATTGAGGTCCCAGGCCCCAGAAGATGTTGTGGACAATGCTGAGGGTGTTGAAATTAATACTCGCTGACACTGGGACCCATTGCAGAGATTTCAGTCCTGGAGGACAAGACTCGCAGACCAATTTTGGATGAGTTGCAGAGGGCGGAGAGTAGACAGGCAGATTTAGAAAGAGGCTGTTACAGTAGTCCAGCTTAGAGAGAACTTCTGGAGACAGTGAGGTTCTGGGGGAGGTGCAGCTGGTAGTGTGACTTCTTAGAGAAGTTAGAGATGTGAGGAAAGAAGGAAAGTGTGGAGTTTAAGATGTTCCTGAGGTTCTTACCTCACAGGTGGGAACAGGGAGAGGGCCAAGTGAGGACAGACAGGGAGTGACAGGAAAGGAGGGAGCAGATGTGCCGATGAGGGCAATCTCAGTCTTACTGGAATTAAGGCAGAAATCATTGGCGGCACACCACTCCTGGATGACGGCCAACTGTCAAAGATGAGAGAATGAGAAGAGGTGGTGGAAGGGAGCTGGAAAATGAGTACCATCCGCATAGCACTGAAAGTTGGTGCAGAGAGGGGCAATGCAGAGGGCAAGAAGATATTGGTTGAACAGCCAGGGACAGAGGTTAGACCCCTAGGGAACACCACAGGTAGAGATAGAGATAGATGAGAGGAAGGGCCCAAGTTGGACCTGGGAGGGTCGATCAGAGAGGAAGGAGGTCAGCCAAGCCAGGGCCTGATTGGTGATTGCCAGGTTATCATGGAGACGGTTGAGCAGGATGGCATGGTTTGCCATGTGAAGGGCAGAGGAGAGATCAAGTAAGATGAGGACACAGGGTGTTTATCTGAGATTGCTGCTATATGTGTTCTGATGTACACATTTTCCCCAGGTAGATGGTGCTTCCAGTGCATCCCTAACCAACATTTCCCCGCACTGCCTTCTTTCATGTTGTGGCTGCAGTTTGTTTGTGTACCTGTGTTTTTCCGCCCAAGAAGGTGCCCCATCCACCCTTGTTTATTGTCATAGGTGGTCCGTGATCCCCCCTATCTGGCACTGAATTAACACCTTTAATGCAATTATAAAGACCGAAGTGACCACTGTGAAATACTGTTTTCAGCTGATCTCTTCCTTAAATAAACAGTAGGTAAACGAGCACTGGTTGAGAAAGGGGGAATAAACTCAGCAAAATTATGAATTTCGTTTCATGATGACGCCTTTCAACAATATGATTGATTTTCAAGGAGGAATCGAATTAGGAAATATTTTGAGTTCAGGCTATTGATGACCTTTTCATATTCAAACCAGTTCTGCTGACAAATTGTTGCTGCCCTGATTTGGACCCCAGGTTTTGATTGCCTACTGTATAATACATGTATGATGATGGAGATTTTAGCAGGCTGAATCAGTAGATTGGTGAGGGCAAAAAGATAATCAATTAAGAACATTGATGCTTCAGGGTTTAATCTCAGGAATGATTATTTTAAATACCTGCATATTTAGGATTTCCTACAACCTTTAAGTGGAGTAAAAATATTATAATAACATTAAGGGCATTCATGTGGCCAATATTTCTTACACTCATTTGAAGAGACCCAAGACTACAAGTCCCATACAGCATTTGGTGAAGAAATGAAAGCCTAGATTGCTGGATTACATATGTGTGACAGGGAATAGATGAGCAGTGTTTAACCACCCTTTTGAGTCTGTCTTAATATGTATGTATGCTTACACAATTGACCACTGTGAAATACTGTTCTTGGCTGATCACTTCCTCAAAATAAATTCCAGGATGAAGAGCATCAGTTCACCAAAGGGAACTGAGCTGAGGAATGATATCAGACTGTAGGCTCCTGAATTACACCTGCAGTACATGTCTATACCAGTCTAAGTGAGATGGAAGAACCTTTGTATTTAGGGAAAGAAGCTCTTGTATGCCCACGTATTAAGATGTATTGTTACAAGTGTTCCAATTTTAATCCAATAATGTTCTGGCTGTGTTGCATGTCTCAATGCTCATTTGCTTAAGAAAAATGCTCTTTTGGGGGTTGCAGAGAGTGCGTGCATACAAAGGAGCTTATACTCCTGTTAAATGAGAAGCAGACACCAAGGATCTCATCTTCCTCTAGAATGTAATTTGACGATGGGGACCTGGTAAGTTTGCACTCGGGCGTATCCAGGTACCCCCTGCCTTTGTGCCATTTGCAGGGCAGAGGACAGATGTGCAGGTCAAAAGGCAGCTAACATGCCTTTTGCCCTGTATATTTGCAGACCACTGTGCACAGTGAATGAACTCTAATTACCATACCTGCATGGTAAGCAGCTTTCAAAGTTACAATTAAATGCTTCCCAACATGCTTGTAATGGGTCCCTATGGGGAACGCCGGGTTTATGCTGGAGCATTGATCTGGCAGAGCCCATAGAGATATCCAGCATTTGTGCCAGTATGAAAATACATGCCGGACAAATGCTGCATCATTTGTATGGCAGAGAGGAAGGAAAGCAGTGGAAACAAAAGTTGCGTTTTGCCCCTTCTCTCATACAAGTGGTCGAAAACGTGGCGTGGGGTGAATGAAAGGCTTAAAAGTCATGCACGATTCTTTTACGCCTTCCTTCACGTTGTGCCACCATTTAACATGAGCTCCCCAGTGGTGAAACAATAGACACTTTCATGCAATACTATATCATCCATCTAGGAGATACTTTGGGGTCAGAATAGTGGTGGTGGTGGTATGTGTCGATGAAGTGGTCGTTTTTGGTTTATATAAAAAAGTGCTTAACCCTTTAGCTGCCAAGGGTATTTCCCCCCCGAGCCAGGGCCTTTTTTGGTGATTTCGGTATGTGGCCATTCAATGGCTTGTAACTTTTTTGTTACATGAGATACCTCGTCCTTGGCACTAAAGAGGTTAAATGGCGAAATATTCATCTCAAGTACAATGTGATTTTAAGAAACATTTGACAATTGGCAAATGTTTCTGTGGTGTAGGATATGATTTTAAAAAGTACAGATTAGACGAGGTTCTCATTTCAATTAGAAAGAAGCATGCACCATAACAAAGATGGTCATTATGGCCATTGAGGCACACAGCGAAGGAATAATGGCACGGGAGGCAGGTGCATTTACGTACATCAAAAATAGGCATCTTTTTGCCAGATGATAGTGAACAACTTGCAGAAGTATTAGCCGGAGATCATTTTCTGATAGAAAAATAACCCTGTAGTGTGTCCAATGAAGGAAGTTTTGGGCCATCTGAAACCTGTGATATCTTCTAAAGGCAATGGCCCTTATGGCATTACATTCGTAATAAAGAAGAGCTTTTAATAATGGACACCTGTAGCTGCTTCTGTCAGTGTAAATCGTCCAAAATGAACAAAGTACCTCAGCAACAGAAGTAATCTATGACAAACTCATATGGTTGACGTTGTACTCACGCATGCATATTTAAAGGGAATCTGCCTTTGCCTGTGTCATTTTACCAAACTCCAAAATAAATGAATAAATATGTGCTTAGATTTAAAAAAAAGCGACTATCAGTCAGACAGAATTTGATTTAGTCCATGGTCTTTTAATAGCCATTCTTGATATATTTCACCCTTTGTTGTTTCTTTCTTTCATGCTTACATTTGTCCAATTATTTGTGACACCGCACCCGCACCCACTACTATAATGACATCTCTGGAAATATTACCAATCATGATTACTTCTGGTTGTGACCCCTTTGTTGTCCATCCACTGTCCGTACGTGGGAAATATGGCAATTGTTCAATTTACTGTCCTATATTTCCTTTTAGCAATCGAAGAATCATGTGTTGTTCTCCTTTGCGAAAATTACACACTAATGATCTACCTTGGCATTTTCCTATGACATTGTGATTCCCACAAAATGTCCCGAGATGACGCCCATTAAGATGTTCAGTCTGTCTGCGATTGAAGTAGACCGTGACCTTTCATTTCATATGAAATGACTGGGGGCGAATTAAAACATGGAATGCACACAGAACAATATGTGTCAGCACGCTTAAAGACCAGGCACAGGAGCTAATGGGGGTTAAGACGGCTGCGTGCAAGGCTTCCAGATATTGCCTGGAACACCCACTGACCTGTTTGACTTCATCCATTGCTAGAAATAGTACAGCCGCTGTCAAGTTATTGCTGTAAGTGAAACATGAAAGAAAAAAATGAATGCCTCATATACAATTGCAGAAACAAAGGGAGCTGAAGAAAAGACATGGTAAAAAGAACGTTATAAAAAATATAGCAATTCCAACCAGAAAGAAATAACCAAAACAGAAAAACAAGCTGAACATTTCTTAAGGTAAGATGTTGAGTAAAAGAGGAATTTGTATTCCTGCTGACAAATGGAGAAATGAACTAGAAATATATTGTGATAATTTGTCATTCCAAATGGCTCATATGCAGAGAAACATATTTGCACAGATTTGCATCCGGTATGCACATTCTCATTCCTTGTGGCGTTTTGTACTCTCGCTCCTATTGGGTTTCCATGCCTATGATGATTCATTCCACATAGGTGAGGGAATGCTGCACTGGTGCTAGAACACTACATGCCACAAGTCAAATCAATCTGGGAACTGCAGGTGCCATTTTTGCAATGACCCCCTAGCATAGTACAGGAACATGTGGGGACTTGCTTGACCACTCCAACGGGGATAGATCTAGAGTGCCAACAAGGAGCACTTGATTTGCTGAATTTCATCTGGCTGACATATGGCGTCTAGAAGGTATTAAGTGAAAAAAAAGCAATAAAAAAGATTGATCTAGAAACACTGTTCCTTGACCGCACAGAGCGGTCTTTCTAAATCGAACTGTCATGTCCCTGTCACACGCTAGTGCACGCAAGGGCTGACAAGCACGCTGGGACCAGGAAGATGTGTTGCGTGAGAAGAGGTGTTTGTGCATGTCTGTGTTTATGTGTGTGTGTGTGCGTGTCTGAGACTGATATGTGCTGGGAAGGGGGTGGAGTAATGGGGGTTTGGGAGGGTTAAACCTCCCCTGTTAAGAATTCAACCAGTGGGAGAGGGTGTGAGTGGGGTAGGGATGACCTTGCGAGGGGTGAGGGTCACAGTAAGTCATATTTCAGCATTTTAAAGCTGACAGTAAAACGGCTGAAAACAATCAGTCTTTTTTTTGTTTGGTCTTTCAAATGTGGAAATATGACAAAGAACCGTCTAGAGCATCCATCGGAAAGGGATTACAGCTTTCAATCAACATGTCATGATGTCTGCACATGTATTGATCTATTTTTTACCTGGGGCGCGTGACGCCTAGCTGCTATGATTCAGATATTGGAGTCATTGGGAGTACTGATCATGCACCAATGTCAATGTGCCTCTCTTTGCGTTACACGCTGACTAAAACCTTCATGTCCAGGATGAAAACGGCTGTAGTACAGAATGATCATGTAAAGGATAAGATGGTGGCGGAATTTTAAAACGTTATTACAATTAAAAGAACTGATGATGTCACAATTTCTTCAGTTTTGGAGTCCATGAAATGCTATCTATGGGGTATTTTGATGTCGAAGACAGAATGTTACAGAAAGGAGAAAGAAAGGGAGTTGACAAGACTGTGCAAGGAGGTCAAAGCTCCGGAAAAATGCTATATTGTGAGCCGTGGAACAAAGTGAGATCTACACTCAGAAAGAAGAAATATGAACTGCACAAGATAATTTCAGACAGGGTGGACTATGCATTGTTCAGGAGTAAAGTTAATCATGTTGAAAATGGAGAGAAGACTTCCTACACATTGGTTGAGGGTGGCAGAGAGTAAAAGGACCATCATGGCGGTGAGAGATACATCAGATAATTTAATAATGAATCATGAAGACATAAATGGAGTATTTAGAGAGTTTTATGAACATCTCTATGAATCTGAGTCAACATGTGGGCACGACACAATTGCATCCTTTTTAAATCAGATTTTAGATCCTTGGTTGTTGGATGACCTTGCTGCTTATTTAGAAACCCCGATATCACTGAAGACATCCGTTCTGCAGTTTCTAGAATAAGAGGAGGCAAGATGCCTGGTACTGATGGGTTGACGGCTGAGTTATATCGGATCTTGCCAGATTGTGCACTTCATCTGCTATGTAATGTATATGCCTCTTCGTTTAAAATTGGGTCACTGCCATGAATCATGCCTTCTCTTCACTGCACTTGCACGTCTGAATGCCACGTGAGCTTTGTCACAGGAAGGTCAGTGTCGGATAACATGAGAAGGCTGCTCCTGACAATTGATGAATGAAGTAAACTGGCGGTTTCTGTAGCAGCAGTCTCTCTAGATGCAGAGAAGTTTTTCGATAGGATTGAGTTACCTTACCTGTTTGAATACCTAAAGAAAATAGGATTTGGACATTGATTCCGGCATTGGGTGGGGCTTTTATTTGCGACTCTCACCACGAGTGTGCTCTCTAATGGTCTTGTTTCTGACTCCTTCCCACTAAAAAGGGGGACACAGCAAGGATGTCTAATCTCCCCCGTATGGTTTATTCTGGCAATGGAGCCATTAGCAGTGATGCCGAGGTCTGATGACAATATTTGTGACCTTGGAAGGGGAGAATGCCCTAACAAGATCAGGCTTTACGCAGATAATTTACTGGTGGTCATGCATGACCCAGAGTATAGCATTACTCATCTGATGGATGATATCCAGAGCTTCTCTGAGGTATCTGGCTACAAGGTCAGTTGGAACAAGTCAGAGATACTTTTTATGGCCAGTTAATGCATGCAATGCATGTCTGACCTGCTGGTGTTTGCATTTTTTCCTGGGAAGATGAAGTACTTGGGCATTTGGATTGGCCTGGAGGTCAAGTTCTTGCCTAAGGTCAACTTTGACTTCATACTGCCTAAGCTGATGACTGATATCGACAGATGGTCACTTCTGAAACTTTCACTTTGGGGCAAAAGTAACTGCTTCAAAATGAACGTGGCACCAAGGGTCAATTATATCCTTTCAATGCTTCCACTCAAGATGCCTAATTGTTATTCAAGAAACTTGATGCACTTATACAGAAATTCTTATGGGATGGCAAACCGCCTAGGTTGGCCCTATGAAAGATGCGACTCTCATTGAAGCAGGGTGGTATGAATTTGCTGAATTTCTTTAATTATCATCTCGCATTCACCATTAGACATCTGTGTCATGTGGCGAGGATTAATTCAGACCTGTGTGATGAATTAGAATTGGAATCTAATAGTGTATCTGAAACACCCTTTGAAACACAATTTACTTTATGTATAAGCACCTTACAAATGCACAATAAATAAATACATACATAAATAACTGGAACCCAGGTACTTGTCAACAGTTTCAATGTCATCCCGGATTTTGAGTCCTCTGACAGCATTTTTGAGTGAGTGCTGGTGCTGCATATTAAAAGACTTGGCAGTGAACCATACCTGTTTCATGAAGCATCCATTTGGCAGAATCCAGCTTTGACCATACAGCGGAAAGTCTTCTCCCTGCCATCCAGGTCTCTTGGTGATATTCCATATATCAAAGACCTGTTTGAGAATGGAACATGGATTCCCTTTACACGTCTGTGTAGAGAATTTGATTTGATCAATTGCAGCTATGCGAAATACAGGCAGCTAAGGGGGATAATTGCGTCAAAGCTTGCTCCTGCTCAGTCATTAACAATGCAGAATGTGGATTGGTCAGCGCTAGAACTTTGTGGATGTGTAGAACATCCGGCTGCCACAATGTACAGTGTTCTTGTGTTTAATTGTAAAGGGAATTCTGAGCTCACCAATCTGGGCTGGTGAACTGGGTAAGTCAATTGTTACTGCTGTAACAATATCCATCTGGACAGCATGGACTGTGGTCTGAGATCCTCTCAAACTACAATTCTCTTTAGAACATATTGGATTCACAATCGTATGTTTAAGAGACACCTTTCAGAGAGTGACCAGTGCTGGAAGTGTAAGTAGGCAAGGGGTGCATTGAGCCAATTACTTTGGTTTTGCAGCAAGACCAAGGACCTTTGGGACAGCGTCTGTGAGAGGTTGAGTCTGGTGCTAAACTGTACTATTCCAAGCAAAGCTTCCCTTTTGATTCTTGGGGATGTGTCTTCCTAAGTGGATCTGCAATTTTCTAAGAACATGTGGCTGCTCCGGAGCTGCATGCATGGAAAGAGGACAATCCTACGTGCATGGAAATCACCCAATTTCTTCTGTATCGATGATTGGGTGGAGGAGTTATTGACCGTGTCCACATATGAGAGGGCTATTATCAAGCATTCTGGAGACACTGATAAATTCACTGACATATGGGGACTTTTCCTGGATGTATATGCTTTTGAGATGTGCTTTCTGATATGTTTGCATCCATGTCATTTTAATTGCACCGTTGTTCTTGTATTTATAACCTACTGTACCTACTGTATTTGTTATGTGCATGATTTTAGGATATTTTGTGTTTTTTTCTTATTTTTATTCTTTTCCTTCTCTTATACCTAGGTGTTATAGGTGTCCTCCTTTCTAGAACCTGGTTGTTCTATTGCTCGCCAGCGCTGCTTCTATTGTTTATGTTTCTATCTACTATATCACTTTTGTCGATCTTGTTGTTTGCCTTTGGCACATGAAAATAAACATTTTTACAATTAAAAAAGAAAACACAATCTCTGTGGACCTTTTAGTGAGGAAAGGTTTGGACTGCTTTTGTGTCATCAGAAACTAGCTATAGATTAATAATTACTATGGTTTCAATCCATGGTGTGCTGCTTGTTGTATTGATAACGTAAAGATGGCCAAACTATAAGTGCATACAAACTTCAACATCTCTAGTATTTATGAACACATTTTAATATCTATTGTCTCATTTGAAAGACATTGCAACGTGGTCATAAGATATAGACTGCCTCATCACGAGTTTGGCAGTAACCCCTAAATGTGTGGTAATGCTATTATGGCCACATTTAAGGGTCCACCAAATCACAGGGTTGGTGGATTTACCCCAAGCTCTGAGCTGGGGTCAAATTCACTGCATTTTAGATTTTCAATGCCATTACCTCCAGCAGTAATACCGCCGGCAGTAATGGCGCAGAAAATTCCCCATTGGACCCAATGGGAATGGGAAATTCCCAAATGGGCCCAATGGGGAATGGGGACTTAGCTTTCTGCCAATTCTGTGATCCGGCGCTAATAGCGCCAGGGGGGTTTGGCGGTAGGGCTAATAGCCCTGGCAGTAATACCACCGGGGTTAGCCCCCAACTCAATGATGAGGCCCTATATAGTCTGAAGGAAATGGTGTCTCAAAAAGCTTGATATAGTTTTATGTGCTCAGTGATTCATTTTTTTTGTGTTTTCCTGTGTACAAGGCAAACGAGGAGGAAAGCGAAGAGGGGGGGCTTTGACTGAGATTGTACCAGAGCTAGGAATAACTTTTTATTTGCTCTGAGCAGCGTTAGTACTTCCAAGACTGCCATCATAAAGACAAGATCCCATTATAAGAAAACCTTGGCCATTAGAAAGAGAGCAATTGAGGAAGAAGCATTAGAGCTTTGGCTGTTAGCCGCAAGGGTTAATGGGCCTCATTACAATTCTGGCGGTAGCCGTGCTTGTAGAACAGGCATGGCTGCCGCCAGTGTTGTATTTGGGTATTTGCCCATACCTGGGCGCCGGAAAAAAATCTTTCCCATTCCCATTTGAGCCCCATTTGAGCCCCATGGGGCTCAAATGGGAATGGGGAAGCCGGATGCACAGGCACCGTTATAAGCAGTGGCTGCGCATCTGAAATGCTGTGCTCCTGGGTGCCTTGCATTCCGCCAGATCAGACCTGGCAGAATGAAAGGCACCCGCAAGCACAACTCAGAGTTTGCCGGTCCGGACACAATGGTAACGGTAAGCTTACGGGTACCGTTGTATCCGGACCGGCAAACTCATAATGAGGGCCAATGACTCCAAATAATTCAATATTGACAACCTGATTAATAATGTCTCTGACAAGGCCTGGATGGACCACTTCTCAGCCTTGTATAGTGCGGGGAGCAGGGCTGATGAAGAGGGCTAGTAACTAGGGGTTGTCTGGGATGTAGTGATGGGATGGGCACTGAAGCAAGCATTTTATTTTCAGCGGATGACATAAAGAAGGCTATTGGTTGCCAGAGTTGCAATCGGGCTCCGGGCTCTGGGTCCGGATAATGCTCCAGTAGATCTATTTGTCATGGCCTCGGATTTCTGGATACCAGTGCTCATGCAAGGGTTCAATGCAATATGTTTGGGTGGAGCTATCCCACCTTCATGGTCTAAGGCGGTTGTCCAGCCGATATACAAGAAGAGCTCCCAGGCTTCCCCTGGTTCGTACAGGCCCATATCACTCCTAAACTCTCTGTTTAAAACATTGGGTCACGCCATTTTGGCCCGACTGGAGGACTGGTAGTGAGTAGCAGTGTTCTTTTTCTGGTGCAGCTAGGATTTAAGACAGGATGGGTACAACTGAGCAGGTACTCAATCTCTACCTGGTAATAGCACATTTACTCTACTTGAAGGAGGAGCCCATCTGTCTGGCATTCGTGGATCTGAGAAAGTCAATCGAGCCAAGCTGTGGAATATGCTCAGGTCCATGAATTGCCGGGGGCTCTGGTGAACCTCCTGGCTAGGTTACATGGCACAACGCAAGCATGTGTGAGGAGCAGTGCAAATGGGAATTGTACAGGTTCCTTCAAGGTGGAACTGAAGGTGTGCCAGGGCTGTGTGTTGGCATCCCTACTTTTTTGCCTATATCTAAATTATCTCTGTAGGCACCTCCTAAAATCCTACCCCTTTTGGATGGCAGGCAGGCCCCTACCGGTTTTGGTGTATGCAGATGATTCTGTGCTGATGGCCCGCACACCAAGAGCGTTGCACGCCTTCATCTCGGAATATGCCTTTTCCATGGAGGGACTGGATCTGAAGGTAAATGCGGCAAAGTCAGCAGTGATGGCATGTTGGAAGGGGAGACATGGGATTGTTTTTAGGACCATGAACTGTAGGAACAGTGTTATCTCCAGGGTTCACTATTTTGATTACTTGGGGGTTAGATTCTTGGCCAATGTCAGTGCCACGGCTCATGTAATTACGCAGGCCCGGCAGTTCAAGCAGGCTCTGGGTGGGGTTTCTAGAGTCATGTCCACATTCAAAGCAAAGCCAATAGCCTCCTTGCTGCAGCTGCATAAGGGAAAAGCGGCCTTGGTTGCCTAATTTGGGATGGAACTTTGGGGTCATTTTAATGCCCATTAGATCCAGACCCTAGAGAACCAATTCCTGAATAATTTGTTGGGTCTGCCAGCTTTGTCTCCACATTTTGAAGTACACATGGAACTGGGCTGCATTTCCATTGGTGACACAATATCCCTGCACCCAGTATTGCACTGCCTTAGGCTATGGGGCAATGACATATATGCTAATAATGTACTGCCTGCCAGTTTAATGTCTTACGACATTGGAAATAGTTCTTGTTCATCATGTATATTGGATGTGTAACTTTTTGCACTAAACAATGACAGTATGAGTGTTTTGCATCCACCAATGGAGAGAGTATCAACACTATGGCAACAAATCACTGAGGCAGACACACGTGACTATTGATTACTTCAGTCTCGTATGTGCATACAGGTAAGGTTTCATAATATTACCTGGATCAAGATATCAGGCTCTATGTCTGTTGGCCACCAGAGGCATAGATGGGCTTTTTTAATTGAAAACCGACCCGGGCAATGCAGTAGACTGGACTGTATGCTCCCCATAGTAACACCTAGAGTCCAAAATAGCTGTCAGGATATAAACATGTGCGTTGCCATGCCAACGCTGCACAGTGTTTCAGAACACTCACAGCAAATCGGCTGCAGCACTGTGCGTTCAGCACAAATGACGTGTCTGGGGTTTATTCGCATCAAAGCCGGCAATTCCTTTATTTAAGGATCCAAATTCTATAATCAATGGCCATATGAGATGTGGCCACAATATGTATCATATAGGAGAGAAACGCGAGTTGAACAACCATGATACTCGGCCATTGATCATTGTAATTGTAACATGTTTCCCACAGGAGGCATTAGGATCCCCCGGAGTACGTTGTTTTTCTGGCAGAATTGGGCTATGCCACAATGATTAGATCAGCCATTGATTAATATTAATGTTACATATGGTACACCTTCTTGCGGGAGTCATTAGAACACTCTGAATGCCCCGTGGTAGGTGTTGCCTAGACCAGGCTATGCGACAACGAGTTTGGCCATGATTAAACTATAAAAATATATCTGAGATTGTGGCCATAACATTCGGTCATCACAGGCATGTGCTGTCCCCAGCACATATACGAATCACTGAGATATACGCACTCTAGCTCCACAGAAGTAAAACCATACAGGGTTGCATCAGTAGAATCTCCTAAAATAGAATATTCTTGAATTGATCACCAGGCATTCAGGATCCCTAAATATAGACATCTAAACAGGGCTGTTTTAGTAGTACAGCCAAGTGGGATTTAAAAAAAAAAAACATTTTCCCTTTTTTCAGTAATGGGATATACTTCGGCGGACCAATTCACACCGGAGAATTATATCCAGACATCCACCACTAGGACTTCCATATTTGTATCCAACGCGTTCTCCTCAAAGGGTAAGACTCGCATTTTAACCACCATACAGGCTCCAGATAGTGCGTCGTATAGAATCAGCAATATTGTGGTGTTTTTTTCTTGTTACTAAGAGGGATTTGGGTACATAAGAAACATCAGAAATGGTGGCAAAAATCTCCCGGATTCAACACAAGGGGGTTTTGTCACCAATTTACGATGTGGCATCTGACTACACGGTAAGACTAATGACCTATTTCACCGAAGTAGGTCATTGCATTGATTAAATCAAATGGCATTTTGATGTTTTTTATAAATAATGTTAGTAAACACTAAACCAAGATTCACTCTAGACCACATACCTCTTGCCATCTTTTGACAGAGAACAGTAGGACACCTGCAGTTCAACTTGTCTTTCCATCCTGATGAAGGCCAACCACTTGCCAGCTTCATGGAATAGCTGATGAATTGGCCGAAACACAGTAGTGTCGACTACCTTTTAGTTTTCCGTTTGAAATATCAACACTGTCAAACATGTACTGTGTTGTACTTCATTCACATGTTATTTATTCACCAACATCTCTAGACCCTGTAAGGGATGATCCATGTCCATTTGTATTCAAATTCCAGTCAATTCAACTGGATATAACTTGTATGTATTATGTACAGATGGTCTTGTTATTAATGTGTGTCTTGCTTTGAAAACATGTTTGAAAACTATAATTCATGTATTAAAACATTGGGGCACAAGTGCTGTTTTACTCAGACTTCGATCAAGAGCAATGTGTTTCTTTATGTAGGATTAATCTGATGAATGGTTTTGAGTTCAGTCACCCTGATCATTTGCTCACCCTTAAGTGTTGCTATGCCATGTTTTGCGGTCTGTTGCTCTGTCACTCTGCCTGTGCCATCTCTGCATTCTATCATTGCTGTTTCCCTCCAATATCTTGCTGTATCGGTTGACATAACTCCTCTTCCTCTCTCATGTCATTACTCTGGCCATATCTGTTTTTTTAATGTTCTCTGTTGTGGTTGCTTCTACTTTTGAATATCTTTCTTGCACTGTGTCTTATGTTATTGGCCTGTGAAGAATCTCTGGACACCAATGAATAGATATATAACTGGAGTTTATTAAGATTCCAGGTTAAACCCACCGGCTAAGCAAATATCACAACAATAATTGACTCTTACATAGTCTAATTACCGCATCTTTCTCCTAGAGTTCCATGTTCTGCATTCCATGCTCAAATTTCCACACACTCCCACAGAACCTAGAAGTGAGTGAAATATAATACATATGAAACATGCCATACAAGATGCTACAAACCTCCCTCCTTTATACAAACAAAACATCTAAATGGTTTGAACACAACTAATTTGTTGTACCCAATAACAATAAATAACACATTAATGCTGTTATGCACAATAGCAATAAATACAACGTACTGCACACTAACTGAAACCATTGCTGAAACAAAAGAATGTGAATTAAAGTCTCAACCACATTTTGCTGAACTTCCTATAGAAAATCATTTAACATAATCCTTCAAATATGAAGCCCTCTTACACAGGTGTCTGGTGCATATACTTTGTTCAATGCAAAAATCAGTTTTTTCTCTCCCTCTCTGACTCAATATACTTTTCTATTCCCTTGCCCCTTCCTTGTTGCCTTTATTTACATTGTCCTTTGAACATTTAGATACTCTATTTACATTCCACACTCTTCCATCGGACACCTTAACAGCTCCATGAACTTTCTCTACAACTTGTGTGGCAGCCGACCATCGTACACAACCATTTTTAGTGGACAAAGGAGGTTTTATCCTTACCCAATCACTTACTTTTACATCACACTCTTTCACTGCCTACCTTTTTCAAAACACCTATTATTGGATAACTGCTATGTGTAATCGTCTTCTCAATCTCTTTAAAATGCCCTACCCAACCACGACAGACGGACTCTTGTGTTGGGTTTTCTGCCTCTGAACATCTCAATGGGAGATATACTAGTAGTAGCATGTGGGGTGAATCTGTGTGCCACAATAGTATCTTCAACAGCTTTTCTCCAATCCCTGCTGCACTCCTAAGCACCTCAAATACTGTTCTTTATAACCGTTTTGAATCTTTCCACAATTCCATTTGTTTGGGGATGATAAATGGAACTGGTGTTATGTTCAACCCCATCGTCCTTCTGAAAATTCCTCATTTCCTGTGATACAAGTTGTACACTATTATCTGTAATGACAGTAATGGGATAACCTTCCCTTTTGAAAATGGTATCCAAAAACAAAATGATATCTTTGGAACAAATGGTCTGTACCCATTGGACGTCTACCAATCTGGACAGCATGTCAATTAATACCATACAATGCTTTAACATTCCATTACTGATTACTGGTCCTGCAATGTCTAAACCTACTCTTTCGCATGGTATTGTTGGTATAGACGTAACCGTCATGGGTTCTTGTCTGGCAATGTACCCTTTGGCATAATCATCACAGCTACAACATTCTCTAATTAATCTTTCTATTTCCAAATCCATGCCATGCCACCAATAATCCTGCCTGACACGTTGTTTAGTTTTTGTCATTCCCTGATGTCCCTCATGCGCTATTTTGTCATTCCCTGATGTCCCTCATGCGCTAGAATTTTGTACCTTACTCCAGTGGGTGGATACAATTTGTCGCTCCTCAAAACCAAATTGTTATTCACATACAATTCATCATACACATGTCTGGCATCCTCAGGTAAATCAACTTTTCTGATTTCATTACCTTTCACCCCGTCTTCAATACATTTCTTTATTTTACTTAGAACTTCATCCATCACCATGGCCTTTGCCCACTCATCTTCAGAGACTACATCCTGATTTACATTTAATATCTGTTCATCACGTTCATCATCATCACCACTGGCCACAAAGTTTGGCAATTTAGATAAACAGTCAGCACATTTGTTCTTGACATCAGGGACATATTCTATATCCCAATTATATTCTTGTAAATTTGCGACCCATTTTCGAATTCTTTCAAATACCTTAACCAAACCCTTCATAGTCAAAATTTCTCTGAGAGGTTTGTGATCTGATCTCACAATAAACTTTGTTCCCCAAAGAAATGAACATTTAACTGCTAATAACTCCTTCTCAATAGTAGAACAGTTTTACTCTGCCTCCTTTAAGACTCTAGAAGCAAATGCAACATGGTACTCAACTCCACACTCCATTTGAAATAACAAGGCACCCAAACCATGGTTACCTGCATCATTGGTGAGGATGCTTTTCTTATTTGGATTAAACGATCTGAAAGTGGGTGCACAGTTGAGATCCCTCTTTATCTAACAAAATTCAAATTCACGTAGATGATCCCAAATAAATGTCACATTCTTCTTTGCCAACTTCTTTATGTGAAAACTTTTGCTTGCCAAATGAGGAATTAACTTTGCATAATATTCCGCCATACCTAAGAATGAGATCACCTTATCTTTAGTATCAGGACTGGGAAAATGAATAATGGTGTTTACCAACTCTTCCTTGGGTTTTATGCCTTTGTTACAAATATCATGTCCTAAACACTGTATATTCAATCTATTGAATTTACATTTCTCCTTAATAAGAGTGAGACCAGCTTCCTGAAAAATATCTAATACTGTGCTCATCCTACTATCATGTTCCTTTTTATCTTTCGCATAAACTAAAACATCATCCTAAAAGCAGAGAACACCTTGCATATGATGGAACAGATGATACAATACATGCTGAAATACAGCTGCTGCAGATATTAAACCAAAAGGCATCCTCTTACATTGGAATAAATCTTCAGTGGTAATGAAAGCTCTGACATGCTTAGATCTGGGATGCAACATAATCTGATGATATGCTGATTTGAGATCTAAGGTACTCATTACTTTTGCATCTCTTACAGTTCCCAGAATTTCTGTTATGTTAGGAAGAGGATGTCTTTTGGGTATTACACATTTATTTACTGACATAAGATCAATGCACAACCTAAGTTTACCATTCGGTTTGTGCACTATAACCAAAGGTGACACCAATTCAGAGGATTCTACCCTTTCAATCACTCCTTGTGCCTCCATTGTTTCAAGTTCTTCTTTTACAGAACTCTTGATGGCAAAAGAAACTGGCCTAAGCTTTTGGACCCCAGGAATGGAATCACTTTTCATACGAATTTCATGTCTAAAATTCCCAGTTCATCCAGGAACACAGGATGATGTTCAAAATCTACAGATTGTTTCTCTTGATCCACTGCATATATCAGCTCCTCGGCACTGGGATCTAGTTGTATCTTTAATCTCCTTTGATGAGACCAGCTTAATAATGGATGCATTCCTTTCTTGGAAACATATACTTTTCCGTTTGTTCTTCTGACTTTGAACCTCATAGTTCACCGGAACCATCATTCTAACTCAATCCGCTTAGCACCATAAGCAAGAGGTTTTACATCAATCTCCTTCAATGCAATCACTCTGGGCAACCATGTGTACTTGGCACAATGAATTGTTCAACTGTCTCACCAACTTCTTGTTTACGCTTCCCAAAATGATATCTTTCCGGAATAATACTAACATATTTCTCATAGTGTAAATCTAATACATCTTCATCCAATAGTGCAGATAGATTTTTAAACTGTTCCTGCCCGTAATTTCCTAGGCAATGAACAGTAAGCACCTATTACGTTCACTGGAAAAATTCAGTCCATGAGCTGGGAATACATAATAGTTAAAGCGTTTTTCCCATCATTTGCATGGTATGGGTGGTTCACCATTTGTATCTAAAAAGTAGGGTGGAGGTGGTATGCCTTGCATGGTGGTTAGTTATCTCTGTATATTTCTATTCTCGTAAATATCGAGATATTGTAAAAGGAAGTCATATGGTATGCTGAATTACACTGGGATACAGCCGACAATACCTTAAAAGCCTGAAGTTCTTTGGCAGTTGTTACATTTGGAATTATGATAATGCTTTTAATAGAACTTCTTTTCTGTATTGCCTTCTTTTTTTTTTGCTGTCAATCAAAAGTAGGTGATTGTTTCATATCATTTCATATATGTGATTTACTTCTATATTGTTGAATTGCTAAGTTCATTCAAAAAATGTAGCTTGACCAAACGACTTTGCTTGTGCAGGCTTTATTGATTAAGTTAAACTTTGTTGTATTTCTACCATCGTAGGACAGGGGTTTTATTTGTTTCCAAACCAACGTTACAGTAATGACACACTGTCTTATTTGTATTTCAATCGTAAACTGAATGAACTTTGTTGTACACACCGCGTTGTTATGGCAATAGCTGCCGTGTACGTAACTGAAACAGAATGACTGCAGGTATTTTCTACATCTTTGGGTCCTTTCCTCTGAAGTATTGCGCCACGTTGCCTTGTCTCAGTGCGGATTTCAAACAGTCGTTCTCCCTAGAAACATTGTGAGGCAGTTGCACGCCTTAGCTTCTGGTAAGCTATGCAAATCTTAATTATTTTCAAAACGCATGCCAACAAAATGTCTATGAAACCTTGGAAGGTCCACAATAATATCTCTTGTTGGTATATTAATCTAATAAAGGCTATAGCACTGTTTAAATGATAAATCTTTGCTGTGCTTTGGTGCTGCACGTTCGTTAATTATGTGTGTTGCCAGTTGCTTGCTCTTGGCCACCACGATAAATCAACTTATCGTGTGGGCAAATATGCACAGTGCCAGTTACGTGCTTTTGGCTGCCACAATTAATCAACTTAACATGTGGGCAATGGAGCGCTGTGTTCTAGCTAACGTGCTGGACTTACTTCTGTTAAGACGTATCCTTCGGACACTTAAGCTTCACGTTCACTTTGAAGTTAGTTGTCCATGCTTCGCTCTTCAGGCGTGCATAGCTTGCTATGGCTCCACGATTGCTGTGATGAAGACCCAATAAGCTTTACAGTGCTGGAAAATATAATATTTAACGGCTACTTGGTGGGCTGCCATTTTCTGAAGTATCCACTGAAGAACCTCCGGACACCAATGAATAGATATAGCTGGAGTTTAATAAGGAAACCCACCGGCTCAGCAAACAACACAACAATAACTGGCCCTTACATCTTCTAATCACTGTATCTTACTCCTAGAGTTCTATGTTCTGCATTCAATGCTCTATGTTCCACACACTCCCACAGAAGGTATAAGTGAGTGAAACATAATACATATGAACCATGTAATACAAGATGCTACAGCCTGCCTTTGTCTAGTCTTTATTTTCTATTTCCAGCTCCTCCGTCTGGTTTTGATCTGTGTTTTCTTATTTTACTGTCTCTAAATGTCTCTTTTACTCTGCTTCTAGAGCTCACTCCTATTGTGTGTCTGCCCTATTATTTACCTCTGTTTTCCTTCTCACTTTCTTTGTTGCTCTCTCATGTGGTTTATTGGTCTCTGTTATCTAGTTGCTCATATTCCTGTTTTGAATTTCTAGTACGTTCTCTGTTCTCTCGGCCTACTTTGTTCTCCTGTGTTGCTTGGGTTCAGAGTTGTTCTTCCTCTCTTTTATTTCTGTTTCTATTTTGACAAAGAACCAATAAATATTCAAAACCTGAAAAATCCTTTTCTAATTGCAAATCTAATGCAGCTTCACTGTTGCATGCTCCTTTTAGGTGTGTGCAAACCTTTTGTTGGACATTAGGCTGGGAATCATAGAGTCAGACGTTTGTCTCACCAGATGCAGCACTTGATTGAATGATGATGCTTTACCAGCACTGAATGCCATTACAGGTATAGCAGGCCAGATGAGATGTGTGTTCTCTGAGCCATTACAAGTATAGCAGCCCAAATGAGATGTGTGTGCTCTGAGCATTACATGTATAGCAACACTTGTGCAAAGTTCATGTTCTAATTCTGAGCCATTACGAGTATAGCATTCCTGATGAATTGTGTGTATTCTGAAAAACTGAACATTTAGTATTCCTTATTCGAAAGCTAAGGCAGCTCTATTTACAAATTAATGTTACCTGCATCTTAAACACATACCTCTGCTGCAGACACATTAACTCACCTATCAACAGGATTTGAACTACCAGGTTACACAATAATCTGTGCAGCAGGGTTATTGACCCACTGAGCTACCTTTCCCAACAGGCTGGTGACTCTGAAAGGCACACAGGATTAGGATACTGGCAGTTCCACGTGAGGCTTACCTGACATAACAGGCTTTTCAAAAGCTCTCTGCCAGTTTGGACTATCCTACATGCGTCAGGAAATGCATAATGAGGCTTTGAAATGGGCTAGATTTTTGGCAGTTGGACTCAATAATAAGTCACGGGAGAAGCAGAAGTTTGGAAAAGAGGAGGACCTAGTAGGAAGTATTGAAGTACATAATAGCAATGTCATCTTTTCCCAATGCCTGCCAGTGTGCATCACACCAGCTCAGGGGGATGATGGGAAGGGCTTAGACAGTGTTCTTGCTCAGTACTTTACTTCTATGCAGAAAAGGACAAAACTTGTTGGTGCTGTGTCATGACATCAGCTCTGTTAAGAAATGTAGGTACTATCCCAAAACATAGCAGTCCTGCTAAGAAATGTGGACATGTTGTAATCAGCGCTGCTGTGAATAATTGCCATTGTGCCATGATGTCGATACAACAGCTCTGTTGATAAAACAGGCTTCTTTAGCTGAATATAGAGTAAGCCTGTTGAGAGGCACTGGTACAATCTGTGCCACTGAATATATATACAGTACTGCTTCTACCTGTATCCATTATACCTGCTTGTGGTTGGTGGTCAGAAAGGAAGTTAAAGTAAAGTTCAGACCACATGCCCGGCTATCCCTTGCTCTCTAAGACAACACACTATGTACAGTGCCCTTTCATGCATGTGAACACATGCAATCTTAAGACTACAGAAAACAAATCTTCATATAAAACACAAAAAGGTTTTCCTTCATACAAATGCCATACACCTGCTTGCTGGGGGGCTCTCCTAAAATCATCAAGCAAGAACCCCAAGGCAATAAATGCAATTGATGTGCTTCTGTGATGAAAAGAAAACAAAGTATGAAATACCCATGCTGCTGCAGCTGCGCTGCCTCTATTAAAGGGGAAAAGTGATATGGACTGTTTGAACATTGATAACTTAGAGATTGGTGCAAATCTGGTCCTGAATTTCATGGCTTTAGTTGATATGAATCATACAAAATAGTGAGAATTAAGAAATGATTTTAGTAGATTGGAAGTTTTTGAAAAGTTATTTTATGTAATATGAAATTGTATTTTAGAAGAAGGAACGATTGAAGATTTGGCGTTTAATGAATTTCCTACATTTTTGTAAATTGGTATTGGTAATTTGGAATTGTTTTTAATTGATTGTCTTTTTTTATTGTGATTATTTTATGTGTTAAAAGGTTTTTGTTTATCCATATTAACACGTACATAAACAAAAAAATCACAAATAAAAAAAAAGGAAAGAAACTGCCTGCAGGTGATGGAAACCCATCAGTGGCTATTCATAATTCTATAATACCGCTTTCTAGGGCTGGGCCATAATACTTATACATGCTATTGGCACAGATAAAGAAATATTTTAAAAAGGTGTACAATAAAGCAACAAAAAAAAAACCAAGAGAATGGCGGAAATTAAATTTGCTGCGTCACATTTGAGAGGGTCAGATTTGCAATACATAGGGAATATACAGAGTAGTTTCCGATTTTTAATACAGGCAAGGGCAATTGAACAGTGTGCTGGCATACATGTCTGTCGTTGGATAAAAGCAAATGAATGTACTGCTGTTGGCCATAAGCACAGGAGTTGCTGAAGGGGTCACCCCCTGACATTGAACAAATGTGACGCTATCTTTTCGGTTTTGACTTTCCAGTGGCAGAGGCAAGATGTTATCGCACAGCTGGAAGGAGCGTGGAGCGTCTGTAGCTGAGATGGCAGCAGCTCCCGTGAGACACATGACAACAGTGCAAAGGAACAAGCACAGTATGACTGCTATGCTCAATAAGGTATGGCCAGGAAACATTGTTTGGCAGCTATGAATGTCCTGGTGTGTTGAGTGGCACGCTGGGAATGTAGTCTGTCATTCTTCAGCGTGCACATGAACACCTGCCTGAACTGCAAATGCAAGTGGCATCTTTTGGGTGGCTCAAAGGTACTCACACAAAGTATGAATGGAGGCAGCCGTCAGAAATCTTATGGAACGCGGTCTAACTCGACTTTAAAGAAGAAACAATATGTTGAATTCTGCAAATACTTTGACACACCCTCTGCATTTTACGACTGGCGCCAAGTGGTGATGAACTGCTGACAAAAAACTGGTTACGTATTCGTTTTTTTTTAATACTCGATGAAGGATTATTGATTTAAAAACCTCATATATTTGAGACCAGCATGTCTCTGATAGATTAGAATATGCGTCACTACAGAGATGTGTAACAGCTAGTTTATATCTATTACAACATAGCGCAAATTCTTTCCCTCGAAGAAAAACTCTAGTCACTTTCTTATAAAGTGATAATTGAACGGACATTATTTTACCATATTACGCCAATTCTGCTCCAGTTTAAGAGTATTTTTTTGTGTTTGATATGTGGCTTTTGTAAAGTGCACCTCTACCAGATGGCAACTTGGCGCTACACGACTGTGGAAACCCAAGCAGGATGTCTGACTGCAAAAGTGAGCCATTAAAAGCAATGCAATTTTCCAAATCTAATGAATTTATCTTAATTATGAAGACCAAAAGGTCACTCTCCAAGCTCAGATATCTTGGGAGGCCATGCCATCTTCTAGCAGCTTGCACAGCAAAGAATCGTCATCCAACCTTCTATTTATTAAACTTCTGGACAATTAACAAACATGACGTGTGTGACCTGAACTTCCTAGACAGGGTGTAACACAGTAGGAACTGTGTCAAGATACTCAGAGGTATATCATACATTGCTTCTCGTGGTCCTCATGACGAGTTTGGTGGCAATTCAACAGTAAATACGCCAAATTGCCACCAAAAACGAATTTACCTTTAGTGCTACTCGGTCCATTGGGCTTACCCTGGGATTACAAGTGATGGAAGGGAAGTGCAAAAGCCCATTCTTGATTACCAAAACCTCACCTACACACCCGATCAAGCATTTGAAGTGTTCCTGGAAAGTACAGCATCCTCTCTGAGAAACATTATTGCAATACCGATACGTGTAGATGTCTTTATTGTTGAACAAAGTGCCCTGCACAAACTAATCATGTCCAGGCTGCATGCACAGCCTACGTTTGGGAGAAGATGATAGTAATCACACTATGTCTATGTCGATATTGCCTCTTACAATCAAGACATATGTCCTGGCAGGTTAAAAATGTTGGAAATCCATAGCATGTTTAATGAAACGATCAGATGGATGAAATATAGCCTGAATGCTGATATTTCCCCCACCTCAGCCTGTCCCTGCAATATTTTCCTGTCTATGGATTAAACCTCCACCTATTGCTCGTCATCAATAAACTCTGTCACGGCTAATGCATTGCCCTCACAAAAATCTATATCGAGCAAGGGTTCTTTGTGTGATATAAGCAGGCACTTTTAGTTTGACGTACACTACACACTGTATTGAATCTGCAAATAGCCATGTCCTGGAAAGGAGGCATACAGACACATGACGAATGTCTCTTTCTACTGCACAGAATGTTTTCTGGTTGCAGTATATTTCATGGCTAGTTAATGACATTGGCAGCACATACATTCTGGCTGTTTATCCCACAGAAAATAGGGCCCACTGTCAATATTATTATTTAGTGGCAAGGGCATGGTTCTGTTTCAGCAATGTTTGCATTTTCGTATTGGTTGCTAAAACACACATTTCCATGGTTAACTGTGTAAATGTGTCTCTGTTCTCTGTTGTCTGGTAAAACGTCATTAAAATAATTGCCCGTAACTTTCTCCTTGCTTTCCCTTGCAATACTGCACTTTGAGTGCACGCCCTTGCCTTTAGTCAATCAGGGCCCCATAGTCATTCGTTCTGTGCACCACCACAAATATCCTTGCAATCCTTAAACGTCAAGTAAAAGATTTGAGGTGTGAACATAAACAAGAGAAAAGCAGAGCTTCAAGGACTTCTGTCAGCCCAGTAGCATGGCAGGCTGGGGCAGAGATCTACAGGGTTGCGTGCAACCCGTAGATCTGATCACAGCTGTGAATGGGGGGCAGGAACCACCAGCTTCCCGCCCTTCTATGAGTGCTGCTGACAACTTCACTTCAATTAGGGTGCACATTAGTGCCAGAAACGTTGCTGTACGGCATCTGCAAAATTCTGCACAGAGCACGAACCACGGCGGACTAGATGCTCTGTAACCTTTCCTACTCAGAGATTGGGGCCCCTATGAACCGTACTGAATTCTTTGCATGTGCTAAATGCAGGCACAATCCATATAGATCTGCTGTAATGGCCTCCACCAGGTTGTTTTATAGTGCCCAACATCAACCACTTCCATTATGTTTTCATGCTCACGCAATGGCTCCCATTCATAGTATTATGTTTGTGCCGCAAAGTCACTTTGCGCTGAAAAAAGTGCAATTTGTGGGGCGCAACACTCATTTTGCTGATTCATGGATCAGACTTTGTGTGCATGTGCATTCACTTTGCGCTGGTCCTTTCCTACTTTGCGTGATGCTGAGCACTTTGCAAAACACACTGTGCAAAGTGTGGGAAGGGACAGCGCAAAGAAACAAATAGAGGGTGACACATACATATGTCTCATTCCTTGCACAAAATGAGGAAGAATGAGGAATAACGTGGGCGTGTTAAGGGACATGCCACATAAAAAATAACATGCCCTCTCAAGCGCAAATGTAACCCAATTCATCGATTACTAACCACAACTTCCCGGAACAAAAAGGCACATGCAAACCGTGTGATCTCGCCACCACGTGATACGCGACGCAACACACAAAGCAAAAGGATACGTATATAAGCACTCAATGCACACCATTTCAAAGTTTTACATCGAGGATGAATCCAGCTGTAGTGACAGCGATCTTACATGTTCATGGAAGAAAGAGGAGGAGGAGGAGGTTGGTGAGGGACAGGATTTTCCATCCTAGTGCAGCACTTTTTAAGATGCCAGATGACGAGTTGTATGCAAGGTACAGATTCCATCCCCATCTCATCCTAGACCTGGTCACGGAGTGGGAGGAAGTCCTTGCATCACCCACCGTCTGCTCCCATGGACTCACACCCCTGGCGAAGGTGGTGACAGCCCTATATGTTTTGGTAACAGGCTCATTCCAGCACACCTCTGCCATTGTTGGGGGCATATTGCAGGCCATGCAATCCCAGTACCTACACCAAGTATTGCACTGCATTACATCATGTGTGTATAGGCACATATACATCCACGCACAAATCAAGCAAGGCAAAGAGTGTGCTAGGGGCTTTGTGCCATAGCACAATTCCCACAGTTACTGGGAGCCACTGATTGCACGCATGTTGCTCTACAGCTACTGCCACCCCCCTGTATCGTAACCGGAAGCATTGGCATTCAATCAATGCACAGGTCATCTGTGATGCAAAGGGAGTCATCATGCATGTGAATGCCAATTTTCCCCGAAGTACACATGATAGCTTCATTTACTGCCATTGACCACTATACCAGGCCCTGGCATAGGGAACCTTTGGCAAAACCTGGCTCATCGATCAGTATTAACTATCACACATATGTAAGCAGTTATTTTTAGTTTTTTATTTGTTATAGTTGTTAAATCAACTTTTCAAATAAAGCTTTCATAAGAAATGATTACAGATAAATAAAAATACATATTCAAATTAGTACTGTAAAATAGACATTTGACATTTGCCTAACCCAACAGAAGTGACTTAATTCATTCAGAAACACATTCATTTAAACATCCTGTATATGGTAATATCAAATCCAGAAATTGTACAATCGCAATTTGTATTGAAATTCTTGGATTGGAAAATAATAAATACCATATTTGATCCTGGGTTAAATAATTTTGCACAATTAATTTTCTTCCAAAATATTTTTCTCTTTTGTGACTTAATGCCATACATTCCACAATGAGATGTTGCAGTGTTTCTCTTTGATCAATATTCAAATAAAACCAGGAGTAATTCTGTTCTTCAGGAATTAATTTCCTTCTATATAGGATGTCCTTTGTTTCATATTGATTCAGTCTGAATCTCAGTAACTTTTGACAAAAGGACTGGGAGGGACATTTCAGCAAATATTTAGACATCACTCCATATTTTTTGTTACCAAACAAGTTAACATTATAATCTTTGAGTTTTGAACACATCATCACATTTCTGGCCCAGTCTTGTTGAATTTCTTTTGTTTTTGCATGGTCAGGATTACATAGAAGTAGGTCAATTGTCACAGAAGCATCAGCTGTCATATTTAAGATGTGATTGTGCCATTTACTAGGAAAGGTACTCTTGGATTTGAGCAGATTCAGGGCTAAGACATTTAAAAATTAAGATTTTCCCAGTCCGTCTAAGCACTTCCGCAAGAAGGCACACTGTTTCCAGATTACGAACAAATATAAGGAAACCAATCCCAATTCAAAACACATTAAAGCCATTGGTGTACTTATTGGTAACTGTAGTACTGATTTCCAATATTTTGCTTCCATGCTGTCCCAAAATTTGCGATTTTGCGGGGCAGCAGCTTCAACTCCATACAGGAGGATTGGTATTACTTTCGATTTATAAAATGACACAATGTGCTTCACTGAAAACTTCCCAAACTTCCTCATCAGAATTCTAGACTGTGATACCAATGATTGCAATTTAGTTTTGACTTCGCAAGTCAGTATACTTAGTGTTTTTTAATGGTGAATCAGCACCCCTAAGTACTTATATTGAGGGGTTGATGAGAGTACACAATGTTGAAGTGACCATATGGAATGATATTTTCTAGAGGAGTTGTTATTGCACACCGATATTTGAGAATTAGCAGTGTTAATAATCAAATTGTTTGCTAATGCATAGTCTACCAATTGATTTAACATGTTCTGAAGGACCATAGGAGTTTGGGACAAAAGAACTAAATCAGAATTTTTTGTGGTCCTACGCTTGGGGGATCGCCTACACAACTTAATAACACAGGGCTTAAATCTAAAATGGAGAAATTAAATAGAAAAGACGCAAGGGAACAGCCTTGCTTTAACCCTCTATGGGTATTTATTGAAGGGGACAATTTGCCATTAAGATTCATTTTAACACGCATGGATGTTTTTGTGTGCAATAACATGATTACATTTATTAAAGATGAGGGGCATTGATGGGCAACAAGTTTTTTAAATAGCATTGATCTGTCTATTGAATTAAAAGCAGCCTTAAAATCAATTAATCCCAGATACAGAGGCTGGCCTCTATCTGCCTGATGTGATTGAATCATAGATAGTGCAAGAATATTTGGCATTGTTCTCATGCCTTTCACAAAGCCAGACTGGAGGGGATCCCTCATTTGTTTTTCCTCAGCCCAGGTGTTAAGTTCTTTTGGAATAATTCTACAAAATATCTTACCAGGGGCGTCTAACAACGAGATTGGGCGGTAACTCTCTGGGTGTTGTCAATCGCCTTTCTTATATATTGGGACTGTGGTTGCTTCAGTCCAAGATGAAAACTAGAAACTAGATGAAAAAATAGAAACTAGACTCCCAATGCAACGGGGTATAGGGTGACCATGAAAAAGGCGAGGCATACAGATTTCCAAAGTGTGCTACCCACTGATATGCTTTGACAACCGACGTCTGCAGATCTATGGTGTATGTTATTTGCCTCATTAAGTAATGCCCACATTTTCGAAAAATAAATCTCCGCCAATATAGATAACATATTGGCACCATTTCGTTGATAGAGTGATGCTCTATGCCCCTTTAACCAATTTTTGTAGAACTGGTGCACTTTTGTGGAAAGGACCATTCTAGTTGGAAAGGGAAGCCATGACAATCTTCTTATCTCTGCTCGATATGCATTTCCTTAATGTAAACAGCTCTGTCAAATACATGAAAACGTGTTTTATTATTGCCAGTAAACGGTCTTTGTTGGATAAAAGTTTGCATTAGATTGCTATAAATGTAAGCAGTTACATGACACATTGAATAACAGAGCATGACAATCAATGCTAACAACTACCAGTTACACATTTGCAGGGGACAGTGCCTACTTGCTCTCACCATTCCTGCTCATGCCATTCAGGAATTCTGCCACTGCATCTGAGGTAAGGTATAACGCAGCACACATAGCCACTAGGGGATAGTGGAGCACACATTCAGAGTGCTCAAGTCCTGCTTCTGGTCCCTTTACCATTCTTGTGGCGTATTGCTACATACCCCACCAGTAGTATGCAACTGTGGAGCACACACAGTGGAGTCACAACCCTGGTGCCCTTCAATGATCAGTGCTAATCCACCTTGACTTTAACAACACACAAATAATGTGTGTCTGGGAGAGGCAAGCTGTGTGTGTCCATAGCAATCAGATCAAGTGCACACACCACTGATACAATCATAGCAAGTGGAAACAACAGTATCTTTGTTACTCACACAAAAGCACACAACACAATGAATGAAACCTGTAATCACTTCCACAGGCTCACCACCAACCATGGTGCATGAAGATACCCAACAACACACAGGATAACACAAGTAGAAAGGCATAGCATATAATGTTAGCAGGAACAAACACTTGTGAGGGCTGCTCTGGCCACCCTATGTGTGTCACACCACAATATACAGGCGGAGTGGCTAGTCCATTCTGTTCCAACAATACAGCTCATAAACATGTCTACATATAAGTAGTCATACAGACTGAGAAAAAGGCAAGTTCAGTTTAAGAAAGATGCCCATCTCATCTCAGCTCTTTTCCTTTGAGAGTCTACTCTACCTGGAGCCTGTCATGCAGCAATGCACTTCTCTGTAGGTGTTCAAACAAGCCTACAATGCAAAGGTCTGGCATGCAGGCCTTTCCCAGCCCCGTGTCCTTGCATAGCATCAAACATTTTCCCCAAGAGAATGCCTCAGAAGAAAGTAAAACACAAGGTTAGAGCAGGTAATACATTCCTGCACCAAATGGCACTGTACCCTGTCCCCCCTGAGTGCCATGCAACAACTGCAGGCAATGACTCACCAGCCTCCCATCTCCATGTCTCCCTCCACACCCATGCAGCTGGAGGTGCTTATAAAGACTGGAGGGGGGGTGTCTGTACTTCTGCTCTCTATATGGCAGAGGAGAGGCACAGAGGACTCTAGCAAAGATTCTCTATTATTGGTACATGGTCGAGCAATCAAGGCCTAGCTTCTCAGGAGGTGATGCAGGCTGGTTTTTAAGTACAGTGTAGTCCCCAAGACCCCACAAAGGAATGTCTGCACAATGTATTAGTTAAAACACAGTCTTTATATACTTAATATTCAAGGTTATGTACAGTATCACGATAACTCACTTTGTACTCGGTTATCTATAATGGCAAATATACAGTTCTATGTGGTACCACTATTACTATTAGATCTCATTAAAGTGCATGAACTGTACAGTTAAATGTCACACAAATCAGTTTGTAAAGGAAACCAACAATAGATATAAGAGGAAAGCAGTTGATTAGAACAATAGGCAGAATACTGGCCCTGTTTACCTAGACACAGTTCTGTGTGGAGATTCCCCCCACCTGGGCAACCTGTAAAATAAAGATCTATCACAAGGCCAGTCCATATATTGTTTACAAGAATTTTTCCAATAGTTCAGCAACTCCGAAGTACCTGATGTTGTAGAGTTCCTCATCGGGAAATCGATGGCCCTTTTTGAGTGCACTCCCTTTAAGGAAACAGGGTGAACTAAGGCGGTGAAGTGGCAGCTTTATTCCTATCGGTGCTCGGCGACGACAGAGCATTGACGTCCAGCAAGGAAGAGGCATGCGGGGCACCTCAATGTCGATAGTTCAGGACCGCAAAGAGTTTGAAGAACTGTGGCTCAGCAAGGGCATCGAGTCATCAGCGTCTCAGTGGTCTTTTATGTGGCGGGAAACCTACCAATTGATTCTCCTCGGCATGTTGGCGGCCTTGCCTTCTCAGGCAGGATAAGGCGGGCAACGGTGCAGGTGAGAGCGTCCTTGGATCAAATGAAGTTCTTAGACAACAGGAGCATGGCGGCTCCGGTCGGCGAAGGGGGTCGTCGACGGTGACGGACAACAGTCCGGGTGCTTCTCTTTGGGATTCCACGGCAGTCCCTGTCTCTGGTCGGCAGCCTGTCGTAGGTCTGTCTACCAGGGAGCTTTGGCAAAGATCAGCTGGTGCACGATGGTCCCTCGTAGCTCGGGAAGAGGGCGCCTTACAAGGTCCTCTCAGGGTCAGTCCTTGGAGACACAGCAGCTTTCATATTGATGAAGAAGGGCAACAGCAATTCTTCTCTTCCAGCAGGGCTTCAAGGTCAAGCTTCAGTTTCACTCCAGTTACTCTCCGTAGTTTGGACTTCAGCTTCTGAACACAAATTCTAGCAGTGAGAGGCCCCCAGATATACTAGTTGATCTCCCATTCATTCTGCTGGGTCACACTCAGGCAACCAATCGGTCAGAAGGGCATTCATGCAGGCAGGCAGCCAATCAGGTGCATAGTACATTCAGGCCATTCACTTCTCTCCAGACACAAGTTATGTGTATTGGAACAAGTACCCAGCCATTCAACACTCCACACTGCATTCATACCAGTTTCGGGCAGGGCTGTCTTAGTCATTGTGTCAAACACCAGATACTAGACATCCACAACACAGAGCATGCCCTTGAGAGTTTTATTAAATCTCTCAACCAGACCATTGGTCTTGGGATGGTAAGAGGTGGAGAAATTGTAGGTTACCCCGCACTCTTTCCACATGGTTTTCATGTAACTAGACATGAAGTTGGATCCTCTGTCAGAGACAACCTCCTGAGGGAATCCAACATGGGTGAAAATGCCCAGGAGAGCCCTGACAACCACCTTGGTAACTGGCTCTGACACGTTGGGCACCTCATCTTTGCTAGGGTCCTGCAGTGGGACTCCACTTCTACTCCCATCCGAGGCCAGTAGAAATGGGCAGAGACCCTCTGCTTAGCCTTCATGGTACCAAGATGACCAGCTAAGGGCACCTCATTTGCCAACTGCAGCAGGAAGGGCCTATAAACCTGGGGTACCACCAACCTCTTGAGGGCACCAGGTTCAGGCTTAGTGGGCTCACTAACAAGGAGCTCGCCCTCCCAATAGATCCTGAATGTCCTAGTCACTTCTCCTTGTGCTTGGGATAGGGCCTGTTTCCTCAGACCCTCGAGAGAGTGGCACTCTCTATGTTTCTTACAGAAGTCCACCTGGGAGGGTCCCCCTTCAGCCAACAGGCTTTGACGGTCGGTGTGGTCCTCCGGGTTGAGAACCTCTCCCACAGGAGAGTCTTCTGTCTCTTCTCCCTCAGGTGTTGAGTTTGGGTTTTCCACTGGACCCAGCATATCCAGAGCATGGATCTCAATGGGTGCTGTAGGAACAGCAGGAAGAGAAGGAGCCCCCTTTACAGAGGCGGCCTTCTTGTTCTTCCTTCTTCTTGCCTTAGGCCTCGCCTTTGGCTCAGGTACCCGACTCACAGCCAGACCCTGTGTCACCTGTGACCTAGTGACTGCAGCAGCAGTCATGGGGAGACCATCCGAGATCAACCCCAACTCTACTAGATCATTTCCTAACATAATGTTAGCAGGGACATTGTCCTGAACCAGGACAGGACGTTTTGCTGTCTTGTCTCCAATCATGATTGTGACTAAGGCTACAGGTGATAATTTGGGAGGCCCACCAGCTAAACTGGTGGTTCTCAGAGGAGCATCTACATGGTCCTCTGGCTGGAGCAGGGTCCTATCCATGACCATCATGCTTGCCCCAGTGTCTCTCAAGCCAGTAGAAGGCTGGCCATTCAAGAGTACACTTCTCAAAAACCTATGGATGTTCTGTGGGATAGTCACCAGTACTTCTGTATACTGGTCCCAGGTCCCAAGGGACACTAAGGAAATTTCTACAGGAGCACCAAATGTGATCTCTGTAGAGGAGGGGAGGACAGTGGCCTCCACCTTAGACACGGGGTAAGGGTAGGTCATGCTGACAGCCTGGATTCCAAGTGCCTTACCTTTACACTTGGGGTCACCCCTCTTATGATCCAGAGCCCCACAGTCCCAACAAGTGCCAGGAATGCAGGGTACGGTACTGGAACCACTGGGAACCTGCTTTGCAACAGGTGGACAACTACTCTTATTCCCACCCACAGATGACCTATCCCCACTAGATTTTTTCGGTTTTAGGAGAGGAAGGTTTTAGTTCACTTGACTGTGACTGCTTCTGGGACTCCTCAGCTTTCTGAGAGGTCCCCTTTTCTTTGTCCTTGTCCTACCCACTGGAGTCCTTGGGGGACACCCGATGGGAGAACCACTTGTCAGCCAACCTAGCCAGCTTAAAGGGATCCAAAATGCTCTGGTCAGCAACATACTGACGCAGCTCTGGTAAACAGGCTTCAGAAAAATGCTGAAAAAACAAAATGTGGGCCAATTCAACAAATGTTTTCACTTTGTAACCATCAATCCACCCCATCATGTTTATGTGCGCAGCACTCACCCAGTCATCCCAAGAAACATTGGGCCTCATTACGAGAATGTTGGTAGCCATGGAGCTATTAGCTCCATGGCTGCCACCGTTCCAGGCCCCATTACCGGGTTCCTGCAATGGGGACTTACCAGGTTACTCTGAGATAGGAGGACCCAGTAAATCCTCCATGCAGGAACCCTTCCCCATTCCCATTTGAGCCCCAATAGGGCTCAATGGGAATGGGGAGGGAGGTTATAACGGGCAGATTACATCTGGCCCTTTATTGCCTCCCTCTTCCCCTCGCAGGACCCGGAAAGCACACCTGGTTTTGCCAGGCGTGCGATCCGGGTCCCACGATGGGAAGCTTGTAATCGGCTTCCCGGAATGAAGGGGGCTGGTGCTGTACTTGCCCCCTTCGATCTGGGAGCGCCAGGATCGTAATGAGGCCCATTCTCTCTTTTCTTAAAATCCCTCAACCTTTTGACATATTGGGTAGGTATCTTGCCAAACTTGGCAATCAAAGCAGACTTCATGCACTCATACTGACCCCTTTCTTCCACACTCAGTTTCAGAATACAGTCATATCCAGACTGAGGCACTCTGCTTAAGAAACACTTAGCCCAATCTCTCCTATCTACATCATGAATTGCACAAGCCATTTCAAACACTTCAATCTATTGGAGGATATCTTAACCCTCCACAAACAAACCAACCAAATATTTCATAAACTTGGTGGCTTGGGACATGACACTCTCAATGGGTTTAGCTGAAGTCGCCACTCTAGCTTTCTCTAGCTGGATTCTCTGACATTCAGTGTCCTTGTCTTTGAGTTCAAGATCCCTATTCTTGAGTTCCATTTGCTGTGCCAGCTCCTCTTTCTTAAGCTCAGCTTCTATTTCCAACCTGCGGTATTCAAAGACCAATTTCATCCTTAATAACTCAAGTTCCTCGCAATTGCTGGGGGTTGGAACAGAGGCAGCAGGAATGGTGGCATTCCCAGAGACAGATTCAGCAACAATCCCAGGGGCAGAGTCCTCATTGGTTGCATCCCCCCCTTCAAGAGTTTCACCATCAGTCTGGTAGTCCACCAGGGCAGCTATCAGCTCAGCCCTACACTTATCCACAAAGTCTAACTCCATGGCTTCACAAGCACTCTGGAGAGCCTCTAAGCTCACCCTAGTCAATTTACCATTTGCAATAGACTCCATTGCTTGTAATGCAGTTATCTTGTACACAACTAAACCACAATTTAACAAAGTGCAGATATTTTGTAAGTGGCACGGTTATACACTGATTCTTAAAACCATAAGCATCCACTGCTGCCACCAGTGTAAAGACTGGAGGGGGTGTCTGTACTTCTGCTCTCTATATGGCAGATGAGATGCACAGAGGACCCCAGCCAAGATTCTCTACTATTGGTACGTGGTCGAGCAATCAAGGCCTAGCTTCTCAGGAGGTGATGCAGGCTGGTTCTTAAGTACAGTGTTGTCCCAAGCCCCCACAAATGAATGTCCGCACACTGTATTAGTTAAAACACAGTCTTTATATAATTAATATTCAAGGTTATGTACAATATCACGTTAACTCATTTTTTACTCGGGTATCTATAATGGCAAATATGCAGTTCTACGTGGTATCACTATTACTATTAGATCTCATTAAAGTGCATCAACTGTACGGATAATGTCACACAAATCAGTTTGTAAAGGAAACCAACAATAGATATAAGAGGAAAGCAGTCTGTTAGAACAATAGGCAGAATACTGGCCCTGTTTACCTAGACACAGTTCTGTGTGGAGATCCCTCCACCTGGGCAACCTCTAAAATAAAGATATATCACAAGCCCAGTCCATATATTGTTCACAAGAATCTTTCCAATAGTTCAGCAACCCCAAAGTACCTGGTGTTGTAGAGTTCCTCGTCGGGAAATCGACAGCCCTTTTTGAGTGCACTCCCTTTAAGGCAGGAGCCACGGGTCATCAAACATCCGGCGATGAACAGGGTACACTACGGCGGTGAAGTGGCAGCTTTATTCCTAACGGTGCTCTGCGACGACGGAGCGTTGACGTCCTGCACTGAAGAGGCGTGCGGGGCACCTCGATGTCGATAGTTCAGGACCGCAAAGAATTTGAAGAACTGTGGCCCAGCAAGGGCGTCGAGTCGTTGGCATCTCGGTTGTCTTTAGGTGGTGGGAAACCCACTAATGGATGCTGCTCGGCATGTCGGCGCCCTGGCCTTCTCCGGCGGGATAAGGCTGGCGACGGTGCAGGCGAGAGCGTCATTGGATCAAATGAAGTTCTTAGGCAATGGGAGCACGGCATCTCCGGTCGGTGACGGCCGTCGTCGACGGTGACCGACAACAGTCCGGGTGCTTCTCTTTGGGATTCCGCGGCAGTCCCTGTCTCCGGTCGGCAGCCTGTCGTAGGTCTGTCTACCAGGGAGCTTTGGCAAAGATCAGCTGGTGCACGATGGTCCCTCATAGCTCGGGAAGAGGGCGCCTTACAAGGTCCTCTCAGGGTCAGTCCTTGGAGACACAGCAGCTTTCATATTGATGAAGAAGGGCAACAGCAATTCTTCTCTTTCAGCAGGGCTTCAAGGTCAACCTTCAGTTTCACTCCAGTTACTCTTCGTAGTTTGGACTTCAGCTTCTGAACACAAATTCTAGCAGTGAGAGGCCCCAGATATACTAGTTGATCTCCCATTCATTCTGCTGGGTCACACTCAGGCAACCAATCAGTCAGTAGGGCATTCATGCAGGCAGTCAGCCAATCAGGTGCATAGTGCATTCAGGCCATTCACTTCTCTCCAGACACTCACAACAAGTTATGTGTATTGGGACAAGTACCCAGCCATTCAACACTCCACACTGCATTCATACCAGTTTCCGGCAGAGCTGTCTCAGTCATTGTGTCAAACACCAGATACTAGACATCCACAACACAGAATGCGTATTCGTCACACACTCCATTCACACAGGTCCCACCCACAGGGTGTACCCACAACATACAGTCACTAGGATCGCTCCAGCGAGTCTGGCCTGGACTTCACAACAACACCATATGTGGAACTTCCACCCAACAGCCAGTCAGGGGGAAGGGACAGAGTCAGGGCTTCCCAGGACTTTGGGAAAACAAGGTAACAGGAAATAGAAAACAAGAGGCCACAGGGGCCATCTTGTTTCCTATCAGGAATCAACTGATTCCAATGGCAGGGCCTGGGTATCCCAAAATGGAGGATACTCAGAGCACCTGTCAAATTCAGCATGCAGCTGCCACCATACCATACCCTGCTCTGTGAGCCACACACAGGTGCCCAAAAACATACACTAGGGGCACAGGGTTGTACCCCCACTCATGGGTGCCATAAGGGTATCCCATGAGCCTGTACACCAAACCAAAGGGGAGAGCTGCACCGCCAGGAGTCCCACATGAACTCCTGCATGGAAAACACAACAGAACTCAAAATAAAGACAGTAAAGGACAAGGATACAGAGGCCCTGTCCCATGCATTTCCAGCATCACAGTGCTCACCTCAGGCCAATACACTGAAAAACACTGCCCACAGTGACAGCATCACCACCCACAACACCAATACTGTGTGACCCCCTGAGTGTCATGCAACAACTGCAAGCAGTGACTCACCAGCCACACATCTCCATGTCTCCCACTGCACCCATGAAGCTGGATATGCTCGCCTCAGGCCAACACACTTAAAAACACCCAACACATGCCTGCCACCAATCTCATCATATCCTGTGCTCCCCTGAGTGCCATGAACCAACCTGCACAAAGTACATACCTGGCTCCAGCCCACATCATTTTCCCCTAAATGATCTTCTCAGCTTGCATAGACAGGCAGTGCATGAAAGAAAAACTGGACAGCCTTGAGGTGTTCGATATGGAACAAGGTATCTAGATAGCTGTGCTCCACTTTGGCACCAACATGTGAGGTAGCACCCCTGGCAAACCAGGATCCTGCCATCAATGCCTTTGATATTTGCCCTGCAGAGTGGGCTTGGTACCCTGTGAGGAACTCTGCAGAGTAACGTTTCTGGAAAACTGCATCAGGGGCAGGTGCACAATGGCTGGTTTAGCACCCCTAGAAGGCCAGGGCACTGGCTGGGACACCTCTGAGCCATGTAACATGGAGAGGCCTGGGCATGGCCTGTCAAACCTCCTTGTCTGTGTGTCTAGTCATGCATTGTGGAATAAAATAAGGGCTTAGTCAATAAATAATGCATGGAACTGTGAAACTTGACAACCATGGTTTACTGAGCAGTACCCTCTGCATTCCTGGGGTGTGCCCCATGCCCTTCAAATCACCAATGAGTTTATCAACTGCCTGCCCAGTCAAGGTACCCGCAGTCACACCCATGCAACATAAAACCACCTGGGCGTTCAATCCTAGGTCCATGCAGAGGGGGCGGTTCTGTGCGAGGAGGCATGGGACTGTGCCTGCTTATCCTTCTCATTGTAAGAGCTGTCCTGTGCCCTGGCCTGAGCTCCATGATGGCTGGCTGTGCTGCCTCCTCCCCTGAAACGCTAACTCAAAAAGAGGTTGACGGTTTGCTTGCCCATAAGAAGACCTGGGACATCCTGCTGGGGTCCATGTGCCTCCCTGGAAGGAAAATCACAAATGTGCCCTGGCAAAGCCCCACTGCTGCAGTTCCTGACCCCTGACCCTTGTGCAACTGGATCGCAAACCGGTCCACTGTGGCCCCTGTCCACGAGGTCCTGCTGTCCCTTGGCCTGCGGCCCACATATGTATTGCATTACTGGACAGCTGGCCTCCTCTGGAAGTCCAGATGGCAGTCAATTGCAAAATTCAATTTCAATGTGGGTCCAGAAGGAGGCAGGACGCTCATGACAAGAACTCCCCCCTCTATCACCCAGGGAACACATGATACAAGAAAGATCACTTACCTTCCACTGGATTACTGTACACAGTGTGGAAGGGACCTGTCTGTGCCCTACTTCGTTTTTGCTGCCCCGCCTGTTCTTTGTGGTGAAACACTGTGCCGGTGGATGCTACCAGCATTGCACCATCCACATGGTGTTCCCTGAACTGAAGGACTTTGATGATGCTGTGTAGTCATTCTTATTTACACCAGATTCCCTACACACATCACTGCACACATCACTGGGCTGTAGGCAGTGCTGGCTCTTTCATCCGCAAGTGCTGTTACAGAGGGAATCTTGGTCAGTTACTTCATCCCGCTTAGCGAGATGGTCACATTGCAGGTCTACCCACATATGTTCTGAGGCTGTACTGGGTGAGCAGAAACTTGGTTGGCGGTGTAAGGATATTTGGCGTGTTACAGCACAGAGTATAGCACTACTGCACAGGTAGCAATTTTTTTTATGCAGCACCACCACAAGGGTGCGGTGCATTGCTATATGTGTTACCAGATTAACAAGGAAAGACAGGCTATTCAGTCAAAAACGATTTTAACATATAAGATGCAAATATATTTTTACAGTTAAAAGCACACGTGCACATTCAAAAATGCACACTATTTTTCACCTGAAATGCCTATGGTGCGAGAGACACATTTGAAAATAATAACTAACATTACTTATAACTAACCTGACTAATGAAACTAAAGTTAACGTAATCCACTAATAAAAATGTGTCTCCACTGCAGAATTAGGCCTATTCTGAAAGTGAACTTTTAAACGCACATCCATTTTTTTTTTCTTTTCTCTGCTGCCCTGTCCACATAAATTCAGGAAGCAAAAGGGCTCGAAAGAACAGGAAATCAGTTGGTTACAAAGTATTACTATAAAAATGAGCCATTGTGTAGAGAAGGAGGAGATGGCATGATTGATTCTGATTGGAGCAGCGTCATAGCAAGTATCATGCTAGAGGGAGTGATCAGAGTTTTGCTGGGGGGAGTTTGAGGAGAGAGAAGGGCAGTCAAGATTTGGCAGAGCTGGGAGAAGGACCTTTTTCCTGGTTGGAGCCTTCCTCTCTGAAAAAGCTGAGAATTCCAGGCAATGACCCCGGTTTGAGAAGGAAAGGCGCTCCTTTTCACTGGGGTTAATCTTCAAAGGAGCCACATTCAGAAAGAGAAAAGCTGAAGAAAACTCTGAACAGATAAGGTAATTACATAAGTGTGGGAGCTGAGTGTGTACGAGAATGTTCAGTCAGAGTAGGAAAGGAGATTCCGGTGCCTTAATCACACGTTAATGTTGCAAATTGTGTTCTGTTCTCCGCCATTTTCTTTTTCAGTGTATCACAGACAATGCTGTTACTGTGCTATTTTATTTATTTCTGTAAAGAGTGAGATCGTGTTTAAATGCAACTTTTATAATACAGAAAAATATTTGAAAGCAGACGGGTGGTGTATTTTATATTTACCAATACAGTGCTGAGGATGAGGGGAGATTTTTAAACAATGCAATTGTCATTTTAAGACAGATGTGTGCATGATCATATTCAGTATGGACAGTTGAGAGTGTTTGTTTGTAGCATAGCTCGTTGGAGGTACATGAGCCAACGGAAGAGGGACTCTCTGAACATAGTTCCCTACCGTATATAAGGTAGTGGAAATTACCACAATATTACCACATATAGCTCTCTGTCGTAAATAAGTCAGTGAGATCGCCCATGGTGGCACACTAACACTAACACTGAAAATGTGGTATTCCTAAAATGTAGGTCTGAGGTCTCTCTAGTGATTACACGAAAAATCTAAGCAAAGATAAGGGATTCTGGACATTGGGGCCACAAATAAAACAAGGGAATTATGCTCACCAAAATACCACCAACCACGCATACCAACCACGCATACCAAATATGCATGTCTGGGTGCTGAAATAATGCATGTCCACTGTATTATTGTTGCACATGGCCAAATCTGAATACAAGGAGTGATTATTGCTAAGTTATTTTTCGGCGGTAATAAAATACCGTCAGGCCCCAAATCTCCACAAAATACCCTACATATTTATGGTGCGTTGCAGGACGGGAAAGTGATCATAGAGTACCTACTGGGCGTGGCAAGCGTGTCTCACACTGCCATTTGCACATTAAAGGGAACCCATTTTATAATAACAGTGTGCCACTAAAAACGAATTTCAGAATGTCACAAAGGGAAACCACATTCTCAGATCTAGTGCAATATTTAGAGGCAAAGTTGTTTGCACATGGGAATTGGTCGTCAAATAGCACGTTAGAATGGAGTAACCGCATTCAGGGTGAGGTGCAGAAAGAAAAACTAGACAATATTTTTGCAGAAGGCAGCATAATTCAGGTCTGCCTTACAAGATTATTGAATGCAGCCGATAAAAGTGCAGAGAAAGACTGTTTAATACGGCTATGCGGCAAAATATGGTTTATTTTAAACAAGTCCCTGTGAATGCAAGAGAATGATACTCAGCTAATTAACAGGTTAAAGACTGAATTAGAGGGGGCAAGTAAAAATCAGGAAATGTTGAGAGCAGAATTGGATGTATGCCAAAAAGACATGCAATTAAAATGCAGATACTCAGTTATCCAAAAGCAAGAAACAATTTGAAGATAGTGAGCAAGAATTGGCACACTTAAAAGCCTTAGTGGATCACATTAGGAGGATAAAGATGAGGTTGTTTCAGAAATGCAGATTTTACAAAAAGAACATTGTGAAAAAGAAGGTGATCTCCAGAGTGCAGAACAAGAAATGATTAAAATGATTCAAGAAAGAGACAAGAGAAATAAAGAGTTCAATGAATGCCAAATGCAAATGTGCGACATGCAGGAGGTGATTAATAAAATGAATGGTGAAAACAACTATTTGCAAGATGAAGCCAACAGACTCCTTAAAAAGCGTAAGGACTTAGAACAGCAAATGTGCATTCCCAGGTCCCAGGTGAGGCGGCAGGGTACCACATTCAATGGAGTGGAGGTGAATTCTAGCTCTGCTCAAAGAGCTAGTGCTCCAGTGACTGGGCCGGTGACTGAACTTGGTTGCAGCGCCCTTGGGGGATTTGATACTCCCATTGGGGGCAGCCACCAATCTCATACACCTGAAAACAGGAGTGAATCACAAAATAGTGCAATTCCATGCATTGCAACAAGTAGCCCCATAAAAATAATGAAATCCATTAAAGCCCTGATCAAACCATTTAAAAAGGGAGGTGAATGCTGCATTGAGGATGACTTAGAAGCGGTACATGACATTTTTAAAGCACTCCAGATACCTAAGGAACAGTACAGACAATATTTTCATTTAACTTTAGATGCCCCGACGGCCAGCATCATAAGGGGATTAAATGAACAGCAGAATATGACATGGCTGGAGTTTGAAAAAGAAATTAGGCGTCATTTTTCTCCTTTTCAGTCATTGCAGGAGGCAAAGAAAGTCGCGTACACAATTACTGCTGGACCTAATATATCCCCTCGCCAATTTTTACAAGACTTAAAAAGAGCATTTTCTCGCTTTGATGTATCTTTTGACTCAAATTCCAATGAGTTTAAAACTGCATACTTCTATGGACTACAGAAAGACATCATATCCCAATTGGTCCGTGAATTTGACCGTGACAAGTCCCTTGAATGGATTGTACATCAAAGCACAAAATCATATGAGGTACTCTATTGTCAGGGTAGAGAAAGTGATAAAATGAAAGATACTAGACCTAAATCTAAAGAACCCTCAGCCACAGTAATGGAAATCAAGTCAGCCAAAATGTCCCTTGAGTCTGCTCAAAGCCAAGGTAAAAATAATGTGACACCTGAACAAAGGGGCAATCAACAAAGATCGCCATTTCCTGTACCAATGTTCCAATCACATGATCCTAGTAATAGAGAGAGCTACATCAGCCCTAGGTATTTAGGGGACAGACCCCGGGTAGGATACCGGCCTGATATGGCAGGTATGAACAATAACCAGAGACAAAATCAAGATCAAAGAAATGATGGTCCCTACCAGTCATTGGGGACACAGAGCAGATTTTATCCCAGCACCATGATATATGGTAATCAGGATAGGCCCCGATATGTGGATCGATTTACTGATAATGGAAATCAACATAGGGGCCAGTACCCACAATCTGAGAGACAGGACATGAGGCAAAACGTGAACTACAGTCCACGTCAGTACAATGATTCCCCACTAGGGGACTATAATCAAAGGATGGGTGCAACCTGCTCCCCTCCACAAATGAATCAAGAGTTCAGAAACCATCCGAACCGACATCAATCACCTGAGAGGTATCAGAATAGATCCAATCAGGGGGAAAACAACCAATATCGACCTAGGCCACAGAAAGAGGATCCTAGAGAGATGAAAAGGTTCCAGTGCCTTGAGGCCCAAGTGAAAATGTTAGCTGAGCAAATAGGAAAGCTCTATACAGCGCAAAAACAATCTTCCAAAGAGGGGGCTGATGGCCATAGCAATGACCGGGGGGCTTCCAAAAAGTGACTAAGTACTCATGATAACTGCAGTGCCAAAATGACAGATTGCTCTGATATAATTTTGCATAACGACTCTGAGATGCCTAATGGATTAAAAATGAAAGTACCAGTAAATGAAATTGTGACAGAAAGTGCAAATACTTCTAAAAAAGAGGTACGGTTTAACTTAGAGCTAAATAAAACAGTAAAGATTTGCACAAATGAAAAAGAAACATTAGGAATTCCAAAAGAACAAAGGAACAGATTTAAGAAAAATGACTCATGCATGGGGAATACCAGTGAACAGGGAGTAAGTGGGAATGCTATAGCTCCTTCCCTGGGCAAGCAAAACAATGACCAAACACAGACAGAAAAAGGAAATACTCACAAGGAGGGTACAAGTCAATCACCTGAAGAATTCTTTGAGCCACATATTTTTGAAGAGGCTGAAAGGGCTGGTATCACACTAAATGATCACAAATGCACAGAATTAAAAAATGACAAATTGCTGAATGATGTTGTTACACATGTTCAGTTGGAGGATTGTAATGTGGTCTCTGATGTTACCCAGATGGATGGGCGAACAGTGGCCACACTCCAAAAAACATCTGATCATGGAGAAATGAATAAAATCTATCGCGCAGAAATGGGTAAAAAGGAGGGAAAAATGTCTTTCCATTTACCAATGTGCTTAGCCAAAAGTGAAAAAGACCTGAGAAAGGTGAGCCCTGAAATCAGTCAGAATTCACATTTCTTATGTGTATTAGAGGAAGTTGAGGACAGATATTATGCACCCATCACTGTAGAAGAAAAATGCCACACCTTTGCTATGATTGACACTGGCGCACAGGCCACAATTATGTCCAAGGAGCTGGTAAAGAGTATCAATGAAGGGAGGCCTCCACAGAGTCAGATCACAGTGAAGGAAAATCAAGGCCCAGTGCATAACTTTAATGGGGAGGAGGTGCCCATCATAGGTGTAACTGAGGTTGACATAAAAACAGGAAAGCACAGAATGAAACAAGAGGTATTGATCACATCTATTTGTGAAATTCCATTTCTGATGGGGACAGATTGCCTGAAAAGATTGTCTCCTCTCATAGATGGGGTGAATGGAGTGCTGTGGTCCTTAACCAAAAAACCATTGAGGCCTAAGAAACTAAAATCACAAAACAGCAATATAAATGAATGTCACACCGTTGCCAAAACAAATGATGCTGTGGAGGTATATCTCCAGAATAGCTGCATACCTAGTGTCACTGTCATATTAATGTGTCAAGATAAAATGCAGAGCGACAATGAAAAACTACCTGTACAAATATACTTGGACCCAAGGAAAAATTGGCAGACTGCCATAGATGAGCACACATTATGTTTTTATCTAAAAGAGAAAACGTGCAAACAGAATATTGCTCCTAAAACAGATTCAGAAAAACACATTACCACTTTGGCAGAAATACACATGGAAGATGAGCAACCATGGGTTCATGTTGGTATAAATGACTATTTTAAAACAATAAAAGCCACTTTAGCGCTTGATCATGAAAGGAGTTTCATTAATGAGAAAGTGTTGCAAAAAATAATGGAAAGGGAAGAAATCCCGAGATTTAGGATTAAAAACCAATATGTTTCTGGGTTGGACAGTCCAGACTTTGAAAACCGAATTGCAGGCAGATGCATGCTTAAAATTAGCATTGGGCAGAAAACAATTTACCATAATGTATGGATAGTGAGTGGAGCACAAAATGAATTTTACATGGGAAATGACATCATGCACAGAATGTGTATGGTGTTAGATTTCCTTAATAAAAAAATATGGTCACGCCTAGGTGGTCCGGCACCTGAATTTGAAGACAAAAGAAGGGCTTATCATTGTGCACAACTGGTTCCTTATGCAATCGAATTACAAATGAGGAAAAATACTATTATTCCTGCATTTACAAAACAGTTTGCAATAACACTGAAATGCAAAAATAGACAGCAGATGAAAGGCTCTGATGCATTTGTATGCCTGAATGAATCCATAAAACAGCAAGGCCTGGATTATGAATACATTCCATTGGTAGATCTGTAAATCTGAGGGATCTGTAAAAATCATGGTAAATAATAAAGGTTGTCAGGATATTCATTTAGAGGAAAACTCCCCATTAGGAATGGCCATACAAAAATCTCATTATACGGCAGATTTAAATATGGTGATTGGGAATATTCCTGAAAAATATGTAGATGCCAAGGGCGAGTTGCCAGAACACCTGGACTCTCAGCCCAAAGGAATATTTAAAATTCATTCTGTGTATCCTTATGATTCAAATGAGACAGTGTGCTGCCATCAAGAGGATTGCATAATATTTAATTTAAATGAAAATGAAACAGAAAATCAGCCCATTGAAGTGGAAGCTGATATGCCAAAATATTTAAAAGTGGCAGCTTTACAAAAAGACACAGCCACACAGTTAGAAGAAAGCGCCGAGATTCCCTTACCAGAAGATTTTCCAGAATTTTCCAAAATGGTAGAAGAGCAGATCTCCTTAGCGGATGCATGTGAAAGCAATGAAGAGAGGGACAATCTGAGGGAGATATTTATGGAGTTTAAGGATGTATTTGCAAAAGATGCTTATGATTGTGGTTTAACTGATTTACATGTGGCCACACTACCAGAAGGGTGTAGCAGAAACCCAGTGTTTGTACGCCAGTATAGACTACCGCTGGCATGTTTAGAATCATTGGCAGAGATTATTAAAAATTTGGAATCACGGGGAATCATCAGGCCCATTCATAGCACATCCAATACACCTATTTTAGGTGTATTGAAGCCAAATGGTCAATGGCGGCTGTGTGCAGACTTGAGAGAGTTAAATAAAAGAGTACCAATATCTAGATGGCCACTGCCATTCATTGATCAGGGCCTAGCTCAGGTACATGGTTCAAATGTATTTACCACATTAGATCTCAACTCTGGATATTGGTGCGTGCCATTGGCAGAGGAGATACAACATTTATTTTCCTTTACATTTGACAGGACTCAATATGCCTGGCTTAGAACTCCGTTCGGGTACATCAATAGTGGGAGTGAATTTGGCATATTTTTGAGAAAGGCCATGCCGGATGCAGCGGAAAGAGGAACAATAGTTTATGTGGACGATGTCCTGATAAAAAATGAAAGCCTGAAAAGCCATTTTGATGAAATAAGACATGTACTTGGCCAATTGCAGAAAGCAGGCGCCAACGTATCTTTGCAAAAAGCACAATGGTGCAAGAAAAAAGTGAACTTTCTAGGGCATGAAGTGACTGAACATGGGCTAAATCCACAAAAGAAGAAAATAGAGGCCATACAAAGATTAAAAGATCCTAAAAATGTGAAAGGAGTAAAAAGTTTATTAGGGATGACAGGCTATAACAGAAAGTTCATTGAAAATTATGCAGAAATCACTCAACCATTGACTAAACTGCTTAAACTGAATACTCCCTGGAAATGGGAAAAAGGGCAGTCTGATGCAGTGGCTAAATTAAAGGAATGTCTTGTAAAGGCACCATGTTTAGCATACCCCATAAAGGACAGGGATTTCTTTATAGAAATAGGTTTTTCTGAACATTGTATGTCAGCAGTGTTATCACAAAAACACGATTTGAATCACAAAACCATTGCATATGCAAGTAAGGCATTTTCCCAAGTTGAAATGAAATTTAATGAATGTGAAAAGGCCCTATTAACCACTGTGTGGGCGCTACAACATTTCCGCCCCATTGTTCAGGGAGAAAAGGTAATTATTGAAACAAATCATTCACCTTTGCAATTTTTAGAGAGTAAAAGAATTAGATCAGGTAATCTAGCGCAATCCAGAATCACTTCATCGACGCTAGCATTACAAGGTTTTCCCGTAGAAGTGAGATATGGACAAAATAAAAAGAACCCAATTGCTCAAGGGTTAGCTGACTTACATGACTGTGCAGCTGAACAAATACCAAATGAAATGGAAGTAGAAACTAGTTTACAGGAATTTGAACAATCACCACACAAAGCTTTTGATGAAAAAACATGCAAGGATTTGCCAACTGTATATGTGGATGGTTGTGCTTTTCACATTGAAAATGACAGTAATAAACAGTTAGTGGCAGGAATAGGAAATGTCTGGTTGAAATGTGAAGGTGTCCCCAGTGTAGGGATGAGGATTGGAGATAGGAGCAGTCAGGTGGCGGAATTGGCAGCCATTTATAAAGCAATTGCTACTGCAGTTGATAAAAAGTTCAGTGAAATTGTCCTGGTGACTGCTTCTGACTATGCACGGAATAGCTTTGTGGAGTATTTGCCTGGTTGGAAAGCAAGAGGCATGGTTACATATAACAAAAAGCCACTTAAGCATGGAAAAATGATACAAGCCATAGACAAATTGGTGTCAGAGAATGAGTTAACAATATACTGGAGAAAAGTTCATGGGCATTTAAAAACACCAGGAGAGGATAAGGAGGGAAATGATAAGGCAGACCACCTTGCTAAGATTGGGGCTGTGATGGGAGAATTGCTACCTATTGATTATTTAATGGGTGAAATACAAATTGATGCAGTCACACGTTCTAAAGCACCATAGGAGGTAGATCAACCGGTGGTGCAGTGGAGTCATGACACGCCAGACCAAGATTTGATTGAGGCACAAAAGAATGATCAAATTTTGGGAATCTATTATAATCATTTGATAGACCCCGAACAAAATCCTTTAACAGAAAATGATTGTATGGGAAAAGAAGAGTTGAGGGTGTTATTAAAGAACAAAACACGAATTAGATTACAGGATGGACTCATGATTAGAGAGTCCATAACAGGGCAAATACAGTGGGTAGTACCCCTTTCATTCAGAGGACTAATGCTACACCATGCACATGATGCCATAACTGCAGGCCATAGAGGTTCACAAAAAACATTAGACATACTAAAAGATTATGCTTACTGGCCACATATGTCCCAAGATGTGGAATTATATACTAGAGGATGTCTAGTATGCACCCAATTTAAACCTGATTCACCAATGCATAGAGCACCATTGATGAAAAGAGGCCTAACTCTCCCATGGTCAGATTTGCAAATAGACTATGTAGGTCCTTTAAAAAGGTCGAGCAGAGGACACCGTTATATTTTGAGTGTGGTATGTTTGATGTCGAAGTGGATTGAATGCATTCCTGCACCAGATTGTAGTGCGCAAACAGCAGCCACATTACTGGTGAACCATGTGTTCTCAAGGTTTGGGTTGCCACAAAGAATTGAATCAGACAGAGGAAGTAATTTCACAAGCACTCTAATGAGTAAGGTATGGCAAATACTAGGTGTGAAAAGGAAACTACATATCGCATATCGGGCGGCGTCTTCAGGTACAGTTGAAAGAAGCAATAGGTCTGTTGTGGATATTTTAAAGAAATTTGTGGCAGAAGCAGGTTCCAGCTGGGATTTACGTTTACCGTTGGTTTTGATGGCAATCAGGTCGACTCCTGCCAAAGCAACAGGTGTTAGCCCCCATGAGGTCTTAACAGGTAGGAAAATGGTGTTACCTCAACACCTACTATACAGAACACATGAGCAAACCCTTGTGAGTGCATCCACAGTTCATGAATATATTGATGAACTGAGGAGGCATTTGCAACATGCATTTGCTTTTGTGCAGAGAAATCTGGAAAGAGCTGCTGACAGTGCAAAATCGTATTATGATAAAAAGACATCAGTAAAGGAATACAGTGTAGGGGATCAGGTGTACAAGTTTCATTTTGGAAAAAGTAAACAGAAAAATTCTAAATTTCTAGCAGCCTGGCAGGGGCCATTTAGAATTATAGATAAGGTCTCTCCTGTAGTGTATAACATTTTGAAAAATGAAGGTGAAACAGCAATAGAGCAGTTTGTCCATGTAAATCAAATCAAACTATGCCATCCCAGACATGAGATCAGGGAGCTTGAGCATGTAGAAACAGATAAAGTCCCTTGAACACAAAAAGAGAAAATAAATGGGTGTAATCAGGAGGCAGTGACAAAGGAGTTAAAAAGTTGATTGTTATGATGGCACATAAACACTATAGTATATGTAAAAATATATAATATAAAATAAATAAATAAATGCACATATAACGGAAGCTCATGGTTGGTGTGCAGAGAGAAAATGTATTAAATATTGAATGCTGTTTATGTGTGCTTGTTTTCTTTTAACTTGTGTTTAATTTCAGAAAAAAAAAAACGAAATATTTTTACCAAGCATGTTTTATTTTTGGCAAAAGGGTGAAGTTAGTATTGTGCTATGTACTTAATTTGTTTATTTTCTATTTGATTTAGAAAATTAACATTATTTGGTCGGAGGTTCCAGGATCAAAGGCCACGGGAGACGATGGAGTCCTGGAGTCCCCTGGATGAAGACCAAAAGATGCCTGCCTCCAGGTGGAGGTGAAGGCAAGATAACCAGAATGCTAAAAAAGATGACTCCTACGGATCTAAGATTGCCAAGCTGAAAGTGTACTCGAATGAACCAAATAACATCGCTGGTCGGGACATATCAGAGGCAGACAAGAGTGCTGACATATGGAGTTCCACGTATTTATTATTTTAATTATTTATTTTAATTTGTTATATTAATTATTTGTTTTGGTTAGTTGTTTTATTTCATTGTTTTTAATTGACTTGAAAAATCTAAACTTAGAGTAATGCCACTTCCACTGAGAAGGCAAATGTAGAACATTTTGTAAACTAATGAACTCAGATGAATACTGTATTGATTGCAACTTTTTCATTGATGCACATGAATATTCATTTTATTGGATTGCTATATTGTGAAAAGAAGAAAAAGAACAAATTGTTTTTAGGAATTGGCTTGGATCGTAGCCAGATTCTAAAAACAAAAGGAGGGTATGTAAGGATATTTGGCGTGTTACAGCACAGAGTATAGCACTACTGCACAGGTAGCAATTTTTTTTTTATGCAGCACCACCACAAGGGTGCGGTGCATTGCTATATGTGTTACCAGATTAACAAGGAAAGACAGGCTATTCAGTCAAAAGCGATTTTAACATATAAGATGCAAATATATTTTTACAGTTAAAAGCACACGTGCACATTCAAAAATGCACACTATTTTTCACCTGAAATGCCTATGGTGCGAGAGACACATTTGAAAATAATAACTAACATTACTTATAACTAACCTGACTAATGAAACTAAAGTTAACATAATCCACTAAAAAAAATGTGTCTCCATTGCAGAATTAGGCCTATTCTGAAAGTGAACTTTTAAACGCACATCCATTTTTTTTTTCTTTTCTCTGCTGCCCTGTCCACATAAATTCAGGAAGCAAAAGGGCTCGAAAGAACAGGAAATCAGTTGGTTACAAAGTATTACTATAAAAATGAGCCATTGTGTAGAGAAGGAGGAAATGGCATGATTGATTCTGATTGGAGCAGCGTCATAGCAAGTATCATGCTAGAGGGAGTGATCAGAGTTTTGCTGGGGGGAGTTTGAGGAGAGAGAAGGGCAGTCAAGATTTGGCAGAGCTGGGAGAAGGACCTTCTTCCTGGTTGGAGCCTTCCTATCTGAAAAAGCTGAGAATTCCAGGCAATGACCCCGGTTTGAGAAGGAAAGGCGCTCCTTTTCACTGGGGTTAATCTTCAAGGGAGCCACATTCAGAAAGAGAACAGCTGAAGAAAACTCTGAACAGATAAGGTAATTACATAAGTGTGGGAGCTGAGTGTGTTAGAGAATGTTCAGTCAGAGTAGGAAAGGAGATTCCGGTGCCTTAATCACACGTTAATGTTGCAAATTGTGTTCTGTTCTCCGCCATTTTTTTTTTCAGTGTATCACAGACAATGCTGTTACTGTGCTATTTTATTTATTTCTGTAAAGAGTGAGATCGTGTTTAAATGCAACTTTTATAATACAGAAAAATATTTGAAAGCAGACGGGTGGTGTATTTTATATTTACCAATACAGTGTTGAGGATGAGGGGAGATTTTTAAACAATGCAATTGTCATTTTAAGACAGATGTGTGCATGATCATATTCAGTATGGACAGTTGAGAGTGATTGTTTTTAGCATAGCTCGTTGGAGGTACATGAGCCAACGGGAAGAGGGACTCTCTGAACATAGTTCCCTACCGTATATAAGGTAGTGGAAATTACCACAAAATTACCACATATAGCTCTCTGTCGTAAATAAGTCAGTGAGATCGCCCATGGTGGCACACTAACACTAACACTGAAAATGTGGTATTCCTAAAATGTAGGTCTGAGGTCTCTCTAGTGATTACACGAAAAATCTAAGCAATGATAAGGGATTCTGGACATTGGGGACACAAATAAAACAAGGGAATTATGCTCACCAAAATACCACCAACCACGCATACCAACCACGCATACCAAATATGCATGTCTGGGTGCTGAAATAATGCATGTCCACTGTATTATTGTTGCACATGGCCAAATCTGAATACAAGGAGTGATTATTGCTAAGTTATTTTTCGGCGGTAATAAAATACCGTCAGGCCCCAAATCTCCACAAAATACCCTACAGCGGGGCTTGATCACAGCCCTGTTGGGGTGTTGCCCCAGCATGTTACCTCTTGTGTTGTCAAGTGTGTGCTATCCTGATCTGCAACAAACACCATCTGGGGAGTGCATGCCTGATGGATGCGGTTTGGAGGCGTGTGCCCCACACCCATCTCATGCTGGCAGCTGTGGAATACTGCAGGCAGCCACATGTGTCTCACATCCAGATGCCCTTGGGTAGGGAATTGTGCATTGGGGGTTCATCCCACCACCACCACCATGTGCATGCTCTGGGCGTGTCTCACCTGACCCCATGAAGAGGGAAACTGTGAGGCCAGGAGTCCCTGGAAACAAGTAACTCCACCAGGTACACCTGGGTCTGGGCTTTAGGGGACAAAAGGCCTCATCACAAGTTGGGTGGTTTCCCGATTGGGATACCGGCCTACTGTATTTGCGTTACCGGCCACCCATCTGGTGGTATTACCGTTGGATCATGGGTTGAGCGGTAAACGTAATTCCCCATTAGGTCCACTGGGGAATATGGGATGCAACTACCACCGGCGGTATTACCGTGTGGTAATTGCACAAAAAATCTACATTTTTCTGCCGTGTTTACCCCCAACTCTGAGCTGAGGGTAAACATGCCATTCTAATGTTTGGTTGGGCCCTTAAATGCGGCAGTAATAGCATAACCGCTGCATTTGAGGGCTACTGTCCTACTTCCGATGAGGCCCAAAAACAACTGGGACCATGTGACAGGCACAGTTGTACCCCGGGGAGAGCACTGGGACAATTGATGTCACAGTGACGCTCAGACTGGCATAGCCTCAGGTTTAACACAGAGCTGCAAGGTTAGATTTTAAGTGACAATGATCAATGTGTTATACAGATCACACATGCAAATTGCCACTAGCTGCATCTTTTCATTGAAGCGTGAGCTGAGTGATCCACAGACCACTTACTTCCATCCAGATGTCGGTCAGAACATACTGGTGCAGGAGAGGCTGGGGAAAGCCAGCACTAAACATCCTACCCACAGGATTGGATGGACCCATGCTTTTTTCAGCATCCACACTTGTTCCCAGGACACTGACCTCTAAGTCTGCTTACTGGTCTCTGTGGCAGCATGGCAGCTATTCGCATGGTGATGGTTTCCAGGGCTGGGACAGGCATATGCGTGCCTTGGGCAAGACCACCATCCCTATCACAAAATGAAACTAGGGCCAATTACAAGTGCAGCACCTATAACATATGCATGTGGAGCTGGACTCACCATGGCTGCTGCCACCATACTTACCTCCCATTGATTTCCTGTTAAAGGATGCGCACTGAACGAATTCTATTCCAGGGAATTGCAAGAATCCTTTGACATTGATTCAAGTCACTACAACCCCAAATTGTGATTGGCCAATTAGAATGTCTGCTGCCTTCCTTGGATGTGGTGACTGTTTGTCAGGCTCACTCACTTGAAATGACACATGATTCACCCTTACCTGTGAAAACCATGGTAGGCACAGGAAGTTGACTGGTCAGACATCACTTTGTATGTTTACTGTCACAGGGAGGTGCAAACTGACCAAGTGTAGGTATAGCCACTGAAGCGGACATGATATGCCATATTGTTCTAGGTCTGATTAATGCTTGCAACCCAGGAGGTCAGCTTCTACTTGCTTGCATTAGCTGTACATCCACCATGGAAAACAACGTAACTGAGCCTAGCTATGTGTACAAACATGTGCATTGCTCACTGACTGAGACAAGCAAATGCTACTGGCTGGATGCTGATAGTAGTTGCACCTGCCTGAGCACAGCAATGGGGGTGCCTTGCACCCACCTGGGGCTGATCTGCATGCCCTCAGGGACTTCTGTGGGGCAGAAGCAAGAACCATGCAAAGCCCTATTACTTTGTGGTGGAAAGGTCAACCACACGTGCACCAACAGGCCAGCCTGCACCGGGGGTGGGGGTGGAAGGGGAGGGACAGGTATCAGGCACAAATGACCGAACAGAATGGTTGTTCTGATCTACTGCCCATACGTGCTTGGTGGCAAAGGCTGAATAGCATGGCCGAGAGGGCTCACACTGGGGCAAAGAACACCCAAACCCGTCCACTATGAACTAGCCATCAGTGAGCTTCCTGGATGCTCAGCCTCTGCTCTGCCTGTAGGTGGAAGACACCCACATAAGGGGGGCCTACCTCAGGGGGCACACCTTTGACACAGTCCGAAGGTGAGTGGAATCCATCTCATAAAAAATGTCTCCATGATTGTGGGAGGCACGTCAGAATGGGGAAGGCTGTGTAGGTGCCCCAACGGCAGAGCAGCCGTTCTGGACCAGGGATCAACCAATGAAATAAGGCTGTGTTGCATGCAAAGATGGACTGGATCCCCCCTCTGACAACGTCTGAAGGTCACATCGAAGAGTGTGAGCACCAATGAATACACCACAATCGAACTCAAGAACAGAGTAATCACTGGCAGTGAATGAAAAGCAAAAATTGCCACTCGAGTACGTTATTCACTCTGGACACAGGAGTTAGTTTGCCCTGGGATGCAGGCACAAGGTGGGGCATTGATGGCAGGCATAGAAGTTGTACACACCTACTGTCAGGTTTCTCTGGGGCTTGTGGCATAACCTTGGATGCAGCGGAGGAAAAGGTACATTTAGGGAGGAGTGGAAAGACTGGGGAGTGAAAGTGCAAGTGAGGGGGCTGATGGGAAGGATGAAAGAGGGCACGAGGGACTGGGGAGAGAGGAGAAAGAGTGAAGAATGTGCAGCTGAGGATCAGAGAGAGAGAGAGTGGGGGGAAAGGAGGAGTTCTGCTGGTGGTGAGATGAGGGGACAGAAGGGGACTGTTAGAGGGGGTAGGGCTGAGAGAAGGGAAGAGGGGAAACAGCGACAGAAGCAGGCACATTGATGGTAAATTAGTACAATTTGGGGGAGAACTATGACAATAAGGGGAGAGGGTGAAGGGCAGACTGGAAAGGAAAGCCCATCTGCTGAAGGGTGCTCCTCAGCTTATCATCCCACAACCCACATGGACAACACACCACGGCAGACAACCCAAAATAGAAACAGGTCCTCAATCCCAATGCATCTATGACTGTTGCACCCCAATTCCATACTCTGCCCATACCCACCTTCCTCCCTGTTGGAAACAATAGTTCATGGACAGGTCATCACTCCTCAGCCATTGCTTCCTCCTCTATCAGAGCCCACACAGAGGCTGAGCCGTTCCCGGCAAGGGGCCAACATCATAGGGTGCACTGCAAACACTTGTATGAACAACTGATGAAGAGAAGCTGTGGGAAGGGGATGATGTTTAACATGTATGTGCCCACAATGTACAGTCACATACACTGCAGTCACTCACAGTGCAAGATTTGAACAATTTTGAGAAGGAAAGTCATGCAAAACATTGAATATGAGAAAACATACAGAAAACCAATAGTAAACAACACGTGACTTGCTTGTGGAACACAGGTGAAGGCTGTCAGGGGTCCACGTGTGCCAAACAGTACACATCTTGATGGCCCAAGTATGCTAAATTGGTCCTGCGGAGTGGTATGCAATGGTATTGTTTATTTATTAAGCACCTATACACAAGCAAGTGTTTCAAAGCACTCAAAGAGGATGGGAACATGGGGAAAAAACAACAGTCACCCAGAGCTCTTGAAATTCTGAGATGATAATAGTCTGCACAGGCAGAGTAAGTGCGTAAAATGCATTTAACATGTTTGAGATACAGCAAAAAATAGCTGGACGGCGATCTTGCAGTTTATACCAGTGCAGGTAAGGGTGAAGTCAAGATAGAACAGACAGACGATTTTCAGGCACAGAGTGTACCCATCGTGCAAATGCATAGACGGTCGCAGGGAGTGGGAGGTCCAAGTGTACCCGGTCGGTAGAAACTCGGGTAAGTGCAGAGAGAGCCAGTCTCTTGGATTATTTCTAAAGTGTGGTGAGTAAGGTGGGCATAGGGCCCTAAGGCAAGTGCGAGAGAGGACTGGCACGGGGTGCCAGGAACCAGTGAGAATCTGAGGTACACCAGGCGGATAGTCAGCGAGCTGTAAGGAAAAGGAGGAAGAGAGGGAAAGAGAAGAGAACTAGGTTAGCAGAGTACAGGGCGAGAGAAGGAAGAGGAGAAGAGGAAGGTCTTGAGGAGTTTCTGGAACTTAAGAAGATCAGGCTCAAGACCGAGGGCGGTGGGAGGCTATTCCAGAAGGAGGCACCTGCCGAGGATAAGGATCTCACTCCGAGTCTCTGCTTGGAGAACCAGCTCACTCGCAAAAGTTTGGATGTAGACAAGCGAAGGGCTGGTGATGGACAGTATGTAGGTAGGCAGCATTGCAGATAGGTAGGTCCTAGGCCAATCTGTGATGGGACATTGCATGGGGTTTGGCCTTTGTATGGCTTGGGGAAGTAGAGAGACAGTTTTTGAGTGTGTTATGGAAGGAAAGGTGGTCCACCACTTGATGGATGTGGAGTGGGAGGGAGTTTCACAGTGTGGGAGCAAATGGGCTGGCCACACATACATCACACATTGTGACTGAGCACACTGTGACCCGTATGGCACAGATGAATAACATTCAGTGACCTGTGCAATCATGGCTGGGCATATCAGGCTGTGGAACATGGCATGGTTTGTTGGATCAAGAATACATGCATACACATGGGCATTATTGAGAGTAATTCCCATCAGTAGAGGGATGGAGGTCTGTGCGTCATCAGTGAGCCCCTTACTCTATTCTGACTTTTTCTTATTACAATATGTGGAAGTGTGATCTGTGCATCTGCTAACACACAATGTCATGCAGGCAAATGTTTTTTCATGATATCCCCAATCACCATTGCAACAATGCCCCCTACAGGATACCTGGTTGGTCCCACCACATGCATCACAACCATGTATGCAGAGAGTGTGACATGGAAATGACCAAGACACGCTTGCAAGGCCACTGCTCCATTGACACTACAAATATGGAATGTACTACACTGAAACATCCATTGGCCATCCAAATCTCGTTCCTTCTGGAAGGCAACCTCATGCATCTATGCACATACATTGTTGCTGATCCATATGGTGCCAAGCAGCTACTGCCGACTCGAATGCCAGACATCCATATAAGTGAGAAGAATACTTACTGCAGAGTGTCAGCAAGTTTTTTTAAGAAGGTTAGAACATCACGAAATGGCCACATGAGCCCACACAGATGCAGTCGTACTTTGACCTTGGCGGTATATAAAGAACCTAATGGAGCATGAGTGCTTGGTCTCAACGTCAACCAAATGGATGTCTATTTGAAAGACACTTCTACCTAACCGAAGGTTGATGGATTAAGCCACATTCTAACATAGTCGAGAAGACCTTTAAGCTGTGGAACCTTTCAGAATAATATGCTTGGGGCCACTTTATATCTGCTGTGTCAAGTTTCCCCTGTAGAAGTTCTCGCTAATAACAGAATGATGATGACAGAACAAAACATGTCAGGCATTTGAACTCTGTATAATTAACAGTGTTGGGAATTGTTGCAAATAGCTTTTCTAGAACCTAATGGTAACTCCAATAAGATTCGAAGAATAAGTCTATTCAGTATTGTTGGTGATTTATCCTTGAAATAAGGGAATCGCTTAGTTTTACCTGACTGCAGAATTGAAGTTGTTGTTTTTTATGATTAAAAAACCACTATTTCGAGGTTTTTTTTAAACATTCTTGAAGGTTTCACAAGTTTGATGGTGTTTGTTATATTAGGAAATAACATCAAGAATTTAGGGATTACATTTCTACCTGATGTAAACTTGTTTTAAGTAATTGGTTAATGTCTTTATTAGTATGATATTGTCTAGATGACTTAATAAATTTGAATTATTTCACTAAAAAAACTTTTTTTGGTATAAAAAATATTCTTCAGTAGTTGCAAAATTGCTGTGAGTTAGTAGCTTGTAAGGTCACTGACTTCAAGGGAGTACAACACATAGGCACTTGAGATTCCTGTCATTGAGAAACACACGTAAGCCACTTAATGGGGATGAATCTCAGAGCCGGTAAACTTACCCCAGAGTCTATTTCTGTGTTTTGTGCTTATCGATGTCCACCAGAAGCCAGGGCCTTGGAATGGTTGACTTTGCAATCATGCACCTATTGCTGTGATTCTACGTGAGTCCTGATTATTCTCAATAGACGATATGCATGCATGACACTGTGAATGTGTAGAATGAAATGTGTGTTGCATGCCATTGCCACACATACAAGTACTGGCACAGCAGTGAAAGCTAGCAGACAGTGATTTGTACTGTGTGTGACACCAACATGTACCATGGATAGAAACCAGGCAACCACCTCCCTGAATGCATGTCAGGTGATGGTAGCGTACATGGTAGCATTCATGCAGCACCCATGGATGCCAATGGCAGACAACTTTACTGCCACACACATATGAGTATGTCATGCAAAATTATCATCACATAAGAAACACAAAAATGTCACTCACCAAATATGTCTACATAGGCATACATGCCTCCCACACCAAGCACCTGCTCACTGCTGATCATTTCACTTTGCAACCTCTTTGAAAGGAGTAAGCTCCTCCTCCTCTGGTGACCCCTTCCAGTGGCCTGGGCAGAGGCCAGGTTGCCACTGTGTTTTTCTTTAGTGCTTCAAATTAGGTCATTCATCCGCTTGTGGTCCTGTTTAGCAGTGTGCCTCTCCACACTATAAGTATTGATGAGGTCTGTGACCTCCTGCCACATTCTCATTCATTGAGCAGTAGTACGGGTGCTGCCAGCCGAGCGATAGAGGTCCCCATGGCGTTCCTGAACATACGTTGTGAATATTTCAAGCTCCTCATCGGTGAAGCGCTTCTTCCTTAGTGGCCCCTTTTCGTTCACTGGGTCTGATCATGGGGCGGTGCCTGTTACTGCTCTGCAAGGTGTCTCCTCTTGGCCCTAGTGGCTCTTGGTGGTGTTGGGCCACTTGTAGGCCTCTGGTCCTGGTGCTGGCTTACCTGTCGTATGAGGCTCGCCATGTCCTGGGGCCGGGTCATGTGTGTTCTCACCATGTCGTCCTCCTCCTGGGTTCGGGTCATGTGTGTCCTCACCACGTCCTACTAGTGCAGGGTCATATGTGGCCTCATCACGCTGCGTCCTATCCCTCAAGCCTTCACACTCACAGGGCCAGCAAACGGAGAAACACAGCCCCAAAAATATATAGGCTATGTGATGGACTACGTAGAGTGATCATGCAAGGCTTCAAGGCACCACACCACAAAATGATGCATTACATGATGCGTAGAGGCACCCAAAATTGAAAATATGCATACACGAGGCCGTATAGGCACTGAAAACCAAATGAAATATATATTCAATGCCGTATATGCACACAAGAAATAAAAGAAATGCATACGCAATCTTGTAAAGGCTCTCAAAACTGAAATAATACATACACAATGCCACATGCATACATGAAAAAACGGCTTGTGAATCACACCCAATGTCAGGCTCCTGTTGTCTGGCGCAGAGGCAGCACAAACACCTGCCTCCCCGTTGGGTCTTGGCACCTGGGATGTAAAAACCACAGGCCACCTTGACCCGCCGGGGAAAGAGGGTTAGGGTCCGTTGGTTTGGATGGGTAGAGGGAGTTCAGGATAACTGGAAAGAGGGTTAGGAGGGTGTTATGGATAGGTGGGGGTTTTTAGGGAAACATGCTCCTCGGCTCCTGTGCGCTGCTCCGACGGACGTACTCCGCCCATGCACTCATGCACCTCACTCACACTGTGTGCCCTTCAGAGGGGAGCCTTTGTACTGGAGCTCTTTATCCAGGACACTATGACATAAAAGTGCTGACTATTGTAGCTGCTCCGCTACTAACTATAGTGTTGCCACAGAAATTACACCGGCATTTACTCATGCAGCACATATTCCCAAATCATGTGCGTAATCACCAAACCCCCTTGCATTATACTCATACAGGGTACAAACATATAACAGCACTTAGCTCTGATTGCTGGCTGGTGCCTCTGATCCTCCTGACGTGTTCGTGTTGCTCAGCCAAAGGACACTCAGCTTTCACTGCAAAATACCAAAACACATTGTCAGTGCGGGCGAAAACAACTCATAGTTGACTTCACTCCAAGTTGCCTCAGTTATGTTTTCCACGCATAACGTGCGTGGGCAGTTAGTCACAGTATTGCCCAAATCATGCGGGGTCTATGTACTGATTCCCAGATTACTGATGTGGCCTCCCAACAGCGTTTGGGTTCCCAACAAGTACTTCTAAAAGAGAAATGTATCTTTTAGTTGTGCGCGGGGCCTGGGGTGTTCAGGCGGGAGCTTGTGCCCCGCGTAGGCGTGCCTGCCGGAGCTCGGGTGAAACACGTCTTCTCTCCTCTGCATCCGGAATTGCGAGCGTCGTTCTGATGGCGCGGCTCGCGCATGCGCATTAGCGCGGGCGTGGCATTTCCTGACAGTAGGCTCGTGCAAGGCACGGCCTGCTGGGAGATGTAGTTCCAAGGCAGTTCTCCATCCTAGGGTCTTCTTTCTGCAAAAGGGATGGAGAACCCGCCTTGAATACTGGGTAGGGCATTTCAGGGGGGTTCTCACCCCTTCTGCAGCCCCACAGTGGCTGCAACCTGCCTTTTGGCCCCAACATGTGGCTCAGCCCTGACACCCAAATATGTGTCAGTGATAGCAAATCCTCTGTCTCCCCTTCTCACACACCACTAGTAATGTGTGTTGCAAATCTCCACATCACTGCCGTGTGCTGTGTGTGCTGTGTAGGTATGCCATGCATGTGCTGCATGCATCACGGAGCACGCAACCTATGTGCTAAGGCCCTTTACTCAGTTATCTGCTGCCTCAAATGCGAGAAACGCACCAAAGTGGCTGCTGCCTACGTGCCATTAAATTTGCCTCTACCTGCCCTGTATTGTCTCCAATACTCCACATCTGTTACTACCTGATAGAGCGTATGTGCCTGTTGCCAACCAACACTGCCTTGGAGTGCTAGCTTTTTAGCTATTGCTCTCCTACGTCAGCCTTGTGACCACCTTATCTGACAACTTGGGACTTACACCTCTTTGTACCACCAACACAGCTCCACAACATATTGTGAGGACCCAGCTCGCCCACACCTGATACAGGGGTTGCCATTATTGCACCATCCTTCTGCTCAGCATCGAGTGGCACCCCCACAGCATCCAGGCAGAGGGCTACTAACTTCACCTCCACAGAAGATGGCATCCTGGTGAATCGGGTCCTGGCAAATCAGGATTCCCTCTACAACCCAGCAATGCAGCTCGGGTCAGATGGTCATCATCAAAGTCTGAGGAGTGGGTCTGAAACCCCCACCTCTGCAGCAAATGTGGAAAATGTTGATGAGGATGATAATGTTTCTGAGCCCAGCTCAAATTTTATAGATGAGTTAGATGATGCAGAAGAGTCTCACAATGTAGGCCATGTTTTACCTCTACCCGCTCATAGGCCTCAATCTTTGACCACTGGGACCCCATCAGATCCAACACTAAGTCCTGAATTTGTCACTTTAGAAAGAATGAGACTTGAGTTAGAATTTAAAAGAATCCAAGCTCAAACTGAAAGCAAACATCAAGAACTTAAACTCAGAGAAATGGAGTTGAACCATGCACTTGAAATGAAAAGGTTGTCTCTTGAAACTGGTTCTCTCTCAGAGTCTTCTTGGTCTTCCAGTCCTAAGAGGCCTTGCATGCCCAAAGATGCAGTAAGTATGTATAAGGTTAAGCTTGATATTTTGGATTGGTTGGCTGATTTTGAATATAACCATGGGATTCAAGACATTACAGGGAATCAGCTGATTCCTTGGCTTTTTTCTATGCTACCTCCTGTTGCAACTGATGTGGTAATGGAGTTGGATATAGACAGAAAGGAGTATGAAACTGTGAAGCTAGCTTTGATAGCTATATTTGGGAAGACCCCTTCTCAGTATCTTAAGAGGGTTAGAACCCTCAAAAAGCATGATGGAACCCCTTGGGCTACCTGGGTGACTGAATGTTTGAAATACTTAGATGGATGGGTTAAAGGGAACACTTATGAAGGTATGAGAAATCTGTTTATGTTGGAATCTATTTATGATGCCTGCTCTCCTGAGCTGATACAGCACAAGGATGACTCTAAGGAAATTGATCCAAAGAAGTTAGTAAGGGCTGCTGACTTGTGGGTTGCCAACAGGGCTACTCACAAGGATTCTGGTGCAATTCAGAAGAAGGATAAGGGGAAGCAGCACAAGAAAGACACCAGAGAGAATTCGAATACCTCCAATCCAAAAGAGGGACCCAAACATAAGAATGGTAAGCCACCAGGGAATCCAAATCTGGCTAGTGTACCTCCTGGTGCCAAATCAGAAGAAGGTCAGAACAAACCCCCATTCATAAAGACATTTGGAAAATGTTATGCGTGTGGGTCAATTGACCATGTGAAATAGGATCCCAGATGTAAGGGTAAACCTTCAGGGATCGACTGTCGATCCACTGTAACCGGCAGGACCAAGAGCTAAGCATGAGAGTAACAAAAAAACAGGAAAAACTTGTCCTGTGTCCTTTCAACAACAGAGCAACACAAGACTAGTGACAAAGACTACAACAGATGGGCCTGGATTCCAGCTGCACTGCCTGGATACACCAGGAAGTAGCAACTAAAAGCATTTTCCAATTGCTCCAAGTGTGGAGCAACTAACAGCAACGCGTTACAACACAGACTAACCATCAGATCTTGGAATACTAGAGGCCACTCCCACCTTACTCAGGTGAGAGAGATTAGCACCTATCAATTTGACCTCTTGAGGCTTCTTCTTCCGCCAACCATTGACTGTTTTGAGACCTTACTAGCTCCTGCACTCAAAGGAACCAAAGGTCGCCCGACATCGGGCCTCCTAATAGCAGTTCGTATAGGAGGGAGCTTGAGATTAGAACGCAGCCTGATCTCATCGACCTTTATTCAAGCGGCTTTGCTGGTATGGAATAAAAGTTGGAGGCCACCTAAGATCACAAAGGCGGAACTCATATTATTAATAAACATATACTGGAATCCCTCCATACAACCAACTAAAGAATTCCTAAATGACGTGGATTTGATCTTAACTGAGGCAATAAGTGCCTACAATGTGGACCACATTCTGATATGTCGAGACCTCAACTCATTAATTCCAGAAATGGGAGGAGAAAACTCAGCAAAGCCAAATGTAAATCATCAAAAAGTCCAATCGATCTTAAGAGGACGTGCAATGGCTGACCTTATGGACTCCCGGAATCTGTACAACTTAAACCAACTAGCTAAATCCACTAAACCAGAGCCTACTTGGGAGATCGCAGGCCATAAGAGCACAATCGACCATAGCTACGCCTCAAAATAATTATATTCACTCATAGATTCATTCAAAGTGATCAAAACCACTCAAAGTGACCACAACCTCTTAACAGCATCTTGGCCATCATCCAAAGATACACCCCTGGCAATGGCACACCGGTCGAGGTCAACCTCCAAGGTACTCGGCTAAAGCTCACAAAAGAAGCCCTTAGTCTGATTACGACTACCTACAAAGGAAAACACCTCTTAGAAACAGAAGATTTGAGAATAACAACATTGGACTACTGCCGCTCCTCGTCCCGCATTTACAGCAAAGGCCAACAAGAAGCAGCGCTGAAAATGTGCACCTGCACAGACGCAACGAGGAACTAAGGATAAGGAAAGCTAGTTTGAGAAAGGCCTCAAGATTGGCTAAAATGGAGTCCTCCTCAGAAAACGTTGCTCGAACTGTGGAATTGAGGAAAAGCTACAACAATTGGCTAAAAACCTCTTGATGGGGACTTTACCAACTGGATGCAGTAACAATGCTAGGTGCCATCTGCAAAAGAAATTCCAAAGACTTTTGGTCTATTGTCAAACAAACAACAGCTCCCTCAGCTTCAGGAATCTTAAGTACCATCAGTGAGGAAATATGGATGAAGCATTATACTGACTTGTTTAAACAGTCAACAACAACTGTAAACAACGGGGCCGAACAAGTCCCCTGCAATTGGGTCATTCCATACGACAAGTCAACCGTCTTGAAAAAGATGAAGCAGCTGAACAATTCAAGAGCTCCGGGCCCTGGTGGAACATCCAACATCCATCTAAAGAAAGACCCGGAAGAATGGGCTGCCTTGATCTTCGAGATCTTTAACAGATCCCTCACCAACAGAAATATACCCGGATCATGGAAAACAGCTAATATAGTTCTGATTTACAAGAAGGGACCGAAGAACGACCGTAAAAACTACAGGCCAATAGCTCTACTTGATATTATTGGAAAGTTATTAGGAACTCTGATCTTGGACGAATTTCAAGTCTGGCAGAAAGAGTCTAAAACAGCTGACCCTTACCAATCTGGCTTTGTAAAACATCTGAATACCTCAATCAACATCATGCTGATTAACATCCTAAAGTTGAGAGTGATGGAAGGCCAGCCAAAATATTCATAGCATCCATAGATTTGCTCCAGGCTTTCGACCGTGTGAACAGAGTAAAAATGTGCCAAGAACTAGAGAAATCTAGATGTCGAGCTAGCATTCTACATCCTATCAAAGCATTACACTCTGACACCTCAATGAGAGTGTGACTGAATGCTCCCGGCCAACTGTCCGACCTCATAACAACATTGAAAGGGGTCAAGCAGGGATGCCCATTGGCCCCTATCCTTTATAATGCCTATATGGCCGACATTGTGGACATCGAAAACAAAACTCGTTCTTTTCCACCTAAAATAGGGGAGGCTAAGGTCACCAGGCTCCACTACGCCGACGATATAATACTCCTGGACCAAAGAGCCATTGGCTTACAGCGTCAATTAAACAACCTCTCGACGTACCTAGAGAAAAACGACCTGGATTTCACTGCAAACAAAAACAAGGTGATGATCATTGAAAAAACTAAACAAAACCCAACAGAAAATACCAGTGGTCTATGAATTCGGAGAAACTGGAACTGGTCGAAAGCCTTACTTACTTGGGGGTCAAAATCCCCCAGAGCTTCACAGAAGTCACTAGGCAGGAACACCTATTTGCAAAAACAAGAACACTTGTAGTCCAAGCGGTGGTCTTGGAAAGAAAGTCTGGAAAATGTTCATTACTACCTGTGATAAACTTTTTCAAAGCAAAAGCTATACCAGCAATAACACATGGCGCCAAGGCCATGCCTCAACTTCCGTCCACATTGTGGATAAAACTTGAAGGCCTATTCTGGCACCACGTCTTGAGATTACCAAGCTCGACACCTATGGCTGTAATTCAAAGAGAACTTTGTTTGCCCTCAATGAATTCAGTGGTTGAGTGGAATACAATGCCTTTCCTGGGAAACATCTTAAGAAAGTCAAGACCAAAATACTCGACATACTCCATAAAGAACTGACCAATGGGAAAAGCAGGACGCTAACAGCTTGGCTCAAAAGCTGTCTTGACCTGCTGGAAAGAATTGGAATCTCCCAATGGGACGTCGAACATATCCCTGATAAAGTCAAAGGAAAACTGAAATCCAGGTAGTGGATTGTCACACTCGAGAGAGCAAAGGATTATAAGCCATCTGCACACTTAACATGGGACACACGAAAAGTGAATGAGGTCCGGAAATACTTAAAGTAATTCACAGACAAAGCGCTTCGAACAACGTTCCTGAGGGCTTGTATCAATGTTCTGAAAATGAACAAAGTGTTGCACTTTCGAAAACAATCCAAGTGCAACACATGTCATTTTTGCAAGAACCCAAATTTCACTGAAACAGTGCACCACTTCCTCTTGCTATGCTCAGGGACCACACACTCCAGACTCCTATACCTCCAATCACACAGGCACAAACATCTGACATTAACTGAAGAAGACTGGTGGAACTGGATGATGTGTGGAGAGAACACATCCTTGATTATAGCCACAGCCAATTTTTTTCCAGAGCCTCGAATTAGAAAGAAAAGCCACAAACAAAACTGCATAAGCAGAAAATGAAGAAGATTTTATACACAACATAATCAAGAAACAGTCAGTGATCACACTTGTAAAATTGTCTAGCTACAATAAAACTGAATCATTTTTCAAGGTAGAGGATGTTGTTAAGGCACCTACATACCTAACTAAGCTTGCTGGAGGCCCTGTCCAAATGCTTCCACAGTTACCAGCTCTCATCCAGTGCAATGACATGACTGTCGAGATACCTGTAAGTGTGCAGAGTGAAGAACCTGGGAGAGTCAGGTTGGGGAATGACTTAAAAACTCTTGTAGTTGTATCAAGCACACCCAGGCCTCCCAGCAAAAGGAATTAAGAGCAGACTAGGAAGGCCAGAGAGAGTACCTTAAAAGGTTCTCAAGAGGTGATTATATAAGAAAATCTAACTTCAAGTCCACAGGACTTACTGACTTCAATTTTGAAAAAGAAAGAGGAAACGAGGAAACCTAAAACTCCCAGGAAGAAACCAGCCAGTACTCCTCTGTTAGCAACAAGGACATCCCGAGAGGACTGTCCAAAGTCACACCTGTGACTCCTCCACCAGCTGAGGCTGAGTGTGTGGAACAACCATGTGTGGTTGAATCAGCTGCTGAGGAATCAGAGCTGGAAGAGTACCTTGCTCCTGTTGGAGATCAGGATCCTGCAGACCATCCTGAGCTGCAGTCTTTACTGGCAGAAGGTGGACCCTGTAGGGCAGACTTCAGCAGAGGTCAAAGAGAGTGTCCTACTCTTGAATGTCTTCGCCAAAAGGCAGCTTCCCTGCTGGATCAGGAAGAGCCAGGAAAGCATAGGTTATACTGGGAAGATGGCCTCTTCTACAGTGAACTGACTGAGTCTATACCAAGGGACTATAGAAGACTTGTAGTGCCTCTTGAAAGCAGACTCCAGTTCCTACAGTTAGCCCATGAGATACCTTTGGCTTGTCACTTAAGTTTTAAGAAGACCAATGAAAGGCCCTTTTTATATTTCTACTGGCCTAATTTGGGGTATGCTGTAGATACATTATGTAGGATATGTCACACCTGCCAAACCTCTGGCAAGAGTGGAGCCAAGAATGTGGCACCTTTGGTGCCTCTCCCAGTGGTGGGAGTCCCTTTTGAGAGGGTAGGAATCGACATTGTTGGTCCCTTAGACCCTCAAACATCTTCAGGATACAGGTTTATCCGGGTTGTAGTAGACCATGCTACTAGGTATCCCGAAGCCATACCTATCAGAACTGTTGCAACGCAGGCTGTTGCTAAGTACCTACTCAGTATTTCTACCAGGGTAGGTTTTCCTAAGGAAGTTATCTCTGACAGGGGATCCAATTTTATGTCCCACTACATGCAGGCCATGTGGAAAAACTGTGGAGTAACTTGCAAGTTCTCAACTGCCTACCATCCTCAGACCAATGGATTGGTAGAGAGGTTCAACCATACAATGAAGAGCATTATAGGTGCTTTCAAGGAACCCCTTTGGAGAAAGTGGGACCTTCTACTGCCATGCCTTCTATTTGCTTATAGAGAAGTCCCTTCAGGAGGGAGTTGGATTTAGTCTCTTTGAGCTTCTCTATGGCCATCCAGTTAGAGGCCCCTTGGCCCTGATTAAGGAGGGGTTGGAGAGAGCTCCTTCCCCCAAGCCAGTGAGAGTCACTGACTATTGATAGGTCTCCGGAGGTGAATTTCACACATGATGGCATAAACATCTGGTAACTTGAAAGCAGGTCAGGCTCTGGTAAAGCATTTGCATGATCAGAAGGCCAACATGGCTGAGTTTTCTCGAGACCAGCTAGTTCTAATTATGGTACCTACAAGGCAGAGGGCCTTACAGGACAAATGGATAGGACCCTTCAAACTTGTGGGTAAACCTGGAGAAGTAAACTATCTGGTAGATTTAGGCAATCTTAAGGAGGCTCCCAGAGTCTTTCACACCAACCGTCTAAAAGCTTATGTCTCAAGACCAGAAGTGGGAGCTTGCTTCTCGCTTTAGCTCAAGAGGAGGAGGAGGAGAGTGAACCTCTACCTGACCTACTCAGAGGCCAGCCTTTAGATGAGAAAATAGAAGGAGTTCATCTCTCTTCTAATTTGACACCTGAACAACAGGATGAGTGCAAGTTTCTGTTAAATCAGTTTGCCTCCTTGTTTTCACTATCACTAGGCTTGACTCCATGGGGCCAGCATAATATTCTCACTGGTGACTGTTTACCTGTTAAAAGCAGAGGTAACAGGATGTCAGATCATGTAAGATCCCACATAAAGGAGGAGGTCAGCAATATGTTTGATCTCAGGGTAATTGTCAGGAATGGAGGTTGGGGCAGACGTGGGGTGTTGCGTTTTGCCCGATAAACATGTCATGGTGAGCTGGGGGAGGTAAGACTACACTTCCCAGCAGCCTGAGCAGGAATCGGTAGTCCTACTACGTGCACGTTGACAGCTACCTGCAATCAAAGCCAGTTTATTAGCCAGCAACGGTTTCACACAGGTGTGGCTTATTTTGTGAGATGCAGAGTGCTACGGTCGGTGGGAGAAGCAGCGTCTGGTTTGTCTCATGAACGGGATCGCTGACAAACTGAGGATTGAGTGGATTTATGAGCAGAAGGCACGAAACTCTACTGCATCCTCTATTGGGCAGCACATTCTTCATCCGGGTAGTCCCATGGGGCTCCCGGACTAAAGATAAGTACTTGAAGGGCTGAAGATAAGATCTCATGTGCTCCGGTTTGATTTCTGATGCCAAACCGCTTGTGTGCAGTGGCTAGGGGGAAAAGTCTATGCGATTCCTTTTGCATACAAATTTATGTTGTGGACTTTGGCAAAAATGCTATGAACTAAAAAGGCTATTTACAAGGTTCAAGAGGGGGCTTTTGTGAGGATGACTGGAATTCTTGTATCTGGAAGCCCTGTGTTAGGAAGAGCCTAATCTAGTGCCATTAACTAGATGTCTCTACAGTACATGTTTTTTGTGTTTGTTATGTCTTGCTTATGCTTGCCTTTCAGGCCATGTGTATGTTTATTCATGTTGGGACAAATCCCATTTTGTGTGTTTCATGCTGCTTATGCTAATATGTGATTCATGTGTTCTTGTCAAAGGGCGACCAGTATTAAGTGGCTCTAACTAAGAAAAAAAGGCAGGAGTTGGGTGCATGTAGAGTTCTGTTCTTATCAGACATGTGGATGCTAAGTGTGGAAGTTCTATAGGTCTGGTGTTTTTAGGGATACATGATAGGTGCAGGTAGTGTAGGTTTTACCCGGTGCTTCCCCGGTCCTATCCAACTTAGGTATTTTCCTTACCCTCTTGCCGGTGTTCCTCCTTCCCCCACCCCATCCACAACCCCTCCCTAATCCCTCTTCACCCCATTGGCTGCCACGTGGTGTCCTGTATACTCAAATCAGGTACCTGTGCCACCCACGGTGGGAGGGGTCGATTCATTCGACTTCTGTGGTTCGGGATGGAGTGTCAAACTCTCTTCCCTTGCTAAGTGTGATTGTGACAGTAATAGAGCCCTCTACAAGTCCATGGTCTAGTCCAGTTTTTTCTAATACCAAAGGCAGGATCCAAGGAGTTGAGATTCTGTGTGGACTATAGAGCTCTTAATGCAGTCACCAAGACTGATGCCAACACTTTACCAAGGACAGGTGAACTATTGGATAAACTTGGTTCAACCAAGTACCTCAGTACTTTTGATCTCACGTCAGGCTATTGGCAAATAGCCCTGACAGACCATGCCAAGGAGTGCTTAGTCTTCAAGGAGATTTGAATGCACTGTGGCGTGATCGGCCTGATGGCTGTCCGGCAAGGACAGCCACCTTGCTGTGTGAGTGACAGCCAGGCTGGAATTAATGGGAGAAAACTGTTTAAAAGCAGGTGTCTGGGACTTGGAAAGCAGAGTCGACCACTGGAACGAAAGAACCGGAGACGAGATAAAGCAAGAGGACGACCGGTGAAGCCCTGCTGCTGGTCCGAATTGCCTGAAACTCCATCGACAGAGAAGCCATTCAAAGTTAACTTCTTCCCTTGAGTTTTGTGGGAACAACCAACTTGTAAGCTGCCTGGACACCGTCCCCTCCTGGTCTAATTTTCTGCAGAGTGCTGTGGAAAACCAGATAGCCAGTGGGAAGGATACCAGTTTGTGGTCTTTAAGGCACTCACACCGTAAACCGACATGTTGCTAAGCTTGTGGCCTCATCCCTGGGCAGTGCAGGAACCTCCCGACATCCTCCTTTTTGTCCCCATGACTGAAGCTCTGGAACAGCGAGATCTGCTTGAACTGCCAGGAACAACTGCCTCAGCTACAGCTCTTCTTCAATTTAAAGGTACTGTGCAAATGCGGTCCGGAAATCTTTTCAGCCACGGAGAAAGTTTGTGAAACTTTCCCGACTTTGAAGGCGTGTCCTTCCCTAAACATCTGTCAAACGTTTCACCTAGCCAAATTCTTCTAAAATCTGTGGCAAAGACTTAACCGTTTACTACCAGAACTGTGCTATCCGATACAAAGACTCTGAAACATTGATTTTGGCCCAGGCCTATGAACTGAATTGCTGGTTGTAGTTTACTGAAACACTTTGACCTGCCTATGAAAGTATTTGTGCTTTCTATTCTTATAACCTTGTCTTTTTACCCCTTTTTAAAGTATCTGAAGTGCCATTTTGCTCCCACTTCAGGGGAGCTGAACTTGTTCAGTAACTTATTTGGTTGCGTATTTGTGGTGTATTAGTATTTGATATTGAGCTGCTCTTGTTTTCAAACTGACTGTGTAAATAATATATATTCTTTTACCAAGAAACCTTGAGTAAAGTGTTTGTTTGAATCACTGTATTTGTTAGTCCTATGTGCAACTTGTTCTACTGCTCACTCAACTCTTGAGCTAAGTCTGGCTGCTCAGCCATCACTACCACTTTACTGTGTAGTACAGGCGTGTACCAAAGGTGAATTTGTACTGACACTTGTAGTCTTAATTGCATGTAGTGTTCCCAAAGTGTACTCCACGTGATTCTGCCTAACAAATACCTCCCGCCAGACCAAGGCCCTCCTTGAGACCGAGCTGTCCATCCGAGATTTGGTACAGACCCTGCTGGCTGATCTTGTGAGCTGGTCTGCATCTCTTCATGATGCTGTTTCATCTTTTCACGAGGAGCTGGTTCAGCATGATGAGCAGATGAGCTGCTTCCTGCACCAACTGGCCAGTGCACTCCTCTCCGGCGGTTTCTGTGGGTTGGTGCATGCAATTGCCTCCTACTCGACTTCCTCCTCTGTGCCCCAGTCATCCTCCAGGGATCCTTATGTGCCACATACCACCACATCCGCCTGTGTAGCAGTCCCACCAACAGTAGCAAGTCTGGTTGTGCCTACGTCCCTGCCTGAGGTGGACATTCCAAGAATGCCACATGAGGTGGTCACTGTTCCTGCCTAGGCATCAAGATAGAAACAGGCAGTGTAGGAACAGCTGGAACTTCAGGGCAGTGCAGGTTCTGTGCCCCCCCCCCCCCTGAAAAGTGTCATCCAGTAAGCTGTTATCACATTGTACTACACATCTACCACTAAAATGCTGAATATTCACACGTTTGATTAATCTGTCAGGCTGTACACATTATCAATCTCCTTGACTCACAAACTCTCATACAGCCTTCACATCACCCAACCACATGTCTGTTGTACTTTTTTCACTTGCAGGAACTTTGCAACCCCTACCTACCTTCCTACCTCCTTTCCTTTCTGCAGTCTGCAATTCACATACACATTCAAAATGACTCACAACAATCTCTGATATCTCAGCCTCACCTAAAGGGCTTGGGGCCATTGCAATGTTACATGTGCACAATTATACACAACATTGCATTCCATTGCATTACTATGCCACAAGCACATGAAGTTGTCAATGTGTAGCTAGTTCTACATTATGATGTCTGGTTGATGTGCAACAGAGTGTGACGTACCAGGTAGTCTTGTACTGAGCTACAGGCATGGATTCAACAGCAGTGCTCTCAGTTGTTCATGTTGCAGTCGGATATGTGGCAGGTGTACTTCATGTTAGAGTCAGGCCAGATGAGTTGACGTACATTTTTGTTCAATATTGGACTGGTAGTGGTGCAAACTCCCTGGAGCATCATGGGCACATGGGCAGAGGGGCCTGGGGGTTTTGGGTGGTGTAAGCACTTGAGGGGGCAGCCTGTGGTTGCTGCCAGAGGTGAGTAGAGATAGTGGATTGTGTGGCACTGCAGAGGCAGCCTGGGGTGGGTGGCAGAGGTGATTGGTTGTTGTGGGTCATGTGAACACTTGATGGGGCAGCCTGGGTGGGTGGCAGAGGTGAGTGGGGGTGGTTTGAGGTGTGAGCGCTTGAGGGGATCCTGGGGTTGGTGGTGAGTGGATGTGGAAGGATGTGTGAGCACTTGAGAGGGCAGCCTGGGGTTGATCTTGGAGGTGAGTGGGGGGTGGTGTGACACTTCACAGGGCATCCTGCGGTGTGTGGCGGAGGTGAGTGGGGGTGGTGGGTGGTGTGACCACTTCAGGTGGCAACATGCGGTAGTAAGCCAAGGTAAGTTGGGGTAGTGGGAAGTGTCAGGACTTGGGGAGTCTGCCATGACTTAGGGGTGACGGGCCAGAGTTTCACAGGGATGCAGCTTGAACGTAATGGTGACAGTACGTAGCTTGGGTGCAACTTGAACATAAGGTTGATGGTACGTAGTCTGGGTGCTGCTTGAAGTTAGGTGTGACGGTAAATAGTTTGGGTGCTGCATTCAGTTACCAGGGACGGTCTGCAGTTTCCCCGGGGTACTGCTTTGAGTTACAGGTGACATTTCGCAGGTTTGCAGGTTCGCAGGGGTGCTGCTTTGAGTTACGGGTGAAGGTTTGCAGTGGCACCAGGGTACCGCCTTAAGTTTTGGGTGAAAATTTGCCGTTTCGCCGGAGTGCTGGATGATGGTGCAACGGCAGGCATAAAGGTTGTTTGTTGGTGTTAGTTTTTGTTTGTGTGGGGGCATGTTGTGTGCATTCCATGTGCAACTCATTGTTTCCCCCAAGGGTTACTTTGTGCTTTTGAATATGTGGATCTGTGGACAGCACACAACCTTTCCCATGTGCTATTAGCCGCAGTGTTGCTTTTTTACAAATTTGACCCAATGTATATACATTTGGAATTTGCACATAGGGCCTAGAAAGGAACAAGAATTTTGGGGCCCACCTAGATTTAATTTCCTTTTTTCACCCAATGCAGAACATAACATGAATACAGCGTAAAATTGCAGAACTATCAAGGCAGTAGAATTAAGAATCACTCAGCCGAATATTCCTGCAAAATTACATTACAGAATGATACGATGAGTTAGGAAATGGTGTGCTTTATTGCTCCAGAAACACCTTCTATTCTTAGCGCACACTATCTCTGACTTTCTCCTGCTCTGTATGATGTAATCTTTTTGAATTTTATATGCACTGTGATACTGTGATAAACCTTTAATTGAACGCGGCTATTATCTACTGCCTCCTAGACCACCGTGGATCTTCACATTGTTTAAGGCAAGTTGTATGTATTGTTTTACTTTTCTCTGTTTTTTAATCTTAGTTATTGTGACAAATTGACTTCTGCCCCGCAAGAGTATAAAGATGAGCAGAGGCTAAAGCGCCAACTCAGCCCTCATACTTCTACAAACCAAGAGCCAGCCCAATCATAGAGGTAAAACAATCACAGTTAAGAGATATATAACCATCACATTTTGTGGTAACATGGGCAGAAGGAAGGCTATGCATTCAAGAGGGGTGTGAATGTAGTTCAGTAGCAACCCAATGAGCGAAATATAACAGTCCAAAATAAAGGAATTTCCAATCAAGGTTATATTACAGGGCCTGCGATAGCGGCCCTGTAGTTATGGTTAAGTTGCGAAACTCATTGAAAGAGCACTTTTTGGGTTGCTTATAACTTTGCCCCTCCCAAATGAATCCTCACCAAACGTTGCAAAGAAAGTATATGGCTACCTCAAAATGACTTTGCAAAGTTTGGTGTGGTTTCCTTCAGGGGAGCAAAGTTGTAGAGAAGTTCCTACATTTGTGGAAATCCTCATGGAGGCAATAGAAAACATGTTTTGCTTGTGCCTACAGCCCAAACCGCTGGATGGATTTTCACCAAATTTGTCCTAGGAGCAGCGGCTTGGTCCCAAAAGCATGGAGTGCTATTTGTGGACATTGTACTCACCCACTGATTGGATTGTGAAAAACACGAGGTGCGTCATATTTTTTTAAACGGTCGCCATGTTGGATCCGCAGACAGCTGCCGTTGTCCACAGATAGTGCTGTGTGGAAAAAGTCTGGAAAACATATTTGGGGTTATTTTGTGTCCAAAAGACTGGCTGGAAAGGGTTGGGGAGTGGGATAAAGTTGATATGAAGCTGTTTTTATGGATGAAAAATGGGTTTGCAGGTGCTGCCAAACCGCAGACATGACCATGAGAAAAAAGTCTGGAAAACACATTTGGGGTTATTTGGTGATGAAAGTGGAATAAAGTTTACATGGAGCTGTTTTTATAGGTGAAAAAATTGTGTGCAGGTGCCGCCGAATCCGCTGTCAATTTTAGTGTCTGTGGACATCATATGGATGGCAGGGGGTTCTGCGTGAGTCTTGTTATTTGAAGGTGTATTGTACATAATTGTTATATGGTTTAACTATATTGTGGTGTTTGTGGTCACAGGCAAAACATTAGTATAGTAATGAGCGTATTTTAATTATATGTACTGTAGGGGGAGTATGCAGTATTTGTAATATGCTGGAATGATATATATGGAATTTATAATTGTAGTACAGTTGAGGGTAGTAATTATGGAATATGTATTTGTTTTTTTGTGAAGATAACAATTAGGATAATATTTGGTATGGTTACTTAGTTGGATACGATAATAAAGCTGGAATCAGTGGTTGTTTTTCTGTGAAAAATGCACAATTTGTTCAGCAGGATAGTTTTAAAGCTTTAATTGTATTCAACGTATACATTTACTTTTTGACTCTCATAACCATTACACTCTATGTACTATTTTTGGTACAGCATGAGTGTGTGCTACACTGTTGCTGTATTGACATGAAATAATCATTGGGTTATTGGGAAAACAAATCCATATAGGATTACAAAAAAAACTATTATAATTATGTGAGTGTAAGTGTGATAGTATGTTTAAAGTGTGTCATAATTAAGAGTGTATTCTAAGTATAGTGGACTTTTACAAGACGTTTCACAGTAAGAATAACTGTGATGGCATATTTGAAGAGTATTACAATGAAAGGTATTTTAGAAGTAGTTAGAAAGTACTATTGTAGTATTTTAGTTGCAGTTGGATACCAGTGGCTTATTCCAACTGCTTATTGTACTACAGTTTAGTGAGTAATTTGAGCTGAAGGGATTTAAGTAGGCATTTGGTAGATGTTGTGGTAACGTTGGCATATTGTAATTATATTGTAATTTACAAGAAGTATTGCAGTATCAAGAACTGTTATGGCATATTTGAAGTGTATTGCAATGAAGGGTGTTGTTAAAGAAGTTAGATACCTGTTGGCATATTCTAACTATCTTGGCTTCTAAAAGTACTATTGTAGTATTATGATTGTAGATAGATACTCGTTGCTGTATTCTAACTGTTCATTGTGCGACAGTTTAGTGATTACATTTGGGTTGAAGGAATATTAAGTAGGCATTTGTTAGATTTGTTGGGGACCTAGGTTTTGGAGTAACAGAGGTACTGTTACATTCAAACCAACCACTTATTTTTTTGACTTATGCAGTATAGTGTCCTGAAGTGTTTGTGGCACCAGTGTGGTAGATTATGCCCACAGTTGTGAAGGTTTTCTTTCCAAGAGATACTTGGTCGTGTGTGAAGCTAGTAAGCTTACAGTTGCTTTTGGTACCATCTGCATTGCACCTTAGAAGTGTTAGTATCACATATCAGCCATTTGAGTTTATTTGTATGCTGGAACGATTGTCTGAATTACAAAAAGGGCATAATATGCAATGATTTGCATTCTGCAGAAGTTGGTGAAATGGAATGGATTCAGAATTTAGTATTGATACATACACAAATCGTTCATTAGGGATGTGCTCTTGTGAAACACGGTTGCAGAGAGTGCATGTATGTTTCTATGTGAAATGTAGAAGATTGAATTTATAGGAATGTTTTTGTTTTCCAGTACTTGTAGTAAGTACATGAGGAATTCATGTGGATGTTCCTTTGTGTTTATGGTGAATGTTACAATTCCCTTACAGCAGTCTAATTCTTGCCTTATACCTGAGACACTGTAAGTGCTGTCAGGATTATTTGTGGCATTTCTATGAAGGACAAGCATTTGCAAACACATGTGGTATGAGCCATTTAATCATTTAATTAAATGTTGTCAACAATTGGTGGCAATTGGAATAGATGATTGATTGTTACATTTGCATAGCAATTTACTCCAGTTGTGTAGCTGAATTTACATGGACCAGAGAGATGTGTCTCTGCATCCTTTGATCGGCCTCCAGTTATTTTTTGATAAGAGACATGTGTCTCTTTGTCTTATGATGGATGTGCAGTTGCTTTTGGACTAGAGGGTTTTGTGATTATATCATTTGAGAGAGCAGCAGTTGTTCTTTGGTTTTTTAGTGGTATTGCAGGGAGATCTGGTATCATTTCTGTATGTATTTTCTGTTTAAATGCTTTCTTTTTAGAGGGATTGGGTACATATCTAGATGGGGTGAACAGTGCATAGCATGTTGTATTCTAGGATGCAAGGAATGTCTGCATTGACTTTGTTTGCATCAAAGTTAACTAGGAATAGACCATTCAGTGTACAGAGACGTGAAAGTGCTATGTGACTCAAACCTTCTGTGAAGACTGTGCTGCCAATGTCAATCAATGTGAGATCTAGAGTTAGTCCATACGCGCTATCCTCAATTGTACGATGATCATAAATATCATATACACTTCAATTATATCATTCCACCATATTACAAATACTGTATACTCCCCCTACAGTACCAATAATTACTGTACACATGTTACTATGGCCGTGGCCAGTGGGCAGATTCTTGAAGGCATGGTCTATGCCCATACCCCCAAGAATCTGGCCAATGGCCACACCCACAACAATAGAATTAAACCATATAAAAAGTATGTACAATACACCTTCAAATAAGAAGACTCACCTAGAACCCCCTGAATCCCAATGATGTCCATGGACATATGTTTGTGTCCTTAGCCAGGAAAGTGACCATGACCTTTTTTCCACTACCCACTTACCCACCCTTACCAACATCTCTTTCGGCCACTAAATAACCCCAAATATATTGTTCAGATGCATTTCTCACTGCTCTGTTCATGTACAAAAGCCGTAGGCTGCAGATACAACATGGTGACCATTTTAAAAAAAAATTGACGTACCTCACGTTTTCCAACAACCAAACAGCAGGTGCATTTGATGTCCGCGAATACCTGGAAATAAGTCTGCATACTGGATGCAGATATCCCTATTCTTTTACATAGGCGGCCATTTTTAAAAAAAACTACTGGATGAATTTACACCAAATTTACAGAAGGACGGTATCAAGCCGCCTCTCCTTGAGCATTTTTGGTGAAAATCCGTTCAGCGATTTGGGCTCTAGGCATCAGCCATTTTTTTTCCAATATGTCTATGAGGATTTCACGGTTTTGGAGCAACTCCGAAGACTACGGTGCGTATAACCTTGAAGACAACGGTATGTATACCTTACACCATATCTGTGGACACAGGCTGCAGGCACGGCCAAGCATCCGTGCACCAAAGAATAAAGCTACAGCTATGCTTTCCGGTCTACCAACACATATAGCCATCCACACTGAAACACTTCACTTACCTCAACACCTCTGCCACTAGCATACAGCCACTACCAACAAAAATACATTTGGTATAGCTGGCCACACATTGACTCTCTCAACAATAGCAATCTATTGCAAACCACCAACAGCGCCCACCCATGTGCCTGGCCTCTCTTTGGGCTGCTTAGTTGATCCAAGCCAGCCATCCAAGTCGTAGACCAGCAAAATGGACACACGCCTCTCCTAATCTAAACTCTTTAGAATTTTCCAGCACATTGATTACGGTCACTGTGGGCATTCCAACCAAGAAAAGTGCATTGAGGCCACACAAGTGGGGAAAGATCGTTATGTAAATGACCAAATACAATACAAATACAATAAGCAAATATCACCATTTTTATTTTGACTGAAATGGCAAAGACACTTGAGTGGCTAAAAAAAAACCTTCCAAAAGTAGTAGGAATGACTGATAATGAAATCTCTCATGTTAAACAATACATCTTTCAATATAAAGAAATAATGTAATTTATATATAGCTCATTGAAATAATAATTTATTCTTTTCTTACAGTGCATACTTTACTTGAAGAAACTAGACAACACATTAATGATGAAGAATCCCAACAATTACAAAGACAATCCCAATCCCCAACTGTACACAATTAAATCACGATATTAATTTAAATTATGTACAAAAACATGGTATTAGAAATGTTGATTATCACTATTCTACCTGCACCTTTCTCATTTGCCCCCACCAATCACCCCAATCAAATTCACAAAACATATATGAAACATGGTGTGATGAAACTTCTTTTCCTCCCTCCCCGATGATGACTTTATACAAATTCCACATTTACCCATTTATGTTTCCCATTCCGATACCCCATCACCTTCAGAAATACATTTATTTTAGTACTATACATATTTTGTATATTATTATGTGATAAATTCCTTTTTTTTTGTAAACCCCAATTAATAGTCCTCGGACAATAAGAGTGACCCTGGTGTCCCTTTACGAAAAGGGATATCTACACACATTGTACCATGTCCGGTCTTGCATGATGCACTTTTAATTAGTCTGCGGACACCGCACCTGTCCATGCGCATGTGGAAGATACAGAGTTGGGATGAATTGTTTTTGCGCCAACTTGAATTCTTCTAGCTCCTTTGTTTATTGAAGTACAATTATTGGAACAAATGAAAATAGTTCAGTCTCTTTGTTGTATGTCAAACATAGGTTTTATTTTGGTCTCTCTTGGTCTCTCTACACGTGTTTCACCATTCAGTTTTATTATAGAACGGATCATCAGGAGAGATTTTATGCAATCATATTCATTTACTGTGCCTAGGAGAAAAAAAAGAAAAAAGAAAAAGCCTGATTCTTATGACACTTCAAATATTGCAATGCAAGTCAATGGTCACCTCATTAGGCAATTATTCAAACAATGGAAATACTTAGGTAAAAGACCTTTTTTTTTAATTCTTACCCTTGTTAGAAGGGTGACTCCTTAAGTTTGGGAGGAATATTCATTTGTTATTCTGAATACCAGTTTTTTTTTTCAGAATTATTTGTATCTTCCAATTTCGAAGTTCTCTCTAAAAGTGACAAACAAAAAAAAGAAAAAATAGGAACGAAAAAGTTACAGAGATAAGTATGGGGGAGTAGGGGCAGGAGCAAGTTGACTAATGAAAACATGTAGCTATTTAATTGCAAGAGTTGTGAATTTAGCTCTAGATTGAGCCGTGTAGGAAGAAATAAGGCTCTGGGTCTGCCTTGGTAGAAAGTTATTTGCTGTTATAAGGCTCTGGGTCCGCCTCTCAATGTTCTCAATGCTTCCTGTAGAACGCATTGTTTGGAAGGATGATTTGGTGCTATTTATGTGTGCCTTGATGCGTCAATACTAAAACGCGATGATATTTCACGTCAACGCACGTTTGCGTGTCGGCGCAATGAGGTCATCATGTGTGCACAGCAATGTTTTTGTGTCTATCATGGTATAAACAAAAAACGTTCTAATTTTATGGCGCTTTAGTTATCAAAAAAGATAAATTTATGTTTTTCATTTATTCTCCTTTCTTTTCTAAGAGAACCCAAATGGTTTATTCTAAAAGATCGGTGCTAATATTACTTCCAGGGATTTATATAGAGGTACATTTATTGTTTTCTATTATTGTTGGGGCTATCATTTCTTAGTAGAGAAAATAGAAAGAAAGATACAAAGTATGAAGTGAAGTAGAAGTAATAGGATGCCCATGCAAAAACACAGAGAGAAGTGGGAAAAGTCATAGTCATAGTCCAATTCTTCTAACACCATACTTAACATTTTTACTACAGCACCCATAATACAAATGTATTAACTCTTTTCCATCCTATCTTAATAAATAACAACCTCTTTTACTAAAAGTACTTCACATTTACCACATATACCCAGTAACTTTCTCTTACAATGAAAGAAAAAAAGAAGATTTACGACCACAGCTACCAAAGAAAGAACACTGTTCACAGCCTACAATGTACATTAATATAGCATGTATATCTCTCTAATTGTAACAATGCACTTCCACTACAGATTAGCCTACTGTATTTATTTCTACCTAACACCATTTTATCTCACTCTTACTCATTATATTGCAGCATTCACACTCTTTGGGCCTCATTATAATTCAGTCGGTAAGGGGTTAACAGCGCTGGTAAAGGTGCCGGCGCCGTCAACCCCGTACCGCCTGATTACGAGGTCCCTTCGCGGACCCGCTCTGCACGTCTGGTTTCACCAGACGTGCACAACAGGTCCCGCAAGGGGAAGAGGGAGCAAACAATGGGCTGCTCGTAATCGGCCAGTTGTTTGCTCCCTCTCCCATTCCCATTCAGCCCTATGGGGGCTGAATGGGAATGGGGAATGTCCGGGCCCGGGTTCCTGAAGGGAGGAATTACAGGGCCCTCCGAACTCGGAATGGCCCGGTAATTCCCCATTCTGGGAACCCGGACCCGATTTTGGCGGATGCCGCCAATATCGGCATCGCTACCGCCAAACTCATATTGACGGCCTTTGTATTCCCATCTAAACATTGCTCTTTATCCAATAGACCAGCCATTCCTTACTGACAAACAAGACATCCATATTTCATCAACTTCTATATCACAATTTCAGTTCCTTACTGTTGCTTACAACTATCCACATGAGCTCCTAATTCCAACCCAACAACTTTCAAACTCATTTCATTCCAAATCACTAACACACATTAGCACATCTACACACGTCTTCACCCGTTTTTCATTTCACCCATACAGCCCTCATACCTATGCAATAAATCACACCTTTATAACAACCACTGATTTCCTGAAAACATCATAATGTCTCTACTTATTCCATCACAACACCACTCCCTTACTCACTAACCCAAACCCATCACACCTGCACACACTCTTACTCCTACAACCTTCCAACCCACACTTATCTTCCCACTGCACAATAACACAGCACTCTATTCATCTGTACAATCACACCCACACAACCATGTATAATACATGCATAATCATTCCACAGATGTCAAACACAAACCGGACAGAATGCCTATTGTAAAGCAACTCTTAAGCAAATAATGAAAAAATAGAGCAAATACAAAGAAAAACATACACCTGTAGAACGATTTATAGAAAACATTAAAACAAAACAGGTAGTAACCTCACTCAACAAAACAAAACCAACAACCACTAAAAAAGTAAGGCCCCTCTTGCAAAAACTAAAACTAAAATAAGATGTACAAGCAAAAGCAGACCTAATAAAGAACCTTACACTATATCTACCATTGTTAATGCAACCACCATAAAGCAATTCAAAACATTCATTTTACAAAACAATTCCACCATCAGAGTTCTTAACGATCCTATAAAAAAATAAAGCTAAAAAGTCACAAAATACCCTTAAAAACGACAGCAGAAAACGAATCCTCAATACTATAATTGACAGCACATTTCTTTTATATTAATTTTAAACAGAATTACATCACTAACTAAATTAATAAATACATTACAGAAAATACTTCTAAGCATGCTTAATGTCAATATAGATACCTTTTAAAACATCTGTGAAAGTGAATGGATTCACACAAGCAGCATAGAACCATGTTTCAATTGAGACGCTTATAAATAAGAACAAATAAACAATTGCCATAGGCAATAATGGGAGAAGGTGTGAAATGGTAGAAGACGTCATAATGGTAAACAAAACCCTTATAGAAAAAAAATCCCCAACAAGCTTTCAATCAAATGTTACTTTTGCCCAAACAAACCGTCCAGTGTACAAATGGATGTACAGCTCAATACGCAATGTCTGCCAACAATCCTTCAAATCTTTACCACAATTCCTCAATCTCTATGTGAAACTAAAAGACAACATTAGAATAAAAACTTTACAAACCATGGACTCCTGCCCAGTGGACATCCTCACTGGAATGGGAGGACATTAGCCTGCATTTGAGGAACTGCTTGCAAAAGCACCTTCCACCACATCAAAATGTTAGCAACACAACATACGAAAGCTTGTGCATAAACTGTACTATGCAAAAACTCATGCTCTGGAACTGCAAAATTTAAATAACATTCTCCTACATGCAACAGCCAAAGTATTCCTTCAAAAATAGAGCACATCCAAAGTAAATATTTTGGAACTGAAGTTGACTTGACCTTCAAAGAAAATTAACGAAAACCTCACAACACCAAACTCCTTACAAACACATACAAACAAGAAATAGCTAAGTGTCAAAACACATCTGCTGAAATACCAGACCAATTATGTGTCTTTTGTCGCAGAATGTTTTATCAAAAGAACACACAAATAGTAGATATGGCCTACAAAATACAGGACATTGAGCAATCCCAATGGTTCCAATTAGCTTTATATCTAGCAAACAGAAATTAAATACAAAATAACTGACCCCTCAATAGTTTGCACATACTTCAATACAAACTTAACATTTCCAAACACCCTCACCTGCTATCACTAATAACTTCGAAATATTTCCACTTCCAAAAGATCTCCATCAACTTAACTTGCATGAGAGCATTATGATCCAAACAGTATACGCATTTCAAGCAATAATATGCCTCCAACCATAAATAGACAAATTGCCTCCCTCTGAGTTACTAAAACACATTTGTGACAAAGTAGTATATTTGCCATTAGCGCTTAAAAAAATGTAGAAACTCTAGGAATACAACGGCCAAGAGATCAATCTTTGACTCTAATAGTTAATGGTGTACCAACAAAAGACAAAATAATTTGGCCACAACTGGTCGACTTAAACAAAGTTAGACAAGCCCAACAATATCTCAAAGAAAACAATGAATACTACAAAGATGTAAACATAGTGGAAAACTTAGAGAAACCACCCGAATAAGAAAAGATTCACCACAAACTGGCCTATTTGTGCATGTAGATCCTGTTACTGCAGTCAACATCTAAGACCAGTATATACTTCACCCACTACACTCCAAACACACCACAGAAGATGCATTAGAAACATATCAAATGAGTCAAGCCAAATGCTCTCCAATGAGCATATGGGAGAAAAGTGTAGAAGTTCATTCTTTTCCTCTACTCTTTCCTACAGGAAAAGGAGGAAGATATGATGAAAGATCCACACAAATAAGTGCATCAGAATATTGCTCTTTACGAATGCATTCTGAAGACCCCAGATTCAGACAAAATGTAGAATACATTTTGTACCTCCTGTTTGAAAGTGAACTAGCAATTCTAGGTCATGGAGTTTCACACATATTATTAATCAGGCTCTCATTTCTTGTTTAAATGTCTGCTACCCAACTGATTAAAAAGATTATAGGCAAAGATGAAGTTTTGCAGTCAAGTTGCACAAATCTCTTGGCAAACATGCATGGTAAAAAAGAATCCTGGTTCCAATTTCACACTGATGTACATTGTATGCTAAGGAATCTAGGCCCTCCCACATTGTTTGTTTCTTTGAGTTATGCAGAATATGCATGGGTACTTGCACAATTTCCTACGCACTGCAAATGAAAAACAAAGAGGGTATAGATATAAAAACACCAGGAAAACTCTGTTCTCCTGCCTATCAACGTATCAAGGTACTTTCCCCATTGCTTCACGCCATTCTGCACTTCATCTGCAATAAAACCTCACCTCCGCTCGGAAAAGTGGAACACTACTTTTGGAGAAAAGAATATCAATCCAGAGGAGCACTAAACATCCACATGCTTTTGTGGATAAAGGATTCTCCCAAATGTGGCCATGACAGTGATGCCGCTGTTTTACAATTTATTCAAAAATACGTTACCTGTGAAATCCCTTCATATACCACACATAGTGACCTATGTACAGAACTCTTACCCTACCAAAAACATAAGTATGACAAATACGGCTGACGTTGATATACAAACAAAGGTAAATACTATACTGAATGTCATCCAAGTACATCAGTGATTACAATGCAATAATTACCCTCTTGTGGAATTCAAATATAGACATACAATATATTGCAGACAATTCCACTGCAGTTGCAAGATATGTTACAGCCTATCTCACCAAATCTGAGCTAAAAGACCTCTGTGATGACAAATCATCTGGCAAAACACTGTCACAAAAATGTTATAGTTTTGGTATAAACGTGCACTCCTATAGAGAATGTGGATGCTACGAAGCTGCAGACTGTTTAACAGGTACAGTCTGATATGGGAAATCTGACAACATTGTCTGGCTAAATCTTGGTCATGCTTCATCCCAGAAAAGAGTACTAAAATCCCACCAACAGATGAAAACAATAGCCACAAATTATCCCAACATAGAGGACATTTAACAATAAAAACAGTTAATTGACATATACTACCCAACAGAAATGCTGATTTGGAAAACATGTGCCTGTAGGACGTAGCCCAAAACTACTCCTACAAAAACAATGTCACACGATATGAGGCAATGGGCACATATTCAGTATCAACTTGTGAAGTCTAGTAAAACTTACCAAAACCAGCCTAATTCATTTTGATAAAGTTAGCATTTAAATCTCTGCAACATAGAGAACTGTTTTTGTTATCTGTTGGATGAGCTTGGCGTGCACTTCTCAAACTATGCTGATGACACCCAGCTAGTTCTTGAGTTATCAGGGGATTATGCCAAGGACGCCGTCCTTCTTCAGACCATCTATCTTCAAGTTGAGACCTGGATGAGCAACAACTGGATGTGCCTGAATGGGGATAAGACCGAGCGTTTGGTTTGTGGCACCAAGCATTCTTGATCAAAATAAGACTCCAGCTACCGATCATTCTCCATTCACGGCTGTCCAATTCTGGTCTCACAGAGTGTTAAAACTCTGGGCTTCTATCTTGATCCTCTGCTTAGTGCAGATGCTCATATCAACCAGGCAGTGAAAAAGGGTTCCTACTACCTTAGGCTGCTGAGAAACCTGCATCCCTTTCTGTCAGCATCTATTTGCTCCTCAGTGGCCCGTGCGGTTGTAATGTCCACATTGGACTATGGCAATGTATTATTAATTGGGGCCAACAACAAAAACATCTTTGCCCTCCAGACTCTTTAAAATTATGCACTTCCCATGATCACGAAGAAAGCTAGCTGAGATCATGTTTCTGGTAGCGGTGACATCTCCATTGGCTCCCTGTGGCCTCCCGGCTGGAATTGAAAGCTGCCTCTCTAGCCCTAGAGCTTTATATGGTACTGTCCCAGTCTATATTAAAGAATTGCTTTCCTTTTATAAGCCACCAAGGAATCTGCACTCCTCTGCCTTGGAGCTGGTCAACATCCCTAAATTCACTCTCTCCAGTTGTCTAGGCAGATCCTTCCCCTTCAAGTCTGCGAACATTTGGAATGTCTTGCCTTTGGAGCTCAGGCTGGTACAGGAATACAATCCCTTTCGACGGACATTGAAAACTGTCCTTTTCAACTATCGTTCTTTACAGCCATGCCTCTCTGAAATAGAACCCGCCCGCTTCTGACTCTCTTGCGCACTTTGGTCTCCTGACCCATCTTTTTGTTGCTCATTTCTGTGTTTGAATTTGTGCACCCTAATACTGGCAGGCATGGGCGTCCTACAAATAAATAAATAAATACATTAATTAAATCTTCCAGATTTCATACACATGGAAACAAACATGCACTCTCTGCAACCATGTTTCACAAGAGCACATCCCTAATGAACAATTTGTGTGTGTATCCATACCAAATTCTGAATCCATTCCATTTCACTAGCTTCTGCAGAATGCAAATCATGGCATATTATGCCCTTTTTGCAATTCAGACAATCGTTCCAGCAAACCAATAAACTCACATTGGCCAATATCTGATAATAATGCTTCTAATGAACAATGCATATGGTACCAAAAATAACTGTAAGCTTACTAGCTACACAAACGACCAAGTATATCTTGGCAAGAAAACCTTCACAACAGTAGGCGCAATCTACCACTCTGGTGCCACAACCACTTCAGGCCACTATAGTGCCATTACTCCAAAAAATAGGATACCAGCAAATCTAACACATGCCTACTTAATATTCCTTCAACCCAAATTTACTAGTACAATACACAGTTAGAATGTGCCAACGGGTATCTAATTACATCCATAATGCTACAAAAGTAATTTTGAAATCCAACATGGTTAGGAATCGCCAACGGATATCGAGCTACTTTAAAAATACTTTACATTGTAATACACTTAAAATATGCCATCAATATTATTACTGAAAAACTTCTTGTAAACTCCAATATAGTTAGAAAATGCCAACGGGAATCAAACTATTTTAAACATACCCTTAATTACAACACACTTCAAACAAACATCCTATAACACTTACACTCACATAATATATCCATTCTACCACACACAAGTATTCTGTAACATGTACATTCTTTATGCCAAAACTGTGTGTAATTATAGAATTCTTTTTTTTTTATTCACTGTGGATCTTTTTTTCATGTATGGGAGAGCAGTATCGCTGGAAGAATTCGAGTGTAATCCAGCCAAGGTTAGTTAAAAAGTTACTATTTGAAAATCCTGCTCTCTTATAAGCTGTTTTAATTGTCCCCAGAAATATATGACGAAACATGCCTCAAGATTCCGTAGAAACCTCTGGCTATGCATAAAGGTAAATTTACTCCCAACCAACGATGTCCTAGTGATCTTCTATGCCATTGTTGTAGAGTCAATTGCAAAACCTTGAAACATCTAATTGTGGATTGTCCGGCCCTAACTCCTCTAAGAGAGGAAGTTTTTAAAGTTTTTAAATCTTATTTTATCACTCTCCCTTTGCTAACCTGGGAAACTTTCTGGTGGACTCTACTAGTTAGGTCCATTGATTGTTTGTCAATTAATGTGATGAATTTATCAATGCTTCTTTTGTCATTACATTACATTTCTTTGATTTAAAATGGTTTTATTATGGAACCTATAATGTTTAATGACTTTGTATGCTGCAAATCATGTTTTAATGTACTGAATGATTTTATGTGAATATGTGTGTAATTTTTTCAGTTTGTAAACTAAATCACACAATACATAAATAATTGTTTCATGTCAATACATGCACAGTGTAGCTCACACTAATGTTGTACCAAACATAGTACATAGAATGTACTATTTAGGAGGGTCAACAGAGCAAATATATATGCAGAATTGTATAAAATTAAAGGTTACAAACTATCAAACTAAAATTTGACTTTTTTCACAGAAAAATAACCAAATATTCCAGCTTAATTACCATATGCAACCAAGTAACAATACCCAGTATTGGGCTATTTTTTTTCTTTACAAAGAAACAAATACAGATTCCAAAAGCACTATCCTGAATTCCACTACGATAATAAATACCATATACAGTTCAAAATTATATTGTTGCACCTTATTACAAATACTATATACTCTCCCAACAGTACCTATGATTACTATATGCACATTTTATGCCGAGAAACCACTGTGCTGATGTCATTAGTGACACCATGACATAGCCACGTAAGTCATGAAGCACACTCCCAACCATGCACAATGATACACAAACACACACGTGTATACACAAAGAACATGCTTACACAGTTCTGTAGATCAAGGAAAGATACATATACATACTGTCAAAAGCTTTTATTATTGTTCTTCTTATCTAAGTGCAAAAACGCTGAACGCAAGGCAACGAATGCAAGGCAACGAAGACATGAAGAGTTAGCTTGCAGATGCTTATGGCAACTAACCCAATGGAACTACAGGATCACATAAGGAGCCTGACGAGAGCAAATATGACTAACCTATGGAAAACATAGCATGATATAGGTGTGTAGAAATCATAGTATAAGTATACCAAGGATCCAATAAGACCACAAGCCACAGGACGAGAGAAGAGGGAGAGAAGAAGAATACTGCGCAGAGCAGGAAGGTCAGGGCTCACAGCCAAGGTCAGAGACAAGCAGCACATTCCAAACCTAATTGACAAGGGGCCATCTACAGAAAAACAAAATGAATCCACATACATTACAGACCAGAAATGCTCGATTTTGTGGTCCTCAATCACGTGATGCAGCTGAGATAGACAATGGGTATTCACCTGTAGTGGGAAGACCAACAGTTCTCGGCAATTCAGACATGAAGTGAAACATGAACAAGTTAACAACATTGCAACATGGAAAACACTGTCACAGGTAAAAGTGGTATTGCTAACAGCGACATTGGGAACACATACTCATTCCCATGACCTTGAAGAGATGCACAGAGCGCTGAGAACAGATCTGGGTTCCAGGCCTGGTGAAACCAGTTCCAGCCAATCTGGGGACATACATCCTGGGGTGGATGCCAGAGGGTAAGGGCCAATGGTAATCCTTCAACCCTGCAACAATGTAATAGTTTCTTGGGTAAGGAGCCGGACAGCCACCTGACATGCAAGGGCTAATTAACTAAGATCTCTTGGGGTGGTCATTCCTGGGGTCTATAGTGTATACCACTCTAATCACCCAACCAAAAAGTGGGATATGTTTTTCGGGGGAGGGCCCATGTTGTGGCGACACACTGCAACAAAGGTTTGGGAGAAGTGACCCTGGAGATTTTTGAATGACCTGTATGATCCCTTTCAGTTTTTTGTAATAAACAACAGTCTTACTTGCCCTTGTCAGAGTCCTCAGTTTGTTCTGGGGGCAAGGTTGTTGGTGCCCAGGGAGCTGAACGGGTAGGTTTGTAATAACCTCCAGACCTCTGGCATACCAGACCTCACCAACAAGTTGGTAGCTGAGGGATGGTTTACTACGCCCGTTCGGCATAAGCCGCCTCTTTCACAGAGTATGACGGGGTATGCACCCCAGTACAAAGGCCACCAACTTGGAAATATCCTGCCAATGGTCTGTGAGGAGTCCAGCAGACCAGAAGGGTGGCGTGGCAGCTTTGGGGGAGCTGGTAGCCGAACAGCGTCAGTGGATCACGGAGTGTAAGTATTGACTAAGGGGAGTTGGAAAGTAATGGTGGGTTTGGGGTGGTGATGAGTATTGTTGAGTATCTTTGGAGTATTGTTGAATATTGTCTAGTAGTGTTCAGTGTTGTTGAAGCATAGTAGGGAAAGGAGCGTAGGTAGATGTAATTTCTGTGGTTAAGGCACATTCAGTCTTGAGGGATAAGGTTCTGGTGAATAATCTAGACTACTGATTTAAGGGCACGGATGACAGACGTTATGTGAATATTGGATTCCCTGTGGAATGGGCATTTTAGCATTAGGTCTGTGCATAGGACTCAGAGAGCACAAGGAGTTAGTGGTGAAAACCTAACATTGACGGAAGAAGCAGTTCAGTTGCAGCTGTGCGGAAGGTGCATGCACGAGATTGAGGGGAGTGCCTGAGGTGGCAGAGAGTGGCAGAGGGTGGTGTGTGGAGCACGACTGGCAGGTTGTTTTGGGGCCAGAGAGGCTCAAGAAATTATTGAAAATTGATATTTGTGATATTCATGAATATGACCTGAACATATTCATTGTGCTTGTTTAATAAATGAGTGGGGAAAGCCTCGACTTGAGGCCAAGTAAGTATAAAAGAAATATATCAAAGGAAGTGTGGGGGGATATGCACCTACAACACCTGTGTAACGCTCGTCCGCGATATAAGGACAAGATTTGTAAATATAGCGCGTAATGGACAAAATGCACAGAGGGTAAATTGACTAAGCCATGGCCACAATGAAGAAGTTTCTCCAAAAATGTGCAGCAACCACTAAATACACAAATAAAAGACACCTATAAGGGGAAGACTTTGGCCAAGTGTATGTCGTTATTCGAGCTCTGGAGAATGCTCGAGGAGGATGAGGGAGAACTAGTTAGGCGTCAATGGATGCTAAGCCAGCAGGAGACACCAGGGGCAGTGCCCTTTACTCCTTCTGCCCTACCTTCTCCTGAGAATGAGAAAGAGGGAGCTGCAGCAGAGAATTATACCGTATATGGGAGCTAAGGCAGTGAAGAGTACACAAATCCAATATTCCAACCTCCACCATATACCAAGTAGGAGGGGCAGAAAGGGGTCAAACAGACAGGCGGTGGGAAAGGAATTTGAAGCAAGACCCAGACTAGCACCAAGGAGAGGCTAGAGGGCATAGCATCAAATGAATGGGTAGGAGGGCAGATACTCCTGAAATTGGATGGGAAGGCAACGGGAGAATCCGCAGAGGCGACTAAAGAAATAGAGGGTCATAAAGGGAGCATCGACGCATGAGACTGGGCGGACATAATGGAAGAAGTAGAAAGAAAGAGAAGAGGAGGGATGCAATAGAGGACATAGAGACAAGCAGAGGGAAGATGAGAAAGAGAGGGAACAGTGAGAAATGAGGAGGAGAGAGCTCAAAGAGATAGAGAGGCAAAGCCAAGGGAAGAGGATGAGAAGGAAAAGCAAGTTTTAGTGAGAAGGGAACAGAGAAAGTAGGATAAAGAGAGACTCGTAAGAGAGCACAAATGCAAGAAACAGGGGGATTGTGCAGTAAGAGACATAAGAATAAAGTGGGGAATAGGTACAGGAGATGAAAAGCGGGAGTAGGTAGGCAAATGGAGTCAGGCAGCAGTACCTTGCAGGAAAGGACTGTCACTCCCCGGGACAGGACAGACGCGGGCCCTTCGGGAGAAAGAATAGTGGTGAGCTGATTGACTTTGAAGGGTTGCTCGGAGAAGGCACAATCTAGGAGGCTGAGTTTCGCTGATTTTGACAGTGATATGGACACCCACTCAGACGACGACGCAGAGGGTAATGAGGACGAGGGAAGAGGGTGAACCAAGCATCAGTCGACGGAGGAAACCACAGATAGAAGCATGAAATAGAAAGTAGGAAAAGACATAGGGGGATCTAGGGGCGGCAAGTACGATCAATCGCAACAGTCCAGAGACGCATTAGGCAGTATGGGTGACTTGACCCCATACTTGCAGAGGCTTAGAGATCTTCCAGGGTGAATGAAGGGGGAGCAGGTGAAGTCATGTACTGACATTAAAGACATTGACCAACCTGACAGGCAGATCAGGCTGACACGAGGGGTGAATGGGGAGATCAGGTTTACACAGTTGCCCTTACTGGAAAAGGAAAGGGGGTGACCTCAGTACATACCATGGAAAAACAAAGACAGGGAAAACTTGTAGGGTACCCTGTTAACCACATGTATGGGGAAATGGATATATGAAATTGAAAGGATGACAGCGGGACAGAAATTAGCAGTGGGGGTCGTAAAGGGGCTACTCGTGGCAATCCTCGTGGAAGCCGCTGATGATGTATGGAAAAGGGCAGGGTACCCAGGAATGACCACCCAGGATAAGCGCACAATGGTGCACTGTATGCTAACTACTAAGCAGCCATATGCCAAGATATATGGACACAATACCCAAACATGTCAGACATTAGTGCGATTATGGCACGCAAAATGGGGGAAGGCGAAGGCCCCTTACACAACATTCAGACGATTCAAGAGTTTGGCACCTTCAAATGCGAGGACCGTGGGACAAAATGGTAGTATTATTCTACCACATATTATGCCAGGGTTTGCGAGTGCATGTGCAAAGGCAACTCAAGAAATTGTTGGGCATGGAGGCAAAGCCTTGTTCAGAAATACAGCTCATGATAGTTCACTTCTGTAGGTTAATGCATGAGAACGCAAGGAAAAAACTAGAGGACAGAAAGCAGGAGGAGGTGAAGTAAGTACAGAAGAAGCTATCTATCTGATGAGCATGGGAGGACAAGGGGCACCACAGATGCAGTACGCACCACCACCTGCGGGGGGAATATTTATTGGGGTAGGTGGATGCGCAACATGTGTTTTGAGGAAGAGTGGGGCCACCTAGAGGATGCAGGTATGTGCATCAGATGCAGCAGAACCACGTGGGATTGCCAGTAGGGGTTTGTGGATATGGGCAACAAATGCAACAGGGCCCAGGGGGTTGGCAGGGGGGTTCCAGAGGCAGTTGAGAATTCCATCCCAATGGGTGTCGCACAGACTCCATGGCGACAACTCTGAATAGGAACTTTGTGGGGTCACTGTAGTGGGAGGCAATGCATTCCTGGGAAACGTGATGTCATTATAACCTCAATAGGACAGACCAAAGATGGACTTGATGTGTTCCATCCTATCGATTACACCAACCCTGCGGAGGAGGAGCCACACATAGCGGTGAAGATAGGTGACAAGATACTTTCCTTTCTTGTAGACACAGGGGCGACCAAATCCTGCATCCGGGAAGGAAAATATAGTATGTCAGGCGAAACCATGAATGCTCAAGGGCTATTTGGGGTGACGGAAGTGGTTCCTTTTACAGACAATAATGCACTTTCTATAGGGGAGCACGATCTATCCTTGTCCCTACTCTACTCTCGACAGACACTTGTAAATATACTGGGGAGAGACATCATGAGCAGACTTAATATGAGCGTGCCATTCAAAAACAAGGGGATAGTGTGCTCTACACCAGGGATGCAGTATCTAAATATAAAGGAAATCATTCAAGATTATTGTGGGAGAAAGGTACGGGGGGCATTGGACGAGGATCTGTTCTAATATGGGACCAAAATATTAATAGCATGGCTCCCCGTGATTCAGGGGAAAATGTGGCTCATTACAAATGAGCAATTATTCAGGCGAGAGATACAATTATATGAGAAAGAAGGGATGATAGTGCCACTAGAAATAGAGGCAGTAATTGTGGGGGATGAATGAAAGCAGTGCATGGGACAGAGGACACAGGGCGATCATGGCGAGAAGTGATCACCATAGCTGAAGGGTACAGGTTGACTACAATCACAGATAAAGAACTATTCAGAGCCAACAGTTCATATTCTGAGATGGTGTTTCAGATGAGCATCACATATTGGGTGAGAATACTTTACAGAGAAGTACCACAGAAAATGGCGATGACACTGAAAGCACTGCCAACCTTTTTTGAGGAGGAATTGGTAAAGGTCCCCAGCATCTTATGGACTACCAATCCATATGATGTGGGGCACCTGAAGGGGATAGGGGCAGTGAAGATAAATCTAATGCCAGGAGACATTCTACCCCAAGTGAAACAATACCCACTTTCAAAAAAGGCAGACCAAGGTATTTATACACTTGGGAGGCTAGCACAAGGGCTATGTGCTTGTCTTGGAAGTAAGCCAATGCTGAGCAACACAGGTTCGGCCCCCGGCTCCACACTTAGAAACCTCTGAGTATTGAGCGTGTTATAAGTAACCCATTACAATTTACAATTTATGTGACTAGCGAAGCATGATTTCCATCATAATCACCATGCAACACTGCTGTCTACTCTGTCAATAGCTTTTTTATAAAGGACTTGCACCCTCCTAAACAAATTAGCAGCAGAATATGCTTTAGTTCTGAACCATGCAACAATTTTGTGCAGCATCCCCATGGAAGCTGTGTACCTCATGGTCATAGATTTGAAGAATGCGTTCTTCACTATACCATTACATGACTTAACTTCACTTATAGATAGAAATAAGAAGTGGAAACATACAAGACTTCCTCAAGGATACTGTGGATCACCTTCCATATTCAATAGAGTGCTTCAAATGGACCTAGACAGTATACAGATGGAAAACACGGTTATACAGTACATAGAGGACATATTTATTTGCAGCAAGACAGAAGAACAGTGTAGAGCTGACTCAGTACCTATGCTGACAGAACTAGCAGAACAGGGATGCAAGGTGGACAAGGCCAAACTACAATATTGCCTGGCAGAAGTGATATACATTGGACAGATGATCTCTCAAAATGGCCGATGAGTGACACGAGAAAGGACAGAGGCAACACGCAGGACAGCAAAACCTACAACAGTCAGAGAGATGCAGCAGTTCTTGTGACTATGTAATTATTGCAGGGCATGAGTATTTGATTACAGCACCTACACAGGCTCTTAATAGGCACACTGAAGGAAGCACATATAGGCGAGCAGACAATAAAATGGGCAACAGTAATGACTGAGGCATTTAACGAGCTGAAAGAAGCACTATGCACAGCTTCAGTGTTAGGGATTCCAGACTATAAAAATGAATTATTTCTATTCTCACACTCTGGCGGAGTAATGATGACTGCAGTACAGACACAGAAGACCAGTTTAGGGCACAAGCCACTAGCCTATTAGAGCAGAAAATTACACCCAGTAATGAGAGGACACTATCCATGCGAACAAGCTTTGGCTGCAGCGGCTTTCGCAGTGATCAAATCAGCGAGTATTACCATGGAATGCAGCACTACTTTTTACATGGAGCATGATCTCTTTGCAATACTGGAAAGACCAAAGAGCACACTGACAACACAGAGGGCCTCTGGGTATGAGATGTTACTATCTAACCTAGCTCTCATCATAGTGAGATACAGACTCGTCATCCCAGCAACCTTTCTCGCCAATGTTTTAGAGAAGCGTGACTATGCATAGGACTGTACATAGAACCTAGAAGATTTTAGTGACACTCGCAAAGTACAGGAGGACACATTTGAGAGAGGAGACATGCTCTATATTGACAGGTCTTCAGCAATTGACCAGACAAGTGGGGATAGACATACTGAGACAGCAGTCGTGTGACTGAGAGAGGATGGGACAAGTGAGGTAGTGATGAGCCCATGCCTGCCATCAGATTATTCAGCACAAACAGAAGTATTAGTGGGCTTAATATTGGCGTTAGAGCACAGCAGGAAGAAGGAAGTGACGATTTATTCAGATTCAGCCTACGTGACATCCAGAGTGCATTCTGGGCTGTCACATTGGATGAGGAGGGGCTTCAGATGTGCTGATGGGTCACTGGTGCAGGACGCACTCCTATTGGGCAGATTAGTAGACCTCATAGATCTCCCAAAGCAAATAGCAATCGTGAAATGCCAAGCACACACAAAAGGGAAGATCCTATCTCCAGGGGTAATGAAGCAGCAGACACAGAGGCAGAAACGTGGCGCCGAATTTGGGGACATTTTAGAAACTTTAGAAACTGAGGCTTTGTCACATGCCCAGGATTGTCCAAGAAATATGATATTAAAAGGGGGGACAACATACTACCAGTGACACAAATTATGGATGCAGGGAATTTCACCAGGGAGGTCAAGGAACTGTGGTTAGGAAGGGGATGTACAGTGTCTCCAACAGATGCCCTATGGTGGCAAAACAACACAGAGAAGGTGTTAATGCTACTTTTATTATTGCACACAGCATTGACACAGCTACACTATCCAGCCCATACAGGGAACATTGGAGAAACATAGTTCTGTCCTAACTTGGCAGAACACATGACCAAATTCATGATTCATTGTTTGGTGTGTAAACTATATACTGCAGGTCATACACTAAGAGTAGTGAGAGGAACCATACCTTGCCCAATGGGTCCATTCCAACACCTCCACATCGACTATGTTGACATGATTCAAGTCTGCCAAAGGTAGTGCTACATGATAGTGTGATAGTGGTTGTGTGTCAATTTTCTCGTCGGATCGAAGCCAGTCTCATCCTGATGCTCTTAGAGTGGTGAAATTCCTGGTCCAGGAATATTCCCATGATGGGGCAAGTATGAGGTCCTGCAGTCTGACAATGGCCCTCACTTGGTCAATGCCATATGACAACCTTGCTGGGAATCCAACACACATTTTCCTGTGCCTATCACCCACAAGCGAATGGATGAGTGAATGTTTCAACGGCTTGCTTAAACAAGCCATAGCCAAAATTAAGAAGATTTTGAACAAACGTTGGCTTCATTGCCTTCCCCTAGACTTGTTCACACTGCGCAATAAGCCCGGGTCCGACCACCATTTAACCCCACATGAGGTGGTGATAGGACGGTGCATGCAAATTCCCCTGGCTCCTCCCACTAGAGCAGTTTAGAATAGCCAGAGGTGAAAGTGCCAGAGAAGAAAGTTCCAGTTTGAAAACCACAGGGACTTACTTAAACAGCCACAAATACACCCAGGAGACCAGGTTCTCCTTCAAAACTTTTCCAGAAAGTGTGATGTGGCCAGGTTCATGGGCCCCCACAGCGTGGAACTGATAACTGAGAGAGCCATCAAACTATTTGGAAAGAATGTTTGGAATCACCTAGGAGACATCAAGCCATACAAAGCATTACCCTAACCTGGCACCAACATCGACAAATGATCCTCAGCAAGAAGAGCAGAGGAATAATTCAGAATCAACACTGCTGAGCAAAGGACACCCAATGGTGACTCACTCAGGGGCAGCAGAGTTAGGGCAAGGACTTCCTACACATCGAGCGTGATGGTGCACTGTCTGGTATTTTTCTTTCCTCACACATTCATCCTGAAAGTGCGACTGTTTTGTTGTATTTCGTCAATGCTTCCCACTGAACTTCAGCCTCACACTTACCAAGGCCAATTTTTCTAATTCATTAGGAGGTCCAACTGCTCTCGAACATGCCATCTTAATGTGTACTTCCATGTCTTCATAGCATGCCTAGCCCAAAATTACCCACATCTAGAAAGAGGAAACCCATCTGTCCTTGCAGTCCTCAGAGACCCTAGAATTAAGGCTGTGTGGGAACAAGTATTCATTTTTGCCATGACAGACTAGATGGTCTACTGGGCTTGAACTGAAATAATACTAATTCATTAATGCTCATGTTTGCACATTTCAGGTGGGAAACTGATATCTTAAGCTGCAACAGGATCCTAGCATCACAGGTAATGGAAAAGGGTTATTAGAAACATGCTCATCTTGTTGTATCTCTTATTTCCAAGTGACGTTTTTGTTCTTCTTTTTTGGCGTAATATCCCTTGTATCTAGTGCTACCGCTGTATCCTCCACTAACATTACCCCAACTTCAGCAAGTGGAGTGACCATTTCAGGTAGACAGGGGAGCACTGTAAGCATAGTAAGGAAAGGTAAGCGCAATGCTGATACTGACATGGGCGAGGTGGACCTATATCTCACTGACACTGCTCGAGTGTCTAACAATATGTGGTCCAAGTGCATGACCAAAGTAGGTAAAGAAACCACTGGGGAGAGCCGCTATGTATGCTCACCAATCCCCATGTCATGAGTGCCTCTGGAATGTTTATAGCAAGTGAAATACCAGCAGCAAGAACACAATGCCTTATGTACCTATCCATGGTTACAACCTGAGGAAGATTGCAAGGGAAGATAACAATATTGAAATGGATGTCCAAGGCAACATTCCCCTATGAAGACAGTTATATAAAGACTCTTCTGTCTTGTGGACCCAACTTGACATCCCGAGGACCCCTCTCCTTATTTCCTACCACTACTAAACCATTGGAAAACCTTCTGAACTTTTGGGCACAAGGCCCTATACAACTTAGGGTTGGACTCCGTAAAATGGGATTTTAAATCCTGTGGACAGATGGTGCTAAACTAATCTCTTACCTTCCTTTACAGGTAATGGGAGGGTGAGATTGTTTAATTTGCACCAATTACAGTGACTATATACATGCTTTATAATGTTTAGTATTGTGTGATAAAATTACTTGCCATTAGTCATTTTTCATAGGGTTTTCTGGGCTTAAAGTAAAGTAAATATAGTATTTTTATAACTAACTGTCTAAGTGTAATCCTTGGTGTTTCACTGTGTGGACTCATTGTGGACCCCTGTCCCCACACACTTTGCCTGAGATTTAGCCTTGGCCTCTCCCCATGCTACCATGATTGGTTTGGCTACACTCCAGGAAAGTGCTTTCTTTTAATTATAACAAGGATGGCCTCCTAAACATCTGTCCACCAGGCCAGAGTTTAGAAATGAATTCTAACAGGTGCATAAGGTCAAAGAGAGTGGTTTCATTCAGATACACGTTCATGTTTTTCTTTGGCTAGAGGGAGCATAATATCATAGTGTCTGGCTTTAGTGTGGTGTGAAATAAACATATTTTTCTCTGATGGAAACACTTGCCTAAGGGGGGTATAACGTTTGGATTCAATTAATACAGCTCTTAGTGAAAACAAAGCATTACCTCGATTAGTTTGATTGAATATATTTATTACACTCACTGAACATAAGTGAACGAGAAATATACATGATGTTGCAAGATGGCAGACATTTAAAGGCGCTGACTTGTCTGTGATACACACATATTATTTGTATGGTGAATTGGAAGGGGGCTCAACGTTAGTTGTAGTTGTTAAACGATGGTGTAAATCAACATGTATCTCATAGGAGAGCAGAACAGTAAATCAAGAAAGAGATAGGCTTGAGATAGACACAAGAATTTGATCTGAGGGAACAGAAAAACACAGAAACTCTCTTGAGATGAGTCTGAACATCACATTAATTCAAACAAACTCTATGTGTGGGAGCAAAGCATTACCGTGATTGGCTTCTCTGTGAATCAAACATGAATTATGGCTGGATAAGCAGAAAGCCACAGTAACAGGCTGGCATCCAAAACACAGTTGTGCATTTGTTCTGAGAAAGAGATTATCACATGGACTGGCACGTGTGTGATACACAAAGGATTTCCATTGTGTGGAGCAAGAAAATGATAGTTGCTGTTTTAAGACTGCAACATAAGAAAAGGTGTTCTGAGAAAGATACATTCAGAGTGACTAGCTCAACTGCGAAACGCACATGATGTGTCTATCTGATGGAGCAGAACATCACACTGACTAAAAGGAGGAGTTTGCAGCTGAATATGACATTGATGAAAATCACTTGATTTTTTTTAACAGAAGTCAATTAATTTGTAGGCATCAAAAATATCATTGACTGAGTTGTGACTAGACTGACAATTAAATTCAGTGAACAAAACTGTGTGTGACGCATAGGGGTTACTGAGGGAGTAGAACATCACATTTACTGACTTGAGTGCAATAAATGATATTCCTCATACGAGAAGAAAATCACTGGAACTGAAGAGGAGGTTGAATAATACATGTAATGAACACAAATGAGTATGAAACATGAGTATCTTTAAGGAATTAATAGAGCATCGTAATCTCATTGTGAAACACACACTTTTTTTTCTGAAGGAGCAAAACATGACTGGCTTGTTCCAGACCTGTACTCATTTTTCTGAAGAAACAGTCAAATTGACTGGGCCAAGTCAGAAACACGCAATTTAAGTAGAATAGAACATTGCTTTAGTGTGAAACGCTTATGATATATTTTAGATTACCATAATGTGTAACATAAGTGATATACAAAAGATTTTTCCTGAAGGTGAAGAAAATTATTGTCACAGGAGACTATAAATTGTATCTTTTTGCGAAAGAACAGAAAACTACAGTAACAGATTTGATTGTGAAACACAGACCATTATTCACAGAGGCATGCAACTACAGGGGCTGGCAATGTGCTCCATTATGCACAAAATGGGTTTTGTTGACGTCATGTTCTTGAGCACTTCCTATATTGTCGCTTATGTAAACAAGCACATCCTGTATAGGGGCTGTGAGTATAAAATTCACGTTGAGCACTTGTTTGCCGTACATGTATTGAGGTTGCATAAGTGAACGTATGAGTGTGAAGATGCAGTACCAGTGTCCTGTACAAGCTATGGAAGTAACGTGGTGATGCAAGGGTCACATGTGTTGGTGATGTGACAGCAAATTTAGGGTAAAGGTAGTTGTGCCACATATCAGGGCGCTGGCGTTGCTCAGATAAACACATGTGCACAAAGGTTTAAAAGGGTAGTTGTTTTAGCACATATATATTGGGAGGTTGAGGGAACATAGGTGGGGTTTGTTTTTATTATATACAGTGTGAAGAGGGGTCGGTGCTTTAGTGGGCAGGAAGGCTTTGTGATGAATTTGTTGGTATCATTGTTTATTTTCCTGCAGTGATCTCTCCCCATGTGACCAGAGGACAGTAGCTGCTACTTGATCCTGACCATTGGGGGTGGCTATATGAGGCAGGATCACATGTGGGAGTGATCCTCTAGGAGAATATCATGGCGCCATCAGTTGAGACATGGTAACCCCATTCTTCTTTTGAGGATATCCCTTTCCTACCTAATGCCTTAATGGCTTACTGTAACACTTCCTAATGGGAGATGTAAGTTATCACAATCTGACTAACCCTCTAAAATTAAGGAAAACACCTTTGCAGATTCTACCTCCAAGTCATCTACAACTGACTTACCTTTGAAGAATAATTGCCCAGACTTTGCAGACTTTACCTATAGAAATTCAAGAATGGCCTTCCATTCCTATAGCTACCAAAGAGCTGTGACAAGGAACATGAACGGGGAACTGTAGATCAACGAAAGCCAGAAGCACAGGCTGCATTCACAGGTTTTTGGAGGCAGCCTTCGCCTTACCGGAGCCTGAATACCCAAATCAGAAGAGCACAGGAGGGGCAGCGGGACGTAGAGAAGCCAAGAAGCAGATACAGCAACTGGAGAAGAGATGACAAACAAATGCTGCCGGCTTACCGCGAGGGAAGGAGATCATGCCAGCCAATGACAGTGAGTCCACTCAGGGGAAGCAGGGATGCTGGGGTGTATTGGCAGCCATGCAAAAATCAAGTAAACATTAATGAAGTACGAGAGAGAGAGAGCGAAAGAGAGAGAGAGAGAGAGAGAAACAAAATAATATTTCTTCGAAAGAGGGAACAAAAGGAAAACACAAGGCTTACAAGATTGTGAGTGCATGCGATACACATGTAAAAGAAGCCCATGCAGGATAAAATACCAGGCCGATAAAATATTAGAAAAAGCAGAAACAAGAGACTATCCACTTTGGAGAGCTGTGCAGAGCCCACCTCAGACAAGCCATGGCAGGGAAATATACCATGCAAATTAATAGCGTAAAAAGCATATCTAAGAAAGCCCCGGCAGGAGAGTACACCAGGCAGTTGCAAGTGACTGCATCTAAGGGAGCCCTGGCAGGAGAGTATACAAGGCAAGTGCAAGTGGGTGCATCCAAGAAAGTCCTGCAGGAGAGTATACCAGGAAGTTGCAAGTGTGTGCATCTAAGAAAACCCTGTAAGGAGAGTGTACCAGGCAGTTGCAAGTGTGTGTATAAGAGGAAGACGTAGTAGGAAAGTAAAACAGGCAAGGACAATTTGACCATTTTACAGGGTTTGCATGCAGTAAAAAGGTCCTGAAAAAAGCAAATCAATATGAGGAAAAAGACTGTGCTGATCACGAGAATAGCAGTGAAAACCTGACAGGAGAATACGCCGGGTATCCTAACAAGTCAGACAAAGTGCCAAGTTGTTTTGTATGCTAATTGTGTTAATCAAACCTTGCAGGAAAGTATGCCTGGTTTCCAACCTAGAAAAAGACAAAGAGCCATGTTGTTTTATATACTCATTTTCTATTTCACAACAGCAAACTCAAAGAACTGACATTATTGAATAAGCTACCAAGGGAGGAGACATCCAGGTGAAGGGAATCACCCACTGGAATAAGGAACTCTATCCTGTTGAAACGTTTGTGTTGAGTTATGCATTTTTCTTTTTTGAACATTTGTGAACCACGAAGGGCCAAGGACATTACCCTTTTCAATTTAGAATTGTGTTTATTAGAATGTGAGGGCCGGTATAGTACGTTCGGCATGAGACGATTTTGCTTTGGACATCCTGACCTTGACAGACCCTTAGTTTTGGTTTTAGGTCGGGAAAAAACTCTTAGAGAAGGGACAAAGAGGCATTTCCCCACCACCTTTTCTTTTAATTAATGTGTATGGCCAAAAACCATAAGTCTCTGTGTCTGTGTCTCATTCCTGGTACCTCAGAGCTTCCTCTTTATTTTCTGTTATAGGGCACTTTGATATTTTAAATGCAGCAAAGCTTTTCTTTCTGGGTTCTTTCAACCACACATATTTTTGTTCTCTTTTTAGCACCTTCTTAACATACATATTGCATTGTATAGGGGTAGATAGGTAGGTAGGGCTAGGGTTATAAGGTAGTATTAAGTATATGCAGCAGTGAGCAAGAGACCCACCATGTTTTTACAGGCCGATGGTAAAAGTTGCAGAGTTGCCATCCTTAGCTAAATGCCACTTCTTGCATTTAATTGAATTTTATTTTTGCTGATGGACTGAGAAACGCTGAATAGTTAAGGTTAGAAGACAAGGAAGATGCCAGGTAGTGTCCAAATATTTTTTGCAAGGGAACATTTTCGAATGAGTCCAAAACTAAACCCCAGACAGCAGCTGCAGTCCAACGAGATTCAGGGCAATGAACAAGGGGTGTGAAGGAGACAGTACTGGGGTTAGGGGGTTCAGGCTGCAGGCTGCCAGAAGAGATAACCAGGATGGGAGCAACAGCGCCCCCAATGACCACAGGCCATTTTACCAGGAAATAAAAGTGCTCTGATAGAACAAATAAAACAGGAGAAATTGATTTCCAAAAGCAGGCCATCACAGGTTTTTTCAAATTAAATTGGCAGCATGTCGTGAGAAGGGAGATGCAGAGGCAATGGCTCAGGTGCAGAGAGGTGAGGGGCAGAACCAATCAGGAGCAGGTGAATGGTTGATTGGGTGTTCCAGGGGACTCCAGGGTATTCAACAATGCCTTCATCCTTGCTGACGTTCCCTCACAATATCAATGGTCAGTCTCGGTCGGAGGCTCTTGCCTTCACTGCCTCCAAAATAAGGGTCCAATTATTTGTTTATTTATGTATAGGTTATTTATTATGCACCTATACACAAGTTTTTCGAGGTGCAAGAAGGCTAGAGGGTGGGGGAACAGGGGTGACTAAAGGTAGCAATTTTACTAGGCATTATGACATTCCAATTGTGCATGTGCAGTAAATCGAAGTGCAAACGGGAGGGGAGGTGGGAGGAAGTGCAGGAACAGAGTAGAAAGGCCTGTGAGAAAGAGAGTGACAGGGAAGGCCAGGTGGATACGGCCAGGGGAAGCAGAGCAAGAGTTAAGTACAAGGTAGGTGGCTCTAATGGCTTCAGGCCAGCCACTCAAGTTCAGGCGGGGGGGCCTCTAAGGGCAAGTGCAAGATGAGGAGGCGGATGGGAGTCAGCCGAGACAGACCAAGTGCAGAGGTAGACTGGACAAGGGGGGCTGGCACCCTGTATGAATCTGAAGGAACCAGGCCACCAGTCTAGAGAAGAAGGGGACATTAGCAGGGGAGGGGGAGAGGGAAGAAGAGAAAAAGAAGATATTAAGGCGCATCCAGACCTTAAGGAGATCTAGCTCAACTCTGAGAGGGGCAGGGAGGCTATTCCAGAGTGAGGCACCCGCAGAGCAGAAAGATCTACCCCACACTCTCTGCTTGGAAAAGCGTCTGATCTACAGAGGGTTATAGCTAGATGACTGAAGGGATCTAGCAGGGAGGTATTTTGGGAGAGAGAATTAGATGTAGCGGAAACCTAGGCCCCAGATAGCCCTGTGGATGATGCAAAGGGTCTTGAACGTAATCCTTGCAGCAACCATTAGCCAGTGGAGAGACTTATGGCTGGAGAGATTTGGTCCCTAGGCTTGAGGCCAAGGATAAGTCTTGCAGTCCTATTCTGGATTAGTTGAAGGGGACAAAGGGAGGATTTAGGCAGATTAAGGAAGAGGATGTTGCAGTAGTCCAGCCTGGAAAGAAGAATAGCTCTCGAATCGTTGAATTTCTGGGGGAAGGTGAGGAAAGGGAAAATGCTGCTGAGGAGGTGCAGCTGAAAGTGGGCCTTCTTGGCAAGGTCTGAGATGTGAGGTGAGTAGAGCGAGGAATCCAAGAGGACACCAAGGTCTTTTGCTTCACCGGTGGATGAGGGGAGGTGGGCCATGAAGGGTGTCCAGAGTGTGGGAGGGAAACAAGGAGCAAGGGTCCCAATGAGAAGCATCTCTGTTTTACTGGCATTAAGGCAGATATTATTGGTAGTGCACCATGCCTGAATAGCAGAGAGGCATTCAGGAATGAGTAAGGAAGAGGAGGAGGAAGGGGAGGGTAGCTTGAAGGAAAGCTGTGTGTAATCTGCATAACACTGGAAGTTAGGAGAGAAGTTGGAGATCAAATCGGCTAGAAGGACCAAGCATATGTTGAAGAGCCAAGGCAAGAGGACACAGTCCTAAGGGATACCACAGGTGGAGAGCGGGATGGCACAGAGAAAAGAGCCCAGTTGAACCTGGGGGGGTTCGATCAGAGAGGAAGGGGTCAACTAATCCAGAGCCAGGTCTGTGATGCCAAGGGTGTCACAGAGTCGATTTGTCAGGGTGGCAGAGGAGAGGTCAAGAAGGATGAGAACCGAGGGAGAGCCTGAATTGAGATTAGTGAGCACGTCTTCACGGGTGTTCAGGAGAGCAGTTTCCGTGCCACTGGCAGCTCTGAAACCAGACTGTTGATCATGGAGGCACCCAACAGATTCAGTGTGGTGGATAAGCTGGGAGATGGCAAGCTTATTCAAGAGTTTGCCCAAGAAGGGGTTAATAGAGTTAGGCAGACAGAAAAGGTCGGCAGAGGGCTTTTTTTAAGAGTGTTGTGCACAAAAGAGTGCTTGAGGAGTGAGTGGAAGTTTCCAGTGGCAAAGGAGTGATTTCAGAAATCAGCCAAGGCTGGAGCAAGGGAGGACATGTTGTCCTTGAGTGTTCTGGAGGAGCAGGGGAGCACCTGTTTGGATGAGACTTTCATAGAGCTGACTTGTCTAGAAACCTCATCAGGTGTTATGGGAAAGAAATCTCCAGTGGGCAGGGTTTGGGGGGTAAAAGATGCCTGAGAGAAGGTGAGGGAATAGGGTTTGTAGTAAAGGAGAGAGAGGAGAGGTCAAGAAGTGTGAGGCCAGAGAAGTTGAGAGGGCCAGTGAGGGCAGGGTATAATTGGAGACTGCAATTCGGTTGGTGAGTTCCTTGCAGATTTTGAAAAGTTCTGCTGTGTGTTAGAGGCTGCGGCCATGCAGGCCTGGATGTAGGCTCTCTTCTTAGGACAGATGGAGAGTCTGTATTGCCTTTGGAGCAGGCAGCAGGCCGGTTTGTCAGAGGAAGTGCCTGAAGCCTGCCACTTCTATCCAGCCGCTCTGCCCTTGCACAGAGCGACCAGGTCAGAGTCGTACCAGGAGTTGCACTTAGAGGCAGGTTTCGTGCGGATCCTCATGGCAGGGGCAAGGAGAGAATTGGGAATGTACTGACCGGCCTCCATTGTGCTATTGACTTTCCCTGCACTGTGTCGCCTTCCTAATCTGTATTATGTTTTTTCTGCCTACACTCCACAAACACCTCCCTCCTTCCTCACATTGGCTGTAACTTGTTACTGATGTATAGTTCAGATCTATTGGCATTTTGCTCCTGCTGTTGTGCTTAAAGTTGGCCTGTTCCACTCTTCTCTGGGATATTCAAATCCGCATGTTTAAATTGTGCTGGACCTTTTTAATTTTTATGCTGTTTTCCCTTCCTCTGGAAATTCAAATCTGCTTATTTTACAATTGTTTTCTTTGGTATGTTGTATGCTAGGCCTCTTCCTTTCACACTTTGTTTGATTATTGCATTGTTTTGTGTATTTGGGTCATGCTCTGCAGTTCTCCCTCTCCCTCCCCAATGGTGCTCTATATCTCCCCTACCTTCTTTAATTGCTATACTATCACCTATCCTATACCCCTGCCTAGCCTAAGTCTGGAAGGAACAAGTTCAAGAAGGACTTCCTGGTCTCCAATCCAAAATATCATGCGCTGTGCCACAGGTTGCAAGGCGCTCGGGACTGGAGAGATATGGGCTCTGTAAGGGGATCCAATGACAACTCGGGCAGCAAGAATTTGTAGGCGCTGCAGCCGCCGGGCAAGATAAAAGGCTTTGCAATAGTCCAGGTAGCTCATGACCAAAGCAGACATCACTGGTGGCCTGAGTTTAGAAGGTATAAGGGGAAGCACCTTCTGCAGGATCTTCAGATGAAAGTGTCCTGCTTTTCACACGGCCGAGGCCTGATGATCCATGGAGAGAGTAGAAGAGACCACAACTCCATCCAGTCTCCCACGGCAGACAGGCACTGACAAAGGCACAAAGCCACCTCAGTCTGCTCAAGATCAAGCCAGATCAGGATCTGAGCGTCGTCAGCATAGGAGTAGCATCTGATGCCTAAGGGGTGGATTAGACATACAAGTGGCCGAATGTAGATGTTGAAGAGTATAGGGGACAAGGTGGAGCCCTGTCGAACCCCACAGGAATGAGAATAAGGAAGTGAAAGAAAGGGAGTAAGCAAGAGTATTCAGCCTCTCTCCACCAGGAATGAGGTGATCCAGGCGAGCACTTGGCCGGAAATGCCGGCCTGGTCTAGGCAGGTCAGCAGGGTAGGGTGGTCCATGGTATCAAATGCCACTGACAGATGGAGAAAAATCAAGGCCCCCACCCCAACAGCATCAACCAGCCTTGCCATACCATCATGGACTGACACCAGGACATTCTCGGTACCCGGCCTGTCCGGAATCCCGACTGGATGGGGTCAAAGATCTCTGAGGTCTCCATGAAGGATGATAGAATACCAGGGCCTCTAAGAGTTTTATAAAGAAGGGCAAAAGTGAGATTGGATGGGAATTAGAAGGAAGTGAGGGGCCTGACTGGCAAGACATATTAATGGCCTGAATAATCTCCCTCAACAGATCAGTGGATATATCCTTCATAACTGACAGTGGCACTGGATCTGACGGGGCCACTGACTTATGTTGGTTTATCGAAGCACTAACCAATGTTGTGTAAAACACAGGGAAAAGAAACCATTCAGGGTGCCCAGGCTCCATGGTAGCAGCTCTCAGTTAAACAGAGTAAATCCGGCTTCCGGTTGAGCAGAAGCTCTTTAACAGCAGAAGCATGCGCTGATAGAGAATGAGTGTTGAGCATCATAGCCGTGAGTCCCGCCATACCTTGAAGATGGTAAGAAGCGGCTTGTTGGGCAAGAGATGAACAGTGATTAGGCAATAAGCCCAAACCTAGCGGCAGTCTGGTATCATTGTTTTAAGCAATTACTACATTCATTAATAATTTCACGGGATGAAATGTGCTTGGATAATTGAGACTCTCTGTAGTTCCGAGGAAACACTGTAAGAATCGAACAAATTGCTGATGCATGCCTCATTCGAACAAATTCATGACTTTCAGTCATGTTGGCTAGAAGAAAGGTTAATGTTTTTGCAGGTTACCAATCGATAGATATAATAATCCATAAAATGTCCACTTCCGTGCTTAGAATTTTGTGAACTCTCAGACATAATCTCGAGCACTGCTTGTCCTCCTTTGACCAACAACCAGATCACATGCCATTTTCACCCCAATCCTTACCCATGTTTACAAGCACTGCTGACCTGTCTTCAGCCAATATATGGACCACATAATCTTGCGTTCCTTAAGGTCACGTGCCATGGGGCAGGCATTCCTGGGAAGCATGTGTGGATCCATGGAGATGCCTTTTTGACAGCTTGCTGATCAGTTTGTGACTGGTCACTTAACTGCCCTCAAGGACAGGCCATGTCTTCATCATGGGGATGCTGGCATGTATCAAGGGATGTTGCTTATGTGACTGTGTGTTGGGTCACTTGTGCATTGTTCCTATTCAGCTCCCAGAAAAACAGAAGACCAATCTACCTGAAGGTAAGGGATGGCAACATACTTTTCATTGTCGTTATTTATTCTCACTGTAATTGCTCAGAGATTTCCTTCTGTGATGTTTGACCTTGTTCTCCTATTACACTGCTTTTCTATATGTTTCAAGATGATATTATGTACTGCTCTATAATGATATACTATATTATAACTATGGATTTTACTGTTGGGGGATCCTACCATTATACCATTTTTATTGTAATGTGTTTGGGGATTGATATTTGTGTCATATAGGTTTTCCTTTTGTCATGCAGGATTGTTGTGATGTGATTGTTTCTCTGGGATGGGTGTGGCTGCTCAGCTGATTGTGCTTGTTTGTTATTTTGGAACTTTAGCAGATACCACTCCTCGTCTCTGGGGCTGTGTAACCATAGCGTGTGACTGTCATCCCTAAAGTAAAAATAAACAGATCACTGTATAATTTTCTAACCGTGGCTCTGAAAGAGAAAATACTCTAGGAAATATGCTATCATTATCCCCCTCAATACCACCAACCCATTAATTACATTGAACATAGTGGTGCTCTCTAATCAGATAGGTCTTTGTCACCACAAGTTGATAGCTCGACCTATTCTTCTCACACCACCAAATACCGTTTTATTATTAGTTAAACTGCCAACACAACAAATCCTTGTATGTATGGTTCTTGTGTTGTGCATTTACCTCGCTTACCTATTCCCCCTTTCTGCTCCCCATATTGTACTTTAGTACCCGGCGAGAGTCAAGCAGAATGCAACACGCATTCTGATTGGCTCTCGTTGGGTCCTTACCCGGCCGAGAATACTTCGATTCTCGGCCGGGATTCCAGCTGCCTTGTCCTCGGTGGGGGGCGTGGCAGCCCCTCAGCCAATGAGAAGGCTCAAAGCGGGGCCATCCCCGCTCCGAGCCTCCCCACGACTGGGAGGCTGCCTTCGTCCCCCGCCGGGGACTATGGTAAGCTTTTTTTTTTCTTTTTTCTTCCCTTCCCTCCCTCCTCACTGCCCTCCCCACCCCACCAAGTTGCCTGACAGCAAAGTCCAACCGTGAAGATGTCACTAGTGACGACACGATATATCAGCGTTAGCAAAAATGCACTCCTGCATGAAGATTTTATTTATTTATTTTAATTCTTGCAATGCGCCAACATGCCGTAGGCCTCAGGGCGCACATAAAACTGGACAAAACAAACAGACACACATGGCAAAGAAAGAAGAAGGGTCACAGAGTTATTCCAGAGTTATTCCAGATTGAAGAAGTGGGTTTTTACAGCACGTTTGAATACAGTGTAGTCCTGGATCTGCCGCATCTGGGCTGGGAGTTTGTTCCATAGAAGGGGACCTTGAGTGTCAAGAGTGGTACCTCCAAATTTGGCTGTCCTATGTTTTGGATGCTTGAGAATAGTGGCAGAGGATGAACGAAGGTTCCTCGCATTGGATTTAGTGCTAATGCGGGCTGACAAATAAGTAGGGCTACAGAAGCTGAGGCATTTGTGGGTCGTGGTCAATATCTTGTGCGTTATCCGATGTTTAACGGGAAGCCAGTGAAGTTTTTTTCTAAAAGTGGAGATGTGTGTACGACGGGACTGATTGAAGATATTACGTACAGCATTATTCTGAGCCACTTGTAGAGATTGGATGTTGGAGGCTGTGGTGCCCGCTAGGAGGCTGTTGCAATAATCCAATCTTGAATTGATCAATGCAGTGGACTGAAGGGCACAGTTTTCTTCCGAAATAAATGGTTGAATATAGCCTATTCTTTTATTTATAAGACCGCAGCTAGATTTAATGCTGGAGACATGGGACTTCATAGAGTGTTCTTCGTCAAGAACGACGGCCAGGGTCTTGACTTTCTTCTGGACGAGAATAGTATTGTCGGCAATATGGAAACTAGCATAGTTGGAGTCGAGTTTTGCCCGAGTGTTTTTTGATGCCACGATGAGGAGTTCAGTTTTTTTGTCATTCAGGGCAAGAGAATTGCAGGCCATCCAGTCTTGTATGGCTTTGTATATTTTATTGATGGTTACTGTATCGCTGCTATAGGAGCCACTCAGCTGTATGACCACCTGCGTATCACCAGCGTAGTTCGTGTATTGCACTCCTAATTTGTTTAAGAGATCAAGAAGGGGACGGATATAAAGATTGAAAAGCAGAGGCGATAGACAGGAGCCCTGAGGAACTCTGCATGTCTGAGATATTGGAGAAGATTGATTATCGTCAACACAGACCCTCACCATTCTGGGACCCAGAAAGGAAGCAATCCATCTGGATGCAATTACAGAGCAGTTGGCGACCTCTCCGAGTCTTGACACCAGTAAGCTCTGATCAACTAGGTCGAAGGTTGCAGAGAGGTCTAGTAACATGAGCAAAGCAGCTTGATTATTTTCAGCTATGCTAGCTAAGGTAGATTTAAGATCTAGCATTGCTGTCTCAGTCCCGTGACGAGCCCTGTAGCCCGACTGACGGGTACCCAAGATGTTATATTTTTCGACATGGGCTTGTAAGTGTAAATAGGCAAGTTTGTCAATTATCCTGAGAATATATGGCACGTTGGAATTGGGCCTTTAATTGTTTTTGTTCGCTGGGTCAAGATTTTCCTTTTTCAATAAGGGTGTAATCCACGCTGATTTTAACAGTTCCGGTACCAGGCCCTCATCAAAAGAGAGATTGACCAGTTTGGTAATCCATGGAACTAGAGTTTCTAAGGACTCCTTAAGAGTGCTTGTGGGGCAGTCGTCAGCAGGACAGGACGTGTCTTTAAGGTCCTTTATGATTTTGAGTACTTTAGCTTCGGTGTAGTGTTTAAAAGAGAATTGAGGGATATTATTTTCAAAGGTATTGGGCAGAACGGTGTCTGTGGGGGTTTGCGGGGATGTTACATTGCCTAGGGCTTTATTTATTTTTTCTTTGTGAGAATCAATCTTGAGTAGAAAGGCATTGTGTATGACCTGACACCATTATTGTCCTTGATGATGTTATTAGTGGTAGGGGGCTGATTTTGGAACTCCGCTAAGATTTTGAAAAGCTCCCCAGTGTTGGATTGAACATTCACTATCCTTGTGTTATAATGTGTGGCCTTAGCTTCTGTGATTAGTTTTTTGTAATTGAGGATGGATTTTTTGTAATTGGTTAGAGTGTTGTCCTTGGGATCTTTCCTCCAAACTCTTTCGAGGGCTCTTTTTTCTTGTCTGGCCACAAGAATTTCATTAGTGAACCAGGTGTTCTTTGTGGTTTCGGTTTTTATTGTCTTCATTTTCAGTGGGGCAAGGTCGTTAACTGCTTCTTTGATGTTGGTAGACAGATGATTGATAAGTTTCGAGGAGTCAACAAAGTTGTCAAGGAGTTGAAGTTTAGAAGACAGCAGTGTGGCAAAATTTGGAGCTGTTAGATTTTTAAGGTTGCGAGACATTTTCTGAATGCGTGGGTTGGCATTAAGTTTAGGAGGAGGGGAGGGTAGTGAAATCTTGTCTTGAATAAGAAAGTGGTCAGACCAAATACATGGTGTGGCCAAGATGTCAGAGATATTGGCATTTTGGGACAGGAGCCAGTCTAAGGTATGACCCTTACTTTGCGTGGGGGATTTCATCCACTGGGTAAGGCCAAAGGAGGTGATGGTATCCATTAAATTGGTGCCTGCTTTATCCTGTTGGTCGTTGGCCCAATAGTTAAAATCACCCATGATGATAACTGGGCCTTTAGTGATACAAATCTGAGCCAGTAGATCACTGAGCTGTTCTATAAGAGGCATGACTTTGGGTCGACGATAGATCGTAAGTGTGTTTAAAGTGGTATGTGGAGAGGTTTTTATTTTTACCCATAAACTCTCACAGCCTTCTGGAGAGGTATGAGGATTTTCATAGCATTCAAGATTTGATTTACACAACAAGGCCACTCTGCCACCTTTACCCAGCAGACGATCTGCTCTGAAGAGAGTGTAGTCGTCGGGCGTGGAGAGTGTGGCTTGGGTTGGAAGGTCAGGGTTGCGCCAGGTTTTGGTTATTCCGAAAAAGTCAGGCTTAAGTTCATTAGTTAGGTCGGAGATTTCCACCCCATGCTTGTATAGCGAGCGTGTGTTGAAAAGGGAAAAAGATAGAACCAACAAGGGTGCGATCTTGGACTTCATGTTGGGTTGGCGTGGTATTTTCTTCAAGTACATAGTGAACCTAATACAGGATACGTGTGTAACTTACTTAAAGGGAGAGGCGTCTGGTAGTCAAGGCCCCGCTGAAAGCCGAGATTTCCCGCGATCCGGCGAGCTGCGGCGATGACCGGTGAAGACCGGCGCGACCCAGAAGCGCTGGCGCTGAAGCGCCTGAACAAACAAGAAATACCCTCGGGGTCCTGGGAAATGTAGTTTACTTGAACTAATTTCAGTTCCTTACAAACACGAGAGTGCTTTGCTCTCTGCCACTCACACAAACAGTCATGCAGTATGCTTCCTAAACACTAGTAAGCAGCAGAAGAAAATTCATTGGCAGTGAAATTTAGAGAACCAAATGAAAATCGAACTTAGAGCCGTGCGCAGCGTTATTACACGTGCAGGTAGGTGAAACGCTATTACTGGTAACAGCAGCGGTACCTGTAAAGGAAAGATGATATATAGACATACATAGAAGATGAAGATATACAGACATACACAAGCATACACTAAGAACATGTGTATACCTTCTGTAGATAGAGGAAGGATACATTTACATACTGCCAAAAATGTTTTCGTTTTCATAACCAAATGCAGAAAGGCAAGAAAGCCACACATATGTGGACCAAGGTTTCAACTGCTTTATTGCAACTAATCATAAGGAGCTACGGGAACATATAAGGAACCTATAGGGCTCTATCGCGACTAACCTCGAAGAAGATATTAGAATGCATAAGGAATCCATAGAATGACTGCAGTGAATACACATCAGACCACAGACCTCAAATACATGGAGGAAGAGATACAGGCTCTGCAGCACGAAGCACATAGACAGTGTTTGCAGCCAAGGAGAAGGTTGAGTGGAAAATTCCTGATTCCTCAGCCACCTAAAATACTTATAATTGCAGACTGAAGAGCTTTGTTTTGCCTTCACAAATGTTATCCAGCAGAGCTGAACAATGGCTATTTACTCGTGGTGGGAAGAGAAGCAGTTCCCAGCGAAGCAGTGAAGACTGATACATGCGTTGGCCACCAAAATCTACAACCTGAAGACACTCTCTACGGCTAGGTGATCAGATCAGTGGCGACAATGGGAACACATAGGCCTTCCCATTACCTTGAAAAAGTACACGAGCCCTGGGAACAGAACAGGGTCCCAAGCATCGGAGGACCCGCTTTAGCCAATCCAGATCCTATGATCATGGGGTGGTGTAGAATGTTGCACATGATATTAGGATGGTGGGATTTTTTATATCAGTATGTAAGGAGTTCAAATGGTGGGGCTGCAAGAAAAAGTGATGAGGAGGGAAAGCAACAGTATGGATGAGGAACTGAAGAGAGTGGCGGGAGATAGGAGGGGGATTGTTGGAGGTGGATAGGCCATTTAAAAATATGTCCATTTACTCCTTGCTCATTTAAGTGCTTGATGTTCAAGTGATGGGCAAACAAGTGAGTTTCCAGAACATCTTGGATTTCAGTATCTTCGATCTCTCTCAGCTGACCACCATCCAACAATGCAGTTGCTGTTCCCAATTTAAGACCATTCATAGAATGAAAAAACACATTTGAAGATGGTGGTTTTGAGATCCGAGTTCACCCCTTGTGTTTTATAAGTGATTGGGGTTTTGCTTACCTTACAGTGTCTTTCCTGTTTACCAAATAGGGTGCCCTCCTACAATCATACCACTAGGGCTGATTTTGTTAATCCATTTTAACAACTACACAGATACTCGAAAATAGGTCCAATTATACCATACCTCCGGGCCATGGATGTTCTGTGATAATAAAGCCAGATGTTATTCAATTTAGTAGAAAACATTTAAAGGGATCATACTTCCTTGTTATTTGGGTTCTCTCAACATGGACTCTTGTTACTCTTCAAAGTCTAGGAAAAAGTTAACTGACTTTTCTATTCTACGCCATCTATCTAGTTACTTGGGGCAGGGACTTAGAGGTAAATTACATCACTCCGTTGATGTTCAGGCAACAGGTGGGACCGGAATATTCATAAACTACAAACTCCTGAATCTTGGAAGATTTTCAATCGATTTCATGACAATGCATCATCATGATTCAAGTAACATCATCATCATCATCATGATTCAAGTAACCCACACTCATTAGGAAATCTTGGCATCACACTTTCATCACATGCAGAAATTCTCGCTTGGATAACTCAGGAGAATATGTCAGACGTACTGCCACAGTGAATCGAAACAAACTTAAAGCAGGGATCCGCAAGTTCTACCATTGACCGGGGAAGGTGAAAGGTCACCCCCACCATACCACATTTCACGTACAAGCAGATTGAGAAGTATAGGGATGGAAAGTCCTTCAAATGCATCAGTGACCACTGGATTTCAGTCTTACATGGTAAGCAACTTAAGGAGTCTACAAGACCTCAACCCAATGCCAGCTGGCTGCAATTGCCACTGACACAAATACTTGAATTTCTGCCATATGCACTAACCCATGACATCTCCCTCATTGAGGAAATGCAAAGTAGGAGGAATCACCTAACAATACCTGAAAAAAAGCAATAGAAAATGCATAGTGATTGGCCTGATCAAAACAAAAACAGCTATCAAATATGCCTTCAATATTTGTAATATGCTTTAGCTTAATGGCTACATCAAACTAGGATTATGGGAACCTTGGACACTTCTGCACTTCATTAAATGTTCGATTAACCCTGATAATGCATGTCAAAATGATGAGCAATAAGTCAGGTGGCGGAGTGGTGCATCATTTCTCTGAATGCCTTCTATGTACAATTCTCCCTACTAAGCCATATGGACAGTGCAACAACTTAATAACTACTGTGACAAACCCAGAGGTTGCATCCCTGTGGACAATCAAGGGAACACTGATCAATCCCCAAACAGCCAATTTAAAACTCAGAGGCAACCCAAGTGCCGGTAGAAACCAGGGCTTGGAGAAGTGGTTTCATAACCATATGTCAGGCATAGCAGCACTGCCTAAAATACCGACGAGAAGCTGGAGTGGTGACCGGCTAGGAAGAATATTGGTGAGGAATGGACATAGCAGGAAAACAAGCCACGTCTCCAGATTTACCAAAAAGACCCCCGAGAATTAGAGAAAGCCCATATTGCATGTGACTAAAGGAGAAGTGGAGCCCTGAATCCCAAAGGTGTTGAAGAGCTTGGAGGCACGCTGTGAGCCTGTGCTTACTGACGCTGGAACCGGGATGGGAGGTAACCTAAAGTAGGTCCCGATGTGGTAGGTTATACCTACAGCAGCCCGATAGGAACAAAGTGGAGAAGCAGCTTTGGCAGATGGTGTGGGCAGCGACAGGAATAAAGAGAGAGAAAGCACCACAGGGAGTTGCAAAGTTGCGAAGCGATGAGCTGAGAAGAAAATACAAAGCAGAACAACCAAAGCAGGTACAGTCTCAGGGAAAGAGGGACTGGTGGGTGGTAAGAACCAATTGTTGAAGTTTAAAAGAGGTGAAGGAGTATTGGGGAAAATGAGAGTTGAATTCTTACCAATATTGTACATGCCCTTGAACACACCACAACGGCCAAACAAAGGGGATTGTCTAATGTTGGAATGAGACCACGCGTTAGAAAGTTACCCTGCACCCTCCTTGTTCCAGTGACTGTGAAGTAGACAGACAGGAGTAATCAGGGAGTATAACATAAACAATTGTTTATACATAACAAGGCTGTGGGACAACTATGCACACCAAAACCGTGCATATATTAGAGGCCCATACTAGTTAGCACAATGTAACTAGTATAAACATTGGTGGGAAGAAACCATACTTGACATTAACAGAAGCCAAGACCGGGGGAAGTGGATTGTCCCTCTTGGCACCAAATATTGTACAGGAAAGACCAGAGAAGGGAATTGTCGCCCTGGCATTGCAAACATTGGGGAGTAAGTCTAGGACAGGTCAACATTGATTTGGACATTCTGACAAGGACAGGCTCATTAGTTAGTTTTTGTGAGACAGGGAAACCCCTCATAGAATTAGGGTTAGTGAGGCATTTTCCCACCCCTTTATTATTTAAATAAAAGCATTCTCTGCCAATCACTCACCTGTGTCAGTGTCTCCTTACTCCTGCGCCTCACACTACACACTTATCACTTAAAACATGAGCATCACACTGATGGAAGATTGCTGACAACTACAACCATGCAACAATATGTGATTCCTTAATGCTGGCTAGAACCTGTCTAGTAAAACTGTCCTCAAATAAACAAACGGAGAACTTTTTATCTCATATATCAAACATAGGTTTCAGTCAGATGTTATATTCTCAAACACAGAGCTATAGAAACAAATGTGTTTACATTCTTGACTCTGATTAGTCAAACACTTCTGTTTGGATCACTCACAGTTTATAGGTCAACTGAGCATAAGCACTTATTGCACACCCTGTTGCATCCACTTTGCACAATTCTTAACCACCAAATGAAGACGTATAATTAAAGACACCTGTGAGCACTTCACAGATAGCTGTGAACACCTAAACAATGCAGATAGGCCCACTATCACTGCTGTGCAAATTGAAGCCTGAAATACCATGGGTTCTGGATATCATAACCACTGTTGTTCATAAAAGATGGAAAATGGTGTTAAAAACAAAAGAGACAACTGAGACATGCATAACTTTAGAGGCTATAGACCACATAGCAAACATGTGAAGGTCCTTTATAGAAAAGTGATCAGGAAAGTGATAACATGAAGTTCAAAATGAACACCTTTGATAACAGAAGACAACATTTCATAGTAAGAAAGAGTACTTTTAAAATCATATCACTGAAATGACAAGCACATCAGAGGATGTGTTCAAAATGTACAAAAAACTAAGCAAAACAACCCACTTTCACAATTAAATTATCCTGACTCAAAGTATATGGAGGAACTAGTTGGTCACTTTCTTCAATGAGAACATCAGTGGCACCATAAAGTGAACATGCAAACTCAACCACTGTAGCAATCTCTTAAGAACTGACAACCAGCTCTACTCTCACCACTTTCTCCCACATCAGCAGGGTCCTCACCAATCTGGTCAATGCTCTGGCCATGAAAAAATGTGCGCTGAGTGAGCCGTCTGATAGCTCACACAAGCATTGTGTCACATACCATAAGCACCTTCATTATTACCTCATTTGACAAATGTGCAGTCACACCTGGAGCAAGTGCCATATGGAATTACCAATTAATGATCTCAGGCCAAATTACCGGAAAGACTCAACGAATATAACAAAATACTACTTTATTATCAGCTCAAATAAAGTAGGGAAACTTGGTGAACAAACAGTTTGCAGCTCACTCACTCTCATCTGCACTTCAATTACATAAAGGCGTTATACTTTGATGTACGTCAGTTATGATGTATCCTATGTGGCAAACGGTAAAAACCTATTGTTAGAAGGGATTGGTTAAGGGAACATATATACCTATACTTCATGCAGCTCTTAGTAACATAATTGGCTACCCCTAATCTGGTAGGCACACCTTGAAATACCTCTTACAATATATAATACAGATTTGTATTTGTATTTGTATTCATTGTGTTTTATATAGCGCCTTTGTCCAAAGTGCTTTACATAGGACAGTCATCAGTACATTGAATCAG